>NC_137459.1:209175871-209838841 GCF_964235325.1 Thermobia domestica | reverse complement strand
AGAACTAAATTGCCAGTACATGTAGAGCTGCTAAAACCAAAAGTTCAAGAAAATGTACACAAAATGTTACTAAAAAAGCAGCAGAAAAATAAAATGCTTTATGACAAAACAGCTAAAATAAGGCCTGAATTTAAACCAGGGGAAAATTGTTTGTTGCAAAAGGATAAGATATGGGTACCAGGTCAAGTAATGATTGTTGAAAACTATCCGAGATCATATTTAGTAAAAGATACAAACAATCAAGTGTATCGCAGGAATAAAATACATTTAAGAAAGTCTCTAAACAAATTTGAATTTCAAAACTTGTGTGAATATGATGATGTAACTAACAATAATGTACAGGGTGTGCAAGAAAATGAAGAACCCATAGAACAAGACAATATAACGAGAAATCAAAATGTGACAGAAACTGATTGTGATGTCAATCTAAGGGGAGTAGTTGGTGATAAGCCACGTAGGTCCGAAAGAAAAGTAAAGAAGCCTTACTGCTTCAAAGATTATGTGTAAAAGGGGGAGATGTAATGGATGCAATAGTTGTCAAGTGGTTCTGGCCACATTGACAGTGTGCAATCCGAGATAGTCTGTGACAGCACAGCGCATGTGATGTAATGTGTGTTCGCTCTAAGGTGAATTAAAAATTAATAATAAATACGTTCTTGTGTAATACACTTAAGTGTATTAATTAATTATCATAGCGAACGATACAGGCCACACATCTTGTTTCAATTTTGAAGTACCAATTTGGGAACCCTTTTGCATTTGTGATATTGAAACAAAACGGAAGTGCTAAAGCAACAGTACAAAAAATGAAATGTAATGTTACAGTTAACTTCTCACTAATATGCCATATAGACTAAGGGAGACGATGATTAAAGCAAATGAATTATTATAAAATAATAAGTCGAATGAGAAAGTGGAAGGAAATGGGAATACTCTGAGAAAATCCACGGACACGATTTTATCCACCAAAATCCCACTTGGCCGGGGGTCGAACCAAGGACTAGGTAAGCGCTCAACCACTTTTTAAAAGTTAGCTGATTCACTGAACAAGTAGCAAGAATTTAATTTCTTTATTTTACTTCACTGTATAGTCTACAGTTTTTCAAGTAACTTCCTTAACGTCAGAGACACAAACAAATAAACATCGAGTACAGTTAAAATTTCAAAGGCTCCCTCGCCGGTAATCGAACCCAGGCCCCGTACACCATAGGCGCACGTGCTAGCCTCTAGACCAGCGGGCAGGGCACAACTGAGGCACCGTGCACCTGTCTCATGCAACGGTGTTTGGGGTTCCCGCAATTTTGAAAAAGAAATGCCAATCTCGCATCCCGGTTTTCCGAAAACTTTTAGAAGAGGTTAAAGATATGCAGAAAAAACCCATTAGCCCACAAATTATAACAAATGAAAACAAAAATTGGTCAAGTGAAATATTGTTCCTCATAAAAGGTTGAGTTGAGTTGATTTTGGGTTTACCGTCCCGTTCAGCAGCGAGGCTATATGAGACATGGACCTACTGATTAAAGTGGAATCCGAACCACATGAGCTCCCGCCGTGAATCGAACCCGGGTCCTCATAAAAGGTTACACGTAATCAGACATAGATAGTATTAGAGTGCATAATGTTGAAATCGGATGTGGGCACCAATAACCCTAAAATGGAGTCTACTATGAATTACTAACGAACAATAAGTGGTTCCTCCGTACATCACCATATTTATTTATTGTATTTATGTTGTTTTCTTTTAAATTTAGGCTTTAACATTTTTGAGCTTTCGGCACCGAAGGCCATTTAGCCCATCACGTGCATGAGGGATGACGTCCCTCGGCGTGGTTGTGAAATTGAAGGAAAGAAGCGGTCTGGGACCTAGTAGTTAGGTACCACCCCGCCATTTTCTTGGTGTGAATGAGGAAAACCCAGGAAAAACGCATTCAGGATGTCAGGCCTGAAAAAGCTTTTCCACTTTTCCACCGAGTGCCTCCACCGAGAATGGAGCCCGGGACCAGAAAAGACGATAGCGTTAGCGTCTACACTAAGCTTAGCCATTATTTTTAACACGTATGTGTTTATTTATTGTATGTTTTAACGTTGAGAGTGCAAAGTGAGAGCTAAAAACTCTCCTCTTCTTGTCATTATTCAGAGTCCCATCTCTGGTTTTCAGTAAATTAACAAACAAAAACAAACGCTGTGCCCTCAATTGTATATACATTTTCTTTTTCCAATCTATATAGACTTTTATAGTCATGCACATCAGAGTCTCTTCGAACTTTGTACACTTTCTTCTTGGTTACACATCAATAAATTCAGCTATTTCGACCCACTTTAACACACTGAGATAAGTGAACTAGGTATTGGGGTGGTTCACAAAATTTGGAGATTAATCTCAGCTAGTTGATGTTATACTCAACTTTATGCATACGAAAAGTGACAAATCATATTTTGATTCATCAGTTCGGAGCATTTAGTCAGATACCTAAGATTAAACTCAAATAACGTCACGTTGTCTCGCTTTTTATGCATACAACCTTAAGATTAATCTCAAAATCTAGAGCAAAGAGTAAGATCTCACGTTTATGCATATCACCTAGTGTTGTAAAAAAAAACGTTTTTTTCTGTGAAGTTTTTTCAATAAAAACATCGTTCTTTTTCATGTTTTTTTTCAAATGTATGTTTTTTTTTTTCTTTTTCTGGCAGCTATTATTTATTGATTTATGTTGAAGATTATTGAAATAAACAATAGAACTTGGTTCGAAGCCCTGGTAACTTACAAATCATTTGTTTCCTTGTACCTATACGAGCAAAATCGTGTGGTTATTCCTTTCGGACACAGGTCATTTTTGGCGTTTTCCTACCTTGTCAGTTAGTTACTTATTGCTCAAAAACCATTTATCCTATTGATATGGTTAAGACATTGTTTTTTAGAAAAGGAATGTGGCTATTTTTTGGTGTACGTTACATTGCAGTGTTGCGAGCGGGTGGGAAATTACTGAGGGAAATGTAAGGGTGAACATTTACAAAAAAAATCCCTAACCGGTTGCCATATGGGTCCAAGTCACCTAAAAAATTTCTTTAGTGCGTTAACAATGTACAGTGAAGACCTGAAGTCGCTGGCTTCCATTCAAAGAGAGAAAGAAAAAAAGTCTCTGTTTCCGTACACATGAAATTTTAACACTTTTTACGCCTCCGAAACAAAAATCAACAGATATACCGGGGTTACAGCTTCTATAATTATCCTATTGAAACTTTTTATGGTACGTTCTGTAAGCTAAAGAGAAGGCTTTCAGGTAGTGGTACATTTGTTGCAACGTAGCGAGCAAGAGGGGAATAATAGAGGGGTAAGGGAAATTTGCCGAATTTTTCAATTAAAATCGGGAATTGATTGTTTTGGCTGGAAACACTGCCATAAAACGGCAACGGCACTGCCATAAAACGACGTAAACTATCTGAAAGTAAACCTTGGTACCATAATAATATATCCTACAAGGGCCATTCCACGCGAAACTGAGCCTGAACCCAAATTTTCGAAAACTGTCAAAACTAATGCATTTCTACGTATATATGAAGTAAATAGAACGAAATTTATTCTTTCACACAAAAAACTTATTTATACTTAGAATTTACGTAAAATTTTAAGTCTAAGTTGTGAATTTGTAACATGTCAGCTGCGAGGAAATTTTTATTCTTATTATCGGCAACATTTTACGGTATATTGTGCATGTTTGGCTGAAGTAACTTCGAGCTATTCAAGATGCTTCTTTTTGCTACAAGCTGCAGTTGAAAAAGTGTTTACAGGATAAAAATTGTTTATAATATCATTAAAGATATAAACGTCAATTTGAGTGTCCTGCCCGTGACAGAAAACTACCAAAAGTTATTGTACTGAATTACTAAATTTGAGAATGTGGTTCGTACTTAGTGGAAGTAACAATTTGCACGTGTACTTCACATTCACCAAATTTTGGACAAACGCTAGTAATATATTTCGATTTATTTCAATTTGAAAACTTGTCCTGCCCGTGACAGTGGGCATGCCACTGGTGGGAAAGCTTGTGTACATTGGTTATTAATGATAGAAAATTATTCCATGTTTACTAAAATAAAAATTTTCTAAGCATGAACAATATTTACTTAAGTAGAGGATTGTATGATGTTTTAACTTAAAGTAAGTGTTATATAAATATTATCATTAACGTCACCTTTTTGTTCGTTTCAAGGCAGAAGTGGATGGGATTGAAGTACGTACAAAAAGGCCAGTATGGAACTTTGTGAAACAGAAGAAAGTGATAGTAGAATGTGCTGCTGATTTCGTAGCAGCTTTCAGCTCGTCGTTTCAAAATATATCTCTTTTACTACTATCATCAGCAGAAATTAAAAAAATAAAAATAAAAAAAAGACGCTTTGAATAAAAGACGGGAAAATGCTCCTGTCAATTGAATGTCTCCAATCAAAACAGTTTTTTCCCTGCAATTTGACAGCGAACATTTGGTAATTCGTAGAACTTTTAAATCAGAGCTTCATCCGTGTAAAATCTTTAAATTTCTAACAGACTTTTGTTCTGATTCTGAAAATGATGATTCCAAAAGCCATGAAGCTATCCTGAGCGACGACTTAGGTTTGCATGTTAACAAGGCTTGTGTTAGACCTGCTGTTGAAGGTATAACACAAGGAACATTTTTGTTGATGGAACTTTTCTCTAGTGGACAGAAAAAGAAAACATAGACATGCAACTATTGCACAAAGCCCAGTGGAAGAGGACGAAGAAGTCAAGGAAATTCGTATGAAGACCGTAAGCGATTGCGGTAAAATTTTCAAGACTGTTGAAGATGTGACCTACGTGCATTTCGATCAAATAATACCGCACGGCGATCAAATAATGATTGCCGTGCCGTGGGGAGAAGGGGCGAGCGGGGTGACGGCCCCGGGCGTCAAAGTAAGGGGGCGCAAAATTCAGGAGGAAAAAAAATAAAAGATAAGTGCTCAAAACCAAGGGAAAGCAGGGTTTATTTTCGAAAATTTTCTTGCGCGTCTTGAAAACCATTGTGACGCATTGCGGCTGGTCTGTCGACCTCACTGATATTTACGGGAAGCCATCGCGATGCGTCGTATACTCTCCCCCCGGGCGCTGATTTTCTACGACACGAGCACTGGATACCAGCTCCTATTTTATATCCTGTTAGACAGTGTTTTGTACGAATTTCCCTACAAGGTGGGTGTAAATTGGCAAATAAAACCATTTCCTAAAGTGTAGGTGGTGAGAAATAAGTGTACGAAATATTATTATTTTTATGTGATAAAAGCGAGCCTCAAGGATAGTAAATAGAATTATTTGTGTACAATGCTATAACAGAACTGCAGAAATTGACTTACTTTCGATTTTATTTCATTTTTGAAATCATTCTTTTTGAGATTTTGTGTGTTGATTCACACGGTGTCCTGCCCCTGACAACCGTGTGTCCTGCCAGTGACACAGTATAGTTTAGTTTATTTATTAATATAAATATTTGGCAAATTTCTCTTATGTGAAGTTTGTTTAAAAAATTCATCGTTTACACATTTTCGTTTAAATAAAAACATTTTGAGCTAAGAATTCACAAAGTTTTGTAATATTCACTTGGTGTGTCGAAAGTCACTTCTCTTTTTTGTCCCCGCCCGTGACAGACGTATAGGAATTAATATTTTCTACTCTAAACAGAAAAAAAAATACTGAAATCATCAGCTACATATACTCCTAAGTCTGTACTGCTCATACATCATACAATTAGCAGAATTTATGTTGTACTTCAAGAAATATACAATTTTAAAGCATCAAAAATGTAGTGTAAATGTCCTGCCCGTGACGATGGAATGGCCCACAAGTATCGTGGTAATATCTAACAAAGTAAGCATGAATTTTTTAAACAAATCTCATTCTAACTCAGAAATGCACAATTTTCTTACCATTTACAGAACATGGTTTAATATAAGCCTCAACTGTACTTCTCCTAATTATTCTACCGAAACGTTTTATGGTGCGCTGTGTAGGCTAAGAACTAGGCTTTCAGACAGTGGTACGTTTGTTTGAATGTAGCCAACAAGAGGGAAATAATAGAGACAAACAGGGATTTTTTTTTCAAAATTTCCCCCTAAAATCGGAAATTAAAATCTTCTGTAGCTGGGAACAGTGTTAGCAGACACATACAAACTATCTTAAAAGAAGCTTTGGTATCCCTATAATATATCCTACAAGTATTTTGACGATATCTAATAAAGTAAGCAGATCATTAAAAATATTTCCGTCTACCAAAAAAAAAAAAAAAATCACAGCTATCTTTCCACTTAGAGAACAAGGTCTAATGTAAACCTCAACTGTACTTCTCCTAACTATCCTATTGAAACTTTCTATAGTGCGTTGTGAAGGGCAAAGAAAAGAGTTTCAGATACTGGTACGTTTGTTCCGATGTAGCCTACAAGAGGGATATAATAGAGAAAACACGTAATTTTCCCCTAAAATCTGGAATTAAAATTTTCCGTAGCTGGCAACACTGCTACCAGACAGACGAAAACAATCTTAAAAAAAACACTGGTGCATTACTAATATATTCTACAAGTATCATGGCGATATTTAAGAAACAATGCTTCTAATTACCAAAAATATATTTCGATAAACAGAAAAGTAGGGGAAAATCCGAATTTTTCGTGCCTCCCCTAATTACCCCACTGTAACGATATGTACCCGAGTTTGTTCAGTAAGGACAAATGTTCGACTGGCGTAAGTTGACTTGCATTCGGACATATAGGTACGGTTTATAACAAAAATTTCGATTTTTTGCCCAAATTTAAAGAGATTTTAATTTCTGTAGTTGGCAACACTGCATACAAGCCCGTCCAAGTGATGTCAACAATTAGGTATCCATCCGTCGTATCTACATGACAAGTCTTAAGGAGGTATCTCTCCAACAAATGAAGCTACAGGGGAAAAGTAATAAAGAAAATTCGAAAATTCTAGAATTTTTGACTGGGGTGAAATTTGAGAAGAAAATTCGACACACAGATGAAAAAGAAACTAAATTGATAAACTATGGACCAACCATATCTGGCAATATATATATATATATATATATATATATATATATATATATATATATATATATATATACCGATATCTTAATTAGTGACCACACAGGAGCGGATTAAAAAAAGTGACACACCCGTTTGTGCCACTTTGGCCACCTGGATCGGAAAGGATTACGAGTGTCCATTTAATTACATTTTTTTCACTACTAACTTGTGTTGTTATGGTAATTATAGTCTTTACTAATAATAATATCGTTGTTGTAAACAATCAAAATATCTCCTTTTTCATCTTAATTCCAATACTGATGCTGGGAAATGCAGGGTGTTTCAAAATGAATATCGGTGAATTAAGTCTTCGTAGTTCTTATTACATTTTACGCACAATTATAAACAATACATCAAATAAAAGAACACCTCAAACAGTTTTTGCTTCAAGTGTTCGATGTGAGCTTCATTCGTCACATGGCACACATTGAGTCAATAGGTGAGAAAGGCCCATAAACTTTCCGCCATATGGCACAAACAATTCAATTCACACAGACGGTTGCACTGTAAATACAGATTCAGTCTTTGCAAAATTAAAACACACAAAGCTTTCTGGTCTCTAGTCTTCATCTTTGCTACTTGCTCTTTCTAACGGGAAACAGAGGAAACAATGCATGGCATGCGTGTGTCCAAAACTGTTTGAGTTGCTCTTTCATTTGATAATACTTATAATTGTAAGATAATTGTAATAGATACTATAAAGTTTCAAACCATAATATTCATTTTGAAACACCCTCCATTACTTCAAATTATGTCATCCTATATTCATGTCTTGTATGTACACTCATGTCCAAAATTATTGTCGCATGTCTATAAGTATGTTGTTGTAGGAATATAATTTGATAACGAATCCGCCTGGTATTCTTATAATGTTAGTATGTGTATAATCGGCAAAGACATGTACACTGTAAAAAATATCGAGAAGGTTTCTCATCTTCGGGGAAAGATTTTGCATAGAAAAGTCTAGGTTTCCGGACAAATTAACAGAAAGTTACTCCATTTTAACGAAAATAAGACACTTTCCGTAAGAAATCAGGAAGGATTCGGTGTGTTCAGAAATATATGGAATCCTTTCGTCATCGGAAACAAGTTTTCTTTATTTTAAAGGAATTTTCTCATACTTTCCCATAATTTGATGTTACTTTTCCTTTATTTTACGGTAAACTAGCTTTACCTGGCTACTCAGAAATTTTTTACTGATGCATCATGGGAAATAAATAAAAAACATATTTTTAACGTCCGATGGAAAAAAAAATAAAATTATGTTAGAAAGTAAGTAGAAAAGTGTATTACATTTTTTTTTTAATATTTCCATTATTTGACAAAATGGAATTTAGAGCAGACAGTCCTACCGAAAAAAAAAATTATAGGTAAAATACGATGTAAAACACTTTTCGTAAGCGAAGAGTGTGAATATAAATAATTTCAGAATTACGCGTGCAAACGATTCTACCAAATTTTCACATATTTCTTAAATTTCCAGGTTAGGGTACAGGTTAGTATTTCTTTTAACAGAACATGCCAGGGAGTAATCTACACCCCCCAACACCCCCCTAACTCCCCTCCAAATTTCTTTACTCACACCCCTGGAAGGAAAGGAATACTCCCCCAAATCCAATTGTATCAATCAGTATCATATAGGTTATTTATTACACCGAGTTAAAAAAGGTTTAGCGTTTAGGAAAGAAGGCAATATTCTTATTTATTTATTTCACTTCAAAATACGAAGCGACCTCGTTCTGATGTACGGCTTCGAGAACCACATGAAATCATTGTTTCGGGCGGTATTTCGATTGAAACAATTGGCAAAATAGACCGCGGATACCTACCCTCCTGGGCTCCGCTGTCGTTTCCGAGAAAAGAGGTTGATGGACAGATGCAGTGCAGATGACTGAAACTGGCAACGTCTTGAGCGGTCATTCACCTACCTTCTCCTCAATAAGGAAAAATGTGACAATATAGTAATAAGCCTATACCAGATTCAGTTGGTAAGTGCTACTCTGCAACAGGCTCGCAACCAGATGGGGGCTAAGGAGGGACTGGCTTCCCTAAATTTTTCATATCCCCTGCAGACCTCAATACAAAATACACACTTTAGATATTTGTAAGATAATTTTTAATGACTTGGCCCCTCCTAACATATTCATGGCTCCCCAAAGCTCTGTGGCTGGTTTCGAGCCTGCTCTGCAGGTGGTGTATCAACGGACGGACGTTAGAAGGGTGTAGTCAAAACGTTTTTAGAAATGAATCGATCGATCGAAGTGAGAATTATATATTTTTAGACTGAGTCTAGTGTTATGCAGGAACGCATTTGGCGCTAGCTTAATTTTTGTAAAATATATTTTTATTTACGTAAATTCATTAAGCGGAACAGGACTCATAGCGAGTCACTTTTTTAAACTAAAATTTACTTTTTTTTCAAGTTGGTCACTAGAAGTTGCTTTTTTTTTCAAATTTGTCACTAAAAGTTACTTTTTTGAGAGGTAAAGTGACTTTTTTGTGTGAGTTATGTTTCGCATTGGCAGTTTTCTAAGAAAAATATAAAAACAAATGGAAAAAGGCAGAAACTTGTTACTCATTACTCTTCTGAAAGCTTCAGTACTTGCTGTCACATGTGAAACAGTCAGCTTTATTCTCACTTCAGCTTCTATTCTTTCTAAAGCACAGTGGACGGTTGGTGGATGCCTAAGCTCCCAAGGTGAGGTTGAGAACCCTTCTGTGTCTATTCTTTCTTCTATCATAATAATCTTTTAGTTTTCTCTCGTAATAGTTAATGCCCCATTCAACGTTATGTATGTGTGTTTGTGTGGTTCATCATGTTCGTCTTGTGCTATGGTTCTTGTATGTTCTTCTTAAGAGTACGTGATGAATTCGGATATTTCACGTTTTTGAGAACACTTAATGCGAAGTTAAATATAATGTCTGGGATGAAAAAATTCGGAAATAAGCCAGAACTGGTTCCACTTACTCAGAAGCTTTTTACTGCTAACGCAACTACAAAGCATACTTTGAAAACCTAAGAAAGGAGAAAGCTCAAGAAGAAGAAGTAAAGAAGAAACAAAAGAACAAACAAAGAAAGAGGTGATGAAGAAATTGACAAAGGAAAAAAAGAGGCATGATGAGATTTTGGTCACTTTTTCGTGTGCTTTTGGCCATTTTTGGTTACTTTTCAACTATTTACAAGAGATCAGACCACTATGAGCCCTGAGATTATTAAAATTAGGGTATATTAAAGAAGACAAAACAGACAGATACAACATTTGTAAATTGAAAAACTGAATTTCTGGAATACAACTAAATCAATGAATAGTTTTCATATGAAATATACTCAGAGCCAATAACGTAGCTAGGAAGGGGCAGGAACGGAGATTAAGAGATCAAATAATATTACAAAAATTAACGTTAACAACAGGGTTAGAATATTAAAATAATGAAATTGGAACTATCTACAGTATTATTTACTAAACGAATGTGATTTCACCATGGGACGAGGGAATTTTTTTCCCAATTAATATTTAAAAAAAAACACCCACTAAAACTTGCTGGGGTGAATAAATTGAAATAATAGCAGAATTTTGGAAAATAATTACAATAATTCGTATGTAATCAATTCAAATGTAACTACTGGTTAAAATAGTGGAAGTTAATTCCTAATACACTGAAACATCTCTTAACGGGCATCTCTCAATAGTGGACATCTTCGTAAGAGGACACACTTTCTTATTCTTCCATGCCATAAATATGTGTGGTGTGGTGTTATAAGAGAGAACCCTTCCTTTAAGGGACACCTCTCATTTACGGACAAATAATTGGTTCCATCGATGTCCGTTTTGAGAGGTTTCACTGTATTACCTAGTTTAATAATAATAATAAATGCTCAAATGTGTGAACTTACTTTATTGAACCTACCACTGCGAAGAGCTGATATTATTATTATTATTATTATTATTATTATTATTATTATTATTAGTAGTAGTAGTAGTAGTAGTAGTAGTAGTAGTAGTAGTAGTAGTATTGCAATAGTTGCGTAACAAAATGTACTGTTTTCTCGTTTGAGTTTGTTTAAAAATTATATCACTATTCTGAGAGCATCCCCCCTTTTATTTTGAACACTCCCCCCCAAGTAAAAATTTCTGGCGTACTTACTGGAACATGCATTAAATGAGAAGCTTCATTACTACTTTCTGAATGACTTCAGCAGGTCTCAGTGTCAATACAGTGTATACACATGTGCCATACAAACTACGGCCTATTTTTGGAATTGGGGGGCCAGAATATTTTGCTTAAATTTTGTATTTTCTTGCTATAGTTTCAGTATTTGTTTATGGTCTAGGTAGGTTAGGTTAGTTTAGGTTATTTCGGTCATTACTCCAGCAGACTGTTGTATCAAATTTTCACACATTTATTGCATTTTTGCAGAACATGCACTAAATGAGGAACTAGTGCATAAACCACGAACCAACCTGTAGGTGGCCACTAAAAGGCAGGAATGCTATCTAACCGAGTCAGGGCAGGAGCGCAGCAAGGGGGCCCGAGCAGAGCGATGGGAGCATAGGGAGCAGGCGCGTCAGTGACGGGGGGCATACGCATAAACGAGGATGGTGGAAAAATACATAAAACATCCGCAATAATTTTTACATGGTGATTTTAAATGATTTTGGCCCAATTCCAAAAAAATATCCCAAGCCTATAATAGGGTTCACTCGAACAGACAGTCCTACCGAAAAGAATATTTATAGGTAAAAATACGATGTAAAACACCTCGTGAGAGTGTGAATATAAGTAATTTCGGCATTACTCGTGCAGACGATTCTACCAAATTTTCACATATTTCTTACATTTCTAGGTTAGGGTACAGGTTAGTATTTCTTTTAACAGAGCATGCACTAAATGAGAGGCTTCATTACTACTTTCCCAATGACTTCAGCAAGTCTCAGTGTCAATACAGTGTACACAAGTGGTATTCAAACTATGGCATATTTTTGGAATTGGGAGGGCAGATTGTTTTGCTTAAATTTTGTACTTTCTTGCGATACTTTCATGCATTTTTTTATGATTTTTGTAGGTTAGGTTAGTTTGGGTTAGTTTAGGATATTTGGGGTATTACTCAAGCAGGAGGTTTTACCAAATTTTCACACATTTATTGCATTTTTGCAGAACATGCACTATATGAGAAGCTAGTGCATAAACCAGGGTTTGAAAAAACCCGGACTTTTTTGAAAAAGCCCAACCCTCCTGAGCCCATATGGTTTTTTTCTGGTTTAATTGGGTTATTTCGGGCTTTTTCGAAATATTTCAATGTCTTTGGGGTAAAAGTGTTAAAATGTGATTTATATTTCAAGATTGTCATTGTCACAACTTGCAACTATTTTCTACTCACTACTGTTTTGAAAAAATGGCCGCCATTTTGAAATTTTACATTCGATCGCCGAAAAAATCTATACAGCAAATTTAGCATGTCTCGTGCTTCGGCCGTCAAAATTTCAACTTAAAACACTGAAAATTGGGCTTCGTAGCATGGATGCTCGCTGGTTTGAAAAAATGACCGCCATTTTGATATTTTACGTTGGTATACCGCCAAAATCTATACAGGAAATTTACAGTGTCTCGTGCTTGTACTTTAAAAATATTAACTTAAAAGCCCGAAAGTTGTACCATGTAGTGTGTGTGCTAGAGGAAGACAAACGAATTGAGCTGATTTTGTGTTTAACGTCCCTTTCAGCAGCGAGGCTATATGAGACGGGACCTACTGATTAACGTGGAATCCGAACCACATGAGCCCCCCCCCCCCGAGAAGCAAACCCGGGTCCCACGCCGAAGACGCGTACACTAACCGCATAGCCATGAAGGAGCTCGGCAGACAAACGAAGAAATGTAGATGAAGTCACCCAGAAGCCTGACTAACGTTCGCCAAATATAAATACCAAAAGGGTCTATTAATTTAAAACAAAGATACAATTCATGTTGTATGAAATAAATAAATGTTTCAGAATGTCTTATATGAAATTAACACCTTCCAGCGTAAATAAACCTGCCATATTTTCTCCATGAGAATACGGGACACCTCAGATCCCCCCCTCAACTTTCCAGCACAATGCAATGGACTGTAATCTAGTTATGAACAAAAGTATAAGAAACGGCGGTGGCCCAGTGGTAGAGCGTTAACCTTTGGTGCATGGGGTCACTAGTTCGATTCCAGCTCGCGCCAAGTGAGCTTTGTGGTGGGCAAACACCTTGTGCGTGGGTTTTCTCGGGATTCTCACGTTTCCTCCCACTTTCTTCATTCCGTCATTTTATTCATTTCTCATCACCTTGAACATAGCAGCCATAACCGTGAGACTAAAACTAAAAGATTTCATTTCGTTTATATTTTTTAAAGAATATAATAGGCGAAAGTTCACTAAGCAGCAGCTGCTTTTCTCTGTTCGTACCCTGCAATTAATTGTACAGACTGAAAATTCTTAAAAACTTAAAATATGCTATAAAAATGCTTTACAGGAAAACAATATGCAAATTATTTAAATCAGTGGTACAATCTACCTTCAATATTCTTCGCGCGTTTAGCAATATTTATTTACATGGCTGTATTTGCCAAAATTACGTTTGTCAGTTTAATCTGATGAAAAGCTGATTTTTCTCCTTGTGTCGTGTGTAATTGTCAGGACGGGATTTACAGTTTTCTAAGACCTGAACCAAAACACAATTCTGTGCCCCTAGCCTGTGAAAAATATTAAAATTCTTGTTAGTTTATCTAATGTGTTGCTGGAGAAAGTCAGTCATCTTCCCTGTGTTTATAAATGTAGAAACACTAAAAGCAACTTTTTTTTTTTTTTTTTTTAATGTTCCAGAGAGTATCTGAGTTTCCATCAAGTGCAATGGAAAAAGTAGCATTGCAAATTTCGCTCGCTATCAAGTCGAACAGGGTGGTGTAATAACATCCTCGAAACTGTTACACGCAACAGCGTAGGCCTACTGTGCATTCACTAATTACAGGAGTTCCAGCCAATGTCAGAATTTTTTTGTTTTTCACTTTTCGAATAAGCTGATATTGACAGCAGAAATAAAACGGAGTTAAAATGCGGGACATTTCCCTGTCCCGACTAAATTTACGGGTACGCGGGACACTCGGGCCCAAAAAACGGGACTGTTCCGTTTTTTTACGTGACGTATGGCAGGCTTAAGCGTAAAATAAATAGTTTTATTGTTGAAGTATTCATTTCCAATCCTTCTTCTTTTAATTCGGGAATTCCCCGAGCATTTCTTTCACGGCGTGTACATCAAAACTTCCACTAGTACGGAAATTTGAACTCAGGACTTGAAATAGTAAGCGTTACATAGTCTTCGGAACCCCGAGCTTTAAGCTTCTTAAATTTGACAAGAATTTTTACGCTATTGCTGGTGTTGATTCTACAGAATGCTTATTTGAAGAGTAGCAACAAACAACTGAAATAAACTGCTATTGTTAGAAAACCAGATTGTAGTTTAAGAAACTTGTGTTTTACATCAAAGGTAAGAAATAATACTAATAGTTTACTAATGTACTTATATATGTATTATTAGTACCGGCAGCTATGACCTTAAACCCGTCAAACGTATAAGTGATAATGTCCCTCGTTGTCGCCAAGTTGACGAGCACACTGTTCACGGAAAATATTTTCTAAAGTACAAAATTGCTTATTTTACTTCAAATAGGCTATAAGCATAATCAATACATTAATTTGTTCTATAACTATCTCAAGCTAAGGTAAGTTTTTTTTTTTTTTAATTCATTTAGTGCATTCAGAACATTATAAAGGTCTTATGTTGAATGTTGTTGTATACCTTAACGTGAAAGCCTCTAATTCGCCCAAGGAAAGTCTAAGATATGACAAAAATCACTTTCAATGTGATCGCCTTAGTTGTACCAATAATATACTAATAAATAGCTCAAAAACCCAGGTGGGTTTTAAAGTGTTTTTTTTTTCAGGTGGGTTTTTTCGGGCTGGGCCCACATGGGCAAACCCTGGCATAAACCACGAACCAACTTGTAGGTGGCCACTAAAACGCACGAATGCTATCTAACCGAGTCAAAGCAGGAGCGCAGCAGGGGGTATAGAGCGACAGCGAGATGGTGTGTCCGTAGGGAGCAGGCGCGTCAGCGACGGGGGTATACGCATAAACGAGGATATGGAAGAGCACACCTACACATGCTATACTTTCAATATCACTCAAATGTCATTTTAGTATGTTGTGCACTGACAGTAATTAGTTATATTCAGATTTTTTTTTCTTTGGGAAAGAATCTTACATCGTTGCACCAACAGTTTGTGAGAAAGAATTAACTTATCCACGAATAATCGGGCGTTGTATAAAACTATGAGGTTTACGACATGTCATGCAATATCATACGTTTGATTGGCTAAAACAGTGCAGTAACAACTGAAAAAATAAAAATAAAAAAACTGATACGCATAGAATGTGGTAGCATTTCGTACTAGATATTGGAAGAAAAGAGGGCTAAATTGACTCTTCGGGAAGGCAAATGTGTTTTAATGCTTCTAGACAGACATATCTTTAAGGAAAAAAGAAATATATCAAATACTGAAAAGGAAACTGTATCTGATATTTCAAAAAAAAAAAAAAAAGGAGCGCTTTTGGGGGGGGGGCGGGGATAAGCGGGATGGCGTGGGAGCTCATGTAGTTCGGATCTTACATTAAGCCCCTCTGCTGATGGGGATGCTAAACTCCAAACCAAACCAAATATGCATATCTAGGGCCCAAATATTCAAGGAAAAAAAGCTGTGCTCTAACAGATCACCTGTTAAGCGACATGTTCAAGTAAAGGTAAATAGTCCCTTTCTCTTAAATAATGTTTGGCTACAAACTACGCTAAGCTTCACAGAAATACTGTCTTTTCTTAAATTCAACGTTCGGTTTATGCGCTAAGTATAGGCATACCATAAGTATAGGGTATGATAGGAAGAGTAGATAATATTAGGGTAGAGTAGTGTAGATTAAGTTAAATTACGTAGCTCAATGCTTTGCCGTTATTTTCAAATGCAGGTTAGGGTAGAGTATGCTAGGTTACGTTAGCTCAACGTTTAACCCTTATTTTCACAAGTAGGGTAGAAAAATAAATGAAATAGTTCGGTTTAACGTCCCAAGATTATTCCCCTTTAGACTAAGGGAGACGATGAAGGAAGTGAATGATGATGGTGAATTGGTGGAATTAGAATGTGGGAGGAAAGGAGTACCCTGGGGGAAAATATGGACACGATGATGTCTAAAACAAATTTGCGTGGCCGGCAATCGAACCACAACCCAGAGAAATGAAGCATAAAGTAGGTAAGGTTAGGATAGATAAGCTCATCGTATTTCCACGTCTTACCATTTTACTTTATTTAACATCTACGTCAGCAGGAAATCCCCTCTTCTCTACTCTGTTTGAATAACTTTTGAAAACACAAGTTTTAACATAGATTTACATTTGCATCGCCGTGCCAGTTCTGCCCAAAACAATAACAACGGTTGAAGTTTACATTTGCATTAGCAATTGGTTATGTTTTATTCCAGAAAATACCGTAGCATTGGTGTTCGTAAATATGACTCCTTTAATTATGCAAAGTTTATGTTAGTAAATCACTGTCGTGTTTGCATAATGGTAGCAATTGGCGATGCGGTACAGACTTATGTACGGATCCAAGCACAAATTTCTTCCATATATAGGCCATAGGCCTATTTCTTTTTCAGCAAATGTAGTTTTGTATGTTAAATAATCGTTCTTGAGGTGTTCCTTAGAATTTAAGTATTAACAGTAATGAAAATATTCTAAAGATACATTTGAATACTAAGGAGGTATTTTAGATATCAGAGAGGTTCCCTAAAAGCGGCTGCCTCATTGAAATGAAACATGACACAATGGAAGTGAAAAACCTACATGCTGTGTTAGAAAATAAACACGTCACTATTATCAGACGAAGGTAGTCCTAAGGTAGTACTCCTCCTCATGTGGTCTTGACAGCCGAATATCGACACCAAGAGTGAACGTTGTGTGCTGGTATTCATTCCCACTTGTCTAACGGTAGCGCGTGCACCTTTTGTGTACGTGATCCCCGGTTCGATTCCCAGTGGGAGAGCCTTTGGAATTTTAAGTGTCCTAAATATATTTGTGTTCATGTTCCTGTCTACTTTGGTAAGGGTTAAAAAAAATGCGAATAAATTCGTGTGCTCAGGAAAATGAAGAATGATCAGTTGATTTTTAAAAAATCTGGAAGGTGGATCGACTGATGCCGTATTTGGAAAGTCAGTCCAAAGGTCACGGGTTAGATTTCTGGTATAGTCACGCAATTTTCACTCTTCAAATTTATGTTTTACTAAATTTGTAAAAATAATTGCATTCGTTCTCTCTAAAAGTATGGGAACACGTTGAGCAAGGAAAACTTTTTTCTTTTTTTAATGGTTCGCACATGAAAAATATGGTATTTAGAAACTATCAGAAAAATTCCAATTCAAATTAGTTCTCAAAATATGACTGAATACTTACAATAGATGTAAATCCAATCATTTTCGACTACACAGAACGTTTCCTCACAGTAAAAAAAAAAAAAAAAAAAAAAAAAGGTACATTTGCTGTACGGACCCACATGTTTGTAAACTTTAATTAACAAATTTGTAATATTATTTTAATAGGCCCGTGTGTAAATAAACTAAGTACCATATGTTCTTACTTGTGTGGTGCGTATCTACGTAGAAAAAAAAAAGAAAAAATAGTCTGACCTGTTAAGCACAAATTTCCCCATAAGGTAGCCATTAACCATTGCTTTACAAAGTGAAATGATGTAAAGTATCTTAATTAAGTGTGCTAACTCATGACGCGCAATCATAGAGGTGTTCGACAGTTATGACATCCATATATTCGTGAAATTTACGTTTAAAGCAAAATTTAAGAATCTAACTAAAGTCAGAATTACAGTTAAAGAGATTAACTGTATGTGAGATTACAATGTGTGTCGATTTACAGAAACGGAAGTGTATATAAACAGTGTATTTACATATGGATTCATTCAATATATCTGCACGAAAAAAAAAAAAAACTGAGAAAGACTGTAATGTACATACAGAATTCTTAAATCTAATATATCCACCTTTAAGAATGTGACGTATAATCATCATTTGGTGACTAGTCTTTATAGTTATTCCACTCTTGTACGTCATATGAATATTTAAAAAAAAAATATAGGCCTTTTTGAATGGAGGTAATATATATACTGTGCTTGAAAAATGGTAAATATATGCTATGGTTTTGGTCTTAAAATTTTACAATGAAACTTCATTTTTTTTTTTTCTTCAAGAATATAAGGTCACATTAAAAAGAACAGTGATTTTAGAACAAATAAATTATTTAAGTTCTATCCTCTTCTTTTCACTTTCCTGTGATATTTAACCCGTTTTGGCTCACCATGTTTTCTTACGGAGTGATGCTTGATTTCACATTTTATGCAGCACGAAGTCCTGAATTTTGTTATCCATCAAAGATGCAAGAAGCACGTATGGCCGACAACTTCTATTTTTTTTTTTTTAATTAGCGTAAAAGTTTCAATGTTGTTCTAAGGGAGACATATTAGTTTGATTTGCAGAATCGAAGACAATCAAAATAAAAAAAAAAGAGAAGAAGGAAGAAAAAAAGATGATATACATTGTATTAGCATCTTTGATGAATCATTTTATTCAGAAGGTCTCCATGCCATATAAAATTTAAAATCATGCATCACTCTGTAAGGAAAATATTTTTTAGGATGTTCCCGAAAAAAATCGGAAAGGTTTTAGTATGAAACCTTTCTTGAAAAATGCGGGCAGCTCCGGAAGCAGAGACGTTTCCGAGGAATTTCGGAAACAGCAATTTTCCAACTCACTAAGAAACACGTATTTTTCCGAAAACTTTCGGGAAGTTGTTCGGAAACTTTTCCGACCCAAGCCAGAAAACTTTTCCGATCTTTTTCGGAAACCTACAAGTTTCTTAGCGAGTCGGAAAAATACATTTTCCGAAATTCCTCGGAAACGTCTCTGCCTCCGGAGCTGCCCGCATTTTCCCGAAAACCTCGAGAATTTTTTTTTACAGTGTATGTGGCAAATTTCATGTCAAAACAGCAGTAAATGAGAACAATAAAACGAAAATAAAAACTTTATTGTCCATTTAGTAATATTTTATTTTACTCTTTCTCATTTTCGTATTTATAATACCACAAATATACTTTTTCCGATTATACACACAGCATCAGTATTAAAAGTACCCTGGAAAATAATTATCAAATTATATTCTTACAAGAAGACAGTTATAGATATGCGACAATCATTTTGGACATGAGTGTACATATCATCAGGGCCGGCCCCAGGCAATTTGTCGAACTTTGCCGCCTCCCTCTTTCTCCAGAAAGAACGATTTTAAGTATGCTACTCCAGCATGAACAACGAAGGGGAGGGAAACTACACTCGCACTCAGAAAGGCTTAAATACTTACTACCAAATTTCACATAAGTAAATCCCCACGCTAAGCGGGTTTGCATATCCAGGCTCCTAACTATGAAAATATTTACGATCACTCCAACCCCAATCATTTCACAGATTCAACCTGTTGTATATAAGTTATTAGGACATAAAATTGAATGTAATTTATACGAAAAACCCTTTTATGCATTGCAAGACCTGTAACGTCCAAATATTCACCACAAACTTATAGTTGTATCGACATAAACAAACAAACAAAATAAAAAAAAGTGTGGAGCAGGAAACCACTTTACACAAAAGTCAAAAGAGGTTATTGAAGGCATACGAACTGGTCGAGCGGTTTGGGTGACTAGTCTGTCGATCAGAAGTTTACGTGTTCAAACTCTGTAGAAAATATTCGTTTTGTTTTTTTCTTAAAAGTGTGTTCCTATTTTCATCAGAGGACTGAGAACATTTCTTTGAATAAATCTTTGGAAACTACTTTTCTCTCAAATTCGATTAGAAGCGAACATTATATGAATTGCAAATCTAACATCCACAGCTGAGAACAAAATATTAAGTATGTTCAATATGTCATTATTATCCTTTGATTTGTAGTGAAAAACTAATTATAAGCATTGACAATTTCAGAAGATTCTCCCCCGGTAATGGTCAAGATATGAATGAGAAAAAACTGATAAAACATTATTAGTCCATTTGAGCATGATCGAAGATAACTTATGGCCACGAAGGGGAAATTTATGTCGACAGGATCTCAAATTCTCCGACAGGTCATGCCCTGAAATCTTCACTGTTTGAAAGGTATCCTTAACAAATAGAATATTATATTTATTTCTCCTTCTACGTTTTGAAATGGAAAAATCATAATTTTAAATAGAATTATAATACGATAAGCATAAAGATTTATACAACTAATGAAGTAAATATCCTTGTGTAAGTTATCGATTTCTATTCGGATTAAAACTCGAATATTCGTTTGCATCACACTTTAAAGTAAATCCTCCCTATATATAGTTCCTACTGGAAAGCATGTTTAACTCCAATTACTTAATCAATATTTTTAATAATATATTTTTATTGTAATACTCTTACTATTCAATGTTGTATGCACTTAATTTCCCAAAGCAAAACCTCACAAATGTATAATTGACTAGTAAATATTATCAAATAAATTATCATTTAGTTTACGTAAACATTGCATCGCCTGATTTGAAACTTCGTATTTTAAATAATAATAATAATAATAATAATAATAATAATAATAATAATAATAATAATAATAATAATAATAATAGTAGTAGTAAAATCATAGCCATATCTTTATCAGAATTTCAGGCTTAGTCAATAAATGAATTCAACATAGTCTCTATTCGAAGCTCTATTTAATCGAATCAGATAGAAATACGAAGAGGAACTTCGAGAACAGGTAAAAGAAAAATGTTACTTTGGTGGGTTTGAAAGTAACTTTTAAGAGTTTTTTTTTTTTTTTTTTTTTTTTTACAATTACAGACAAATGCCTTGGACACTATTTTCTTTTCTTTAAGTTAACTGATTCACCGAACGTATCTGACATATGAGTAACTTGTCTCTATTTTCTACTCGGTTATACACGTTTTACAATCTTTTCCATTAACCTTGAACGACAAAAACATCCACGTAAGTCTGACAGTTAAAATTCCTAACTTCCCCCACGGGGAATCGAACCCGGAACCATATACACCTGAGGCACACGTGCTAGCCACTAGACCAGCGGGAAGAGCAAATAAAATGTATTTTGTAGTGTCTGAAGTTTATAGCTATTTCACCCTGTTGTAGTATGTCTATTGATTTTTTAATGTTTACCGTATTCGTTACTTTGAGGAATGATATATATTATTGATATAGGTTTTATTACATATTCGGCCATAAATATTATATAAATTATCAGAATTATTCATGATCTTCCATGGAAATTCACTGGTGCATGCGCAGTAGAAACAGAAGAACACAATTTTCTGATGTTGGTCAGAACGCAAATTTCTAACAGGCTGTCTGAATTCCTTGGTGGAAAGCAGTAGTTCCCAACCTAGGGACCTGCAGCTTCCTCCTGAGTAAGCATGAAGAGCGAGTAAGGTGGCGAAAGCTACTGGCATAAAAGAATTGTGCAATAAGTAAATAAAGCACTACTTATTATGACTTTCAAATTCAGCTTGACAATTTTATAATTGCCGTTTTACAAAAACATCATATTGCACTAGGAGGGTATGCAAAAGTTTTGCTGGAAATAAATATAAATTCCTGGGATGATGATGATGATTATTATTATTATTATTATTATTATTATTATTATTATTATTGTTATTATTATTATTATTATTATTATTGGTCTCCTACTTCTTGGCCAAGATGTGAAATATTCACTACCTTCTTCATACCGCTAAATCAATTTCTTCACTGTTTTCTCGTCACAGCTCATACCCCTAGCTATCTGAATGGCAATTTGTCTAATTGTTGCTCGACCTATGATTTTCCCTCGCATAGTAACAGATAGTTTTCTACAGCTTTTAGAGCGAGGTATTTTGACAACCTGTAGAAATTTGCATTGTGATTCGTATTAGCAATGACAGTAAAGTGGATATTTCGGTTCCTACTGTGCATCATCAGTATCATTATATCAGAAGTATTCCGCCATTACCAGCGGGTCACTTACCGCAGCTGAGAAGCTGCCATGCTCCACGATCTTCTGTTAACCTCTCCATCTTCACATACGATTTTTCTGTTTTGATATCGCCAATAGCCTAATTCTGTTTCTATATAGTCTAATTCGTCCTCTCCCTCTCTTCCCTGCCACCATACCCCTCAAAATACTATTTCCTCCATCCTAAAGGCTCTTTTCGCCATTTCTATCCTTGCTTTTATTTCACGTTCGCATGTCAAATCATCACTAGTAATAGTACTCAGATATCGAAAACTAATCACTTGTTGTTTTTTCCCGCTCCTACTTCTATATTTCACACCGATCGCTTCGTTTCAATCACCATGGATTTTGTCTTTCTAACATTTATTTTCATCCCATATTCTTCACAAGCTTTTCTCAAGTTTTCTACATCTTATTAATTTTCTTTTTAGATTCTACAACAACAACCATATCAACCCCAAACCGTATACACCTCACCATTCTATCTTCTACGGAAATTCCATCTTCATTATGTAGACTCGTTTTCGTTATCTCTTCTAAATAGTTATTAAATAAAATATAATCGGCGGAATATAGCCCTATAATCTCCGTTGAACTCATCTTCCAATTACACTGTCTGTCTACTGCGCATGCACCAGTGAATTTCCATGGAAGATCATGAATAATTCTGATAATTTATATAATATTTATGGCCGAATATGTAATAAAACCTATATCAATAATATATATCATTCCTCAAAGTAACGAATACGGTAAACATTAAAAAATCAAGAAACATACTACAACAGGGTGAAATAGCTATAAACTTCAGACACTACAAAATACATTTTATTTGCTCTTCCCGCTGGTCTAGTGGCTAGCACGTGTGCCTCAGGTGTATGTGGTCCCGGGTTCGATTCCCCGTGGGAGAGGTTAGGAATTTTAACTGTCATACCTATGTGGATGTTTTTGTGTTCGTGTTCTTGTCGTTCAAGGTTAATGGAAAAGATTGTAAAACGTGTATAACCGAGTAGAATATAGAGACAAGTTACTCATATGTCAGATACGTTCGGTGAATCAGTTAACTTAAAGAAAAGAAAATAGTGTCCAAGGCATTTGTCTGTAATTTGCAAAAAAAAAAAAAAAAAAAAAAAAACTAACTCTTAAAAGTTACATCCAAACCCACCAAAGTAACATTTTTCTTTTATCTGTTCTCGAAGTTCCTCTTCGTATTTCTATCTGATTCGATTAAATAGAGCTTCGAATAGAGACTATGTTGAATTCATTTATTGACTAAGCCTGAAATTCTGATAAAGATATGGCTATGATTTTATTACTACTACTACTATTATTATTATTATTATTATTATTATTATTATTATTATTATTATTATTATTATTATTATTATTATTATTATTATTATTATTATTTAAAATACGAAGTTTCAAATCAGGCGATGCAATGTTTACGTAAACTAAATGATAATTTATTTGATAATATTTACTAGTCAATTATACATTTGTGAGGTTTTGCTTTGGGAAATTAAGTGCATACAACATTGAATAGTAAGAGTATTACAATAAAAATATATTATTAAAAATATTGATTAAGTAATTGGAGTTAAACATGCTTTCCAGTAGGAACTATATATAGAGATGATTTACTTTAAAGTGTGATGCAAACGAATATTCGAGTTTTAATCCGAATAGAAATCGATAACTTACACAAGGATATTTACTTCATTAGTTGTATAAATCTTTATGCTTATCGTATTATAATTCTATTTAAAATTATGATTTTTCCATTTCAAAACGTAGAAGGAGAAATAAATATAATATTCTATTTGTTAAGGAAACCTTTCAAACAATGATAATTTCAGGTCATGACCCGTCGGAGAATTTGAGACCCTGTCGACATAAATTTCCCCTTCGTGGCCATAAGTTATTTTCGATCATGCTCAAAGTAGACTAATAATGTTTTATCAGTTTTTTCTCATTCATATCTTGACCATTACCGGGGAGAATCTTCTGAAATCGTCAATGCTTATAATTACTTTTTAATTACAAATCAAATGATAATAATGACATATTGAACATACTTAATATTTTGTTCTCAGCTGTGGATTTTAGATTAGCAATTCATATAATGTTCGCTTCTAATCGAATTTGAGAGAAAAGTAATTTCCAAAGATTTATTCAAAGAAATGTTCTCAGTCCTCTGATGAAAATAGGAACACACTTTTAAGAAAAAAACAAAACGAATATTTTCTACAGGGTTTGAACACATAAACTTCTGACTGACAGACTAGTCACCCAAACCGCTCGACCAGTTCGTATGCCTTCAATAACCTCTTTTGACTTTTGTGTAAAGTGGTTTCCTGCTCCACACTTTTTTTTATTTTGTTTGTTTGTTTATGTCGATACAACTATAAGTTTGTGGTGAATATTTGGACATTACAGATCTTGCAATGCATAAAAGGGTTTTTCGTATAAATTACATTCAATTTTATGTCCTAATAACTTTTATACAACAGGTTGAATCTGTGAAATGATTGGGGTTGGAGTGATCGTAAATATTTTCATAGTTAGGAGCCTGGATATGCAAACCCGCTCAGCGTGGGGATTTACTTCTGTGAAATTTGGTACAAATACAATATTGTTGTGTCTGTTTTTCTTTCTTTAAATATTAATCTATTATGTTAGTGAAAGATAAAGCAAATACATCTGAAAGGTGGTAATCCTTTTTATAGAATTCAATATCGAGTTTCAATCTCCACATATCAGTTTCCAATTATAGTGCAACTAGCTCTTTTACCTTTATTTCTTGATTTTCCTTCTACATCTGTTTTTTTTTAAGTGTTTCCAGCTTCAATGATAACGATCTTATTTGCGACAAAAACAAGAGAAGCTTTCATATCAGAACTCTGATAACTAACCAAAGGGGACAGGCATTCGAGAATTGAGTTCTTGTATTTGACAACAATCAAGCAATTTATTCTGGGATTTATTTTACCATTTGTTTTAGCACTGGCCATATGACTTAAACTAATGCGACCTAAACATAATTTATGAATGTAGTATTGAAATAGAAGGTCAGCTTAGTAAATTTAGCTACCATGATCATGAAGTCTGTTTCCAACAAGAAATATTTATTTTAAATAAAATACTTATGACAGATATTGCAGCCCCGTCCAAATGCACGTGTTGCACATATGGTAGAGCCAGCAATGCATATCATATATCTAGTCGACAAATTATTTATATATGATATTGAGAAAAATATTAGTAGGCAAATTAGTATTAGTTTTTACCTTTAGACAAGTTATTTGCATTTTATACTGTTCGTGATATTATTTTCGTACTTATTAAAGGCCTACTTTCACCAAAAAGCAAATATTCATTTATACTTTTATTTCTTGGTTGATATTGGTGAAACAGTACAGAAACCCGGATTATTAGTAGATACGCTACTCATATAAATTGTAAAATATTTGTACCGTGTCAGTATCTAGTGTTTAATTTATGTTGCATTTTATGGTAATTACACCTACATAAAAATACTTCAGACCTAAATGACGTAAGATACATTACAAATGACTATTTGAAAAAAGAAAACGAAATTTAGGGAAAAAACGAGAGGCAATGTTTTTTTTTCTAAAAAAAAGTACATTTCTGAAAAAAAAATACGAACTTTTTTTTTTTATTTACAACACTAATATCACCACATGTATCAATGACTAAAATGCCATGTTGCGTTACTCGTAGGAATGGGCACGAGCGAGTTTTCTTTGAAACTCGACTCGACTCTAAACAGATATCTTTGAGGTCGACTCTACAACTCGGCTCGAAAAAAATCCTTCAACCCGACTCGAAATTGGACCCAATTTCGAGTCGAGCCGAGCTAAATCGAGCCAAATCCTCTGTGTAGTTTCAAGGGCCCTACATGAACAATATAATTATTATCAATACTACTACTACTGCTACAAATTATTATTTATTTATTTATTTAATTTAATTTATTATAACAACACTAAGTATAAACATGAAAGATAGGCGGTTTGTATCTGAATACTAAAAGACTAGGTGATTGCCAACCTCGGTAGTCGTGAAGATGGGGAGTCTAGGTTTAACGAGCTTCTGAATTTGGTTTGATTGATTGATTGATTTTGAGTTTTACGTCCCGTTCAGCAGCGAGGCTATATGAGACGTGGACCTACTGATTAACGTGGAATCCGAACCACATGAGCTCCCGCCGGGAATCGAACCCGGGTCTTCCGCGCCAAAGGCGCGTATGCTAACCGCTTAGCCACGGAGGAGCTCCTTCTGAATTTGTGTTGAGGGTCTAGGTTGAGTATTCGGGCTCGAGCTAAACATTTTAAATATTACTGGCCGTTGGCCAAATATGTTCAAAACTACTCGGCCCGGGTTTAGAATTGTTAAACTGGAGCAGCTCGGCTCACAGCTCATTCACTATCGAGCCGAACCGATAAATGAACCGAGGCAACAGCTCACCCAACCAAGCTGGCTAGAGCCCTTGGCTCAGTTGAGCCGAACCGAGCAGATGGCTCGTCCCAACCAAGTCAGCTCGGCCTGATGGTGCACCCCAAGCGAGCTGGCTCGAACCATCGGCTCAGTTGAGCCTAGCCGAACTGAGCTCGTATAAAAATCTCTTGTGGTCTCGTTATCAAGACGAAACGAGATGTGGGCAGTGTCCACTCTAGTGAGCAACACTAAAAGTATTCCATACTACTGTTTACATTTCTAATGGTTTTCGCTTTCCAGTGTTATCAAGCCATGATTTCAAAACGAGCTGAACGAGCGAGCCATTTATCAATCTCGACGATAAAAGCAGTGAATCGGCTCGGAACTTGACTCGAGAAAATTACCTTTAGCTTGACTCGAAACTTGACTTGAATTCGAGTCGAGTCGTGTTTTAATTCAACTCGTACCCATCTTTGTGCGTTAGAAAAAAATGGCTGTTTATAATTATTCTTCTAAACTAGTTTTATAATAATAACAATATAGTTTTATAAAATGACAAATACAGATTATAGAGAATCATTACACAACAACTTATAAAATGAGAACACATGAACTTAGGGCATGGACGAAGTTAAGAGCTGTCTGCTGGGGGGCAGATTTTTTGGTCGGTCTCGGGCCTGTGGAATACTTCCTACACGAGTGCGGAGTTAAAATAAATAACTTATTTTGTCAAAAAATTGAGGGGCAATGCCCCCCATACTCCCCCCATGGTTGGGGCTGAATCAAAACTTGCCGATAACTCTAAAATCGATACATGCTTTCTAAAGCTAGTTGTTCCAAACTCTATAATTAACGGGACTCTAGGATACGCAAACTGATCTGAAAAAGCTATAATATTACATACCATCAACAAACTATCTTCTAGTAACAAAGTAGGCCTGCTCATCAGAACACAGTTTATTCATATTAATCCGTTATTGTATATCATTAATTATCGTAACCTAGTTGTTGATAAATATTTCCCACCGGCCCACTTCAGACATTACATTAAATTATGTTCATCATCATCCTCAGCTTTTGAGAAAAAGTATTCTTTCAAATGTTCGAACGGTAAAATATTTTCGTTCTCCATCTTTATAAATAAATAACACCAATCAAAGTAAAATAGACTACGGGTACATTTGCACTCGTAGTTCACTCACTGAATGTATTGATTTGCAGCTGTCAAAATCTATGACAAAATCTTCCAGGTGCTTGCAATTAGTACACGTAATTTCCCTGAGGCTGTCCTCATCTTCCAAAAACACCATGTAGCACTATGATCTTATTTGTTTCTCTGTGTGTTGGTGACTGTCGGTCACTGAAATACGTAGTTCGTGCTCCATTGTTCCATTCTGAGAAATTCACTTACAGAAAAGAAACATTTGTTTCTAACAATATATATATATATATATATATATATATATATATATATATATATATCTTGTAGTTACTCATTTGAAATGTATCGCGAGAAAAGTAACGCAAACTAGGTGCGTTACATAAAAAATGTAACGCGTTACCGTTACAGATACTTTGGAAAAATATAACGCATTTGTAGGAAACGTTACTTAAAAAGTAACATGTTACAAGTAACGTGTTACTTTCGTTACGTTACTTTCCAAGACTGCTAGAATCTAATTTTTAACATTAATAATATGCCATATTTGCAGAGGTTGTTGATTTCTTACATATTTTCAAGGGTGGTAATAGGGTAGCGGTGTCATCTGAGGATGCATGGGACATGGATTCTCTCCACTTGAGATTGAGGAGTACGCTAATCAACAGTATACTTATATACTTTTACTTTCCATTTTGAAGTTAAAAACCGTTTCATAATGCTGGAGCAAAATAATAAATGCAACCTTGTCGGCTTTGCAACTGGGAAACGTGCTTTGAATGTAAGCAAGCTAGCTATTGTGAAACAAGGTAATATCTCTCTTTCAGATTAAAATGAAATAAAATCTTTCACTTATACGTTATACCTATATGGTATGTAAGCTAAAAGAGCGGGTGGTAATGAGAAATAAAAGAAATGGTAGAATAAAATAAATGGGTGAAAACGAGATAACCCGGGGAAGACCCACGAACATGATGTTTATCCAAACACACACACACACACAAAAAACATGGCACGAGCTGGGATCGATCCAGTGATCCCACGAACCAGAGGTGAACACTTTACCACCTTTTTAAGCATCAACCGATCATACATGAGTTTCCTGAGTAACTCGAGTTTTCTCGTATACAAGGCCCCTTTGACCTTTACTAAATTCGAGAGGGACACGAAGACATACATATCCAGGACGAGTGTAGGACAAAATCCAAGCGGACAAAATCCAAGAGGACAAAATTCAAGCGGACAAAATCCAAGCTAAATTCTGGTAAGGCGGACAAAGTCCAAGCGGATAAAATCCAAGGAGCAGTATCATGTGCGTAGCTGTGGTATGTGCCTGTGAACACCCTAATTAAATTGTATGTTTGTTTCTTTCTTCAATTCTAAAGTTTTATCTGTAATTCTTCAATTTATTGAAATAATATTTCATTTACATTTAAAGAACTGAAAATCCAATAAAATATGTAAGATTGACACAGTAAGAGTGCAGATGAGCTTTAATTACTCATAAAATAGTCTGGTCACTGCTAGGACATGCCCAGGTGAATCCAATTTAGGGTGATCAGAAATATTTTGACTAAAAAGAGTATACTCACATAAATTAACCAGAAAATGAAAGCACTGGCTAATATCAGAGATAACAAATAACAGCAAAGCAGCCCAGTCTTAAAAAGAGTACACTACTTACTTAATTCTATTATATTTATTGAGAATTAAAGTAAAAATAAAATTAAAAAGATATAATTTAGATATAAAAAAAATACTTCTCTACCCTCAAAGTATCTACTTCAGTTATAATTGTTAAAATAACCAATAATATATACATTTTCATTTAGTTTGTCTAGACAGATTTTCACATTTCCATTTTCTAGATAACACTTTTACATTAATTCACACACATTATTACATTATTAAAAATACACACTTCATATTTCATAATTATTTGTTTCGAAATATACATAAAACACTACCAACAAACAAATCAAGACTTCTGTATGCCACCTCATAAGAATTGAATTAAAATACTCCAATGATTGGTCTCACTATAATATGCTGAGGTCTTAAATGTATTATACTGTATATATATTGAGAAGAAAATACATACTTTTATAATGTATTTCTACACACACAATATTTTTGCATACTTTCATATGGATGTGATAAGTAATTAAAGCTCATCTGCACTCTTACTGTGACAATCTTACATGTTTTATTCGGTTTTCAGTTCTTTAAAAGTAAATGAAATGTTATTTCAATAAATTGAAGAATTACAGATAAAACTTTAAAATGCATGACAATTGACGAAAGAAACAAACATACAATTTAATTAGGGTGTTCAGAGGAACATATCACAGCTGTGAACATTATACTGTTCCTTGGATTTTATCCGCTTGGATTTTGTCCGCCTTGTCAGAATTTAGCTTGGATTTTGTCCGCTTGGATTTTGTCCTATTGGATTTTATCCGCTTGGATTTTGTCCGCTCCCCATCCAGGACAGATAAGTTCCAAAAGCTCTTCCACCGGGCCACCACGGCCGTATTTTTTTTTTAAACATATGCAAACTTAATGAGAAACCAATATTACGAAGCAGTTTTTTTTTTTTATTTAACCAAAAATATGTTTACGATTAACTATATACAGAAGAGTATGCAGTTACTTCATAAGTTAGTTTTGTTAAATTAAGGGATACAATATTGTATTTATTCTGTAAAAATCCCTTATCAATCGTACAAGAGTCGAATGTCAATAACAATCCAACTTTATCTTACTGCTTATAGAAATAGTCACATCCGGTAACAGTGACTTCTTTCCTTCTTAGCTTATAGACACCCATCAGTGAACATTAAATTTTCTTGTATAAAATGATAAACGTGAGCCTCTGTCACCTTTGCCATCGGCAAAGTTCCAAGTGGCTATGGCTGCATGCATTTGTTCAAAATACATTGAACCAAATTTTTCAGGTGGTAGCATAATATTGTTGAACGACTTGTGTGAATAGCCAAAACCTACATAGAGCACTGAATTCGACAGACCCCTCTATTGGTCTCACACTCAAAATTCGTTTATCAATCATTCCTAGATATGATGGATTGCTTATTGGTATCAGATAATTTGCATTAATCCTATCGGAAGGAGGAGGGAATACGCAATTCATGAAGCGGACATTTTTATATTTTTCTAAACTTCTCTAACAAATAATGTAAAAACTTTATACGTAAGTAGCTAGTACGAGTAACGGATCTGTTAATGTGAATTTTTCTCTTCAGTCCTCTCTCCTCTCTCTCTCTCTTAATCTTTCATTTGGCATAATCTTGGAACGTAAAACTTGAAGATTTTTTTTATATTTCGTTCCTCCTTATCTATCTATCTATAAATCTATCTATCTCTCTCTCTCTCTCTCTCTCTATATATATATATATATATATATATATATATATAGAGAGAGAGAGAGAGAGAGAGAGAGAGAAATAGATAGATAGATAGATAGATAGATAGATAGATAGATAGATAGATATACAGAGTGTCTCACCTAACTTTGCGAACTCAAATATTTCCGAAATGACAACAAATGTAACAAATCTAGTTACATAAGAATGTACCCCTGTAGGGGACATATAAAATTCTGTAAACAACAAGTGCCCCCAGGGGTCCCGTCATAGGGACTTAGGGGCCAACTTGAAAATTTCAAACGGAAACACCCTATTTTTATTGTAGATTCAGATTCTGTGATCAAAACTAAGCAACTTTTACTTGAAGCACTTTTTCGATATTCTAATAGATGGTACTGCAATCGCACAAAAAAATGAATATCATCGTACGTACGTCTCCTAACTTTGCAACCTCAAATATTTCCGAATTGACAAAAAATGTGACAACTCTAGTTACATAATGATGTAACCATATCAGAGGCCTATACAATTCTGTAAACATGTGCCCCGAAGGAGGCCCATTATAGGACCCCAGGGGCCAATTTGAAAATTTCACGTGAGGGCGCGGTGGCTCAGTGGTAGAGCGTTCACCTCTGGTGCTTGGGGTCCCGGGTTGGATCCCAGCCCTCGCCAAGTGAACTTTGTGGTGGACAAACACCGTGCTCGTGGGTTTTCTCGGGGTTCTCCCGTTTCCTCCCACTTTCTTCATTCCACCATTTCACTTATCTCTCATCATCACCGTCTTCTTTAGCCTAACCGGCATAACCGTGGAACGTAAAACTCAAAGATTTTGAAAATTTCACATGGAAACCCCCTATTTTTATTGCAGATTCTGATTCTGCGATCAAAACTAAGGAACTTTTACTTGAAGCACTTTTCGTTCTTATAATAGATGGAACTGTAATAACAAGAAAAATGGATATCACGTTACCCACCTAAGGCTGACAATAAACTAAATACCTCGAGAAATGCACTTGCAATTTATGAGTGTGTCCAATCATTTTAAAACATCTATTCAACTAACATAAAATAAAGTTTCTTTCTTCTTCCCAAAATTCGAAATAGAAACCCTCTATATTAATGCAGACTCGGATACTCGACCGAAAATACGCAACTTCTAGTTTATGTATTTTTTTTTTGTCCTCCTAGTTAACACATAAAGCGCAATAATAATAATAATAATAATATCATTGTATATCACCTGTGGCTGATAAATGAAAACCTGGTTCAAGCACTGGACATGCTGCGTGATGTTGGTGCTAAGACTTGCAAACAAATAAAGTTATGAACATGTTTGTAACAATATTCTTCAAGAACTGAGATTTTTTTTTTCTGTGAGGTTGTGGACACTATGAAAGTTGATTAACTCTAGCTCTCTGTTGGGACATGAAGTTTCAATTGATAATCTGACATAGTGTGAAAAGAGAATAAGTTAATATTTTTTTTTCATGTTTATGTAGATATGTATAAACCTGAGAGGCAAAAGTGAAAGTGAACATGTAAGGTTGATCGGTGGATCTATTAAAGTTTAAAATAACATAATCTTTTTTTTTCTTTTTTTTTTTGTTATGGTAATGTAGATGTCCATAATTACGATTTGACTGCATGTAATTGCATCTAAGAAGTGAAAGTAAATATGAACATGTGAAGTTGATCCGTACATTTAAGAGAGCAAATGTGCTCTTACGAACCTAGTGGAACAAATAACATATCATGTTCTGTCAATTCCAACAGACTCTATGTTTTGTTCTGTAAATCCTTATGGTTGATTGTAAATTACGGCCCAGCAACGTAGAAGCCATTAGATATTGGTAGCTGTAAGCATTAATCCTCTGAACACTCAAGCTGTATTTCAACTAATTTGTGTTAGAGCTCTCAAAGTAAAGTTCTAACGCTCTCGATGATACGAGGATGGGGCAATCACCAAAGGTCATGTGCTGAAGTAAGGGTAATATTTAACGAAAAAAAAAAATCGCGTTCCATACAATCCCATTCCGAGATATAGTATTGAGCTGATAGTGATGCGTCGAGGAAACGGTAACTATCAAGGATTTTAACATTCCTGGTCGTCTGAAATTGGCGACAAACAGCTTGATGTTGCAGTTATTTGTTGGGAATACTCAACTTAGCATTCATAAAGCTGCTGAACAACATGACATTAGTCACATTTCTGCGAAAAGAATGAAGAAAATGTAGTTCCACCCATATAAATTTCATCTGATACACCAGCTGGATGAATGTTTTTGATCGGCGTGTAGAATTTTGTGAAAGTATGATGAAATAAATCAATGATGATCCCATTTTTCTTACCAGCAATGTGTTCTCTGATGAAGTCACGTTTCACGTAACCGGTTACATGAACATTGATTTGACAGCAATCTCATTGGTCCTTTCAAACTACAATCTTGAAAAGTTTAATATCTGGGCGGTAGTGCTAAATATACAATAATTGGTCCCTTTTTTCTATTAATAACAATTTCACTTCTGACGGTGTGAGGAGATGCTTCGAAAACAAGTACTAGGAATAAGAGACACTGCAGAAGACAATTTTGCCCACATATGGTTCCAGCGAGATGTGCAGGACCGCACAACCGTGGAAATATGCGGCAATTTCTTAACACGGAATTTCCTAAATAACGAATTTGCAGAAGTGGTTATATTGGGTAGCCCGCTGGTTCTCTGTCCCCCTGATTTATCGCCAGTAGACTACTTTTTCTGGGTTTATCTAAAACCCCGAGTATATCAAAAAATGCCAACCACTTTGGATAATCTTCGTCAAAGGGTTATTGATAATTTTGCTCTTATTAAACTGGACGTCATCAGGAATGAAGTATTTGTGTTTTACCATCGAATTTCTCACTGTCATAACAAGAAAGGTGCGCAGTTTGATCACATGTTGTGAAACATCAGTTACACTTTGTTCACCTGCTAATTTTAGACAACCGAGTCGTGAGGGGCAAGGAGACTCATGATAATCAAGTTTTTCAAAAAAAGAAAAAAAGAAAAAAAACGAGGAGGCAAAGGGGATGTGTAGTTCAGAGGCTAGTAAAGGGGATGTGTAGTTCTCTACATTCATGTGAAGCGGAATTTTCAACACTTAGGGTTAGGTTAAATCCATGTGTATCAGTCACCCATCCCTAACAATTAAACTAAACTTTGAGAATGCATTTAAGAAGCAGATGGATCTCCTGGCTGTGGAATGTAAAAAAAAAAAATAAATAAAATAATAAAATAAATAAATAAAAAAATAAAAAAATAAAAAAAGTGTGCCAAGAATTAGACTATCAAACTGATGTATGTTGAATTACAAACTGCAGTCATTCTGAGCAACCTTGACAAGGAACATAACACGCATGAGTTTATAAACAAAAAATAATTTTGAGTTTTCTCTAATTTAACATAAGCTGCATGTCATTGTTACTAAACACACGTGAGTTATTAACCTTTAAAATCGGGAAGATCATTTACAATAACCCTGTATATCAATTAAGTTTCTTTGTACTTTATCCGGTTTTCTAAATGTGTTCTCCTGTGAAATCTCTTTCGTCATTTTTGCTTTTCCGTACTAGTGTGAAATAATGATTTTACTTAATCTTTCCGTGTCTCGTGATATTTAACAAACATATTTGTCTACTTGAGCTTTACGATTCTAGGGAAGATGTTTCTTGTCACAAAACACAAAAACTTTCCTTTCCATATCGTAATGGCCTAACACGGTCGCATTCAAATGTAAATAAAAGCAATTTTATTTTTCGCTAAGCCTTTTTAAAATATTGGACACGTATTTCGTGCTTTTTAATTGCACGTGTATTTCTCGAGATATTTAGTTTATTATCAATCCTAGGTAGCGTACAATGATATTACTTTTTCTGTGATTAGAGCGCCATCTAGGCGGATAACGAAAAGTACTATAAGTAAAATTTGCGTATTTTCGGTCGCAGAATCAGAATCTGCAATAAAAATGCGGAATTTCCATTTAAAACTTTCAAGTTAGCCCTGGTGCCCTATGATGGGACCCCTGGGGGCACACGTTGCTTACAGAATTTTATAGCCCCTGATATGTGTGCATTCTTACGTAACTAGATTTGTTACATCTTTTGCCATTTCGGAAATATTTGAGGTCGCAATGTTAGGGGACGTAAATACGGCGATATTCATTTTCTGCGATTACAGCGCCATCTATTAGAATAACGAAAAAGTGCTTTAAGTAAAAGGTGCTTAGTTTAGATCATAGAATCAGCATATGCAATAAAAATAAGGGGTTTCCATTTGAAATTTTCAAGTTGGCCCCTGGGGCCCTGTGATGGGAACCCTGATGCACTTGTTGTTTGCGGAATTTTATAGGTCTCTGCCATGGGTAGATTCTTACGTAACTAGATTTGTTAATTTTTTTGTCATTTCGGAAATATTTCAGGTCGCAAAATTAGGTGAGACACGCTGTATATACATATATATATATATATATATATATATATATATATATATATATATATATATATATATATATATATATATATATATATATATATATATATATATATATATATATATATATATATAAAGGAGCACTAAGTTATGTTTGTTCCACCGAATGCTTAAAAATATATATTTCCGTAACCGTACAAAATTTCTATAGTAGTTACCTCTGTATTCAGTGTTGGCTATCCAGTAGAATTCCATACTTGAAATTTTGCCACGTGAACGAGCATTTACTGAATAAACTTTTGCAAGTACATTCACCACAACTAATTCTACTATCTCAATTTATTTTCTTCTTTTTTGTGTATGACCTCGCAATAATCTTTCTCTTTGTTTCTCTCTCTCTCTCTATTTATTTTATTTTTATTTTTCTTTTGCATCTTCTCCAACTGAGAACTGGGTAAACTTTGGCGCCGCAGCCTCTTTGCTGACGATCTGACGCAAAACAAAACGGCGTTCTGCCCATTCCACGAACGAAATGGCTCCTTCCAAGGCGAACTCCAACTTCGCTGACCCAGCAACTTGGGAATAAACACTTGTGTACTGTTTACAAAACCCAATTTGGCCGAGCCATAAATTTCGCGAATTGCCTTCTCCTAAAGGTTACCATGACAACAAGAGAAAGAGTACAATAAATTATAGAAAACGAATGCAGGAAGGGGCAGGAGAGAAATGGGGAGGATAGTTCACAGTAAAGGCGCCAGCATTGGTGGATTTACACGCTTGAAACAGGCGGTGAATATGCAAAACATGAGTTCAGCATTCAACCAGCCATTTTCCTGGCAATTGCTTTAGCTAAAACCAACAGAGACAGTTTCTTTCATTCTGTCTTTCTTTCTTTTCTTTTGTTCTTTTTTCCTTTGTGTTTCTTTTTGTTTACAAACACTTTACAAGGTCCTAGGAAACATAAATTGTATTCTCACTTGACAGTTTGTAAAATGAGCGTTATTTTTGAACGCTGTTCTCTGTTAAGAGATGTTCATAAACTGCATTTAGGAACAATACGAGCATAATGTGGGATCATTTAGTTGTGGTCGCATTAGTACCTCCCGGTTTCTGTTAGAAGGGTCTTATGACATCACAGCGAAAATCAACAATATATCAAGAAAAACGTTGAAGCTGCCGCACACCAATTGCATAAATGAAAACAACATACATTGGCTAGCTGACAATGAACAAGTCCGAGAAAAACAGTAGTAGCTTACAGAGCTTACAACTAAATAAATAAGCATAAGTGAAAGCGCCAAATTAAATAAAACATGTTTAAACAATGAACTGGTAAAGCTATATAGAAGACTGCTCCCACAGAAACGTATGGCTTTCTGTCACCTCTTACTCATTTTAGTGCATTCTATAGGAACACGACACACTCAATTCAAAATCCCTCAAATCAATGTGGTCGAGAATTAGTGAACTTGATGTGTTTTAAGTTTTATTACCGCTGTATTGAAAAAAAGTGCCAACTATGTCCTCATTGAGTTTGGGTCATTTCGAGTTCATCAGTCAGAGTTTAACATTCGCCCAGCAAGTATATTAGAAATAATGCATCTGAAGAACATAGGGTCGTTTATGACCCATCAATATTTTAATTAAATTTTAAGGAAAACATAGTATTAGTACTAGGTTTCCAATTAATTTAGAGCTTGATGTTAGTGATGCGTATATTGGTCTTCAGTGACGGATCTAGAAGGTAAAAATTGGAGCGGGGGCAGTCAGAACCCAGAATATGATAGCTTCAGCACATTCTTCTGCTGTCTAATCAGTTCACGAAATATCTAATCTGAGGATTTCAAAAGCTTTTGGTAGGACATTACCGAACAGAAAACAGACGCGGGGAATTTATTTACATTCTTCGCTTCCACGAGTGAAACTGAACTAACATGTTTGATATTTACTCCAACATACAGCGTTACCAGTTCGTGAAGGGTAATTTCCCGTCCGGAGAGATGAAATTTTCGAATATAATTTAATGTTTCCCGCAAATAAACAATGTACTCAAAACACCCATATATATATATATATATATATATATATATATATATATATATATATATATATATATATATATATATACAGACTGTTCTATAATTCGTGTAATTTTCTATAACACTGGGAGAAGATGAAGTGTTCACACTGTTAATGTAAAATTTGGCACTGTTATTGAGAAATATCTGAATTTTTCGAATTTCTAAAGGAATTAAGAGCAAATTACTGTTTAGGTCCTGTTTTGGGGGTGTAAACACGAAAGTTCATTTTCCTTATGGGAGATTCTATGTTAAATTTTGGAAGCAGTTTTCTCCAATAATTATTCGTAAAGATTTTGGCACAAATGAGTTGTATTTGTTACAAAATGCAAAAACACTCATTCACAAAGCTACTAAAGCTGTCTCAAACATGATTTCGGGAACGCCCCTTTTTTTGGGGGCCAAGGGGCGTGAAAAGGTGGTGGGTGATGTGTTACCAAAATCCTAAAATTTATTTTCGGAATACCTGTAAGCATCAAATTAATCACAAATGTCACAGAATTAATGCTCCAATGTTGTTACATGTAAGAGTGACTGATAATGGGGCTACGGCTCCTTTCAAAAATAAAATAATCACCATAAATATCCTTAGTAGGGACATAAGAGAAGAATGAATTTTTTGCTAATTCATGTGAAATTTTGCGTTATTCCAGCAAACGAGTATGAGTTTTTGAAATCTGGAATGTTATTTTGGTAATGCACCACCATAGGAGGGCACAGGGGGCGAAGCATTACATGATGGATATTTATAAAAATTCAAAATTTTGTTCCGGAAATGCCAGTGAGAGTCAGATTTTTCACAAATGTCACAGAATTAATACTCTAATGCTCCATGCATGTGCCAATGGCTTACGTGGGGCTATAGTCCCCTTTCAATAATAAAAAGTCACCATAAATATCCTTAGTAGGGACATACGAGAAGAAGGTATTTTTGTCAATTCATGTGAAATTAGGCGTCGTTGTATCAGAAAAGTATGCGTTTTTCATATCTGGAATGTTATTTTGGTAACCACCGTGTTAGGGGGGCACAGGTGGCAAAGCATCAGATGATTCTTCTTCATAAAAAGCAAAAATTTTGTTCCGAAAATGCCAGTGAGCGACAGATAATTCACAAATGTCACAGAATTAATATTCCAATGCTCCTTGCATAGTCAGTGACTTATATGGGGCTATAGCCCCCTTTCAAAAACAAACTAAAAAAAAAACATGAATATCCTTAGTATTGACAGACGGGAAGAATGATTTTTCTCAATTAATGTGAAACTCGGCGTCTGGGTAGCAAAAAGTTATGCGTTTATCTAATCTGGAATATTATTTTGGTAATGTACCGCCTTAGGGGAGAACAGGGGGTGAAGCATAAGTTATTTTATCTTTATAAAAATTTCAAATTTTATTTTGGAAAATCCAGTGTGTCAGATTGATCGCAGATAATGAAAAATTAATATTCCGATGTTCCTTGCATGTGCCAGTGACTGATATTGAGCTACAGCCCCCTTTCAACAATTACATTAAAAATTTATGATAAATATCGTTAGCATTGACATACGGAAGAAGCTATATTTTGTCAATTAATGTGAAATTTGGCGTTTTATAGTAAAAATCTCTAATATTATTTTGGCAATAGATACAGGGCACGGAGGGTAATTTGGTACATTTAGGGGTCATAGGGGAAGGACTGATAGAAATTCCATTTTTTTTTATTTTGGGAGTGCTCATGAATGTCAAATTAGTTGCAAGATGCACAGAATTAATACTCAATACTGCTTCTATGTACCAGTGACTAATGTTACTACAGCTATCTTTGAGAAACATTATAAATTCAATATGACTGTTCTTACGCAAAGACCTACTGACAGAAGCATTTTTTTTTTACAATGTGAAATTTGGCATTATTTTAGAAAAAAAAAATGTTTCTGACAGTAAGATGATATCCATGTGTGGATTTCTTTTAGGGGCGTGGACACAGAATTTCTTTTGCCTAATGGGAGTGCCACGTGGGTAAATTTGCATTTTTTAGTTAGAAAATACAATAACACTCTTTCGCTTGTACACCTTGTCTCAAAAAGGTTGAGCGCATTCTTTATTGGTGTTTTGAGGCAAAAATTTTCTAAGTCCAGCTTCGGGTATCTTCGGGAAAAAGTAAGCCAGGTTCGAACCTCCAAGCCAGCCTTTGCAATCGGGAAAAAGTTTGCAGATTTGTTTTTCTTCTTTTAAATATAATAAGACTTGTTACCAAGTGTTTAAAAAAGCAACATTGATTGAAATACTTAATGATACAATATTTCGAAACCTTTTTTTTTTTTTAATGTCAGCACATGCTTGTTTGTCATTTAGCTCTCCATACGTAATGGAACATTTAAATACGTTAAAGAATCTTTCCATATGTAAAAGAATGCTCAAAGTTAAGAAATAGAACATAATTATCGCCTGAGTACTAAAATAAAAGTCAAAGTAGAACAGAAACAGCGTTTGTAATGGATATGAATGTCATAATTATCTTGAGATACGTTATACATCGCTAGAAGCATAGTTCTGGAAGTCCTTGCGTTAGCTCATTGGTAAGCTGTCGAATTTCAAATCTTACGGTTGAGAGTTCGAATCCCGTCTAGGTTAGTCCTTTTTTTTAAATTATATTTTCCGCAATGCATGAAAAATTATATAAAATAATTACATTAGAATACATATGTTGTGTATATGTAACATAATCATTGCAGAACATAGTAATTATTATGTTTAAAATATAACATCTGAGATAATTTTCACAGTAGGTCGGTATTATATATGAGGATGTAAATACAACTTAAGAAACTCGTTCAATAGCAATAAATAAGTTATGTAGTGTATTTATTTGCATCTATTTGTCATACAGATGTAACTTCTCAATATTCTCATTACAGCATGTCATTTACATTCGTGAAATACAATATATTCCTACGGATATAGAAAGTGTATAAACAGAGTATCCAAAGTCGTATACTGCTTCAAGACACATAACTTTTCCCGATCCCCTTAACGTCACGGGAAGAAACACAAACTCTCTTTAGAACGGAATGTCGTTACTTAGAGTCTCATTCGAATACAATGAATATGCTTTTGTATATTCATCTCTCTCTCTCTCTTTCGCTTTGTTTATGTGTGTGTGTGTGTGTGTGTGTTGCGGAATATCCCAAGTTGAATACAACATTTGCCAAGTATATGAGCATCATTGTCATCGAATACCAGAAATTGAAAGTCGTGTTTCTTCAGGTTGGGTTTGCGTGTTCATGTTAGCTCACTGGTAGAGTACGGACTTGCCAATAAAGAGGTCTTGAGTTCAAAGCCCACAGCTAATAATCATTCTTTTGTTAGTAGGATTGCACAGAAATCGGATACAAGGAGTGGTTTACTTCTAGAAATATTTTCAGAAGCGTTTAGGTAGCCCTGAAAAGGGCTGTTTTCGGGAGTTAAGGCGGGGACATTAATATTGTGTCCAAGACCCTTCTGAATTTATTACACGCTCCATTCTTCTGGGCATGGAATCTATTACATGGGTGACAAATCTATCTCCTTCCCCTACCTCCAGCCATGCTTCGGAAACAAGATGCCACAGGTCATCCTGAGTTCTTGGTGGATCTGCCTCAGGCCAACTTTCCCTTAGAGTACGCTTCACTTCTGCCCACATATTTTCCATGAGATTGAGGTCTGCTCCACGAGCGGCCAGTCGATTAAATCAATCTCAGGATGCCCTGCGAACCATTCCTGAATCACACGGGAAGTATGTATTGGCGACTGGTATTCCTGGAACTGAATTACACCATCAGGCTGAAATACTCGTACAGATAGCACCATGATATTACTGATAATGTCTAAGTACTGAGCATTGTCCAGATGTCCTTCAATTCTATGAAGCTGTCCTGCTCCGCGACTGGAAATCCAACCCCAACATAAAATAGATACATGGCCACTGCGATTGCAAGCAGCCACATATCCATGGTCATATCGGGTGCCTCTCGGACGATACACAAAACGGCGTCCCTCCTTTGATGTTGTGAATATGGATTCATCTGAGAAAACTACGTTTTCCCAATTGAGACCCACATTCGCCTGTGCAAACGCGAGACGGTAAATTTTGTGGTCGTCTGAGAGTTTTTCCTTCACGGCAGCAACACGGCCACGTAACCCAGCATGACGAAGCCTTCGCAGAGCTGTATGCTTTTTACCAGGAAAGAGAGAAACTTCCCTTAGCTGTCTAGACGTCCTTAGTGGGTCTAACCGGGCTTCGTTTACTAATCTCGCATCTTGGGCTTCGGTTGACACATGCGGACGACCAGGAGATCGTAAATTATCAGTCTGACCTGTAGCACCATATTTCCGAATCCATCGCCTTCCTGTAGAGGCCGGGACACCTACTCGCCTGCTAGCTGCAGTTGCAGAATAACCTTCCAACTCCCATAAAGTAATTACTGCTGTACGTCTATCCATAGTTACCAATGTTCTGAGCTGTGAGAAGGAAGCAATAGGTAAAAGATAGTACCTGACGTGTGATTGGTTACTTGCACGACACGCCTATTGTGGGGAACAGCGTTGCCAGATCTAGCATAATGATGCTAGATCTAGCATAATTTGCATGTCTCTAGCATCTAGCATCTTGCTTTTAGCATCCTGCCCAAATCTAGCACAATTTCAGCAAGTTTATCAGAAAGCCGTAAAACCTGGAGATGAGAAAGAAGTTGGTCGTGGGAAGAAAAAGAACGGCAGAAATGTATCCTCTTCCATTGATTCATACAGTCGGTAAACCTCACAGGCAGTCTTATTTTCCGAAGAAAGTTCGAAACGTCTTTGGGATTTTTTGTGGCTCCACCCAAGGTTTTCTAATCCTTTAACTCCGAGGCATGGGCGGAGCTATGGGGGCCATTCTCCCCCCAACTTTTTGACAACTTCACCATCTTTATTTCTGACTTCATGATCATATTTATTCCTGAAATGACAGCTCCGAGACCGACCAAAAATCTGCCGCCCCCCCTAGCAGACGATTCCCAACTCCCCTTATGCTGCGAAGTAATTTTCTTTCAAAATATGTAAACAAAAACTTTGCATTCATTTATACGATATATACGCCATTGAGTCTGGCAACGACTGCATTAATTTAGCTGAGTTAAAATTTTGGTGCGTGAAGTATTGCATTCTTGCTCTCTGTGTATTTTAAGTTACGTTATCGTATCTCAACTTCGTTTTTTTAAACTCCTGAATTAGTAATTATGAGGATCTAGCATAATTTGACCGAATCTAGCATAAGTTCGATCAGGTTTTGGAATAATTCCGAGCTGTGAGTCTGGCAACGCTGGTGGGGAACGACTTGGTCAACGACTCGCGAAAGAAATCTGAAAATGGTGTGCCGTAATAATAATATCAAAAACAGTTTTTATAAAGGAATATTAATACATACGAAAAGCTGTTTAAAGAATGAATTGTTATACTGACTTTACACGTATAAAAACATATACCATATACCAAACAGATTGAGCGATATGATGATAGCTGTTTTGAGACAAAATCTTTCGAAGTCCAACTTCGGGTACCTTCGGAAAACAGTAAACTAAAGCTGCTGGTTCGAACCTCCAAAGCCAACCTTAGTAATCGGGAAACGATGTACAGATATGTTTTTCCTTCTGTTAAATATAATAAGACATGTTGAAATGGTATTAAGTGTAGAAAAAAGTAACATTGAAATACTTAATGATACAATATTTCGAGACTATGTATTCACACTCTCGTTTCGTCATTGTGATTTCCATACGGAAAAGAGCATTTACGTATGAGTTCAGTTATATTTCAGAAGCAGCTTCCGAAAAGCGGTCATGTTAGCTCAGTGGTACACCACCGAGCGTTTAAATCGTGCGTTCGATACCCGTTCAGGTGAAATTCTTTTATGATATTCTACTTTCCTCAATGCATGAAAATTATGTAAAATAGTTACATTACAATTCATCAGTTGTATATATCAGTTGAATATATATATTCATATCATCAGTTGTATATATCAGTTGAATATATATATTCATATCATTTCACGACATAAGTAATTCTTATCTTTAAAATATAACATCTGAGGTATTGACAGAACGTCGGTGTGTTATGTGTGAATATTGAATACAAATTTAAAAAATCGTGTAATAGCAATAAATAAGTTATGTAATGTATTTATTTGCAGCTACTTTCATCGCAGATAACTTCTCAATATTCGCATTACAGCATTTAGGTAGAGCATATCGAAAATCGGATCGTGGTCCAAGACAAAAAACTAGCTAGCCCCAAACTGTCACGTAAGAAATTCGCGAATCGCAAAAGTAAAGTGAAGAGATTGAGAGCGGTAATTCCTTAATCGCTCTCTCTCAACTCTCTCTTATCTGCATTTATACACATAAAAGTGTATGTATGTATGTTCCAACATAACTCATGTATGCCTAGGGCAGGGTTTCTCAACCTGGGAGTCGCGGCCCCTAGGGGATCGCGAAGATAGGCGGAAGAGATAAATATAGTTAGAATCTAATACCAGAAATTATTTTTAAATATTATTTTTAATTTTGTTCTGATAGGCATACTTTTGTTTTTTATACACACTGTAAAGAACAATAAAAAATAAGTCTACTGAACATTTTCAAAGGGTGTAGAATTCGTGTTACTATTCGGTTCAAAGTCTTGTCGTCGCGAATTCTGTCGAGAAATTTGAAGCTTAAAATATACAAAACGATAATCATGCCTGTTGTTCTGTATGGTTGCGAAACATGGTCGCTTACTTTGAGGGAAGAACATAGACTGAAAGTATTTGAGAACAAGATCCTTAGACGAATATTCGGACCCAAGAGGAACGGGAATGGCGGAAACTTCATAACGAGGAACTGCATAATTTATACGGTTTACCCAACATTGTTAGGGTCGTCAAGTCTAGAAGGCTTAGGTGGGCAGGTCATGTAGCTAGAATGGAAGAAAGTAGAAACGCTTTCAAAATCTTGACTGGAAGACCAATCGGAAAACGACCATTAGGAAGACCTAGGCGCAGATGGGAGGACAGTATTAAGATGGATTTCGCTGAGATACGAATACAAAGTAGAAACTGGATCCAATTGGCTAAGGATAGAAGTCAGTGTAGAGCTTTTGTGAACGCGGCATTGAACCTCCGGGTTCCATAGGCCATAGAGTTAGTTAGTTAGTAGAGTTGTTTAAAAATGAATTTAAATCTAAGAGGTATGATATAAAACTAATGAGAACTGTATATAGAAATACTAGAAAAATACACATGCAACAAAACCTGCACATTGAAATAAAATTAAAATTAAAACCTAATGAGACACCTAAGCATGGTGTAATTTCACTAGTTCAGCAATGTCCGGTTCAATCTTCATGACGAACATTATCAAGCCATTTTCAACTGATAAGCGATTTCTTATCTTTGTTTTAATGTTTACCATAAAAAAAACACTTTCGCACAAGTACGATATAGCAAATGGAATTATTACTTTTAAAGCAGCAATCCCCAGACCAGGATATTCTTCTCTCCTCATCAGGCAGAACTTGTCCAAGTCTTCGTTACAAAAAAACAGTTGCAAAGACTTGTCGCATGATCATTCTATTATTTGGTCAAGAAGTTGTGGGCTTAGATCGGATACGTTAATGGCCTCTTCAATGAAGGAGTTTAACATCCATCTTGAACCAGCTCCTTCGTCGTTGGGAATATAGATATTACAGTTACTGTATCCACTGTCAGTGCCGGGCGCCGAAAAAAGGGGCCACACATTTCGGAGGAAGTGTGTTACTCATGTTAGGAAAGTGCATGTGCACATGTGTAAAATAGAAGGAAAAACGTAATAAAATGTGCTCAAAATTAAGGAAAGGTAGGGTTTATTTTGAAAATGTTATTGAGCTTCGTGCCAACCATGGTGGCGCTTCGTAGCTAGTCTGTCGACGTCACTCATATATACGGTGACATCGTACTATACTCTCGCCCCGGGCGCTGATTTTCCATGGCACTGTTCACTATAAACAAAAAAATGGATTCTACTATTATAGAAATAGGTATGTTAAAAATCCCACACAAGCTTATTATAAAACAAATTATAAAAGGGTCGCTGGCAAGAGCGTGTGATAAAAGGGGATCGTGATAGGAATTAGATTGAGAACCACTCTGCCGTGTCGTGACAAAACGCTGTAACTTTGGCGAAGAACTTTTGCGAAAATGAGCCTTAAAGATTTCATCCGAAAATGTGATCTGTATCGTGTAGAAATAGTGTATCTTGACTTTGAAAACACGTGGTTACATGTAATGTTACGTAAATGCATGTTGTGTCATTAAATTTGGTGAAAATTGATTGGTTGACCATTATTGCCTAGTTACACTGGTTCTACACGATACAGATCACATTTTCGGATGAAAACTTTAAGGCTCATTTTCGCAAAACTTCTTCGCCAAAGTTACAGCGTTTTGTCACGACACGGCAGCACTGGCCTAGAGTAATTTTAACCACATTTCTTATAGTTTCGAAAAGAGTGCTGTCGGGTTACCTATGGTGAATGGGAGGGGGATACATATAAAAGATTGGTAGAAAATGATCGATATTAGATTCATAGTTTTCGGGGTCGCTTAGATAAATAGTGAGACTTTCAATTTCGCTTAACTCCGATTAAGCTCTCATTAGTAGGGATGGGCACGAACGACTTTTCTTTGAAACTCGACTCAACTCGAAACAGACATCTTTGAGGTCTACTCTTGGACTCGGCGCGAAAAATATCTTCCAACTCGACTCGGATTAGAGTCAAGTCGAACCAAAACGAGCAAAATCCTGTGTGTAGTCCTACCTGGACAATACATAGACAATAATTATTCTATCATCAATTATACTACTATTACTACAAATAATAATAATAATAATAATAATAATAATAATAATAATAATAATAATAATAATAATAATTATTATTATTATTATTATTATTATTATTATTATTATTATTATTATGACAACACCGTGTACAAACATGAACAATAGATGGTTAGTAAAGGAATACTAAAAGCTAGTTGACTGTCGACGTCGGTAGTCATGAACTCTACAAGGCAAAGACATCGTTCATTACTCTAAGCTGTAAGCGTCGGTGGACTACACATGGTCAACTATTGACCTCTCGCCAGAAATTGGTGGTCTCGCAGCGACGATCCGTGGTGGCCCAAGTTCCATTTTGAAAACTTTACTACCAGCAGCAGAGACGCGATGAAACGCCAACGAACCACAAAATTACTCTCCCAAAATATGTCAAAATGCCTATATGTGTGATTTGTTTATATTTAGGTGAATCAAAAAACACAAAACAAATACCCGGGGTGGACGCAAACTATCAATATTACGATTACTAGGAACGTGTTCTTCTGACTTCTCCACGGAAACGATCATAAAAAGCTTGGTTGTTGAAGGATAAATCATTGACGTCTTAATTTAGCCAATCAGACAAACCCCTACATCTCGAGTTCTAGAAGGTGATACCGCGAACCGTTTCAGATTTATTGCTTCCTGGTGGAGTACTATCCATGAGCAAAATTTGAGCATAATAGCCGACATGCATCTTCGGTGCCTCTTATCTTTAGTACAATTTTAACCAGAGATGGTGTGGGTCAATGAAAATTTGATCCACGACCCACCATGATTCACTATCACCCACCACCCAAATGCCCCATTGGCCCACTCTGATCCATCAACCATCGTGATCCACTCTGACCCACCACCAACTATGAACCACTCTGAACCATTGTGACCAACTCCGACCCACCAAAACCCATCGACATCAACTCTGACCGATGGCCCACGTCCTCCTCTCCATTGGCTAAAGAGGTTACACTTGTAATAAAACAAGACTGTGAAATTATCACTTATCGGAGTTTGAATTTCTACCGTTAATGGCTCAAGCAACTCTCTGTTACAATACTGGTGGGTCTGACCTTTACGATATATAATGGCAAAGTGTTTCTCATCTTCCAAATTAAAATGAATTTAAATTTATCATATATAATTATTTCTTTGTTGCCTTACAGACACATTTCAGTAGAAAATAGGGTGAAATTTGAAAGTTTCAAATCAAGGAAAAGTAGACCAACGTAAAAAAAAACAGAGAGAGAGAGAGAGAGAAACTAATTTTCTATATAATTAAGCATGCCGTACTAATTGAAAATGCCCATGTAATTAAGTTTAGAATACAAATTTTATGGCCATTTTTCTCTAACTTTATGGCTTGATTGCCTTATGCTCGGAACGCTCTATATATTAAACACCAGCTTCAGCAATTATAAATAGAAAGCAGTGGGTATAAAATTCAAAAAGAACTTTAATTTGCATTACTCAATTTCAACTAATATCAATCGTTTTCGATTATTTTTACAAATCAACCCACTACCAATTTCCAATATATAGAAAATGCACCCCCGTCCCCCCGCTCATAAAAGATAATTTTAAAAAATGCCAGGACATATTCTCTTTATTTTTAATAAAGAGTTATATGCTGAATTTCAGCTCTCAGTTGAACGGCTTGTGAGATACTCAATTTTTCGCTCATGTGGTTCGGATTCCACGTTAATCAGTAGGTCCACGTCTCATATAGCCTCGCTGCTGAAAGGGACGCTAAACTAAACTCAACTCAACTCAATTTTTCGCAAAAATTCGGACTTCTACTCCCCCTAAGGATATGTATTATAATGAAAGTGACACGCGTATGATAACTTCCCAGTTGGGATTGGAGCCTGATTATATACCAAACGTCAATTTATTTGACTTTGCAATTTGACCGTGATGATTACGCAGACATAGTTACTTTCAATTTTTTATGATACATATCCTTATTTCATATGTTACAGATGATTCAAAAATACTTTTTCAAGCAGTTAGCTCCTCTAGAATCTCACAGGCTGCATCCCAAAATCCAACTCCTACTATCCTATGACAATCCAAAAGTGACTGAACTGTTTTTATTAGGAACAAATGACAAAAGAAAAATGGAGATCTTGAAAGTAAAATGTAGAAAAGCTCGGTGCCCCCAATAACTACATATTTCTCCGCCCCTTCATCCCGAACTTAAAAATAAAACTTAATTCGAATATGGTTAATTAGTGAATTTATTACAGTTAAATTCCACTCACTACATGCTACAGCTACAACTATGTAACAAAAAATAACAACTGTGAAACATGTTCTGAATTACTATTAGATTTCTTACGCTATTATTAAACATATTAGAATAGTGAAAGAGGATTGTTCGTGAAATAGTATATTTGCTCTTGATTTATAACTTTTTCATACGGAAAAAAATAAAATATTATTCAAGTTTTAAACTTTGCACTCTGCAAATATTATGCCCTCTAGGCAATGGGACTAATGTGAAATGTGGACTATTGTGGACTAATGGGAAATGCTGCACTGTTAGCGGCGCTGAAAACTTACGATTCGATTCTAATATCGAATGATTTCGATAACTTTATGTCGCTACGTAACCACCCTGGGTGCTAATGGGAGCTTAGTTGGACTTGAATTGAAAGTAGAACCATTCACCTAAGCGACCACGAAACTATGGATTCGATACTAATATCGACCCGTTTCTAGCATTTTTGATATGTATCCCGACAGTACTCTTTTTCCAGACTGTAAGAAATGTAGTTAAAATTGCTCTAGATATATCAGAATTATGTTGAAATACACACATAAATCCACTTTTATATTCTGTATAAATAGAGAGAGAGCGAGCGAGCGAGCGAGAAAGGGCGACTGAAGGCATCACCACTTCCACATTGCAAAAGCATATATCAGGAATTGAATTGAAAATCTATGTAAAGACTTTCTGCTGTGGCATGCTTCACAAGGACAATTCCAGTCTGCTCACGTGACCTTTGGGGTTCATGAATTTTTTTTGTGAGCGTTCCGACTTTGGATTCTCTGTTTATACCTTCTGTTTATGCATCGAATAACTTTTCAAGAACATAAATGACATTCTGTATTATGAATGTTGAGAATTACCCTCTATATGACAAATAGCTGCAAATAAATACACTACATGATTTATTTATTGCTATTGAACGAGTTTTTTAAGTTGTATTTACATCCTCATATATAATACCGACCTACTGTGAAAATTATCTCAGATGTTATATTTTAAACATAATAATTACTATGTTCTGCAATGATTATGTTATATATACACAACTTATGTATTCTAATGTAATTATTTTATATAATTTTTCATGCATTGCGGAAAATATAATTTATAAAAAGGGTTAATCTAAACGGGATTCGAACTCAAAACCTTATGATTTGAAATCCGACAGCTTACCAATGAGCTAGCACAAGGACTTCTAGAATTATGCTTCTAGCGATGTATAACGGATCTCAAGATAATTATGACATTCATATCCATTACAAACGCTGTTTCTGTTCTACTTTGACTTTTATTTTAGTACTCAGGCGATAATTATGTTCTATTTCTAAAGTTTGAGCATTCTTTTACATATGGAAAGATTCTTTAACGTATTTAAATGTTCCATTACGTATGGAGAGCTAAATGACAAACAAGCATGTGCTGACATTAAAATAAAAAAGGGTTCGAAATATTGTATCATTAAGTATTTCAATCAATGTTGCTTTTTTAAACACTTGGTAACAAGTCTTATTATATTTAAAAGAAGAAAAACAAATCTGCAAACTTTTTCCCGATTGCAAAGGCTGGCTTGGAGGTTCGAACCTGGCTGACTTTTTCCCGAAGATACCCGAAGCTGGACTTAGAAAATTATTGCCTCAAAACACCAGTAAAGAATGCGCTCAACCTTTTTGAGACAAGATGTACCAAATTTCACAGAAGTAAATCCCCACGCTGAGCGGGTTTGCATATCCAGGCTCCTAACTATGAAAATATTTACGATCACTCCAACCCCAATCATTTCACAGATTCAACCTGTTGTATAAAGTTATTAGGACATAAAATCGAATGTAATTTATACGAAAAACCCTTTAATGCATTGCAAGACCTGTAACGTCCAAATATTCACCACAAACTTATAGTTGTATCGACATAAACAAAACAAAAAAGTGTGGAGCAGGAAACCACTTTACAACACAAAAGTCAAAAGAGGTCACTGAAGACATACGAACTGGTCGAGCGGTTTGGGTGACTAGTCTGTCAATCAGAAGTTTATGTGTTCAAACCCTGTAAAAAATATTCGTTTTGTTTTTTTCTTAAAAGTGTGTTCCTATTTTCATCAGAGGACTGAGAACATTTCTTTGAATAAATCTTTGGAAATTACTTTTCTCTCAAATTCGATTAGAAGCGAACATTATATGAATTGCTAATCTAAAATCCACAGCTGAGAACAAAATATTAAGTATGTTCAATATGTCATTATTATCATTTGATTTGTAATTAAAAAGTAATTATAAGCATTGACGATTTCAGAAGATTCTCCCCGGTAATGGTCAAGATATGAATGAGAAAAAACTGATAAAACATTATTAGTCTACTTTGAGCATGATCGAAAATAACTTATGGCCACGAAGGGGAAATTTATGTCGACAGGGTCTCAAATTCTCCGACGGGTCATGACCTGAAATTATCATTGTTTGAAAGGTTTCCTTAACAAATAGAATATTATATTTATTTCTCCTTCTACGTTTTGAAATGGAAAAATCATAATTTTAAATAGAATTATAATACGATAAGCATAAAGATTTATACAACTAATGAAGTAAATATCCTTGTGTAAGTTATCGATTTCTATTCGGATTAAAACTCGAATATTCGTTTGCATCACACTTTAAAGTAAATCCTCTCTATATATAGTTCCTACTGGAAAGCATGTTTAACTCCAATTACTTAATCAATATTTTTAATAATATATTTTTATTGTAATACTCTTACTATTCAATGTTGTATGCACTTAATTTCCCAAAGCAAAACCTCACAAATGTATAACTGACTAGTAAATATTATCAAATAAATTATCATTTAGTTTACGTAAACATTGCATCGCCTGATTTGAAACTTCGTATTTTATAATAATAATAATAATAATAATAATAATAATAATAATAATAATAATAATAATAATAATAATAATAATAATAGTAATAGTAATAATAATAATAATAATAATAATAATAATAATAATAATAATAATAATAATAATAATAGTAGTAGTAGTAGTAGTAGTAATAAAATCATAGCCATATCTTTATCAGAATTTCAGGCTTAGTCAATAAATGAATTCAACATAGTCTCTATTCGAAGCTCTATTTAATCGAATCAGATAAAAATACGAAGAGGAACTTCGAGAACAGATAAAAGAAAAATGTTACTTTGGTGGGTTTGGATGTAACTTTTAAGAGTTAGTTTTTTTTTTTTTTTTTTTTTTTTTGCAAATTACAGACAAATGCCTTGGACACTTTTTTCTTTTCTTTAAGTTAACTGATTCACCGAACGTATCTGACATATGAGTAACTTGTCTCTATATTCTACTCGGTTATACACGTTTTACAATCTTTTCCATTAACCTTGAACGACAAGAACACGAACACAAAAACATCCACATAGGTATGACAGTTAAAACTCCTAACCTCCCCACGGGGAATCGAACCCGGGACCACATACACCTGAGGCACACGTGCTAGCCACTAGACCAGCGGGAAGAGCAAATAAAATGTATTTTGTAGTGTCTGAAGTTTATAGCTATTTCACCCTGTTGTAGTATGTTTCTTGATTTTTTAATGTTTACCGTATTCGTTACTTTGAGGAATGATATATATTATTGATATAGGTTTTATTACATATTCGGCCATAAATATTATATAAATTATCAGAATTATTCATGATCTTCCATGGAAATTCACTGGTGCATGCGCAGTAGACAGACAGTGTAATTGGAAGATGAGTTCAACAGAGATTATAGGGCTATATTCCGCCGATTATATTTTATTTAATAACTATTTAGAAGAGATAACGGAAACGAGTCTACATAATGAAGATGGAATTTCCGTAGAAGATAGAATGGTGAGGTGTATACGGTTTGGGGTTGATATGGTTGTTGTTGTAGAATCTAAAAAGAAAATTAATAAGATGTAGAAAACTTGAGAAAGGCTTGTGAAGAATATGGGATGAAAATAAATGTTAGAAAGACAAAATCCATGGTGATTGAAACGAAGCGATCGGTGTGAAATATAGAAGTAGGAGCGGGAAAAAACAACAAGTGATTAGTTTTCGATATCTGAGTACTATTACTAGTGATGATTTGACATGCGAACGTGAAATAAAAGCAAGGATAGAAATGGCGAAAAGAGCCTTTAGGATGGAGGAAATAGTATTTTGAGGGGTATGGTGGCAGGGAAGAGAGGGAGAGGACGAATTAGACTATATAGAAACAGAATTAGGCTATTGGCGATATCAAAACAGAAAAATCGTATGTGAAGATGGAGAGGTTAACAGAAGATCGTGGGGCATGGCAGCTTCTCAGCTGCGGTAAGTGACCCGCTGGTAATGGCGGAATACTTCTGATATAATGATACTGATGATGCACAGTAGGAACAGAAATATCCACTTTACTGTCATTGCTAATACGAATCACAATGCAAATTTCTACAGGTTGTCAAAATACCTCGCTCTAAAAGCTGTAGAAAACTATCTGTTACTATGCGAGGGAAAATCATAGGTCGAGCAACAATTAGACAAATTGCCATTCAGATAGCTAGGGGTATGAGCTGTGACGAGAAAACAGTGAAGAAATTGATTTAGCGGTATGAAGAAGGTAGTGAATATTTCACATCTTGGCCAAGAAGTAGGAGACCAATAATAATAATAATAATAATAATAATAATAATAATAATAATAATAATAATAATAATAATAATAATAATAATAATAATAATAATAATAATAATAATAATCATCATCATCATCATCATCATCATCATCATCCCAGGAATTTATATTTATTTCCAGCAAAACTTTTGCATACCCTCCTAGTGCAATATGATGTTTTTGTAAAACGGCAATTATAAAATTGTCAAGCTGAATTTGAAAGTCATAATAAGTAGTGCTTTATTTACTTATTGCACAATTCTTTTATGCCAGTAGCTTTCGCCACCTTACTCGCTCTTCATGCTTACTCAGGAGGAAGCTGCAGGTCCCTAGGTTGGGAACTACTGCTTTCCACCAAGGAATTCAGACAGCCTGTTAGAAATTTGCGTTCTGACCAACATCAGAAAATTGTGTTCTTCTGTTTCTACTGCGCATGCACCAGTGAATTTCCATGGAAGATCATGAATAATTCTGATAATTTATATAATATTTATGGCCGAATATGTAATAAAACCTATATCAATAATATATATCATTTCTCAAAGTAACGAATACGGTAAACATTAAAAAATCAATAGACATACTACAACAGGGTGAAATAGCTATAAACTTCAGACACTACAAAATACATTTTATTTGTTCTTCCCGCTGGTCTAGTGGCTAGCACGTGTGCCTCAGGTGTATGTGGTTCCGGGTTCGATTCCCCGTGGGGGAAGTTAGGAATTTTAACTGTCATACCTACGTGGATGTTTTTGTGTTCGTGTTCTTGTCGTTCAAGGTTAATGGAAAAGATTGTAAAACGTGTATAACCGAGTAGAAAATAGAGACAAGTTACTCATATGTCAGATACGTTCGGTGAATCAGTTAACTTAAAGAAAAGAAAATAGTGTCCAAGGCATTTGTCTGTAATTGTAAAAAAAAAAAAAAACTCTTAAAAGTTACTTTCAAACCCACCAAAGTAACATTTTTTTTACCTGTTCTCGAAGTTCCTCTTCGTATTTCTATCTGATTCGATTAAATAGAGCTTCGAATAGAGACTATGTTGAATTCATTTATTGACTAAGCCTGAAATTCTGATAAAGATATGGCTATGATTTTATTACTACTACTACTACTACTACTACTATTATTATTATTATTATTATTATTATTATTATTATTATTATTATTATTATTATTATTATTATTATTATTATTATTATTTAAAATACGAAGTTTCAAATCAGGCGATGCAATGTTTACGTAAACTAAATGATAATTTATTTGATAATATTTACTAGTCAATTATACATTTGTGAGGTTTTGCTTTGGGAAATTAAGTGCATACAACATTGAATAGTAAGAGTATTACAATAAAAATATATTATTAAAAATATTGATTAAGTAATTGGAGTTAAACATGCTTTCCAGTAGGAACTATATATAGAGAGAATTTACTTTAAAATGTGATGCAAACGAATATTCGAGTTTTAATCCGAATAGAAATCGATAACTTACACAAGGATATTTACTTCATTAGTTGTATAAATCTTTATGCTTATCGTATTATAATTCTATTTAAAATTATGATTTTTCCATTTCAAAACGTAGAAGGAGAAATAAATATAATATTCTATTTGTTAAGGATACCTTTCAAACAGTGAAGATTTCAGGGCATGACCTGTCGGAGAATTTGAGATCCTGTCGACATAAATTTCCCCTTCGTGGCCATAAGTTATCTTCGATCATGCTCAAATGGACTAATAATGTTTTATCAGTTTTTTCTCATTCATATCTTGACCATTACCGGGGGAGAATCTTCTGAAATTGTCAATGCTTATAATTAGTTTTTCACTACAAATCAAAGGATAATAATGACATATTGAACATACTTAATATTTTGTTCTCAACTGTGGATGTTAGATTTGCAATTCATATAATGTTCGCTTCTAATCGAATTTGAGAGTAAAGTAGTTTCCAAAGATTTATTCAAAGAAATGTTCTCAGTCCTCTGATGAAAATAGGAACACACTTTTAAGAAAAAAAAAACAAAACGAATATTTTCTACAGGGTTTGAACACATAAACTTCTGATTGACAGACTAGTCACCCAAACCGCTCGACCAGTTCGTATGCCTTCAATAACCTCTTTTGACTTTTGTGTAAAGTGGTTTCCTGCTCCACACTTTTTTTTTTATTTTGTTTGTTTGTTTATGTCGATACAACTATAAGTTTGTGGTGAATATTTGGACGTTACAGGTCTTGCAATGCATAAAAGGGTTTTTCGTATAAATTACATTCAATTTTATGTCCTAATAACTTATATACAACAGGTTGAATCTGTGAAATGATTGGGGTTGGAGTGATCGTAAATATTTTCATAGTTAGGAGCCTGGATATGCAAACCCGCTTAGCGTGGGGATTTACTTATGTGAAATTTGGTACCTATGATGGTGCATGAGTCAGGAATTTTTTAGGGCCATTCCTCCTTATTGAGGAACACAGCCATAGCGTAGAGTTATCCAGATATGTTAGAGAAGGTGTTCACAGTGACTTTAGTAAATCGCATTAATTCATTCATATCTTGCTCGTTGACGAGGGCATGCTGAATAGAAGTAAGTTCATTTTATCTGAATTACACTTCGATTAATGAAATCTTTAAACAATTTAGTTAATGACAACTGAGCCAAAAAAAGTGTTGTTTTTAAAAAGGAATAATATGTTTTCTTGGGTCTGTGGTATAGCCTTATTCAACCTGATCCTTATTCCTCGCGAGACAATTGTTTTTACTACTATCATGTGTCCATAGTATACGATAGCCTGACGTGCTTACATGCACAGTATACGAGTACGCTTCTGCGTGGAAAGTGGAATCATACAGTTATTATGGAAGAAATAAGGAAAAGATAAACTTTTCTATGAATAAGAAAACAGTATTGAAAATTAAAGATCCCCTAATAGACTTTTAATTTTTAAAATATTACTTCTCAATAAGATTTTTTCGTTCGTGGTATGATCTGTCAGGAAAGTAAATGTACACCTATTTTTCGAGTCTGGCATTCCTGCGCTCCAACCGTGGAGAGTATGACAATTAAATCAATCAAATGTTTACTGAGGGGCAAAAAGAAAAGCTTAATCTGAATAAGACATTGCAGAGGGGCACAAGCTGTGAATACGAATAGTGCATTGTGTAAATAAAGGACGACACCGAAAGAGAAAGCCAGAAACAGTTGTTAAACTTACAAAAAAAGAGTAAAAATTGTCGAAGTGGGAACATAAAACACAAATACAACAAATACGGCGACAACTAAACGGTCACCATGCCGTGATCTTGGTGTAGTGGTTAAGGTGCTGGCTTACAAATGCAAAAGACCCAAGTTCGAATCCTGGGCAAGGACGTTTTTAAAAATTTGGTTAATAATACATACAACTCATGAGAGATGGTAAAAGAGGTCGTATTTAGTTTTTCGTAGCAATTATTATTGGTAATGTTTAGTACTGATAATACTTTTTTCTTTGCGTATTGCTTTTGTTCTCGTCTTCATTTCGAAAGAGAAGAATATCCGAACAAATGCCACCAAAATTCCTCATATTTTGAATGTAAACGCCATTTGCAATTAGTAAAGAATAAAAATTGAACGTTCCCAAGTAGCTGCAAAAGGTAAAAGGAAAAAAATGGAAGTCGACCATACTCATGGTTACTAAAAATACAATTTCTACATGCCTTACACCTCCCGACCACGTTTCTACGTTAGCAAGTAAGAGGCTTGTGTTTAGGTTATTCTCGTCAATACGTTTTGCTAATGGGCCCGGTTTAGCTCTGACGCACCACAGGTGCGAGAAGGGAGAAATACACTTTTTCTCTCTCCCTCTGTGTGTCTATTTATATATCTATTTGTATATAATTAACGTTATTTGTGAATGCCATAACCACCCTAATTTTCAGCGGATTGAGACGAAACTTGGCACAAACATTAATTGTTGAAATATCTTGATGAGTTCGTTAACCAGAATAATCAGATGAAAATGTTCAAAATGGTGGCCCTTAAAACTCTTAAAAAGTTCCAAGGGAACCAAATTTCGCCCATAAATAGGCATTAAGAAAGTTTGAATAAATTTTCATCTTTTACTGAAATATTTGTGTGCAGAAACTTATTGAAATATTGGACCCGATTAATCGCCTAAAGAAGGTTCACGCCCTTTCGCTACGGTCAGTTTTTCTTTTTCTTTCTTTTTTTTTGCAGGAGGGGGTTATTTTCCTATTGGAACAAGATGATTGTTAGTGATGATATGAAATTACACATTGAAAGTGAAGTAACTTGTGTAACGTGTTATTTGAAAGAATAATATAATAAATGTGCATTCCTCTAACACAGAGAACTGTAAATCATGTATTTCGAGTTCGGGAGCCTGAATGGCGAGGAGTGTTATTTGATTTGCTTTTTAGTAACACTTTGCAATGCAAATAAAGGTAGGCAATATTAGTGGTAAGTAATTAATAATAATAATAATAATAATAATAATAATAATAATAATAATAATAATAATAATAATAATAATAATAATAATAATAATAATAATAAATGTTGTTTGTGGCAAAGCAATATCTTCCTCAATTCTTCTTCAAACGTAATGATTGTAACGCCATATCTCCCTTAAAAACAAAATATTAGCAATTTATATCGAGAGAACTGGAAATTGTATAGTGATGGGAGCAACGTTGGACAGTATGCACTCATAGTACTCCGAAAAATAAGCGATTTCAATGCAAAATGAACGAAGAGTCGTTGTCATGGGGAGTCATGGGGCCATGGCAGAAATCTTTAGGCAAAATATCGATAACTTATATCGAGAGAATAGGAGGTGGTTGGATGGGACCAACGTTGACACCGTGGACCCATAAGGCGCATCGAAAAAATTCGGGAGGCGGACGCCAGCGAGCCTTACTTATTTCCACATAATAACATAAAATTATATTGTCGAAATAAACCCACGAGTTTGCTACTAATATTTCATATTATTATTATTATTATTATTATTATTATTATTATTATTATTATTATTATTATTATTATTATTATTATTATTATTATCGACATCGTCTTTTCATTACGTGAGCATGTTTGACATGAAACCAAAGAGAAGATCCATCATTCGTACAAAGAATAATAATAGTCAGTTACTTTAACTGTGAGCGAAAGCGAAAAATGCGAAAAGAGTGACTACTCGTACCGAAAAGGAACAATACTTTCTCTCAAATTGATAAAAAATGAAGCCGAGATAGATTCGAATTCGCATGGACAGCGCGAAAAGTCAGTGCTTTGTCCATTTTTTTTAACTGACTCACCGAATGTGTTTTAGTAACTTACTTATTGCTAATTTTACTTGCTTCACTCGTTTAACTTGCTTTTTCTAATAACTTATAACGACAGGGACACGAACACAGAAACATCGAGAACAGTTAAAAATCTTAGACACTCTCCCGCCGGAAATCGAACCCGGGACACCATACACCAAAGGCGCACGTGCTAGCCACTAGACCAGCAGGGAGGGCATAGCGCAGTTTCTGTGTCGTTAGGGATTACGATCACTGTATTGCCAGCTATCACTTCTGTAGGTTTTATACTATGATCACATGTTTCTTCTTTGCTGGAAGAGTTAAACCTACATTCTATGTAAGACATGAGGTATTTAGACCTACATGCTCTTCACATAATGTAATAAAAGGGTCATGCTGGGAATAAGAAAAAAAACATTCCTTGGACAAAATGGAAACTATTGGCATCAGAAATATTTGTCTACGAGGCATGCACAGTAGTATATTTCAGAATAGTTACTGTTTAGTTCAGTAAACAAAGAAAGGGGTATAAAAAAGCAAATATGTCGCCTCAACGAGATCGACCAGAGTTGACAGAGGCGGAAGCAGATGTGTAGTAATATAACAACTTGGTTAAGTTGATAATTGGTTCTTTATTCTGTAGTAGATCGTATCACATCTTTACCGGAGAGCAGAGAAAGACTTACTGACGCTATAATATAGTAAGCTTTAGTAACACCATCATATAGACACAAATGGATGTAACTGTGAGTATTACAACTTGGATTTAACGAATGCCGTTTAGATATTCAGTGGTTTGCAGGGTTGTATAAGACACAATACAATTCTTCATACCTCAGCTTCCAGTTGCTAGATACATGCAATTTCTGGTTAGATACGGAACTGCTGTCGGATTTTAACACATGACGTATTGCAGGATACAAAATGCTTTGTATTACTTGTCTGTTTGTAGACAGCTACTAGCTTAGTGTTCTGAAAGGTTGTGTATAAAGTAGAGATAGCCAATTCCGGAATTATTACTTTTCCGTCTTCCGAAAGTAAACCCGGACAAATTCCGGAATTCGGAAAATTCCGATTTTGGAATAATTCCGGATTTCGAAAAAAAAACGGAATTTCGAAATTTCTGATTTCGTTAACATTCCGGAATTCGAAAAAATCCGTTTTTTTCGAAATCCGGGGTTTTTCTCAATTCCAGAATTTTTTAAATGCCGGATTCTTTCCGAGTTCCGAAATTCTTCAGAATTCCATAATTTTCCGAAATCCGGAAAGTGAAAGTTCCGCTTCCGAAAAATAAATTTATTTTGGTTAATATGAATCGTGGCGGAAATAAGTCTTTGACCCGGTAATGACGACTGCTTTGAAAGAAATGGAGAGTATGAGGATTCAATCTGTTATATTTGTATTTCGTGTGGTGTAAAAACAAACTTGTGAACCAACGGTTCAAGAACAACTCAAGTTATTAATGTAAAATTTGCCGACATCATAAAAGAAATACGAAAGACATTTTGAATCGAAGAAATATAAAAAAGAAGTTTGAAAGCGGAGACAAAGAAACCTAATGTAACCAGACTAAAAACGAATTGTTTACCACGTAGTGTTCGCGGTTCAGTGGTCGAGGTGCTTGTGCGAATGCACGTTGTATTTTTTTAACTTTAGGATTTTTGATGGCGATTGATAATAATAATAGTTTTTATTATCTCGTAGAAAATTAAAAGCTAGGAGCTAATTATCGCTCAGGTCATACCATTAAAAGCAGAAACGTGATATTTGGAAAGAATGTTTGGGTTTGGTTTAATGTTGCTCACGAGAAGAGTATTTTCTCTTCTCATTTCTAAAACAAATAAACTAACATGAGAATTAACATTTTATATTCGAGACAGGTTAAGGCTAACTCAAAATTTTCGTCTCTCTTTGGAGATGAGAATCGAGACGAGACGAAAAGTATCGTAAACATTTCCCGTCTTGTCTCGATTCTCGAAATAGTATATGTCCATTCTTTAACTAACAATTGCTCTGTAGACTGAATCTCATAGGCTATTTCGTTACATTCTATTTCAGAGCTCATTGAATTATGCTCTGTGTAGGTATTTTGTAGCAAAGCTTTCATATTTACCTCTGCATATCCTAAAAATTAGTTTATCATATGCCTTACTGTTGCGTGATATTCAGTTATATTTATTACAGTTATTTTCCTTAAAATATACAGTAGAATACTTCCTACATGAAACTTCAATGGAACGTTCTAGTTTAAAATGTTGGTAGATGCAGAGGTGTGTCTTGAAGGTGCGAACCCTTTCCCCGAAATCTCTACCTTTAAGTAAGTTTTTCCAAATTTCAGGGCAAGTTTAAAACTTTTATTATTATTATTATTATTATTATTATTATTATTATTATTATTGTTATAATGATATCAACACCGTGTATAATCTTTAAAAGATATACGGTTTGTATCTGAATAGTAGAAGCTAATTGACTGTCGATCTCGGCGTCAAGAAGTCTTCAAGAAGCAAGGACATCGGTCACGTTCTGGGTTTGAGTTCCGAAGGAGCAAGTATTCGGGCTCGAGTCAAATTTGTTAAAAGTTATAGGCTTCAGCCAATATCATTACATGAACATGTTTGGAACGAACCAATAATGTTTCTGTAATGATATTTCACCAAGGTGCATGCCGTAGTTAATTTATTCGTTGATCTAGAGACAATTTGGTGCCCATTAATAAACTAAATAACATACAATGGAGTAAAATTACAGAAATAATATCGTATTATACAGTAATTTCGCCGTACAAGTTCAATAGTATAATAATAATAATAATAATAATAATAATAATAATAATAATAATAATAATAATAATAATAATAATAATAATAATAATAATAATAATAATAATAAATTTTCATCGGTCCTACACGTAAAGTGAGAATTAAATCAATCACATGTTTAGTCAAGGTAAGGAGAAAAGCCTAAACTGAATAAGACATTGAAGCGGATCACAAGCTGGGACCATGCTTTAGTGCATGGTCTAAATAAAGGACGACACCGAAAGAGGAATCCAGAAACAGCAGGAAAACGGAGAAGAAAGGGTAAAAATTGTTGAAGTGGAAACATAAAATACAAATACGAATAGGGATGAGCACGATTCGAGCCAAAATTCGACTCGACTCGAGTTCAATTCGAGTCGAGTCAAAGGTAATTTTTTTGAGTTGAGTTCCGAGCCAAGTCGCTGTTTTCGAGGTCGAGTTTCGAGTTGAGTTGAGTTTGATAATGGCTCGCTCGCTAGTTCAGCTCGTTTTCACTCGTTTTGAAATAATGGCCTGATTAGACTGAAAAGCGAAAGCAATGAGAAATGTAAGCAGTAACGTGGAATATTTTTAGTGTTGCTCACGACAGGGGTGCGTCTCGTCTCGTAATTTTAATGCATCTCGTGGGGCAATTTTAGGGTATCTCGTCTCGTCTAGATAACGAGAAGACAAGAGTTTTTTTTTATTATTATTACGAGACAGCCTCAAATGTCGTAATCACCAATATAAGTATATACTGTAGTTCTTAAAATCAAGGCTGAGACCTGCACGGCCCAATTCTTGAGCCCAAGCATTAGACCAACTCGGGTAGTGATATCAACCGGCTCGTCTCGTATCAACTGAGCGAAAAGCTCGAGTCAGCTCGGTTGGGCTGAGCCAATGGGTCGAGCTTTCTCGGTTGGGATGGGTCACCTACTCGGCTCATGTGAACCAGGTCGAGCCAGCTAAGTTGAAACTAGTCCATCGGCAGGATTCGACTCATCTCAACTAAGCCGATGGCTCAAATCGGCTCGGTAGGTTGAGCTGTTGGCTCGGCTCACTTCTCGGTTCGGTTCGATAGTGAATGAGCTGTAAGCTGAGCCGCTCGAGCCGTTGACAAGCGTAAACCCGGTCCCAGCTGTTTTAAACATGTTTGGCTGAAGCCTATAACTTTCAACAATTTTTGGCTCGAGCCCGAATAATTGCCCCTTCAGAGCTCAAACCCAGAACGTGACCGATGTCCTTGCATCCTGAAGACTTCTCGACAACCGAGATCGACAATCACTTAGCTTATACTATTCAGATACAAACCGCATATCTTTTAAAGATTATACACGGTGTTGATATAATAATAATAATAATAATAATAATAATAATAATAATAATAATAATAATAATCATAATCATAATAATAAAAGTTTCAAACTTGCCCTGAAATTAGTCAAAACTTACTTAAAAGTAGAGATTTCAGGGAAAGGGTTCCGCACCTTCAAGACACACCTCTGCAACTACCAACATTTTTAACTAGAACGTTCCATTGAAGTTTCATGTAGGAAGTATTCTACTGTATGTTTTAAGGAAAATAACTGTAATAAATATAACTGAATATCACGCAAAAGTAAGGCATATGATAAGCTAATTTTTAGGATATACAGAGGTAAATATGAAAGCTTTGCTACAAAATACCTACACAGAGCATAATTCAATGAGCTCTGAAATAGAATGTAACGAAATAGCCTATGAGATTCAGTCTACAGAGCAATTTTTAGTTAAAGAATGGACATACACTATTTCGAGAATCGAGACAAGACGGGAAATGTTTACGATACTTTTCGTCTCGTCTCGATTCTCATCTCCCAAGAGAGACGAAAATTTTGAGTTAGCCTTGACCTGTCTCGAATGTAAAATGTTAATTCTCATGTTATTTTATTTATTTTAGAAACAAGATGAGAAATTCCTCTTGTCCTGAGCAACATTAAACCAAACCGAAATATTATTTTAAAATGTCACTTTTCTGCTTGTAATGGTATGACCTGAGCGATAATTAGCTCCTAGCTTTTAATCTTCTACGAGATAATAATAATTATTATTAGTTTATTATTATTACTAGTATTATTCCTGTAGAGTTCATAGTTGAAGTAATGAAACATCCGAGTATTCAAATATCTGAATATAATAAAACGTATGTTATCGCTGATCAATCGCCATCAAAAATCCTAAAGTTAAAAAAAAGAAAGAAAAAAAAAAGAAAAAAATTACAACGTGCATTCGCACAAACACCTCGACCACTGAACCGCGATCACTACGCGGTAAACAATTCTTTTTTTGTCTGGTTACGTTAGGTTTCTTTTTCTCCGCTTGCAAACTTGTATGTTATAGATTCTTGGATTCAAAATGTCTTTCGTATTTCTTTTATGATGTCGGCAAAGTTTACGTTAATAACTTGAATTGTTCCTAAACCGTTGGTTCACAAGTTTTCGGAAGGTGAACTTTCACTTTCCGGATTTCGGAAAATTATGGAATTCAGTTAAACTCTCTAATTCAGAAGAATTCCAGAACTCGGGAGGAATCTGGAATTTAGAAAATTCCGGAATTGAGAAAAACTCCGGATTTCGAAAAAATCCGGATTTTTTCGAATTCCGGAATGTTAACGAAATCAGAAATTTCTAAATTCTGGATTTTTCCGAATTCCGGAATTATTCCAAAATCGGAATTTGTCCGGGTTTACTTTCGGGAGTCCGGAAAGTAATAATTCCGGAATTGGCTATCCTTAGTTTATACACAACCTTTCAGAACACTACCCAGACAGCAATTTAAACTTGATGCAAGTTGCCACAAACTTGCTGTCACAAGGTCAATTAGCTTGCCACAAGCTATACTATGCAAGCCAATTAGCTTGCTGCAAGCTTGTGGCAAGCTAGTTAGTTACATCTGGGCAAGGCTTGGGGCATGCTTGTCTTCACAAGTTAAACACAAACCAAATTAACTCAAACGCAAGCCAATTATAAGCGTATTCTCATCAATGGCAAGCTTTAATAAGCTTATTGCATGCGAAACACACGCTAAACAATTTATATGGAAGCTTGCAGTAAGCGAATTTAGATAAAACAGTAAGAAATCAGCATAATTTAACCGTGTGATTAAATCTATGCTAGAATATATTGTTCCCTCAACTTCCCAATTATTGAAGCAAATGCACAACCGTGAAAAGACCCAAGTTTCCGACCCGCTTCTGCAAAACATCAAAATAAGCATAATTGTTACGTTTTAGTTGCGACAAGCAACGCGCCGTTGCTTCTTACAAATATCTAATATGTTACTATATTAGCCACGAGTACTTGAAATTTCTACCTTTTTATATAAAAACGCAGAAAAATGTTTATACTTTAAACACAGCGTTCAGATAAAGTTTATACTGTAAGTTAAATTTGAAGTTTATATTAAAATATCTGCAACAGTTCTGTATGCTTTTGCAAAACAAGTAGGCTGAAACCTGCTGCCACTATGTTCACATTTATCCTTTATACATAATTACTACAATTCGTTATGCCTCATGGTTACTGAAATATGAAGAAATAAAGAGCGACATTATAGGTACGTGGGACTAGAGTACTAGAGTACTAGACGGTACAATTAAAAAAAAATAATTAAGTTTGTCCTTTATTCAAGCTGAATGCTAATAAGACGCTAACAACGCGAATACTACCTTGTCGCCGAAAGTTAAGAGGTCAGCGTCACGTGGTTTTTGAGAACAACTGAAAATCGAACGCGCGCTGGCTTTTTACTTCAATCTAAAGAAAAGCGTCTCGCAAGTGAAGCGGGGGTTGCCCGCACTACAGCTTGCGCTAAGCAGAAATAAGCTTTTGTGTATAAGCCAAAGCGAAATAAAATCAAATAAAAGCGGCAGGCAAGCTTGCGGCAAGCAAACATGCTATCTGGGTAAGCTAGTAGCTGTCTACAAACAAACAAGTAATGCAAATCATTTTGTATCCTGCAATACGTCATGTATTAAAATCCGACAGCAGTTTCAGTATCTAACCAGAAATTGCATGTATCTAATTACTGGGAGCTGAGGTATGAAGAATTGTATTGTGTCTTATACAACCCTGCAAACCACTGAATATTTAAACGGCATTCGTTAAATCCAAGTTGTAATACTCACAGTTACATCCATTTGTGTCTATATGATCGTGTTACTAAAGCTTACTATAATATAGCGTCAGTAAGTCTTTCTCTGCTCTCCCGGAAAGTTGTGATACGATCTACTACAGAATAAAGAACCAATTATCAATTTAACCAAGTTGTTATATTACTACACATCTGCTTCCGCCTCTGTAAACTCTAGTCAATCTCGTTGACGCGACATTTATGCTTTTTTATACCCCTTTCTTCGTTTACTGAACTAAACAGTAACTATTCTGAAATATACTACTGCGCATGCCTCGTAGACAAATATTTCTGATGCCAATAGTTTCCATTTTGTCCAAGGAATGTTTTTTTTTCTTATTCCCAGCATGACCCTTTTATTACATTATGTGAAGAGCATGTAGGTCTAAATACCTCATGTCTTACATAGAATGTAGGTTTAACTCTTCCAGCAAAGAAGAAACATGTGATCATAGTATACAACCTACAGAAGTGATAGCTGGCAATACAGTGATCGTAATCCCTAACGACACAGAAACTGCGCTATGCCCTCCCTGCTGGTCTAGTGGCTAGCACGTGCGCCTTTGGTATATGGTGTCCCAGGTTCGATTCCCGGCGGGAGAGAATCTAAGATTTTTAACTGTTCTCGATGTTTCTGTGTTCGTGTCCCTGTCGTTATAAGTTATTAGAAAAAGCAAGTTAAACGAGTGAAGCAAGTAAAATTAGCAATAAGTAAGTTACTAAAACACATTCGGTGAGTCAGTTAAAAAAAAAGTGGACAAAGCACTGACTTTTCGCGCTGTCCATGCGAATTCGAATCTATCTCGGCTTCAATTTTTATCCATTTGAGAGAAAGTATTGTTCCTTTTCGGTACAGGTAGTCACTCTTTTCGCATTTTTTGCTTTCGCTCACAGTTAAAGTAACTGACTATTCTTATTCTTTGTACGAATGATGGATCTTCTCTTTGGTTTCATGTCAAACATGCTCACGTAATGAAAAGACGCTGTCGATAATAATAATAATAATAATAATAATAATAATAATAATAATAATATGAAATATTAGTAGCAAACTCGTGTTTTTATATCCACAATATTATTTTATATTATTACGTGGAAATAAATAAGGCTCGCTGGCGTCCGTCTCCGAATTTTTTCGATGTGCCTTATGGGTCCACGGTGTCCAACGTTGGTCCCATCCCACTATCACCTCCTGTTCTCTCGATATAAGTTATCGACATTTTGCCTAAAGATTTCTGCCGTGGCCCCATGACTCCCCATGACAATGACTCTTCGTTCATTTTGCATTGAAATCGCTTATTTTTCTGAGTACTATGAGTGCATACTGTCCAATGTTTCTCCCATCCCTATACAATTTCCCGTTCTCTCGATATAAATTGCTAATATTTTGTTTGTAAGGGAGATATGGCGTTACAACCATTATGTTAGAAGAAGAAGAATTGAGGAAGATATTTCCTTGCCACAAACAAAACTTATTATTATTATTACTATTACTATTACTATTATTATTATTATTATTATTATTACTATTATTATTATTATTATTATTATTATTATTATTATTATTATTATTATTATTATTATTATTTTACTTACCACTAATGTTGCCTACCTTTATTTGAATTGCAATGTGTTACTAAAAAGCAAATCAAATATCACTCATCGCCATTCACACTCCCGAACTCGAAATACATGATGCCCGGATTCGATTCCCGGCGGGAGCTCATGTGGTTCGGATTCCACGTTAATCAGTATGTCCACGTCTCATATAGCCTCGCTGCATAAAAGGGACGTTAAACTCAAAATCAACTCAACTCAACTCGAAATACGTGATTTACAGTTCTCTGTGTTGGAGGAAATCACATTTATTATATTATTCTCAAATACCACTTTTCACAAGTTACTTCACTTTCAATGTGTAATTTCATATCATCACTAACAATCATCTTGTTCTGATACGAAAATAACCCCCTCCTTCAAAAAAAAGTAGTAAATAAATAATGCCTGACCGTAGCGAAAGGGCGTGAACCTTCTTTAGGCGATTAATCGGGTCCAATATTTCAATAAAAGAGGATAAGTTCATGCACACAAATATTTCAGTAAAAGCGAAAATGTTATTCAAAATTTCTGGATACCTACTTATAAGCGAAATTTGGTTCCTTTGGAACCTTTTTAATGTTTGAAGGGCCACCATTTTGAAAATTTTCATCTGATTATTCTGGTTAACGAACGCATCAAGATATTTCAACAATTAATGTTTGTGCCAAGTTTCGTCTCAATCCGCTGAAAATTAGGGTGGTTATGGCATTCACAAATAGCGTTATATATATACAGATAGATAGATAAATAGACACACAGAGGGGGAGGGAAAAAGTGTTTTGCTCCCTTCTCGCACCTGTGGTGCGTCAGAGCTAAACCGGGCCCCTTTGCAAAACGTATTGACCTGCCTAACCTAAACACAAGCCTCTTACTTGCTAACGTAGAAATGTGGTCGGGAGGTGTAAGGCATATAGAAATTGTATTTTTAGTAACCATGAGTATGGTCCATTTCCATGTTTTTTTATTTTTACTTTTTGCAGCTACTTCGTAACGTTCAATTTTTATTCTTCACTAATCGCAAATGGCGTTTACATTCAAAATAAAAGAAATTTAGTGGCATTTGTTCGCATATTCTTCTCTTTCGAAATGAAGAAAAGAATAAAAGCAATACGCTAAGACAAAAAGTATTATAAGTACTAACCATTACCAATAATAATTGCTACGAAAAACTAAATACGACCTATTTTACCCTATCATGAGCTGTATGTATTATCAACAAAAAATTTTAAAAATATCCTTGACGGGGATTCGAACTGACGACCTTTGCATTTGTAATCCAGCACCTTAACCACTTTTTTTTACTTGTTTATTGTTAATAATTGATATTACATATCAGCGCAGAATTCAGAAAAACAATAAGACTACAAATTGGTACAGTTGGTAATTACAAAGTGAATATATATAGTAGAGCAAATAACAAGAACTTTACATGTCAATTTTAGTGCATACCCATACAAGAGGTAATTCAGATAATGCGCAAAGAGCTTTTTATTTCTTGGTGGTGGTAATTTACCGTATCGTAAACACAGGAAATCTTTGTAGGTGTGATGTGCATGAGGAGAACTAGGGGACATAATAAATTCAATGGTAGTAGCAGTGAGCCATACAACAGAGTTGTGCTTCTCTTTAGGAAAAAAACTTAAAATCAGGAAACAAAAGCATCTGAACAGTAATAGAATCAATGCTTATTTTACACAAATATTGAACCATTTCTCTATAGGTTTTCCAAACTGAGGTCGATCCGTTGCAGGTGGTGAGACGGTGTTCTAAAGTATCAACTTGTCCACAAAGAGAACACTGGTTGTCATCTGTAATATGAAGGTGATGTCGTTTAGCCTTAGTATCTATAATGTTATGAACAGTTCTGTACATAAAGAGCGGGCTGAGGTTGACACAACAGTAGAGGAAATTGTTCTCCAAATACGTTGCCAATGTGCAGATGGGAATTTTGTAACTATGTGAGGACATTGGCTTGGTTGGTCTTGTAGAAACAAGTTATAGAGAAGTTTCACGCTGTGAGGTAAGGTGTGAAGGCCACGGGCAGACAGGTAGAAATAATTACATATTACATCTTTAAAATACCAAAAGTCGGGAGGAATCTGGGATAAGTTCACAGGTAGTACTCCATCATTGGTAGCTACGAGAGACGAAAGAACGGTCGTGCTGAGTTGATCTCCAATACCTTGAATGTTTTGGAATCCTCGGTAGGAGAATAAAGCTTTCGTTTTACTTGCAACATGGATCAAGTTGAGCCCTCCTGCACCATATGGTAAACATGGAGCTGGATATCGTACTCGAAAAATCATACCTGTCCACACAAACCAGTTACCAATGCTCGTAAACTTCTGAATGTAAAATGTAGGCATAGGCAAAATTTGACTGACGTACCACAACTTGGAAAATGCATATGTATTCACAAAGTAGACACGAGATATTAACGACAGGTGACGAGATGTATATTGATGTAAAATAGAGCGAACCTTCAGAAAAACATCTTCAAAATTTTTGCTATACTCTCACCCAAGTTGCAGGAAAAATAAATACCAAGTACTTTCATAACCTTCACTACCTGAGGAAAATTGGTATATGCATTCGTAGAACCATTTCCTAATGGCATAAGTTTAGATTTTAAGCGATTAAGACGTGCTCCTGACTGTTCAGAGTACTTGTGAACGCAATCTTCAACTACTTCTAAATCCTGGGGATCACGAACGAAAACATGCACGACATCAGCATAACTATACACCTTAACAGGAACATTGCAGATAGTAAGGCCTTGGATACGTTGCGCAATTCTGTGTAGGAAGGGATAGATGGAAATTATGAAAAGAGTCATGCTTAATGGACATCCTTGCCTAACGCTGCGTTTGAGTTTTAGAGGAGTAGTCAGGAATCCATTGATTTTTAATTTCGATTGAGCGTCACCATACAGGACGCGAATCCAACGGACAAATAAGTCTCCAACGCCCATATGGTTCAATACTGACCACAAATAATTGTGATCTACACGATCAAAGGCTTGGTTAAAATCTAAGGATAGCAAAGCATGACTAGTAGTGTTAGTCTGAAAATTTGCAATAACATCTCGAACAGTTTGAAGTACGTGATATATTTTTTTCACTCCGACTCGTGCATATTGAAACGGTCCAGCGAGAATATCAATATAGTGGGAGAGTCTGTTGTTCAAACGACGAGCGAGTAACTTTTAATCACAATTCAGGAGAGTGATGGGTCGATAATGAGTAACACTTGTAGGGTGTGCTTGCTTAGGGATAAATACTGTGACACCAGGACTTCTATACAGTCTCTGTGGGTTATTACTGAAATATTCATTAACAAGACAGGTCAGTGTTTCACCAATTAGAGGGAAAAAACTTAACATACCATTCTGCAGATATGCCATCTAGTCCTGGAGATTTACCTTTCGGAGCTGCGAGAACAGCGTGATGTACATCTTCAATACTAAAAGCTCGAACAAGAGATTGCTGTGCTGCATCATCAAGAATACCAGAAAGTGAAGCAGATAATTCCCCAGACGTTGTAGTAGTGTCTGCAATACTATAGAGTTCTGAGTAGTGCATCCAAAACACATGTTTAATGGAAGCAACATCCTTATGAAGATGTCCGTCGTCATCTATGATTTGATGGATCCATTTTCCTTGGCCTCGTTTGATTTATTTGAGGACATGATGTAATGATGGCTCTTCATCAGCATCTATTAGGGGAACCTTGCTTCTGACCTTGATGCCAGCTACACGGCGGTGATGCAAATTGAGAAGCAAAGCTTGATGGCGCTTAACCTGAGAAAACATAGATAAGTCAGAAACAGCAGCACAGCGAGCTTCTCGCAAACACCTGGTATAAAAGTAAAGCAGATGACGAAGATCTCTGGATTTTTCAGATGAGTACCACCGACAGAAACTTGCAAACCGTGGTTTGAAATAAGTATTCCACCAGTCGCCTACTGTGGGAAAGTATTGACGTTGCCTAGGCCAGTAACGCCATTTGGACTGAAACTCAGCACAAAATTGATCGTCTTCCAATAACGATGTATTGAATTGTCAATAACCCCTACCTCGTTCAACTCGTAGATCAGGAAAGCTGAAAGATACTATATAGGCTGAGTGATCAGAAAAGGAGGTGGGGGCAATTTAAACGTGCTTAATGCATGGTACCAACACAGGAGATACATATATGCGATCAAGGCGAGAGGCACTCTGGTGTGATAAATAAGTGTAATCCCGTGCTTGTGGCTTCAGACAGATCCATGTGTCTTGCAAATGAAGTCCATTGACTAACTCGTGGAGGGTATGGCAGTAGTTAAATCCCGGCGTTTCATCTTCAGGCCTTAAAACGCAATTATAATCTCCAGCCAAAATTAACCTGTCAACATTGGGTCCAAACGACAGAGCAACGTCCTGGGAAAAGAAAGCATTTCGCTTAGTGCGAGCTTGTGAACCACTTGGAGAATAAATATTGACAAGATTGATGTCTCCTAGATTATCCCGTATTATTCGAGCAGATGGATGGAACACAGGTGAAGAAAAATCTGTTGAATGTCGGTAAGCAATAGCTGTACCTGTGCCACTATTGTCAAAGTTATTTTCTACAGCATAGAATGGACTAAGATTTAAATCAGAAATACCAACTTCTTGTAAAAGGGCAACGTCAATGCCCTCTATGCGCAAAAAGTCACAAAGAGCAAACTGCTTGGCGGAACTTTGCAAATTATTAATGTTAATCGTAGCAATTTTAAGTATCATCACACTGCTAAGCACAGAAAACCACCGACACAAAAGAATGAGCAGAGAAAGTAAATATAACGGCATAATTTCTGACAAGAGAAACAATAAAAGAAAGCTTAAAACATCTAAATGACATACATATTAATATAACGTATTATATAAGAAGAGACTAACGTGTCGTAAGAAACTTAAACTGAATTCATTAAAATATAGCACATGTACTGTATTAAGAACCATATTACGACATAATGTCAGTATTTGGAGACAGAATAGGCGCATTCGTGTCATTTTCAGACTTTTTAAATAGCTTTTGACTTAATTCATTACGTTTCGTACGCTTGCGTCGATTTCGAATGTCGTCACTAACTGTACTTACTTCCATGATAGGAGAAGCGACCTCCGACTCACTACACTGAGATGGGGGGGGAGAGAGCATGAACCCTTTCTTCAGGAGAACCACACTTTGCTTGAGAGTCAGGTGAGCAGCTCTCATTACGATTAACTGTCATAGAAATCGGCGCAGTAGAGAGATCTTGTCCCCCAGGAACTGGTTTGAGATCAGAAACAGAATTAGATAAAGGTGCATCAGATGGGCGTAGTAACGGCTGTGAATCATCTTGTTTTTCAGTGGAACAACTAAAACACGCACTTGCGGACTATTCTGAGGAAACACTCTTAGCACTGTTCGGCTCGCAGGAAACATTCGTACTTGGTAGTTCCGGAAATTGAGAAGCGCCTATTGTAGCTACATTTGCGTCAGATGAGCATGATACACTAGTGGTGGGTTTGTTCCAGTGCCGGGAAGGAATGGGCAAACTGTAAAATTAGGCATAAGACGCTTTGCAGGATCGTTATTGCGAAATATAGGAGCTACCTTCCCTGCATAACTGTTCGGATCCCTGGGAACTCGAAGGGGACAATTGGAGTACATATGAGCCCCATTGCACCTGAGACATGTTCGGATCTGGTTGGGGTACGTGACACAAAACTTTTGCCCTTGGATGACAACAAAAGATGGAATAGGCCTTTTTACTTCCATACGAATTTATTTACGCCCGGTTCGTATAGGGTAAACATGATCAACGGAATATAGTTCATCAGAAATTTTCGAGATGATCCCATAGTCCCCAAGAACTTTCTTAATTTCAAAATCGTCAAGTTCCATTGGTGTACAAAGCAATTTAACTGTTACAATTTGCACATCAGCCCACAAAACTGGTACCGCATGTTGACCATCTGTATCACTATAGTACACAGTTCCGTCAGAAGCACTCAAAACGTTTTCACAAAGTTCTTCGGTACGAAGTTTCACATACAATAATTTACGATAAACATCCATTTCAATACTCAAGACATCATCAACAGAAAACTTGAAAGAATCGCTGAGCCACTGATGCAAACTCAAGGTACTTGGTCGCTGTGAAACACCACTAAAATCATATTTTAATGTATTGACCCTTTTTAACGACATGGTTCATTCAACGAATTCACTCACAAAAATAACAGAGAGAAAAAAGAACAAAAAAGAACAACAGCAAAACTGAGTGCTAAGGAAAGCACCGTTGAAGGTAAACACGTCAGAGCTTGTTGCACAGAGCGAAGACATGTCTACTCACTTCAACAAGCAAACACAGTATATCACTCACCACAAAGCTGGGCGTGTTCATTCGAAAGCCTTTCCCTGCATCACAAGGAATAATCTTAGGCTGCCCACCCACTACACCAAGATCATGGCATGGCGAACGCTTAGTTATCGGCGTATTTGTTGTATTTGTGTTTTATGTTCTCACTTCGACAATTTTTAATCTTTTTTCTAAGTTTAACAGCTGTTTCTGGCTTTCTCTTTCGGTGTCGTCCTTTATTTACACTATGCACTATTCGCATTCACAGCTTGTACCCCTCTGCAATGTCTTATTCAGATTCAACTTTTGTTTTTGCCCCTCAGTAAATATTTGATTGATTTAATTCTCATACTCTCCACGGATGGAGCTCAGGAATGCCAGACTCGAAAAATAGGTGTACATTTACTTTCCTGACAGATAATACATATGTTAAAAGGAGCATACCTAGGCCGATGACCGGAACCCTCAAGATGTCGCGCTGAAAATGTAACGCCAATAGTCGCGCGCAGTCAAAAGGACCGCACGAACATAATGTGTTGCAAATATCATTTTAAACATTTTTCTTGTATTAGAAACGTAATTTCGTATATTTTATGATTACCAGGGAGTAAAATTTTTATTATTATAATAAGTTTTACAGTAATAACTATTAGAGGAACCTACAATTAGACATGCACTATATTCTATTTCTTATTTGGAATAAAGTATTTTTTTTTTTCGTTACATATTTCTTTATATAGATAACTACGCACTGGTTTTATTGAAAATTCTAAATCTGATGACGATCTTTTGTTTCTGCCAACTCTTTGGTTCGTTTAAAGTTAGAAATGCAATAGTAAGTTAGTAAAATAAATACTATATAAACATAACAATTAAACAAAGCTTCACAGCGCATTTTACATTCAATTAGAGCGGTTAGCTAAACGGTTAGCATACGCGCCTTTGGCGTAGGACTTCCGAGCTTAATTCCCGGTGGGAGTTCATTTGGTTCGGATCCCACGTTAAGCAGTAGGTCCACGTCTTACATAGCCTTGATGCTGAAATGGGCGCTAAATCGAATTCAAATTTACATTGAATTACTTTACAGTCCTGTTATTTTCAAACTTCACCTATAGAGCACTACATTGAATTATTTTAGGTTATCTTCAAATTTACACTGTTCTACACTTCGCCGTCGCTTATTTCGTCCTCTCCTGCTCTGACTAAATTTGGGGAATCGTTAGTCATTTCTGGGTTTAAGATCTTCAGACTCCTCACTTCACCTTTCGTGTTAACTCACTTTTTTTATGATTTTCTTCAGACAAAGCTTCCACAAGATCATCTCGGCTGATTTATCCGAATAATCAATTCCTAACATTTCCCTCCGTTCTTTTAAGTTGTTCATTTCTAATTTCCTCCTTTTTCACACTTGGTATCAGTTTTTTAACTCTGTCGACCTCTCTTCCGTCGATTAAAGTAATATTTATGTTTATAAAGCTTAAAAAATCTCCAAACCAAAGGTCGCGTGCAAAGCGAAACACTGAGAAAAAAACATTACACAGTTAGTGGCGCGCGGTGGAAAGCAGCGTAGAGTCTCAAACAACGGATAACTTAGTGATTGAGCAGGAATGTTTGGGAAGGTGAAGGAAAACATTAGTTAGACCGTGGAGTCTGTCGGACAAACAGAGTGGGCACACGATAAAAAATAATTTTCATGTGGTGCTTTTGACAGCGGCGCGACTACTCGAAGGTTAAAATAAAACATATGTGGGTCAAAAATGACCCAATATCCATTGGGGGAATGTTAACAAGTTTTTTTTTTCTTTATAACCAAACTAAAAGAAAAAATGAAAAATCAAAATGAAGAAATGAAAAATGGAAAACGGAAGACTCGTAAATAGTCGACTCAATTCGCTCTCGTATTGTGGGTACATTCATGTATAACTGCGAGGAATGCTCACCGATTTTGATGATTCTTTTTTGTTTAAAAAGTATGGACCCCAAAATACCCAATGTAAATCCCATCTGGATCTGAGGACAGTATTTGCAGGTAAATGATGGAAGTTGTCAAGAGCTGACAGTGAGGAAACCATAACTGTACCTGTGCTTATATATAATTTCCTAACGCCCAGAGTGACTTAAGAAACCAAAATATTTACTCAGTTTTCGTAGGTGCACGCTTTGCAAGAAGTACTTATGCTATTGGGCCTACATACCTAACTAAATTAATCGGTAACGGAAAAGTAGAAACATAAAACAAGATTTAGGGTAAAAAATATTAAGAGATTTAACAAACAAGAGAAAAATAGAGTGCGGTAATTAAAGGTCCTAAAAGCAGAACATAATTCACCTACCCCTAAAAAGTACTTTTTCAATTATTATTTTCTCTTTATCAACGATAATTTTGCGAACCTACTTATAAACCTAGGTATATGATCAAGGGAGGGGCTAAACCATAGTTTAACGCTTTATCCAGTTTAAAGAAAGTAGGATTGAAGCCCATTTATACCTGAGCGTCAAGAGGGGGGACATAGCCCTCTCCTTGGATCCGCGCAGTCATGAAATGACGTTTCCACATTATAATATAATGTAGAACAGAGATGGTCATCCTCCCTCATTTTGCCCTCATGATGGCCGCCCTCACCCTCATTTTAGTAGTTGAGGGTGAGGGCGATAAAGTAATGGAGGGTGAGTGTGAGGGAGGGTGAGGGTGTCAGTTGAGAGTGAGTGTGAGGGAGGTGAGGGTGAGGGTACGTGTTCATAAAATTAATTATCTTGCAATTCTTCATTTCTGGAAAATATGTTAGAAAATGTAATGTAGTTTTTTTTTCTTATAATTAATCGTCGTTCACAGAAATTCGTCATATCAATATTACATCAGTTTCATACGCTTTTCATGCGCGAAGACAAGATGTTTCTTATAGCTTTATTAGTTTTCTATATTTATATATTTTGACTTTATAGAAATAATAATTACAAAATATATAAAACTATCTACTGCAAGTTTTTGGCTACCGAAAATTTCAAAGTTTAACGAAAGTAACCCATTAAAATACTAGATGTTCTCAGGAAATAATGATTTTTTTTTCATATATTCGTTCAGAAGAGAAACTAATAAATGTTCGTATATTCATTCATTCTGAAATTGTAACTAAGAAAAACCTTTATTTCTTCTTCTAAGTAAGAGAAAAATACCGTGTATATATAAGAAAAGTACAAAGCTGCAAGCCGCAAAAAATAACTTTATATTTAATTAGCAAATAAAAAGATATTTCCTGCTTTTGGCTATATAGTACTTTTAGACTTCCAAACTACGCTATGCATATGAAAGGGAAGTCTTATAGAACGGCTGTGTCCGTCTGTGTGTCTGTCAGTCAACAGGTATCACACCAAAATCGGTAAGAGCTATAGGCAAGCGGTTTTCGGGAATCGATTCAGCATCCCAATAATAGGTTGCATCTCCAACAAGATCCTACTAAGCAGGTACCCTCAAATCACCTTGGCAGTCAATCTGTTAAACCGGAAGTGGTTGAAATCGGAAATTTCCGGTTTCAAATTAAAGACCACGAGTAAAAAACGGTAATAGCGATCGGCAAACGGTTTTCGGAAATAGGCGGAAATGAAAGGAACCACCTTAACTCCTGTATTTCTACTAAAACTGGAAGTGGTAGGATCCACTACTATTTCAGGTTTCAATATTTATTTTCATAAACTTAAAAGGGTATGAGCTATCGACAAACGGTTTTCGGGAATCAATTCTGCATTGCCAGAATAGGTTCCATCTCTTTCAACAATCTTACTTAAACGGGAAGTGGTAGAAGTCCACCATATATGGTTTCAACAAACATATTCATAACCATAGATGGTCTTCCTCCTGGGATACGGACAAAATCTCCCGGACGAAACATCGCCGCCCAAAATATCGCCGGCCAAAACCTCGCGGGACAAAATCTCGCCGGGCGAAACCCTCGCCAGCCAAAACATTGCGTGGCCAAAACCTCGCCGCGAATGAAATTTTTCTTTAAAATTTACCCAATGAGTTTCTTAATATGCAATTCCACATTACAAATAATAATAATAATAATAATAATAATAATAATAATAATAATAATAATAAGAAGAAGATATAAAACATCGTGTGCGTGGGCTTTCTCGGGTTATTCCCGTTTCCTCCCACTTTCTTTATTCGATCATTTCCTTCATCCTGGACATCTATGTCTCCTTTAACCTACAGGACATAAACAAGGGACGTCGTAAAAACTTATATATTATTTCATACTTTCATAAATATTAGTAGATTTTTGCTAAAATTTTAAGTTTTTGGATGTTCTAAATTTCACGAAACTAACCCTGTTAGTTGTTATTACTTTCCTTATGCAGACTTTCTTTCCCTATAACCAGTTTAAAAATATCCTGTCGCCCTACCTTCACATTGAAATCCCCTAATACAGAAATAGAATTTTCATATGGTATCGCGGGACTCGCGGTGTCAAATACCCGTGATACTTCTTCTGAAACAGCGTCTTTTATACCGTCATCCTTATCATCTGTTGGAACATTCACATTTTGGTCAGGCGAGATTTTGGGTATGGCGATATTTTGGCGCGCGAGGTTTTGGAAGATGTGGTTTTGGCAAGGTTATGTTTTGGCCCGCGAGGTATCGGGTGGCGAGGTTTTGGCCCTGCGAGATTTTGGCCCGCGACGTTTTGGGCGGCTTGGTTTTGGCCCGGCGAGATTTTGTCCCGCGAGGTTTTGGCCAGGCGAGGTTTCAGCCCGGCAAGATTTTGGCCCGCGAGGTTCTGGCAGCGAGGTTTTGTACCCAAACCCATCCTCCCTCATTTTGCCCTCATGAGTGTCGCCCTCACCCTCACCTCACCCTCAGTTTAGTAGTTGAGGATAAGGGCGTTGGAGGGTGAGGGCGATAAAGTAATGGAGGGTGAGTGTGAGGAAAGGTAATTGTGAGGGCGTCAATGGAGGGTGAGTGTGAGGTCGTCGATGGAGGTTAAGTGTGAGGGAGGGTGAGTGTGAGGGCGTCGATGGAGGGTAAGTGTGAGGGAGGGTGAGTGTGAGGGCGTCAATGGAGGGTAAGTGTGAGGGAGGGTGAGTGTGAGGGCGTCAATGGAGGGTAAGTGTGAGGGAGGGTGAGGGGAGGGTGTGAATGGAGGGTGAGGGGGGGGTAGGAAAAATGATCATCTCTGATGTAGAATGTGCAACTGTATATATATGTATGTATGTATATGTATATGTAATGTATATGTTTTCACAACCGTAATCTTTATTTGTAAGTGAAACCAAGTATATGGTCTCAATATAGAGACATTTCTTTATTTCTTTCCACACGTTGACACTGTTTGTTGCTAGCACGTGCCCATAAGCAGAATTTCCAAAATGGCGGGCAGCAATGTTTTGTTTCGATAGCGTGCTGTGATCGAATTTCTTGTTAAAGAAGACCAAACTACTTATGAATTTCATAGCAGACTGCAACGTGCCTATGGAGATGTCTGCATGATTCCCAGCAGTGTTAGGAGGCGGATGAAATATTTTAAGGATGGAAAAACAAGTATCGAAGATGAGCCTTGCAGCGGGCGCCCTCGAACTGCCTCCAGGGAACGCAATAAGGTAAGGATTGGTGAATGGGTACCACTGTGAATGAAATCGCTTGCTTAAAATTGGTGTTGGACATAGTGCGGTGCAAGAAATGATTCATAGCTTAGGTTATCGGAAGGTTTGTGCCCGTTGAGCGCCACGTTTATTAACCGAGGAAGGCAAACGTTAAAGGCTAACTATTACCCAAACCCTTCTTTAGAGATTTCTGCACGAAGGTGATGACTTTTAACTATTGTGAATGTAGATGAAAGCTAGATCCATCATTATGAACCTGAAACAAAACGACAGAGTATAGAATGCCACCACTTGAATTCGCCACCGAAGAAGAAAGCGAAGACAGTGCAATCTGTAGGGAAAGTTGTGGGGAGCGTCTTCTGGGATGCACAGGGTTGTATTCTGGTTGACTTTCCTAGCCTGGACAAACATTAAATTCTGCCCTCTACATCCAGACACTAATGATGTTCCGTCGTGCCTAGCTTGAAAAACGTCCTGAGAAGTTCATCCTTTAACTGGATAATGAGCGTTTGCCTACTGCACGTGCCACAATGAAACAGATCAGGAGATTTGGGCAGGAAACGCTTTCACATCCTCTCGACTGCCATGACATGGCACCCTCTAACTACCATCTTTTCGGTTTTGAGAAGGCCGATACGAGGCCATCGCTATTAGATACTGGAGGATATTCGGCAGGCAAGCAGGGCGTCAGTGCTGTGGGCAGCTGGAACGTAATTCTATCTTAAGGGTATTTTCAAACTTGCAGAATGATGGCAAAGATTTGTTGCAAAAAAAAAAAAAAAATCCGGAGCCTATATGGAAAAGTGAAAGAAAGATCACGAAATGTTGCTCACGATTTTCAGTAGGCCCCTCGTATATATATATATATATATATATATATATATATATATCCTCACGGCATTGTCAAGTCTCTATATTTATCTTTTACATTTAAAATTGCAACCGGGTGTTTCTGGCTGCCGTATTCGGTAGCCCGATCATCACCCTTGTTCTTCGCGCGCAGAGTCATTCGAAGCACTGAAAACGCACTCTGTACACAAACAGTTTATGGTTGTGAACTCGGAAAGCCTGGTACTTCTGCTTGTCAAGGTCAAAAAGTGGGAGAAAAAAGTATGTGTAGAATGTAAAGAGGGTGCAACACTGACTGATACTTGTAAGAAGCATATTCATTTGTAATTCGTGCACATTCCGCCTGTAGCGCTACTGTGGCACAACGTATATTGTAACTGTATAGCTCTTGTACACCGCTAGTAGGTCTATTGACGTCAGTGACGACGGAAACTACGTTGTCAGCTTTGACTGTGATAAGGCACTGCTCTGCTGCTTTTGCTTTTCTTTTTTCCCCTTTGTCATTTGTGAGACGCCAAACATGTTGTTTTTGCTTGTTGCACGCGTTGAACAGGTTCCTGCAGAGCGAAGTATTTAAGAAGTTGATTACATATTATTGTTTACGATAGAAATATGATAAGTATTTTGAATTATAATACGGTTTTAAATTGGGTAACTGTGGGGAAAACATGCGAAAATAAAGCTGTAATTGTAAATGTATTTTAGTCGAGGACGTAGCTACTGACAGTGTTAATTACAGATTTTCTCCTGGAAGAATTTCATTACACTAGAGGTGAAAAGCAGACGTCCGTTTAGACAGCCCCCCCCCTTACCTTTTCAGACTCAATCGGAAATGGTCTCAATCGTCTGTACAGAAATGTGCAGGCGAAATTTTCGTTTGTACATAATTAGGGACGCAGCCAGAACAAAAACAAAGTGGGGGCTGTCTGAATGGTAGCCCCTCCACCATGTACAATTCAATAACAAATTCTCGCAGTAGCTTCTACATCGTTTGTACAACAATGTGCAGGCAAAATTTTCGTTTGTATGCAATAAGGGTGCCGCCAGAACGAAAACAAAGTGGGGGCTGTCTTAATGGTAGCCCACCAACATGTCCAATTCAATCACAAATTGTTGCAATCGTCTGTACATCGTTTGTACAAAAATGTGCAGGCGAAATTTCCGTTTGTACACAACTAGGGGCGCCGCCAGAACGAAAACAGTTGGGGCTGTCTAAGTGGTAGCCCCCCACCATGTCTAATTTAATCACAAATAGTCGTAATCGTTTGTACATCGTTTGTACAGAAATGTGCAGGCGAAATTTTCGTTTGTATACAATTAGGGGCGCCGCCAGAACGAAAACAGTGGGGGCTGTATAAGTGGTAGCCCCCCACCATGTCCAATTCAATCACAAATAGTCGTAATCGTTTGTACATCGTTTGTACAAAAATGTGCAGGAGAAATTTTCGTTTCTATGCAATTAGGGGTGCCGCCAGAACAAAAACAAAGTGGGGCTGTCTGAATGGTAGCCCCACACCATGTCCAATTCAATCACAAATAGTCGTAATCGTTTGTACATCGTTTGTACAGAAATGTGCAGGCGAAATTTTCGTTTGTATACAATTAGGGGCGCCGCCAGAACGAGAACAGTGTTGGCTGTCTAAGTGGTAGCCCCCCAACATGTCCAATTCAATCACAATTTGTCGCAGTCTTTTGTACATCGTTTGTACAGAAATGTGCAGGCCAAATTTTTGTTGTACACAATTAGGGGCGCCGCCAGAACAGAAACAAGGTGGGGACTGTCTGAATGGTATCCCCTCCACCATATTCAATTCAATCACAAATTGTCGCAATCTTTTGTACGTCCGTTTGTACAAAAATGTGCAGGCAAAATTTTCGTTTGTACACAATTAGGGGTGTCCCCAGAACGAAAACAAAGTGGGGTCTGTCTGAATGGTAGCCCCTCCACCATGTCCAATTCAATCACAAATTGTCGCAATCGTTTGTACAAGAATGTGCAGGCAAAATTTTCGTTTGTATACAATTAGGGGCGCCGCCAGAACAAAAACAAAGTGGGGGCTTTCTAAATGGTAGCCCTCCCATGTTCAATTCAACCGCAAACTGTCACACTTGTTTGTATATACATCTTGTACATAAATATGCAGCTGAAATTTTCGTTTGCATATAAATGGGGCGTCGCCGAAACGATGGCAAAGCATAGACTGCCTAATTTGTAGCACATCTCCCACGTCCGATTAAAAAGAACATTATCTCAATCGTTTGTACATCGTTTGTACAGTAATGCGCAGGCGAAAGTTTTGTTTCTACGCTATCAGGTGCGTTGACAGAATGAAAAGAAAGGGGAGTTGTCTAAGTGCTAGCCCCACCATGTTCGATTGAACCACAAATTGTAGCTATCGTTTATACATCGTTTGTGCAGAAATGTGCAGGTAAAATGCCCGTTTGCACGAAAGAATATACGGATGTGAGTATTTTTAATATTTGACCTAGAATTGAAGAAAAGCTATGGGAATTGTAATTATTGTAATTATGTATTTATCTCGGGATTGCTCAAAGTTAGAGATATGAAAGTTTTTATTTCGACTTATGATTTCAAATGTTAAACCAGTGAATCGTGTTTTAACGTTTTTTGACACTTAACCTAGAAAGTAAGAAAAGGGGTGGGGCTACAGCTATGTATTACAGTTTTGGATGTTTAGCGATCAACGTTAACCGGTTTGAATAACGGTTTCTGAGATTGAAAATTGTACCTATTACACTAGTGGAAAAAAAAATCTTTTTCTCTGACACACGGAAGAAAATACCTGATTCTAATAGAACTTTTCACGTAGAATTCGAATCTGTAATCAGTTTTTCTGCATCATCCTCAGTTTTCCCGTGGCAGAGGGATTTTCGGGAAATTTTCCCTCAATTTCCTGTTTCTTTTTTTCTTTTTTTAAACATTTTGATACCTGCAGCTCGGGTACTTTAGGTATATAAATGCACGAATTATATTGTGTGTTAGCTTGATTTATACTTAGTAAGCCCTCTAAGTTTCATAAGAATAGCATTATTGTTTCTAGAGAAATAAACATATTTATATAAAAAAATATGCTATGTGTACTGTTCATTTTACCATATTCATTAGAGCAGATAATATCACATATAACTTCCACGAAAATTACAAAATAATCACGGTTTATATCTCATTGGATTTGAAATAAAACGTACTTTCAATGATGTATACACCGTGTCACCATTTTATATCTACTTAATAAATAATACAAAAGAAGTGAGTGGTACCTTCTTAATAAATGAACACTTATTTACTTCAACTAATATGTTTTAGTTGTCGACTTTCTTCTGTGTTTGGCTTCTTGAACCTCTCTTTTGAGTATCCAACAGTAAACAGCTAGCATTTTTGAACTCCACTCTCATTGGTATCTCTTCTACATGGAGGGAATGTCCAGATGAAAACGTTCCCCATACTCATCAATAACAGCACCAAGGTTTTTAGGAACGAAATGCAGGTGGGAGTCTAGAAAGTGAACTTTAAGGGACATGTTGCAGCCCATTTCTTTGAATGATTGCAGGAAATCACTCACAATTTCACGGTAATTTGCGGCTTTTTTGTTTCCTTAAAAATTCTCTGTTAAACATTTAAATGAACACCAAGCTGCTTTCTGAACCAGAGTTAAGATATCCTCAAATTTTTGGTCACGAATCAAACATCTTATTTGGGGGTCTACAAAAATCCCTAGCGTCACTAACCTGAGGAAATTTTTCCTTGAGGTAACAAAATCCTGCATTACATTTGTCCATTGCCTTAACAAAGATTTTGAAGATCCCAAATTTATGTGAAGAGGAGGTAGAATTATCTAATCAGGGCTCACCAGTGAGGAATAAACAGCATTCTTCTGTCAAGGAGTTAATGCATGCGTTGGTCATTCCTTCATGATGTAATGTTCCACTTTGTTCCAGATGCCCCATTCGCAGAGGAAACAACAATATTTCGTATAACCAAGCTACAAACCCATTAACAAAGAAATGACTTTTAAATCACAGCAAACGGTCCACTTGCATTTCTCATACTGAATTCTTTCTAACACTATTTCGATGTTTTCATAGATTTCCTTCATATTAGTTGCATAAGCCAAAGGCACTGAAAGAAATTGTTGCTATTGTATATACATATCACATACTTCTCCTGGGCCACGAGGTGCACAGGTACAAAATACACATACACTTGCATTAATTCTACTGTATAAAAGAGTAGGAAATTTTTACTTTTATTACGCATTTCTTTGGATCTTTAAGCATAAAAGCACTACATTCTGTAAGGGAGAGTGTTCATCTTAAGACATTACACATAAATCTTTAAGCATAAAAGCACTAAATTCTTGACAAAAAAAAAAAATATTGAAATCATCCTTACTCTAAATTCTTGCGTTGTGAAGTTATGTGTGAGATGTAAGATAGGGGAACAAGTGCCTTTGGAAGACCGCGGTCATAGGCGTATACATAGGAGAAAGAAGAGTACGTTCCACCTCTGATCATGTGGTAATTTGAGAGTCTTAAACAAAAAAAAAATTCTGAGTTAGAATTTCAACATGTTCTCTTTCCAGTAATCTTAATTACTTACAGAGCATTTGCTAACATATTGAAATATAATTTTGTAAAGCAACCCCAAAGAAGTTTCAATCTTCCAACATTATTTTTCCACATGGCTCAGAAAATTCTCTGTGCTGAGTAAAATCCAATGATTCCGTATGTAAGTCATATACTGGAATTATGATTATAGAATGGCATTTTTTTTTTAGTTTTCCTGCAATATTTGGCGTTATATCAGAAATTAAACAATTCCTCCAAATTAAAAAAATAAGTGAGAAACAGGAACTATCACCATGCTTATTTGTGTATATATATAAAAGAAGAACCTAAATATTTTTAAAACAATTATATTGATTGACTTTCATTTGAATTTTTCATGAATCATTTGAATTTGCAAATTAGTCGCTAATTAGTCGCTAATTAGCCGCTAATTAGTCGCAAATTATGGGCTAATTAGTTGCTCTAATCCAAATTTTTGGGCTTCTAGTATTTAGCGGGAAATCTGAATCAGAATGGGCGAGTCTAGCTTGACTCAAGCTAGAACCCCCCATTCGGTTACAATGGACCGACCGAAAAAAATCAAACGCCGGAATTGTGGACTACAGAAGTGTATTTATGGGCTAATTAGTTGCTCTAATCCCAATTTTTGCGCTCATACTATTTAGTGGGAAATCAAAATTAAAATGGGCGAGTCTAGCTTGACATCAAGCTAGAACCCCCCCATTCGGTTACAATGGTCCGATCGAAAAAATTCAAACGCAAGGATTATGGGCTATTTAGGGCTTAATCAGTTGTTCTAACCCCAATTTTTGGGCTCCTGCTGTTTAGCGGGATATCGGAATCAAAATGGGCGAGTCTTGCTTGACATAAAGCTAGAACAACCATACGGTTACGATTACAGTGGTCCGATCGAAAAAATTCAAACGCCGGAATTATGGGCTGTTTGTGGGCTAATTAGTTGCTCTAATTCCAATTTTCGGGCTCCTAACGTTTAGCTGGAAATCAGAAAGAAAATGGGCAACTCTAACTTGATATCAAACTAGAACTACCCAGCCGGTTATACTGCTCCGATCGAAAAAATCCCGCCAGAATTATGGTCTATTTATGGGCTAATTAGTTACTCTAATCCTAATTTTTGGGCTGTTACTGTTTTGCGTAAAATTCAAATCAAAATTTGCGAGTCTAGCTTGACATCAAGCTAGAATCCCCCATACAGTTATGATTACATTGGTTCGATTGGAAGTATTCTAACGCCAGAATTATGGGCTAATTAGTTGCTCTAATCTTAATTTTGGGCTCCTACTGTTTAGCTCGAAATAGGATTCAAAATGGGCGAGTCTAGCTTGACATGTCCCCCACACGGTTACAATGGTCCGATGGAAAAAAAAGATTCAAACGCGAGAATAATGTGCTATTTATGGGCTAATTAATTTCTCTACTCCCAATTTTTGGGCTCCCACTGTTTAGCGGGAAATCGGAATCAAAGTAGGCGAGTCTAGCTTGACATGCAGAAAGAACCCCTCATACGGTTATGGTTAGAATGGTCCGATTGGAAAATTTAAAACGCCAGAATTATGGGCTATTTATGTGCTAATTAGTTTCTGTAATTCCAATTTTTGTCCTCCTTCTGTTTAGCGGGAAGTCGGAAACAAAACGGACTATTGTAGCGTGACATCAAGCTAAAGGTATACGGACAAAATCTCGCGGCCGAAACATCGCCGCCCAAAACCTCGCGGGACAAAATCTCGCCGGGCCAAAACCTCGCGTGGCCAAAACCTCGCCGCCCAAAACCTCGCGGGACAAAATCTCGCCGGGCCAAAACCTCGTGTGGCCAAAACCTCGCCGCCCAAAACCTCGCGGGACAAAATCTCGCCGGGCCGAAACCTCGCCGCCCAAAATCTCGCCGGGCCAAAACCTCGCCGCGAATGAAACTTTTCTTTAAAATTTACCCAGTGTGTTTCCTAATATGCAATTCCACATTACAAGTAATAATAATAATAATAATAATAATAATAATAATAAGAAGAAGAAGAAGAAGAAGAAGAAGAAGAAGATATAAAACATCGTGTGCGTGGGCTTTCTCGGGTTATTCCCGTTTCCTCCCACTTTCTTTATTCGATCATTTTCTTCATCCTGGTCATCTACGTCTCCTTTAACCTATAGGACATAATCAAGGGACGTCGTAAAAACTCATATATTATTTCATACTTTCATAAATATTATTAGATTTTTGTTAAAATTTTAAGTTTTTGGATGTTCCAAAGTTCACGAAACTAACCTCGTTAGTTGTCATTACTTTCCTTATGCAGACTTTCATTCCCTATAACCAGTTTAAAAACATCCTGTCGCCCTACCTTCACATTGAAATCCTCTAATACAGAAATAGAATTTTCATATGGTATCGCGGGACTTATTCAAATACCCGTGATACTTCTTCTGAAACAGCGTCTTTTATACCGCCATCCTTATCATCTGTTGGAACATTTACATTTTGGTCAGGCGAGATTTTGCGTATGGCGATATTTTGGGGCACGAGGTTTTGTCCCGGCGAGGTTTCGGGTGGCGAGGTTTTGGCCAGGCGAGGTTTTGGCCCCGCGAGATTTTGGCCCGCGACGTTTTGGGCGGCGAGGTTTTGACCAGGCGGGGTTTTGGCCCGGCGAGGTTTTGTCCCGCGAGGTTTTGGGCGGCGAGGTTTTGGCCAGGCGAGGTTTCGGCCTGGCGAGATTTTGGGCCGCGAGGTTTTGGGAGGCGAGGTTTTGGCCAGGCGAGGTTTTGGTCTGCGAGGTTGTCGCCGCGAGGTTCTGGCCGCGACGTTTTGTACCCAAACCCAAGCTAAAACCCTCCTCCGATCAAAAAAAAAAGTCAAACACCGGAATTATGGACTATTTATGGGTTAATTGGTGCTCTAATTCCTAGTTTGGGGCTGCTACCGTTCAGCAGGAATTCTTCATCAAATTCTGGAATTTGGATTAACTTCTAGCTATAAACCTAGTGCTATAATACTCCGATCAAATAATTAAAATGCTGGAATTATTGGTTATTTGTGTGCTAGTTAGTTGCTCTAATGTCAATTTTGGTTCTTGTATCGTTAGCAAGAAATCTCACGCAAGATTGGTATTGATTTGTAGATAACGTGGGATGATAATTTAAAAGTTGCAGTGAGAAAACTTAGATGTCAATAAACAGAAAATTGATTTATTTGCATTTTCCGCGAATGCAAATATATATCTTTACTAGTAAATCCATGAATTCTCTTTTTCACGTGTTTATGTTTATTATGTTTGGAAGTAAGTAATGAATATATAGAATTTATATAGTGAAATATCATATTATTTTTTAAATATTTTTTGTTTATAGGAAATGCCTCTTCGACGTTGCTGGGTCTGCAATTTCACAGCGGTAGAATGTTCACCTCTCGCGCGTGTGATGCCTAGTTCGATCCCAGATTGCGCCAAGTGGCTTTTATGGTTGAGAAGCACCGTTTGCTTGGGTTTTATTGAGATTCTCCCGTTTCTTCCCACTTTATTAATTCCACCATTTCATTCATTTCTTATTTTCACTGTCTCACTCAGCCTCGGTTAATATGCGTGGGTCGTTAAACTAGATATTTCATTTCTTCTCAGTACCTCCATTTTTTTTTTTTACATTTGTGTAGGCTTTAATTTTCCAAGAAATATACAGGTAATCTCACCTATGATAAATATATTGCACAAACTGTTACTCTATTTGTAGTAGTTCTCGAAGAGTAGGGCAAAGATTGTGCCCCACAAGCATGTTGGGAAAATTTTTCTTAATCTAATTAAAAGTGGAAAAGTAAAGTCTGAAATGCCTTTTTTCTGTAGACATGGTGCAGAAAAAAACATTTAAAGATATTATTTCTGATGCACAAGACCACTTAAAAGATATTGTTTCAGATCATTATTTGTCCATTGTTATACAAAGTTTGTTATATTATGAGGCTCATTCCGAATGTAATGCCTCCTGTTTTTCCGTGTTGAGTGATCTATAAGCTAGGGCAGACGGTGATAATAAGAAATGAATGAAAATGTTGAATGAATAAAGGGGGAGGAAATAGGAAAACTCCGATACAACCCAAGCACACGGTGTTTGCCAACCACAAACAAACTTGGCGCGATCTGGGATCGAACCAGAGATCACACGCGCAATAGGTAAACACTCAACCACTGTGCGACTGCGGCTCCCAGCAACGGCGAAGAGGCATTTGCTTTACACGAAGAATTTATTTAAAAATAATATGATATTTCACTATATAAATTCTATATATACACTACTTACTTCCAAACATAATGAACATAAACGCGTGATAAAAGAATTCGTTGATATACTAGTAGAGAAATATATTTATATTTGCGGAGAGTGCAAATAAATCAATTTTCAGTTAATAAACATCAATGTTTTCTCACTGCTACTTTTAAATTATCATCCCGTTTTATCTAAAACTCAATACCAATCTTGCATGAGATTTCTTGCTAACGATAAAAAAAAAACGATATTAGAGCAACAAATTAGCACACAAATAACCCATAATTCCGACATTTTAATTATTTGATAGGAGTATTATAGCCCTAGGTTTTTAGCTAGAAGTTAAACCAAATCTCACAATTTGATAAAGAATTTTTGCTAAAAGGTAGCAGCCCCAAACTCAGAATTACAGCATCATTTAGCCCATAAATAGCCATATTTCTGATGTTTGATTTTCATCGATTCGAGATGTCTAACCTTAAGGGTCGAGGTCAAGCTAGACTTGCCCACTTTGATTCCGATTTTCCGCTAAACGGTAGGAGCCCAAAAATCAGGATTAGAGCAACTAATTAGCCCATAATCCTCGCGTTTGAATTTTTTCGATCGTACCATTGTAACCGAATGTTTGTTTTAGCTTAGTGACAAGCTTGACTCGCCCATTTTGAATCCGTTTTCCCGCTAAACAGTAGGGGCCCAATAATTGAGATTAGAGCAGTTAATTAGCCCATAAATAGTACATAATTCTGACGTTTATTTTTTTTGAACGGACCATTGTTACCATATGGGGTGTGCTTGCTTGATGTCAAGTTAGACTCGCCCATTTTTATTCTGATTTCCCACTAAACATTAGGAGCCCAAAAATTAAGATTAGAGCAACTAATTAGCCCATAATTCTGGCGTTAGAATTTTCCAATCGAACCAATGTAATCATAACCGTATGGGGGATTCTAACTTGATGTCAAGCTAGACTCGCCCATTTTGATTTGGATCTCCCGCAAAACAGTAAGAGCCCAAAAATTTGGATTAGAGCAACTAATTAGCCCATAAATAGCCCACAATTCTGACGTTTGAATTTTTTTTCGATCGGACCACTGTAACCGTTCTAGTTTGGTTCTGGTTTGGTTCTAGTTCTAGTTTGGTATCAAGCTAGACTCACCCATTTTATTTCTGTTTTCCCGCTAAACGTTAGGAGCCTAGAAATTGGGATTAGAGCAACTAATTAGCCCATTAATAACCTATAATTCCGGAGTTTGAATTTTTTTCGATCGGATCATTGTAACCGTAACCGTATGGGGGGTTCTAGCTTGATGTCAAGCAAGACTCGATCATTTTAATTCCGATATCCCGCTAAAAAGTAGGAGCCCAAAAATTGGGATTAGAGCAACTAATTAGCACATAAATAGCCCACAATTCTGGCGTTTGATTTTTTTTCGATTGGACTATTGCAATCGTATGGGGTTCTAGTTTGATATCTAGCTAGACTCGCCCATTTTCATTCCGATTTCTCGCAAAACAGTAGGAGCCCAAAAATTGGGATTAGAACAACTACTTAGCCCATAAATATCCCATAATTATGGCGTTTGATCTTTTTCGATTGGACTATTGCAATCGTATGGGGGTGTTCTAGCTTGATGTCAAGCTAGACTCGCCCATTTTTATTCCGATTTTCTGCTAAACAGTAGGAGCCCAAAAATTGGGAATAGAACAACTAATTAGCTCATAAATAGCCCATAATTCTTTTGTTTGAACTTTTGTCGGACCATTTTAACCGAATTGGGGTTATAGTTTGATATCAAGTTAGACTCGCCCATTTTGATTCCGATTTCTTGCTAAACAGTAGGACCCCAAAAATTTGGATTAGAGCAACTAATTACCGCATAAATAGCCCATAATTCTGAGATATGTTCTGTCGTTTTAGTGTTGGTGGTTGGTCTAACTTGACACGCGTTATATGTTCTAGGTTTTAGGGAGGAAGCAACCAAAATAGTCTATTGGGCTTCCTATGTTGATAAAGTGTTAGTCTTCTGTATTTAGAGAGGAAAACCGACTCTTCATTCAGGGATATAAGCGAGTTCGTTCGTTTGTCATGAGTTTTGTCTTGAACTTGCTCATTTTCGAAAAGATGAGGGTGAGTTAGTTTAGCTCAAAATATAAGTGCGCATGAGTGCAAAATCATGGCCAACTTTAAACTCTACTGAGGCATTATCGATTTAGCCACTTGTATATCAAATGATAATAAACAATTTTGAATTTTGTTGTATAATCTCTGTAAACATTAATATATAGTCATGTAGAAGATAATCTAAAACTTACAATAACAAATGGCCTACAATTATGGAGACTAATAGTTACTCGAAACAAGATATTTCCATTTTGGTCTCAGCAAAAACAAATCAACTTTGGAATTGCAACGTGTTCCATCGATATACCTAAAATAAATGTAAAGCCTTGGTTTGTGTACCCATGATTTAAATTGAAACACATCAAGTTCTGGATAAAGTATGTACAAGCAGAATGAGTTCTCGGAAAGGTCAAAGAGATGCCTGTTTAATAGTAAGAAAAGTGAACATAAGAGGCCCAACAGTAAGATGAATCTGATTTCGATAGTTCATGCCTTCATTGCAATGAGGATCTGTGTGCCACTTGAACTGAACAATGTTTGTATTATCTAATCCCTACCACAAAACTGTTAGTGGAAACACGATTCCCTAAAAAGTTGTAAATTTGGTGACAAGATATAGTTACATGTTTCAGATAGACTGGATATGAGATAATTTTTTTTCTTTCCCTGATGACTTAAGTATAATTCTCCTATCTTTAAGTCAGCAGCTGGGAGATTTCCGATTTCTCTACAGATTTTGTTGTACCATCCATGACGTTATTGCCTTACAAAGGCGACTATTGAGCAAGGACTAAGTGATATGGTATTTAAAGGAAAGTTAGGCAGATAGAAAATTGGAAAGAACAATCGGAACTTGATGGTAAAGATATCGGCAGAAACATCAAATATCATAGTACAACCATACAAAGAATATTACTTACGGATCTTGAAAAGTAACACTTAGTTGTCATAGGAGACGCGATTCCAAGAAATGACACAACGCCATTCAAGTTTTGGAGGAGTCATGAAACATTGTTTTTCCAGGAATACTTCTAGTTCCAGGGAAGCTTAACACCCCCGGTCCCCCATAGCTGAGATAAATTGTGATAGCTTGTAATTATGCAGATCACATCATTTAATGTACCAATGCACTAACTTAACATTTTGATCCCCCCCCCCACACAAAAAAAATTCGGAAGTGAGCCTGATTATAAAGAGGCAAACTAATGAATTAAAAAATGACAACAAATATCCATATATAGAAGCGGAAAAGATGATATAGAAGAAAATACCAGAAAAAATAACAGAGAACAAAGTGATTGCACATTTGTCCAGTGGTTCCCAACCTAGGGGTAGAGATGCAAGCTATTGACAGAAATAAACTAGATTTATATTATAATATATAAAAGTGGGAACTTATCGATTCAGGGGTAAACGGCTGAACCGATTCAAATAAATTAATATATATAAATCATATTTCATTGATCAAAATGCATACTCTAAGGGAAGAGTAGGATCATAATTTATGCAAAAAAAATGAGCACCTAACGAGCCCGGCAACTAACAAGGATGAAACTATGTACATAATCTTCATTAAAAATAAGCGGATACGTATCTCAGTTTCTGAAAATTCTCGTTGTAAGTGGCATATACCTGTATATATACGAGGCACATATCAAAAAAAGTCCTGATATATAAAGACAATAAAATGATAGAAGAAGAAATTAATTGTGATTGATGTACAAGTAAACACCTTGACCATTTTTCAATGTAGTCGCCACGAACCTCCAGACATCTCTGGTAACGGGTTATAGCCCTCTATGTAAACATCAGCTGCCTGAGAAAGCAGTCAATTCAGAACTAATGTCTTGAACACTTCACTGTCGTTGAAACGCTTAGATGCAAACCACTTTCTCAGATGAAGGAAACGAAATAAATCGCTGGGGGCAAGCTCGGGGATGTACGGGTGATAATTAAACAGTTCCTAACGAAATCTGAATTGTCCCAATAATGTGAGCAGTTGTATGTGGGAGGGCGTTATCATGGATCAAAAGAATCCCAGAGCGTAGCATACCTCTTCTCTGATTTTGGATGGTACGTCACAGATTATTCAGTGCTTATCAATATACATCTGCTGTAATTGTTTGTACTGGTTCCAGAAATTCGACAAGAATCACAAACTTTTGGTCCCAAAACATGGTTCTCATGACATTGTGAACTGATGGCGCCCTTGCTGTTCGATATTCAGGTTTCATCCCTCGTAACTATGTGAGAAAAAATTCATCCTGCCCTCCCCCTGCGGGCTAAACAATCACGTACAGCTGCCATTGTTTCCTCTTTGTGAGAGCATGTCAAAAATTTTGACACCCACCTCGCACACAGTTGATGATAAACCAGCTCCTCAATCACAATTCGATGCACTGCAGATATCCATACTTCTGAAAATTCTTTGGCGAGTTCAGTTATTATGAACCGGCAATTTGATCACACTTTCTCGTTAACGCGTTCCACCAGGTCGTCCGTCTGAACTCTAAACCTTCTGTTAGCTTATCGTCATGAACATTTGAATGCCAGAGATGGCGTGGCTCAATGAGAAGTTGAACACGATACACTTACCCACCACCCATCGTGACCCACTCTGACCCACCACATACCGTGACCCACTCTGACACACCACTTACCGTGAACCACTCTGACCCACCATCTACCATGAACCACTCTGACCCATTATGATCAACTCCGACCCACTAAAACCCATCGTCATCAACTCTGACCTATTATCCACGCCCTCCTCTCCACTGACTAAAGAGTTTACACTTGTAATAAAACAAGGCTGTGAAATTATTACTAATCGGAGTTTGAATTTCTGCGGTCAATCGCTCAAGCATCGCTCTGTTACAATACCGGTGGATCTCTGACCTTTACGATATACAATGGTAAAATGTTTGTCATGGGCCAAAATTGGGAAGAATTAAGATTTAATTATGATATATAATTATTTCTTTGTTCAGGGGAAAATATAATACTTTTCAATGGAAAATAGGATGAAATTTGTAAGTCTCAAATCAAGGTAAAGTAGATCAACGTAAAGGAAAAATTTCATATAATTAAGCATCTCATACAAATTTAAAGTTCCCATATAATTAAGTTTACAGTACAAATTTTATGTCCATTTTTCTCACAACGTTATGGCTTGATTACCTTATGCTCTGAACGCTACATATAGTAAACACAAGCTTCAGCAATTATTATAATAGAAAGCAGTAAATATAAAATGCGAAACGCTGTAGCCTTTTTTTTTCATTAATAACACTAGCCTGCATGAGTGCAATATATTTCTGTGATGTGGAGATTGCCACCTAAGCCTAAAAGTGAGGTTAGTTTTGTCTTATCGTATCACATTTTGTGACAAAATCGAGATAATCATTTTACCTATTCATTCATATGCATCTCAAGCCAGGAGGACTAAACATCCTGATTGCCTTAAATGCTATTACTCTCATGGCGTGAAATGTTGTAGCAGTAGCTAAACAACAGCTTATCGTATCGGTATGCTACGGTAGTAACGCATAGCGGCATTGTTTTGTTTAGTATATTGCTTTTGCTGCGTATGATTTCGTTGTAAACTACCGAATTGTGCTCAGTGCTTTGAAGTCCCTAATATCATGGTGTGTGCTTAGTATTTAGTGACAAAGTGAAGTGCTTGTTCGCAGACATTTCGGAATGCAGTGTGGAGGTTGTAAGAATAATCCAGATATATTATGTTATATATGTGGAACATTTGTGCCCATGAAACAACGGCGCAATATAACTTCCTTTGTGCGAAAGGCTTATCTTGTGTATTTTGGTATATCATTGGGAGATCAGGACAAGTCGTCGGCACCACATAAGTTTTGTCGAACATGTATCAAACAACTGCGGCAATGGATGGAAGGTGAAAGACGAGCATTCCGTTTGGAATCCCCACTGTGTGGCGTGAGGCTACTGACCACAGCACCAATTGCTACTTTTGTTCTGTGAATGTGAAAGGTTTCAACAGTAGGAACAGGGCTAAAATTGCTTACGCAACTACAATTCCATCCGTCAGTTTACCAGTATCCCATGGTCCTGACATACCCGTCCCACAGCCACCAGACCAATTAAACGAAGCCTCTTCCGAATCTCCTAGTGACAACAAGGACGATTCGGACTTTGACCCGCAAGAATCAACAGAGCATATACTTTTCGAACAGAGTGTTTTAAATGATTTAGTTCATGACCTTGGTCTCACAAAGGAATCTGCCGAACTACTGAGATCACGACTAAAGGAGAGAAACCTGTTGATGCCTAAGACGACGTACTATTGGTAGAGGGGTCGTGAACAAGAATTTGCTATTGTCTTTTCCAAAGAAGATAATATAGTATTTTCCAACAAAATTCCGAAGTTAATACTAGAATTAGGATCGCCTGTGATCGATTCCAATGGAGACTTTTCATCGATGCTTCCAAGCGGAGTTTGCAGTGTGTACTCTTACACAACGGAAACAAGCTAGCATCCATTCCAGTTGCTTATTCTGTTGTCATGAAGGAAAGCTACAAAAATCTTGATTTGGTGTTGAACAAGATAAAGCACAAGGAACATCAATGGCAAATATGTGGGGATTTTAAGGTCATCGGTCTTCTGTTGGGTCAACAGTCAGGCTATACCTAATTCCCATGTTTTCTGTGTGAGTGGGACAGTCGGGCAAGGGCAGTCCACTGGACTCAAAAGGAATGGTCAAATAGGCAGTGGAATGTTGATTCGAAACACTTACAACGCGCAAATCTTGTGAATGCACGTGATATATTGTTACCTCCCGTTCACATTAAGCTTGACTTAAAGAAGCAATTTGTAAAAGTTCTAGATACTGAACGTGAGTGCTTCAAATATCTGTGTCAAAAATTTCCGGCATCAGTATTGCAAAAATTAAAGAGGGCATCTTCGATGGTCCAGCTATTAGGAAACTGTTTGGTGATGCAAATTTTGAAAATATCATGAACCAGAACGAGCGTTGAGCATGGCAAACTTTCCGAGATGTAGGGATAAACTTTCTTGGCAACAGAAAGGATACAAACTATAAAGACATGATGGAAAGAATGCTACTGTGTTTTAAAGAATTGGGTTGTAAGTGCATACGCTATTTTCCCATTTGGACTATTTTCCAGACAATCTCGGAGTCGTGAGTGAGGAACAAGGAGAGAAATTTCATCAGAACCTCAAGGAACTCGAACATCGTTATCAAGGAAACTGAAATATCAACATTCTTGCCGACTACTGCTGGTTGTTACAGAGAGAAGATTCTGCCACTAGTCACAAGCGTGCCGCGACAAGACGCAGTTTCTCAGGAAAGAGGTGTAAAACCCTCTAGTGTGGATTTTTTGTGCGGCAAATCATGACCTATGGGTGCGTTATTTCCTTCTTTAAAATGGCGCAGATAAGAGCATAAATTCAAAAACACTATGGAGTTTACGTTTGCTTGCTTTAAGAGTCTTACTGTTTTGTAGTGAATGCTTATCCATAAACATTGCTTCTTTTTCTCTGTTTTCTTGCCTTTTTTTGTTTGTAATATCGTGATTACGAGTTAACTTACTGTCGCATACAGCACTAGAAATACAAATTTAAGATATTAATACTGTTTATATTAGTAAGTGTACCGGTATTCGTAGCAGTGATATGAATAGCAATAAACCATTAGATACATTGGTATTGGCAATGTTAATATGCAATTTGCAAGAAAACCTGATGTGCAATGACTAAACCGATTTTTGTTCTGAATTCGGTACACCCGAAATATGAAACGTGGCATCCTGTGCTTTATGCAATGATCCAAAAGTTAAAATTCGCAGGCTAGTGTAATTGTATCTCAATTTGTTTCTCTACTAATATCGATCGTTTTCGATTATTTTCTACAATTGCTGTGTTCCTGCATATAAACCCTGTACGTATCATAACTCATCTCCGCTCCCTCTATGTACTTAACGGCTGTAGTCCTATGGCCTAAAATGAAAATTAATTTAAGCGTCTGTTGTCGAACCGGTTACCCCAAGCTAAACACACACCTGTGGATATCAGTAATGACAAACAAGCCAAGAAACGCATTATTTTGAAGGCATTTTCAAACACACAACTTGAATAACTAATCAAAAGGTAAAGGCAAAATAATGTCTCGCTGTTCTTAAACAAAAGCGAGATATCAGATATATGCCCATTCGATAAAAAGCCATACAACTCAGAAAGAATGGTTAGGTTATTTATTTATTTATTTCTGAAAGACCTAAGTATACGATATATTTTTAATTTAGGTTATTTGAGTTGATCAGGGCAGAGACATGATCCTATAATCGAACTCTCTTGAAAGTGTGACAGTGTTGTGGAAAACAGCTTATTCTGTGAAGGTTGATCTTATATCGTCGCATGAGAACCAGAGGAATGTAACTCCAAAAAATGCGGTTTTCGTTTTCTTCATGTTTGGAGATAATTTTGAAAGCCTCATTTGGTGTAAATAGAACGTAACGAAACCTGTTCTTCTTGTCGATCATCTGTTGTAATGTAGCTCAATTACTATCTTACTAAAAACACACCTTTCTAAGAAAATAATATTTTTGTCCTCCCGCCTGTAAACCTACGAAATAGAGTTACGTTCCTCTGGTTCTCTTGCGACGATATGATTGTCCTTACACCCGCCAATTACAGCTGGTTGAAGCCCAGGTCGCGGTTCGAGGCCCACGTTAAGATGGGTTCCGTCCTCCATTACCTTGGTGTTGCGTAATGGCTAAAGAAATTGAATTTAATTGATTTTTTTCTGTAGAATCATTACAGATTTTAATTGGGACTCTGGAGTAGCATTATCTGCTAATGAACGTTTTCTATTAGTATTTTATTATATTATTTATTAAAATATACATCTCAGGCTTAGGGGGAATGAAAAAATAGATTACACCCCTGATTAAATTATTAAATTTCATTTCAAGTAACTTAATTTTAATATATACAAAGATAATCTTCGCAGTCTGGAACATAATTTGTCAACATAAAACTAATCAACTGATTTTTAAAAAAATATGCTTGTGGCTGATAAAAGGAACAGTAACAGTTTTATTTATCATATGAAAGCATTAATGTTTTACAAAAAGTAAAATGTATTGAATTATTTAGAAGAACATTTTTAAGGGATTGATTCTAAGCATTGAGCGGTTGGTTTATTACCTGTCACTCAATGTATCGCGTGCCAAGTTTTCCTCTCTAAACGGCACCTTCTGCAGCAAAGATAAGTTGCGGCCAAGACGTGTGGTAGTTGTATTCCTCCGTGTCTTTTCCTTATTTTATTGGGGGTACAGAAACATTCTGTGGATGGACAAAGTAAATCCTCTCTGTGGTTCTTGAACTGGCAACCATGTATGACTATAAAACTTGTACCTCAAACGTCTTCGTTTGAAAAAGCCATCTGCTGTTTTAACACAGTATGCATTGACATTTTACAACCATGATTTATGATGTGGTAAAAATTGGGACTTCAGTCTTTCTTGGGCGCCACACCGGTCTTCATTTCTTCTTCGACTTCCTGGACGATCAGACGTGCTCTGGTAGGCTCCGATACCAGCCAGGTATGTGTGGTCTTAGCCGCTGCGCTAAGTTTTTCTGTAAGATGTAGTTTTCGAACTTAGAATTGGCGACCGGTCTCGCCCTGCACATAGCCTTCTAGGACTTCTATGCCCCTTCGGAATAGCTTGAATCGCTTAAGCGTGATTTTACTTGTTTTCTTCTTTCTCTTCTCTTTTTTATGATTTTTATCCTTTTCCGCGACTTTGAATAGAAGCTAGAGAATAATGGAAACGAGGACGTATATGAGAACTTAGTCGTTTGGGATAGCCAAGAGTCAATATTAGACCTGAACATGGTTCAGCTAAGTAATCATGATCTTTGTAAGAATTTAGTATTTGCTTCATTCTATTTTCTCTCTTGTACTCGTTCTGTATACTATCCTATCATTGTAATAAACTCTACTATTCTGAAATTTCTCTCTTCATTGAACTTCTCCTAAAATAAAATAGATACTGGGTAGATTCAGTTACCGACAACGAACTAGCTGAGCTACATATTCAATGCGTTTTCTCTTTTGGCCTTACTTCATACCAGCAAATCTACGAGGATAGAATTATACGATATTATATACGGGATGTTATTCTGACTGGGCGAAGAATGAGAGAGAGAAGCGATTCCTAACTCCGTATAAGGCAAGGTTCCTGATGAAACTTGTCTTAAGTGGAATAGTGTGTGCTCACGCTTAATCACGAACACACACTGTGTGGTTTCTATCACACGCCTTAGTTATGGTGGAGACCCCGAAATATTGGTGTTCGGAAGCTGGTTCACATCCGGCGGCACGCGCTAACCACCACACCACTAAAAGCCCGTAACATTTGGTGGAGCTTCGCCGGGCATGAACGGTGAGCTTTACCGCTATCCCCACTCGTAATCGTAACAATACATAATGCATGTAACAGGTTCAGCTAAATTTTCTGAAAATGATACTTTTAAATTTACAGTTGAATCACAAACTACATTCCATGTATTTTCATCTAAAAGTCCTGTTGGAGACAGAATAAAAGCATACAGAGCATATCCATTTGGATATTCATCAAGAGTAAAAGTATGTGAATAATTTTGATAATATATACCAGTACCTGAAATCAGACTATAGTAATTTAGAAGGTAAACATTTTTATTAAAACCAGGAGCGAGGGTGTTGGGAGGAAATGATTTTGAGCCCACGTGTAATTGCAGTTTGTTAACGTTAAAGTTTCGAACTAATAGGGATTAAGATGTGGTTTCCCATTGAAGGCTGTGTTGGAGAAGAAACCTATAACCAGGCCGATAGGAATATTATCCAAAAAGAGACTATCAAGGTTGTAGGACTTTACTTGTGCTGGAATACTATAAGATCTTGTTAGTACTCTTGTGAGAGGTAACTTGACCATTTTCGAAACCATTCGCATATTTAATTGCATTGCTAAATCTGCAGCTAAATCAATGTGTCGTACATGAAGAATAACTTCATCATGTACAGCGGGGGACACTTCTAAATGGTACAGCCATATGGAGATTTACAGCTAAAGTGCTCCACCAGTTGGGTCCAAAGTATTTGCCGGGAAGTATTGCAACCGAATTAACTTTAAAAGGAGGCGGGTGGCATAATCGCCAGGAACTGAAAATTCCCGTACACTTGGGCGAAATTCCCACTATCGTCTATAGCATCATTTTTCCAAATGAAATGGATCTACTTCTTACGACAAACATATTATCTACTTGATATTTGTTCTATTTGTGGAGATAAATTGAAACAAAAAATTGAAGTCCAATCCGGTTGCTGTTGGAATGAACACTTTTTCTGTCGTTTGATCTGAAATGACTTTGCAGAGTCTGAATAAATATTCTGTCACTTCTGGAGGGTAGGAAGAGCGGATACCCACCCCCCACCATCAGTGTGAAAACACATACATTTTATCAAATGCTTAGTGAGAGTGAGCCCATTGGTATAGCACTTTTATGATTTCAATCTTTGCTCCCAAGCCATATTATGTCATAGCTGATGACCTTGGAAAACTAGAGATGCAAATATGTTGAAAGAGAGATACAGTCACATGCGCAAATTTAGAATTTGAGACAAAAGGATCGGATAGCATCCATATTTTTTCGAAAACTTTGATTTGGTAAGTAGACATGTAAAAGCTCACCCAAACGTGAGAGTATCCCAACACCAATTGTTGAATTCAAGTGAAGAACTCAGTTGAGAGCACCAGATGATTACGGAGGGGGGGAAACATCTTCAGATATGGGAAACAAATAATGAAAAAAATAGACTGCTCTGAGCAGGACTCGAACCATCGACCTTATTATTTCTAAGCAACGACTCTACTCACTCATCCACGGAGGCACACTTAACGCTAGGCAGTCAGACGTCAGACACAGAACGTTTGTTACTTACAAAAAGTTTTTGTAAGGGGGAAAGCTAAGGAAATTCCCCGTCTCTAGTTTTTCTTTCCCTGGCACTAACTTAATTACCGTTGTCCCAGCCTGGGAAGAATATTTTCCTCCCCTCCATAAACTTTGCTAACAATTTTCATACATTTATATGTAGCAGCACAAAACATTTATCCATGGCTGTTCTGCACAATTATACATACACAAAACAATTACTTCCAATTCTATTAATTGCAGTACCAAGTAAACAGAAATACTGGATATGAAATTCTATATTTTGGCAATAGTCTTGCAGAAAATATAGAAAACAATCAATTTTTCTAAAATGAGCAGGGGGACCCAGGGGTGTAGCAACGGGGGTGCCCATCGGGGCCAGGCCCCCCAAATGATTTCCTGGCCCTCCCAAATGACCAGCTTTTAAAACATCATGGTAAGATTACCTCGTTTCAGTCACTTAAAAATAACAGCGTTTGCACATAATTAATAATTTACGGTAAAATAGTATGGAAAAATACTATTTTACCATACTAATCGAAAAATAGTACGGTATCTGCACCTTATACCTATCGGAAAACAGTATGGTTTATTTTTTATTTTTTTTATTTATTTATTTTTTTTTTTACAGCAGATTACACAATTTATTGCGATTTATATTTGACACTTTGAAGACAAACGTTTCAACAAGGTACTGTAAATACTACCATAAAACAATGGTACTAAACTGATTTGTAAGTAGGCCTGCATCAGAATTTTTATATGCTGTAACTAGTATTTAAAAAAAATATTTATATCAGATGAAAAATGTGGTGAAAAAAAAAACGTTTTCAGTATGGATTTCAATTAATCGGCAATTTTCAGTTATTTTTACATGTCACCATCCCCCTTAGGAGTACTAATGGGGAATGAATTTGGATTTAAACGGCATCGGAAGTGGCACTGTTAATATCAGCCACTCCGAAAACTATGATTCGACATTAATATTGGTCATTTTCGATCATTTTGTATATCTTCCCCTTCTCTTCAAAGTGCACCTTCAAAGTAAAGCTATAAAAACCATTCGAGGCCCGAACCTCATCTACGTTGAAATCAGACGGGTGGCTCAAGAGTTGTTACAAATGTAGTCATTTCATTATATATATATATATATAGGGTGAACGGTAATTACATGGACAACTTTGGGCGGGTGATAGTACATCTAACAAGAAGCAAAAAAAAAAAAAAAAGTCGTAGTGAACATGGGACAAGTTTCCGTCCCGTTTAGGAGTGACAGAGTGTCGAAAACATGAGAACATGATCTTTAGAGGCCAACAGCTTAAAAACAACACATCATAGAGAGTGCGGTTAAAAACGTCACTTAGAAAGGCATACCTACTCTGTTGAAAAATGCATGTTTGGAAACGCAGCTATGCGTGCGCACGGGATTCCCCAAAGGAACGGAGGGATTCCCGGACATGCTGTAAAGGAAAGAAGTGTCACACGTCGTTAATCCCGTGCGCACACGTAGTTGCGTTTTCAAATATGCATTTTTCAATAGAGTAGGTATGACTTTCTAAGTGACGTTTTTAACCGCACTCTCCAAGATGTATTGTTTTTAAGCTGTTGGCCTCTGAAGTTCATGTTCACAGGCTTTCAACACTCTGTCATTCCTAAACAGGACGGAATTTCCCCCATGTTCACTAGGACTTTTTTGCTTTTTTTAAGATGTACTATCACCCGTCCAAGTTCGTTCACATAGTTACCGTTTACCCTGTATATACGTACAGATATATAGATAGAGAAATAAATAATTACATTATTTCGGAAAGTTGCGAACTATAGCCTATATAAATTGAATCATACAGAAGTTATTCGAAGACGCACTAGACATCAGCATGACTGGTGAAGAACCCGGTGTGTATTACAATACAATAAAAGTCCGTTTTGCGGCTATCGCAGCATTGCATTTACGTCACACGCTTTTGTGTAGTTAGTTGTTAGTGATCGTAACCACCGTTTTAAAATTCCTTCGCGTTCCCACTTGTATTGCTATTTCTTAGAATGTTATTTAAAACTACTGATTTGAATCATTACCCACTCTTTTCTTCGAAGAAATTTCGCATGCGAAACAAAAGAAACTTTTTGTGTGTGTGTGTGTGTGAAATATTTTCCGCGACCGAACAATGCACGATTTGCAGACCTAAAGATATTAAAAGCCTAATTCGTCGGATATTAATGTCGTACTACTTTTTTATTATTATTTTTGGATTTGAATATTTCTGAAGGAATCGAGTTTATTCGCATTCTCGCACTGATTTAGGAAAAATAAGAATTTGTAAAGTGGTAAACTGAAGTCCGAAGTCCAAAGAAGATGCTCGAAAGCTTGTTTACAAACAAGATGTCCCTGTTTCTTCACGTGTGCAGCCACTTCGAATCTGTGGTCGACGACGAACAGAACTCTTTATCGTTAACACTGGCGAACCTCAAATGCACGAAGCATTCTCGATCTCGGAAAAAGAGGTCGATGTTATTTCTTTGAATCCTGTTTTAACTGCATCTTCCGCAGTACTTTCTCCTTGCCAATCACCGGTGACCTAAAATGATGGATGCGATCTCCTTGGGGAAACGACAGTAGTTTTGAAGAATTAGGATTGGTTAATTAAACAACTTTATGGGGATAAAAAAAATATTACGAGCCTACCATTTTCTAATACTTTAATTTGTTGGCGAAAAACGCTACAAATATATTCACAATATAAGCATTTTGTAATAAAAAGTTCTACCATTAAAATAGTTTTCTTTATTCTAATAACCCCTAAAATAATCAAAATAATGAAAAAACAAAAATCAAAAAGTGTTACGTAACAAAGGGGAGGTGTTCGGCCTTGCGTTACGAAGTGTGACAAGCAGAAGGGAGGGGTAAAACTAGATCAAAAAATAGCGTTACATAATATGTGGACAGAAAATGAGACGTGGATATTAATAAAATAATTGTTTTTCTTTTTTTTTAGTCACAAATAATAATAAATTATTTTTGTCAGGAAATCTTAAAGAAAAGAAGTGAAATTTCAAAGAAAATCAGCCTTATGTAGATAGGTTCTGTGTGCAAGGGCTTAAACTAAAATAGTTATGCACAAAGGTATAATGTTTGGTCCGGGACAGTAATTATTGGTTAAACATAATAAAACCTACCTGGAATATAATCTATGGACGAAAAGCAAATAATAATAATAATAATAATAATAATAATAATAATAATAATAATAATAATAATAATAATAATAATAATAATAATAATAATAATAATAATAAGCTAGAAACCAGTGCTTTTTAGTTTCCCGGAAGGAAACACAAATTTGCCGGTTTTTTCAGGCCTCAAAAACACTAGCTGCAACATAATTTATTTTGGCTTTGTAGCTGGCCCCCCTGAAAAACGACGCCCCCCCTACATAAACCTGCTGGCTGAAAGTAGAAGTTAACAGAGACTGATGATGTTTAGGAAAAATGCATGCTACCATTCAGTGGCGTAGCCAGCAGGTCGGGAACCTCCGGACATTTGCACAAGTTGTTAAAATAAGACCCAAGGGTAGAAAGATACTGAAGAGGCCTCGCGATCGAGGTCGAGGTGTCACTCTCGATACTGGCACAAACACATGGATTCAAATGGGTATGCACATGCAGGTACGCTACATTGCGTTCTAGAGGTCGACCGCGAGGGTGAATCAGTGGTCGCGATGATAAACAACCAAGTTTGTTTCTCGATGTCCGAAAAAGTGAGCCCAGATCCGTCACAATTCCCGCAGATCTATACACAGGGAGTTGCATGTTCCCGCCGTTCTTTATATAGACACTAGCTACAAATCGTACTGTCATCCGAGCGATGTGAAAATGTAAAAACAAAATCAAACTACTTTTTTTTAGATTAATATTGATTGCACACCTCATGCACAGTTCCAATATACAAAATCAATCATTATCTTAAGCAGAAATTGCTGAAAACGACAGAAAATGGATATTTAAACATCCAAGTAGAAACCTGTGCTGGAGCGATTCTATTATCAATACTATGATACAAGCTCTTGCAAGTTGCGTCTGTGGTCAAGGGGGTATAGTACTGCTATTGACATTTCTGAAACGAAGCCTCCGTGCGGAAAGTTAAAGTTTTTCTTCCTTTGTTTAAAATATATGAGAACTTTTTTATAAATATAAATTTCTACTGTGAAGTGGTTGGAAACGCATTATCCGACAAACTGTCACTTTTCAAATCCCTGTCCCATTTACTAGCCCGCCATGTCCATAATGCATATATTAAAACGCTAAAAATGAGAAATGTGAACACAGTTGAGTACCTAAAACTACACGTCTAAAATGAAAATTATTCATATATATATATATATATATATATATATATATATATATATATATATATATATATATATATATATATATATATATATATATATTCGGGGGGCTTTGCTAACTTCATTCTTGGAAATGTGAATATTCTACAAGCAATTTCATTCACTTTACAATATTTTATTAGAATAAACATAAAATTTGGGGGGATAAAGCCCGGAAGACCCCTAAAATACACCAAATATATATATATGCATGTTTTTTTTTTTTTTTTTTTTTTGCATTACAAAAACTTAGGGTACGTCATAATCTGGATTCTTAGAGAGCAATTTGAATAATTATTAAGAAAATATGTACTGCTTAAAATCGGATTAAATTTCAATGACAGTAATCTGTAATGTCTTACATTTTTATTTATTTACATTGAATGTGTACTTGTTTTATACTGTATAGCATGAATATTAGCTGCTACGTAAGAAACAATTATGTATAATTGAATTTAAGTAGGAAATCGATATAGTTATAAGAAGAAGCTTGTGAAAATGAAGTGTATAATAATAGTTGTATCTGAAATAGATGTTGCGTAATGGTGTAGTTGGTTACCCCGCCAGCTTTGGAATTCTGGGCTCTTCAAACTGTCCATCCTTAGGGATGCGCAGAGTCGAGTCGAGACAGAATTTTCCTGACAAACTTCAAGTCGAGACACAGCTCTTCCAATAGAAAAAAATATATATTTTTGGAGTCAAGACATCACTTTTACAGCATATTGTCGAGACGAGACGACCTCAAATCTTGTCTCGCGCATCCCTATCCATCCTACCTACATAAAATCAATTTTGGATACGAATATTCAATTTCTTTTAACGATAATTGTAATCTACGATAAAGATTGAAGTAAGATATTGGCATGAACTGCTTTATTGCCCACTTAACCTTCGTATACGGCAATTATATCTAAGTTTGGCATAAATATTTATTATTATTAGAATGTAAACACTGAAGAATATATATTAACACACAATGAGGAAGAACTCAGTAATGGTAGTAATTAACAAATTGGTTGCATGTTTATTTAAAATTAACTCTCTTGAAATCTAAATAATCATTATTAGAAAGAAAGCAAGAGAACCGTTTTTTAATTTTTACATATTATAAGAGAATGTGTATGTGTATGTATATGAATGTGTATGTAATCGAACAGAATATATGAAACTAAATGGAATGGCATGTGGAAGTGAACTTGAAAGAGTATAGGATGTGTAAATGGAAAACTAAAGAAACCAATGGTTAACAGCAGTAGTCACTACTTACAGCAGATGAGTGAAATCCCGCCCCCCCTAAAAGTTCAACAATTCTTAAACATAAGTGCGTCACATTTTATTCGTTTCCTGACAAAATTGAAAAATGAATTTTACATATTGTTCGTCTATACCCCTTCAATACAGTTAGCTAACAAACCAAGTACGATCGACTGACAAGACGTCACGTGAGTGAAATTTATATAGGAAGTTTCCATACAGCGTTCACCGAAGAGACGCAGACGTGGGGTTGAAGCTTCGGGTAGGTCCTATTTGGTAATGGACTTTAGGTCAGTGAGATTTCTTTATACGTGTCAGAAAGCTCTTTAACTCCATACTAAAGGCGTATTATTTATTCAAACCGCCAGGTATTCGGACAACCATCAGCCCAATTCGTTTTGCTTCACTGCTCACAAGTTTAACTTGAAATAAATTCTTACTTCTACACGGAAACACAAACTGAATGCTCATTTTATTATGGGTGAAATGTATAATTCTGTAAGTAATAACAATTTTCATGTCCTTTTCCGAGATTCGATCCCTCGTCCTTTGGCTCAGCAGGCCGACACGTAGACAACTAGACTAATTGTCGTTGTGTAACAGCTTGGAGGAAAATCAGTTTCAGCTGCACGAAGGAAATTGAGGGCATTGGTTATAGCTGGATGGATGCAAATACCATGTGCTCCCAAGTTCGTAGTGGCACTTGCTGTTTTTGGAAGATGAAGACAGCCTTAGGGAAATCGTGTGTACTGATTGCAAGCACCTGGAAGATTTTGTCGTAGATTTGGCAGCTCCAAATCAGTGAGTTAACTAGGAGTGCAATGATACCGGTACACTATTTTGCTTTGATTGGTGTTGTTTTTATAAAGATGGAGAACGAAAATATTTTACCGTTCGAACATTTGAAAGAATACTTTTTTCTTAAGAACTGAGGATGATGGTGGACAAAATTTAAAAGTAAACAGTCTGAACTGCCCCGGCGGAAAATACTTATTAACAGCTAGGGTGCCATAATTAACGATTTATAGTAAGGAGTTAATATGAATAAACTGTGTTCTGACGAGCAGGCCTACTTTATTACTAAAAAAAATAGTTTGTTGATGGTATGTAATATTGGGGTTCTTTCAGATCAGTTTGCTTATCCTAGAGTCCCGTTGATTATAGAGTTTGAAACTAGCTTTAAAAAGCATGTATCAATTTTAGTGTTACTGCCAAGTTTTGATTCACTCCCAGTTCATGTGTTCTCATTTTTTAGTTGTGGTGTAATGTTTCTCTATATTCTGTATTTTTAATTTTGCATAACAACATTGTTATTATTATATAATTAGTTTAGCAGAATAATAATAAGCAACAATTTTTTTTTCTAACGCATAGGGATGAGCAAGAGTCAAGCTAAAACTCTACTCGACTCGAATTCAAATTGAGTTTCGAGTCAAGTCAAATGTAATAACCTCGAGTCAAGTTCTGAGCCGATTCAGTTTTTCGCGTCGAGTTCAGTCGAGTTTGATAAATGGTTCGTTCGTTTTAACTCGTCTTGAAATCATGGCCTAATTACACTGGAAAACGAAAGCCATGAGAAATGTAAGCTAAACAGTAATATGGAAAACTTTTAGTGTTGCTCACGAGAGGGGAAACTGCTCGCATCTCGTCTCGTCTCGATAGTGAAACCACAAGAGATTTTTCATAACAAGCTCAGCTCGGCTCGGCTGAACTGAGAGGATGGCTCAAGCCGGCTCACTTGGGGTGAACCATCGGCTCGAGCTGGCTTGGTAGGGATGAGCCATCTGCTCGGTTCGTTCAACTGAGCCGAGGGCTCTAGCCGAGTCGTTGGGTGAGCTGTTGGCTCGGATCAGTTCTCGGTTCGGGTCGATAGTGAATGAGATGTGAGCCGAGCTGCTCGAGTCGTTGACAATTCTAAACCCGGACCGAGCAGTTTTGAAGATATTTGGGCAGTGCCCTATAACTTTTAACAGTGTTTGGCTCGAGCCCGAATACTCAACCTAGACCCTCAACCCAAATTCAGAAGCTAGTGAACAATGTCCTTGACTCCTAGAGTTCACGACTACCGAGGTTCTCATTCAACTAGTTTTTTAGTATTCAAATACAAACCGCTTATCTTTCACGTTTACATACAGAGTTGTTACAATTAATAATAATAATAATAATAATAATAATAATAATAATAATAATAATAATAATAATAATAATAATAAATGTTGTAGTAGTAGTAGTGTCATTGATAATAATTATACTGTCTATGTAATATACTTGAAGAATATACCAAATTTCACAATAGTAAATCCCCACGTTAAGCGGGTTTCCATATCCAGGTTTCTAACTATGAAAACATTTACGATCACTTCCCCAATCATTTCACAGATTCAACCTGTTGCATATAAGTTATTAGGACGTAAAATTTAATATAGTTTATACGAAAAAGACCTTTATGCATTCCAAGACCTGTAACGCCCAAATATTCACCACAAACTTATAGTGGTATCGACATAAACAAAAAAAAAAAAAAAAAAGTGTGGAGCAGGAAAATAATTTACACATAAGTCTAACGAAATTCAATGAAGACGTACGAACTGGTCGAGCGGTTTGGGTCAATAGTCTATAAGTTTATGTGTTCAAATCCTGTAGGAAGTATTCGTTTTGTTTTTTTCCTTAAAAGTGTGTTCCTTGTTTTCATCAGAGGACTGAAAACATTTCTTTGAATAAATCTTTGGCAACTACTTTTATCTCAAATTCGATTAGAAGGGAAAATTATATGAATTGCAACTCTCAAATCCAAAACTGGAAACAAAATATTAAGTATGTTCAATATTTCATTATTATCTTTTGATTTGTAATGAAAAACTAATTATAAGCATTGATGATTTCAGAAGATTCTCTCCGTGTAATGTTCAATATATGAATGAGAGGAAATTGGTAGAACATTATTAGTCCACTTTGAGCATGATCGAAGATATGGCCACGAATTTATGTCGACAGGATCTCAAATTCTTCCACAGGTCATGCCCTGAAATCATCACTGTTTCAAAGGTTTCCTTAACTAATACCTAAGTAGAATATTACATTTATTTCTCGTTCTACGTTTTGAAATGACAAAATCATAATTTTAAAGATAATTATAATACGATGAGCATAAAGGTTTATAGAACTAATGAAGTAAATATTCTTTAGTAAGACTATTCATGGCTTTGGATTAATTGTTTTAACAAAAGAGACACTGACCAAAGCTTAAAACTTTACTTTATTTTAAATTATAATTTGTAACTGTTTCGGATATCTAGCATATCCTTCTTCAGACACGATCGAAATTAATGAAAATACAGTCTGTATTTTCATTAATTTCGATCGTGTCTGAAGAAGGATATGCTAGATATCCGAAACAGTTACAAATTATAATTTAAAATAAAGTAAAGTTTTAAGCTTTGGTCAGTGTCTCTTTTGTTAAATATTTTTGTGTAAGTTATCGATTTCTAATCGGATTAAAACTCGAATATTCGTTTGCATCGCACTTTAAAGTAAATCCTCTCTGTATATAATTCTTACTGGAAAGTATGTTTAACTCCAATTACTTAATCAATATTTTTAATAATATATTTTTATTGTAATACTTTCACTGTTCAATGTTGTATACACTACATTTCCCAAAGCAAAACCTCGCAAATGTATAGTGGACTGTGAATATTATCAAATAAATTATCATTTTGTTTACGTAAATAGTGCATCGCTTCATTTGAAACTTCGTACTTTATAATAATAATAATAATAATAATAATAATAATAATAATAATAATAATAATAATAATAATAATAATAATAATAATAATAATAATAATAATAAAATCATAGCCATACCTTTATCAGAATTTTAGGCTTAGTCAATAAATGAATTCAACGTGGTCTCTATTGGAAGTTCTATTTATTCGAATCTGATAGAAATACAAAGAGAAACTTCGAGAACAGGAAAAAGAAAAATGTTACTTTGGTGGGATTGGAAGTAACTTTTAGGAGTTCTTTACAATTTACAAACAAATGCCTTAGACAGTTTTTTTCTTTTCTTTAAGTTAACTTATTCACCGAAGGTATCTGAGTAACTTGTCTTTTTTTTTCTACTCGGTTATATACATTTTACAATCATTTCCGTTAATCTTGAACGACAGGAACGCTAATACAAAAACATCCAAGATAATTAAAATTCGAAACTCCCCCACTGGGGAACCGAACCCAGGATCCCGTTCACCTTAGGCATACGTGCTAGCCACTAGACCAGCGGGGAAAACAAGGAAATGCTTTTTGTAGTGTCTAAAGTTTACACTTATTTCATCCTGCTGTAATAATGTTTACCGTATTCGTTACTTTGAGGAATGATATATGTTATTCATATAGGTTCTATTACATATTCGTCCGTAAATATTATATAAATTATCAGAATTATTCATGATCTTCCATGGAAATTCACTGGCGCATGCACAGTAGACAGACAGTGTAATTGAAAGGTGAGTTCAACAGATATATATTTCGCCGACATTATTTAATAGCTATGTAGAAGAGATAGCAAAAATGAGTTTTCATAAAGAAGATGGAATTTCGGTAGGAAATAGAATGATGAGGTGTATACGGTTTAGGGTTGATATGATTGTTGTTGCAGAATCTAAAAAGAAAATTAATAAAATGCAGAAAACTTGAGAAAGGCTTCTGAAGAATATGGGATGAAAATAAATGTTAGAAAGACAAAATCCATGGTGATTGAAACGAAGCGATCGGAGTCAAATATAGAAGTAGGAGCGGGAAAAAAAGCAAATGACTAGTTTTTGATGTCTGAGTAGTATTATGAGTGATATGACATGCGAACGTAAAATAAAATTAATTATAGAAATGGCGAAAGAAGCCTTTAAGATGAAGAAAATACTATTTTGTGGGGCCTTAGAGTTGAAAAGAAAAAAGACTCATAAAATGCTTCGTGTACTGTATTTTACTGTATTTATAGGACAGAAACATGGACATTACGCAGAAATGATGAGAAACAATTGAAGGCTTTCGAAATATGTAAATGGAGAAGAATGGAGAGAAATAGCTGGGTCGAGAGGATACGAGTGAAAGGGTTGGAAATGGAAGGAGAGAAATATTATTAAGAAGAGGAAGAGAAACTGGTTGGAATATTGTTTAAGAAGAAACTGTATCATGAGGGATGTGCTAGAGGGTATGGTGGCAGGAAAGAGAGGGAGGGGACGAATTAGACTATATAGAAACATAATTAGGCTATTGGCGATATCAAAACAGAAAAATCGTATGTGAAGATGGAGAGGTTAACTGAAGATTGTGGAGCATGACAGCTTCTCAGCTGCGGTAAGTGACCCGCTGGTAATGGCGGAATACTTCTGATATAATGATGCTATTATGCACATTAGAAACAGAAAGATCCACTTTACTGTCATTGCTAATACGAATCACAATGCAAATTTCTACAAGTTGTCAAAATGCCTAGCTCTAAAGGCTGTAGAGAACTATCTGTTAGTCTGCGAGGAGAAATTATAGTCGAGTAAAAGTGGAACAAACTCTCATTCAGATCGCTTGGGTTTTGGGCTGTGACGAGAAAGCAGTGAAGAAATTGATTTAGCGGTATGACAAATAATAATAATAATAATAATAATAATAATAATAATAATAATAATAATATTAATAATAATAATAATAATAATAATAACAATAACAATAATAATTTATTTCACAATTCATTTCTGCCAGTAGCTTTCGCCCCCTTACTCCCACTTCATGCTTACTCAGGAGGAAGCTGCGTGTTCCCAGGTTGGGAACCACTACTTTCCATTAAGGAATTCTGATAGCCTGTTAGAAATTTGCATTCTGACTAATATCAGTAAACTGTATTCTTCTGTTTCTACTGCGCATGTACCAGTGAATTTCCATGGAAAATCATGAATAATTCTGATAATTTATATAATATTTATGAAATGAAATGAAATCTTTCAGTTTTACGTCCCACGCATATAATATTTATGAACGAATATGTAATAAAACCTATATGAATAACAAGTATCATTCCTCAAAGTAACGAATACGGTAAACATAATAATAATAATAATAATAAGGTGTAAACTTCAGATACAACAAAATGCATTTCACTTGCTTTCCCCGCTGGTCTAGATGCTAGCACGTGTGCCTAAGGTGTATGGCAGCGTTTCCCAACCTTTTTCAACTTGCGGCACGCTACGGGTGTAAATGAATTCTTGCGGCACACTTATAGATATTATTATTATTTGCAAATATAAAATACCATGGTGTTTCTTTTCTATGATTACTGATCTGCTCACAGAGATGAAAGCTCGATCACTGGTTTTCCCGTATGCTAATTCATTATGTTTATTTTTTATTCTAATTTTAAAATAGAAAACAATTGCAATGAAATATAGGACTCAGATTTTTAAAAATATGCTTTCTTTTTCGAAGCCTATATCCAAACTTTCACTAAGAACAAAGATCACTAAACAACGAACGAACACACAAATGTCTTGTACTTTTAACTTTGCTGTTTTAACCAAAACCGGTGCATATTATTGCAATCACACAGCTTGCGATGCGTCGACGTCAAAACACAGCTTTTGAATAAAGTGTTGTTCTGTCATTCACGTGCGAATGAGTGTTCTACGAACGTTCACATGACTCGTACCGTACAAGTGATTCCATTTCTCGGTGTTGGTATGACTCTCAAATGAAGCGTAACCAGGCAGCTAACCGTGGAAATGCGTACGAACCGAAATACTGTCTGCTGCACAGTAATAGATGTAGAATAATATATTACAATTACAGTAAATTATTCCATGGTAGAAATTCATAGTAATGTGAAATAGAAAAATATACATATTTTCCTATGTCTTGCAATTTGGTAGCTATAGAATTAATAATTTTGTTTCGATTTCCTCGCGGCACACCAGCGTTCCATTCGCGGCACACCGGGTAGGAAACGCTGGTGTATGGGGTTCCGGATTCGATTCCCGGTGGGGGAGTTTGGAATTTTAAATCTCTTAGATGTTTTTGTATTCGTGTTCCTGTCGTTCAAGATTAACGGGAATGATTGTAAAACGTATATAACCGAGTAGAAAAAAGAGACAAGTTACTCAGATACGTTCGATGAATAAGTTAACGTAAAGAAAAAAAACTGTCTAAGGCATTTGTTTGTAAATTGTAAAGAACTCCTAAAAGTTACTTCCAATCCCACCAAAGTAACATTTTTCTTTTACCTGTTCTCGAAGCTTCTCTTTGTATTTCTATCGGATTCGATTAAATAGAAGGGGCCGCGGTGGCTCAGTGGTAGAGCGTTCACCTCTGGTGCTAGGGGTCCCGGGTTCGATCCCAGCCCCCGCCAAGTGAACTTTGTGGTGGACAAACACCGTGTGCGTGGGTTTTCTCGGGGTTCTCCCGTTTCCTCCCACTTTCTTCATTTCATTCATTACTCATCATCACCGTCTCCTTTAGCCTCACCGGCATAACCGTGGGACGTAAAACTCAAAGATTTCATTTCATTTCATTTTCGATTAAATAGAACTTCGAATAGAGTGTAGTGGATTTTAGTTTAGCGTCCCGTTCAGCAGTGAGGCTATATGAGACGTGGACCTACTCATTAACGTGGAATCCGAACCACATGAGCTCCCGCCGGGAATAGAACTGGGGTCTCCCACGCCATAGGCGCGTACGCTAACCGCTTAGCCACGAGGGAGCTCAAACTTCCAATAGAGACCACGTTGAATTCATTTATTGACTAAGCCTGAAATTCTGATAAAGGTATGGCTATGATATTATTATTATTATTATTATTATTATTATTTAAAGTACGAAGGTTCAAATGAGGCGATGCAGTATTTACGTAAACTAAATGATAATTTATTTGATAATATTCACTAGCCCAGTATACATTTGCGAGGTTTTGCTTTGGGAAATGAAGTGTATACAACATTGAATAGTAAAAATATTACAATAAAAATATTGATTACGTAATTGGAATTAAACATGCTTTCAGTATGAATTATATATACAGAGGATTTACTTTAAAGTGCAATGCAAACGAATATTCGAGTTTTAATCCGATTAGAAATCGATAACTTACACAAGAATATTTACTTCATTAGTTCTGTAAATCTTTATGCTTATCGTATTATAATTCACTTTAAAATTATGATTTTTCCATTTCAAAACGTAGAACGAGAGATAAATGGATTATTCTATTTGTTAAGGAAACATTTCAAACAGTGAGGATTTCAGGGAGAATTTGAGACTCTGTCGACATAAATTTCCCCCTTCGTGGCCATAAGTTATTTTCGATCATGCCCAAAGTGGACTAATAATGTTTTATCAGTTTTCTCTCATTCATATATTGACCATTGCTAGGGGAGAATCTTCTGAAATCGTCAATGCTTATAATTAATTTTTCATTACAAATCAAAGGATAATAATGAAATATTGAACATAATATTTTGTTCTCAGCTGTGGATTTTAGATTTGCAATTCATATAATGTTCCCTTTCAATGGAAATTGAGAGAAAAGTAGTTGCCAAAGACTTATTTAAAGAAATGTTCTCAGTCCTGTGATGAAAATAGGAACACACTTTAAAAAAACGAATACCCCCTTCAGGGTTTGAACACATAATCTTCTAATTGATAGACTAGTGACCCAAACCGCTTGAACAGTTCGTACCTCTTCAGTGAATCTCTTTTGACTTTTGTGTAAAGTATTTCCTGGTCCACACTTCTTTTTCTTTATGTCGATATGACTATAAGTTTTTGGTGAATATTTGGCAATGCATAAAAGTCTTTTTCGCATAAATTATGTTCAATTTTACGTCCCAATAACTTATATTCAACAGGTGGAATCTGTGAAATGATTGGGGTTAGAGTGATCGTAAATGTTTTCACAGGTAGGAGCCTGGATATTCAAACCCGCTTAACGTGGGGATTTACTTTTGAGAAATTTGGTACACCTTGTCTCAAAAAGGTTGAGCGCATTCTTTATTGGTGTTTTGAGGAAAAAATTTTCTAAGTCCAACTTCGGGAATCTTCCGAAAATAGTAAACCAGGTTCGAACCTCCAAGCCAGCCTTTTGAATCGAGAAAAAGTATGCAGATGTGTTTTTCTTCTTTTAAATATAATAAGACTTTTTATCAAGTGTTGAAAAAACGCAACATTGATTGAAATACTTAATGATACAATATTTCGAAACCTTGTATTAATGTCAGCACATGCTTGTTTGTCATTTATCTCTCCATACGTAATGGAACATTTAGATATGTAAACGAATCTTTCCATATGTAAAAGAATGCTCAAAGTTAAGACATATAATATAATTATCGCCTGAGTACTAAAACAAAAGTCAAAGTAGAACAAAAACAGCGTTTATAGTGGATATGAATGCCATATTTTTCTTGAGTATCGTAATACATTTCTAGAAGCATATTTACAAAAGTCCTTGTGTTAGCTCACTGGTAAGCTGTCGGATTTCAAATCATAAGGTTATGAGTTCGATTCTCATCTGGGTCAATGCTCTTTTAAAAATTATATTTTCCGCAATGCATGAAAAATTATATAAAATAATAACATTAAATACATCAGTTTTATATATATATATATAACATAATCATTGCAGAATATAGTAATTAATATGTTTAAAATATAACATCTGAAATAGGTAGGTGTTCGCAGTAGGTCTGTATTATATATATGAGAATGTTAAATACAAGTTAAGAAACTCGTTCAATAGCAATAAATAAATCATGTAGTGTATTTATTTGCAGCTATATGCCATATAGAGAATAATTCTCAACATTCATAATACAGCATGTCATTTATGTTCTTGAAAAATTATGCGATGCATAATCAGAGAATCCAAAGTCGCTATGCTCGCAAGAAATTCATGAATCCCAAAGGTCACGTGAGCAGAGTGGAATTGTCCTTATGAAGCATGCCACAGCAGAAAGTCTTTACATAGATTTTAAATTCAATTCCTGATATGTGGTTTTGCAATGTGGAAGTGGTGATGCCTTGAGTCGCTCTCTCTCGCTCGCTCGCTCACTCTCTATTTATACAGAATATAAAGGTGGATGTATGTGTGTGTTTCAACATAATTCTGATATATCTAGAGCAATTTTAACTATATTTCTTACAGTCTGGAAAAGAGTATTGTCGGGATACATATGAAAAATGCTAGAAACAAGTCGATATTAGTATCGAATCCATAACTTCGTGGTCGCTTAGGTTAATAGTTCTACTTTCAATTCAAGTCCAATTAAGCTCCCATTAGCACCCAGGGTGGTTACGTAGCGACATAAAAATATCGAAATCAACCGATATTAGAATCGAATCGTAAGTTTTCAGCGCCGCTAACAGTGCCGCATTTCCCATTAGTCTGCATTAGTTCATATTTCACATTAGTCCCATTGCTAGAGCAGCGTTTCCCAACCTTTTTCAACTTGCGGCACACTATGGATGCAACTTAAATTCTCGCGGCACATTCATATTTGTAAATATAAAATACCAAGGTATTTTTTTCTGTGATTACTGATCTCCTCAAAGAGAAGAAAGCTCGATCACTGGTTTTCGCCCGTGATAAATCATTATGCTTATTTTTCATTCTAATTTAAAAATAGAAAACAATTGTAGTGAAATATTGGACTCAGGTTTATAAAACTAAGATTTCTTTTTCGAAAACTGTATCCAACCTTTCACTAAGTAGAAATATCACTAAATAACGAACACACAAACAAATCTCTTTTAGTTTTTAAAAAAATAAATGTAGGTAATTTGTATGCATGTTTGCTTTGTCGAAAGGATTGAATGATATTTTAAAATTTCAAGTTACGAAATAGTCTGCAACAATAAAGAAGCAACAATAATCATAACAATGATAGCAAATACTTTTTTCAACATTAAAAATGTACAGGAAAGTAACACGGTATAAAACTCAAAATTGTTGATTTATAGTGATGTGAAATACAAATATACATTTTCCCCATTGTCTTGCAATTTGATTGCTGTAGAATTAATATTTTGTTTCGATTTCCACGCGGCACACCAGCGGCCCATTCACGGCACACTGGTTGGGAAACGCTGACCTAGAGGGCAACATATTTGCAGAGTGCAAAGTTTAAAACTTGAATAATATTGTATTTTTTTCCGTATGAAAAAGTTAAAAATCAAGAGCAAATATACTATTTCATGAACAATCCTCTTTTACTATTCTAATATGTTTAATAGTAGCGTAAGAAATCTAAAAATAATTCAGAACATGTTTCACATTTGTTATTTTTTGTTACGTAGTTCTAGCTGTAGCATGTAGTGAGTGGTATTTAACTGTAATAAATTCACTAATTAAGCATATTCGAATTAAGTTTTATTTTTAAGTTAGGGATGAAGGGGAGGAGAAATATGTAGTTATTGGGGGCGCCGAGAGCAGAAGTGCGTAGGGGCGCCGAGCTTTTAAATGCAACACTGGTCGCTAAATTAATTGGTAGAAATTTTAATGTCATTTAAGACCAAATTTAGTCCTAACGGTGGCAGTATCCGTTTGCTCTCCTAGGAGAAATGAAATCGAATGTCGAATCCATAATTTTCGGGGTGGATTAGATAAAAAGTGGCACTCCAGGTGCTTAATTATGTAGAAAATTAGTTTTTCTTTCTTTTTTACGTCTGTCTACTTTTCCTTGATTTGAGACTTTCAAATTTCATCCTGTTTTCTACTGAAATGTGTCTGTAAAGCAACAAAGAAATAATTATATATGATAAATTTAATTTCATTTTAATTCAGAAGATGAGAAACACTTTGCCATTAAATATCGTAAAGGTCAGATCCACCATTATTGTAACAGAGAGGTGCTTGAGCCATTGACGGTAGGAATTCAAACTCCGATAAGTGATAATTTCACAGTCTTGTTTTATTACAAGTGTAACCTCTTTGGTCAACGGCGAAGAGGACGTGGATCATGGGTCAGAGTTGATGTCGATGGGTGTTGGCGGGTCGGAGTTGGTCACAATGCTTCAGAGTAGTTCATAGTTTGTGGTGGGTCAGAGTGGATCACGATGGATGATGGGTTAGAGTGGGCCAATTGGTCATTTGGGTGGTGGGTGATAGTGGGTCATGGTGGGTGGATCATTTTTTCATTGACCCACACCATCTCTGGTTAAAATAGAACTAAACATAAGAGTCACCGAACATGCATGTCGGCTATTATGTTCAAATTTTGCACATAGATAGTAGCCCACCAGGAGTCAATAAATCTGAAACGGTTCACGGTATCACCTCCTAGAACTCGAGATGTAGGGGTTTGTCTGATTGGCTAAATTAAGACGTCAATGATTTATCCCTCAACAAGGAAGCTTTTTATGATCGTTTCCGTGGTTAAGTCAGAAGAACACGTGTCTAGTAATCGTAATATTGATAGTTCGCGTCCACCCCGGGGTATTTGTTTTGTGTTTTTTTGACTCACCTAAATATAAACAAATCACACATATAGGCATTTTAACATATTTTGGGAGAGTAATTTTGTGGTTCGTTGTCGTTTCATAGCGCCTCTGCCGCTGGTAGTAAAGTTTTAAAAATGGAACTGTGGCCACCGCGGATTGTCGCTGCGGGGCCACCAATTTTTGGCAAGAGGTCATTATTTGACCATCTGTAGTCCACCGACGCTTACAGATTAGGGTAATGAACGATGTCTTTGCCTTGTAGACTTCATGACTACCGACTTCGGCAGTCGACTAGCTTTTAATATTCCTTTACTAACCATCTATCGTTCATGTTTATACACGGTGTTGTAATAATAATAATAATAATAATAATAATAATAATAATAATAATAATAATAATAATAATTATTATTATTATTATTATTATTTGTAGTAATAGTTGTATAATTGATAATAGAATAATTATATTGTCTACGTATTGTCTAGGTAGGACTACACACAGGATTTGGCTCGTTTTGGTTCGACTCGACTCTAATCCGAGTCGAGTTGGAGGATATTTTTCGCGCCGATTCCTAGAGTAGACCTCAAAGATTTCTGTTTCGAGTCGAGTCGAGTTTCAAAGAAAAGTCGCTCGTGCCCATCCCTACTAATGGGAGCTTAATCGGAGTTAAGCGAAATCGAAAGTCACACTATTTATCAAAGCGACCCCGATAACTATGAATTCGACACTAATACCGATCATTTTCTAGCAATATTTTATATGTATCCCCCTCCCATTCACCATAGGTTACCCGACAGCACTCTTTTTCAGACTATAAGAAATGTAGTTAAAATTATTCTAGGCCAGTGATTCTCAATCTAATTCCTATCACAATCCCCTTTCATCACATCTTATTGCCAGCGACCCTTCTATAATTTGTGTTTTATAATAAGCTTGTGTGGGAGTTTTAACATACCTATTTCTATAATAGTAGAATCCATTTCTTGTTTATAGTGAACAGTGCTGTGGCATGGAAAATCAGCGCTCGGGACGAGAGTATACGACGATGTCTCCGTACGTATGAGGGAGGTCGATAGACTAGCTGCGAAGCGCCGGCACGAAGCTCAATAAAATTTTCAAAAGTAAACCCTGCCTTTCCTTCATTTTGAGCACATTTTATTACGTTTCTCCTTCTATTTTATGCATGTGTACATGCACTTTACTAACATGAGTAACACACTTCCGCCGAAATTTCTGCCCCCTTTTTCGACGCCCGGCATTGACAGTGGATACAGTAACTGTAATATCCATATTCCCAACGACGAAGGTGTTGGTTCAAGATGGTTGTTAAACTCCTTCGTTGAAGAGGCCATTAACGTAACTGATCTACGCCCACAACTTCTTGAGCAACTAATAGAATGATTGTGCGACAAGTCTTTGCAACTGGTTTTCTGTAACGAAGACTTGGACAAGTTCTGCCTGATAAGGAGAGAAGAATATTTTGGTCTGCTATCTGCTGCTTTAAAAGTAATAATTCCATTTTCTACATCGTACTTGTGCGAAAGTGTGTTTTTTATGGTAAACATTAAAACAAAGACAAGAATTTGCTTATCAGTTGAAAATGGCTTCATAATGTTCGTCACGAAGATTGAACCGGGCAGTGCTGCACTAGTGAAATTACACCATGCTTAGGTATCTCATTAGGTTTCAATTTTAATTGTATTTCAATGTGCAAGTTTTGTTGCATGTGCATTTTTCTAGTATTTTTATATACAGTTCTCATTAGTTTCATATCATACCTCTTTCATCTAAATTCATTTTTAAACAACTCTGCACCCTTTGAAAATGTTCAGTAGACTTATTTTTTATTGTTCTTTACAGTATGTATAAGAAATAAAAGTATGCCTATCAGAACAAAATTCAAAATAATATTTAAAAATAATTTCCGGTATTAGATTCTAACTATATTTATCACTTCCGCTTATCTTCGCGACCCCTAGGGGCCACGACTCCCAGGTTGAGAAACCCTGCTCTAGGCATACATGAGTTATGTTGGAACATACATACATACACTTTTATATGTATAAAGGCAGATAAGAGAGAGTTGAGAGATTGCGATTAAGGTATTAATATTTTTTTTGTCTTGAACCACGATCCGATTTTCGATATGCTCTACCTAAATGTTGTAATGCGAATATTGAGATGTTACCTGCGTATGAAAATAGCTGCAAATAAATGCATTACATATTTATTGCTATTACACGATTTTCTTAATTTGTATTTAATATTCACATATAACCTACCGACGTTCTGTCAATACCTCAAATGTTATATTCTAAAAATAAGAATTGCTTATGTCGTGAAATGATATGAATATATATATATATATATATTCAACTGATATATACAACTGATGTATTGTAATGTAACTATTTTACATAATTTTCATGCATTGAGGAAAGCAGAATATCATAAAAGAATCTCACCTGAACGGGTATCGAACTCATGATTTAAACGCTCGGGGGTGTACCACTGAGCTAACATGACCGCTTTTCGGAAGCTGCTTCTGAAATATAACTGAGCTCATACGTAAATGCTCTTTTCCGTATGGAAATCACAATGACGAAACGAGAGTGTGAATATATAGTTTCGAAATATTGTATCATTAAGTATTTCAATCAATTTTACTTTTTTTCTACGCTTAATACCGTTTCAACATGTCTTATTATATTTAACAGAAGGCAAAACATATCTTTACATTTTTTTCCCGATTGATAAGGTTGGCTTGGAGGTTCGAACCGGCAACTTTAGTTTACTGTTTTCAGAAGATACCCGAAGTTGGATTTCGAAAGTGTTCGTCTCAATACAGCTATTATCATATCGCTCAATATGTTTGGTATATGGTATACGTTTTTATACGCGTAAAGTCAGTATAACAATTCATTCTTTAAACAGCTTTTCGTATGTATTAATATTCCTTTATAAAAACTGTTTTTAATATTATTATTACGGCGCACCATTTTCAGATTTCTTTCGCGAGTCGTTGACCAAGTCGTTCCCCACAATAGGCGTGTCGTGTAAGTAACCAACCCCACGTCAGGCTCACAGCTCAGAACATTGGTAACTATGGATAGACGCACAGCAGTAATTACTGTATGGGAGTTGGAAGGCTATTCTGCAACTGCAGCTAGCAGGCGAGTAGGTGTCCCGGCCTCTACAGGAAGGCGATGGATTCGGAAATATGGTGCTACACGTCAGACTGGTAATTTACGGTCTCCTGGTCGTCCGCATGTGTCAACCGAAGCAGAAGATGCGAGATTAGTAAACGAAGCCCGGTTAGACCCACTAAGGACGTCTAGACAGCTAAGTCCCTCTTCATATTCAGCCACTGCAGTGGCGCAACTCGGTGGCACAACTGCTTGTGAAGCATTGCTTTAAATTGCTGCCTTCGTTTGCTTCTGCAGTTGCTTCCACTAAAACGGTTGCTGCCACCGACCGCTCTCGCGCAACTGTCTCGAGCAACTCTCAGTGTCCGTCACTCGAGGAAAAGCATTGCTTTGAATTGTAACCTTCGTACGGAGACACTGCAGTGGCGGTCACCGCACAAGGTTGCCAGTGTATCTCGATGCCAATGTATGTATATGTTGTTAAAAAAAAGGAGAAAGAAAATAAGAAAAGGTGCTGATCAGACAAAACATGCACACTTGATCTTTCCGTGCCTGCCCTAGTCGCGGGTTTACTACCCCTCCCCGATGGGGGAAATTTTTAACACAATAGAAAATAATAATGAAAAAACTTATTTTATGCATACCTTTATTTCGTTTTAGTATAAATTTTAATGAATTTTCATTTTACATAAGTTGTGAAGAAAGACTTTAATTACTATAAATTCACGATCTTTTCTTGTTTGAAATAGTTACAGAGAATGATGAGTTTTACAATATACGTTGGCGCAATAATGAAATAAATTCGTTTTGAACTTTCGCCCGTAATAGTTTGAATATTCCAACACTAAGAATTTCATTAAAGGAAATAAAATAATCGGACTGCAAGGGCACCCATCAGGAGAGGCAAGGTGGGGCGATCGCCCCCCCTAGAGGAAATTGTACTTCAGAATATCGAAAATCCAATAGAATTTTTACATTAGTTACAGCAAAATTTGAAACTATTTTTGAAACGTTGCTTATACTGCCCCCCTTGTAAACCACAACATGGGCGCCCTTGTCGGATTATTGAAGTTTATCTAGATTTCTATAGTGACAAGGTGTTGAGGAGCACATGCACAGAGGGTTGCGAGGAAGTGCAGTACACCATAATTACCCGCTTCTTCGCTACTGTCTACTGCAAGTAGAACGTTAAAATTCTATTTAGCTTCGACGACCAATATTTAACGTCAATAGACTTCCTAAATCAATTACTATTTGGAGACTGTTTGACTTCTGTTATTATTATTATTATTATTATTATTATTATTATTATTATTATTATTATTATTATTATTATTATTATTATTATCAATAATAATAATAATAATAATAATAATAATAATAATAATAATAATAATAATAATAATAATTTTGCACTTTTCTTTGTCTTGCTAATTAAATTTTTATTCAAAGTGCTCCCCTCAAAACGTTGCGCCCCTAGACTCGGGCCTAGTGGTAAATCCAACTCTGCCTAGTCGTTTATTATGTTTTGTTCTTTGGGTATTAGTCATTCATCACCAGATTAGCAGCCAGCCCTTATGCCCAATGAATCATTTCCGGATACGTTTATAACTATTATTATTATCACGTAACGGGACTTATAATATTGTATTCTTAGCCCGTCCGTCCGTTACTCCTACGATAACTCTTGGACAAATGCCAAATTGTTATATTCTGTTTTTGCAATAGATATGTGGAGCGATTATGGTATCTTGTCCGAGTTCGTTAATGGAGACGATTAATCAACCGGAAGTGGTAAAAATCAACAATTTCCGGTTTTAACGTTGCCATTATAGAGCGAAAGCCATAATAGATAGCGAGAAGAGGTTTTCTCAGTTCGATTAAGTGTTCTAAGAATATCTTCCATGTCCATCCTTAATACTGTATTAAAACCGGAAGTGGTAGAAATCCAATACGACTTCCGGTTTCAATATTAATTTATATAAAGAAAACCGATAAGAGAACAAGTTCGATTTCCTTGGAATCGACTTAGCGTTCTAAGAATAGTTCGCATTTTCCCTTTTAACACTTTATTCAAATCGGTAGTGGTAGAAATCAACCGTTTCCGCTTTCAGTGTTGATCGTCATATTAATAGAATAAAAACGATAATAGATAGCGAAAAGTGCTTTTGTAATCAATTTAGCATTTCAAATATATGTACTATCTACTGTCTTAACCCTCTATTTAAACCAGAAATGGCATAATACAACTACTTCCGGTTTAAACGTTGATTACTATAAGGTAAAAACAGTAATAGCTAGGGAGAAGCGGTTTTATGTAATCAATTGTGTCCCAAGAATAATATTTCATCTCGACTATAATCTGTCGACCTGGTACGCATGTACCATTTTTGGTTTCCAGACTAATTTGAAAAAATATTGGCACGCTCCACTTTATTGTCTTTACAGAATTATGTATTATTATTATTATTATTATTATTATTATTATTATTATTATTATTATTATTATTAAATCATTAAGGAAAGAAGTAAAGGACGGAAATATGTTGTTGACTAAACCAAATATATATTTATGGGATTCTTTGTGGCTAAATGCTTAGAACTTGCACCCTTGCAGGAGTCGGGTTCGATTTCCGGTGGCAGGTACTGTGGTTTGTAGATCTACGTACCATGTAGCCTAGTAGCGTAGGTGTTGAAATGAAGTTGAACTCTAAGTAATAAAAATGAAAAATGAAATGAAATCTTTAAGTTTTACGTCCCACGGATATGCCGGTTAGACTAAAGGAGACGGTGATGATGATAAATGAATGAAATGATGGAATGAAGAAAGTGGAAGGAAACTGGTAACCCCGAGAAAACCCACGAGCACGGTGTTTGTCCACCACAAAGTCCACACGGCGCGAGCTGGGATCGAACTAGGGACCACAAGCATCGGAATAAGTAATAAAAATATATAAACAAAAATATAGGTAAGTGGAAGAGTATTACCTGCGTCTAACAAAAGAATATAAATTGAGAAATTAATTACAAAGTTTATGTTGACTTTCGAGCTGCATACATCTTTAAAAAAAGTACAGAAATAATATGCATATGTATATAGTCCTAATGACAGGATTGCTCTCATGCAAATCCTCCTCTAAGGCAAATCTCTTAGCAGAAAGACAGCCGTCCTGTGAATCCTCAGTAACCTCATTCAAGCTAGTTCAGGCCAACTGTCATCCGGGGAATCTAAAATATCCCCCTTCATGTCAGCATCTTCAAAACCCAGGGAACTCACTCAATTAAGAGGATTTAGTTGTAAATATCTAAAAATTTTCTACATACGGAAGGTTTCGACATACGGAAGTAGTTAAAGAACTTCATTTTGTCTGCACAGAGATCACGATATGAAACAGGTACAAAGTATGATACAGGCCATTATGCAATCTCGTTGATAGCATAGGATGCACGGTCATACGTTTTTTCCCTCTAAGTTTCTTCGTTTTGAGCAGCAAAATAAGAAGAATTGCTTGCTTATTATTAAATGCCATTTCTCAAAGTGGAATAACTTGAGATAGTGGAAATGCTTCTACGAACTATATGAACCGGATAGTCGCCGAATGGACACTGAAATCTCGAACCATGAACAGCTGTATGTGTATTTCTGTGTGTTCCGTGTATGTCTGTGTCCTGGCAACACCACTCATAACTTGGGCAATAAAAAGAGGGGAAACAGAAAATAACAAGAAGCCCTGGTACCTGCTGTCGGTTGCTCGTCTTTTCACAAACAGTGGCGCAACTCAGTGTTTCCACTCAGTGGCCGCGAATGAAGGGGACCTAATGGAAGCTTCTCTCTTTCCTGGTAATAAGCATACAGCTCTGCGAAGGCTTCGTCATGCTGGGTTACGTGACCGTTTTGCTGCCGTGAAGGAAAAACTCTCAGACGACCACAAAATTTACCGTCTCGCGTTTGCACAGGCGAATGTGGGTCGCATTGGGTAAACGTAGTTTTCTCAGATGAATCCATATTCACAACATCAAATGAGGACGCCGTTTTGTGTATCGTCCGAGAGGCACTCGATATGACCCTGGATATGTGGCTGCTTGAAATCGCAGTGGCCATGTATCTATTTCATGTTGGGGTTGGATTTCCAGTCGCGGAGCAGTACAGCTTTACAGAATTGAAGGATATCTGGACAGTGCTCAGTACTTAGACATTATGAGTAATATAATGGTGCAATCTGTACGAGTATTTCAGCCTGATGGTGTAATTCAGTTCCAGCAAGACCAGTCGCCAATACATACTTCCCGTGTGGTTCAGGAATGGTTTGCAGGGCAGCCTGAGATTGATTCAATTGACTGGCCGCCTCGTGGAGCAGACCTCAATCCCATGGAAAATATGTGGGCAGAAGTGAAGCGTACTCTAAGGGACAGTTGGCCTGAGGCAGATCCACCAAGAACTCAGGATGACCTGTGGCATCTTGTTTCCGAAGCATGGCTGGAGGTAGGGTAAGGAGATAGATTTGTCACCCATTTAATAGATTCCATGCCCAGAAGAATGGGGCGTGTAATAAATTCAGAAGGGTCTTGGACACAATATTAATGTCCCCGCCTTAACTCCCAAAAACAACCCTTTTCAGGGCTACCTAAAAGCTTTTGAAATATTTCTAGAAGTAAACCACTCCTTGTATCCGATTTCTGTGCAATTCTACTAACAAAAAAAGATAATTCTCTGCAGGCTTTGAACTCAAGACGACCTCCTTAACAAGCCCGAACTCTACCTGTGAGCTAACATGAACACGCAAATCCAACCTGAAGAAACACGACTTTCAATTTCCGGTGTTCCCTGACACTGATGCTCATATACTTTGAAAATGTTGTATTCAACTTGGGATATCCCGTAACACACACACACACAAACACATAAACAAAGCTAGAGAGAGAGAAAAAGAGAGAGACATGAATATACAAAAGCATATTCAACGTATTCGAATGAGACTAAGTAACGACATTCCGTTCTAAAGATAATTTGTTTTTCTTTCCGTGACGTTAAGGGGATCGGGAAAAATTATGTGTCTTCAAGCAGGATTCGACTTTGGATACTCTGTTTATACACTTTCTATATTCGTAGGAATATACTGTGTATCATGATTGTAGATGACATGCTGTAATGAGAATATTGAGAAGTTACATCTATATGACAAATAGCTGCAAATAAATACACTACATAATTTATTTATTGCTATTAAACGATTTTCCTAACTTGTATTCAACATTCTCATATATAATACTGACCTACCGTGAAAATTATCTCAGATTTTATAGTTTAAACATAATAATTACTATGTTCTGCAATGATTATGTTATATATATAACTGATGTATTTTAATGTAATCATTTGATATAATTTTTCATGCAATGCGGAAAATATAATTTTTAAAAGAGCATTGACCCAGATGAGAATTGAGCTCATAACCTTATGATCTGAAATTCAACAACTTACCAGTGAGCTGCCACAAGGACTTCTGCTAGCATGTTTTTAGCCATGTATAAGGTTCTCAAGATAATTACGACATTCATATCCACTACAAACGCTGTTTCTGTTCTACATTGACTTTTATTTTAGTACTCAGGGGATAATTATATTCTATGTCTTAACTTTGAGCATTCTTTTACATATGGAAAGATTCGTTTACGTATCTAAATGTTCCATCACGTATGGAGAGCTAAATGACAAACAAGCATGGGCTGACATTAATACAAGGTTTCGAAATATTGTATCACTAAGTATTTAAGTCAATGTTGCTTTTTTTCAACACTTGATAACAAGTCTTATTATATTTAAAAGAAGAAAAACTCATGTGCAAACTTTTTCCCCGTTACAAAGGCTGGCTTGGAGGTTCGAACCTGGTTTACTATTTTCGGAAGATTCCCGAAGTTGGACTTAGAAAATTTTTGCCTCAAAACACCAATAAAGAATGCGCTCAACCTTTTTGAGACAAGGTGTACATATTTTCTAAATAATTGTTCAAATTGCTTTATAAGAATCCAGATTATGAAGTACCCTAAGGTTTTGTAATGCAAAAAAAAAAACAGTATATATATATATATATATATATATATATATATATATATATATATATATATATATATATATATATATATATATATATGTATTTTAGGGGACTTCCGGGTTTGATCCCCCCAAATTTTATGTTTATTCAAATAAAATATTGTAAAGTGAATGAAATATCTTGTAGAATGTTCACATTTCCAAGAATGAAGTTGGCAAAGCCCCCCGTATTATATATATGAATAATTTTCATTTTGGACGTGTGTTTTTAGGTATTCGACTGTGTTTACATTTCTCATTTTTAGCGTTTTCGTATATGAATTATGGACATGGCAGGCTAGTAAATGGGACAGGGATTTCAAAAGTGACAGTTTGTCGGATAATGTGTTTCCAATCACTTCACAGTAGACATTTATATTTCTAAAAAAAATTTCATATATTTAAAAGAAGGAAGAAAAAGTTTAACTTTCCGCACGGACGCTCGAATGGTTGCTCTTAGTTTCAGAAATGTGAGTAGTAGTACTAAAGCCGCTTGACCACGGACGCATCTTACAAGAGCTTGTATTATAATATTCATAATAGAATCGCTCCAGCACAGGTTTCTACATGGATGTTTAAATATCCATTTTCTGTCATTTTCAGCAATTTCTGCTCAAGATAATGGTTGATTTTGCATATTGGAACTGTGCATGAGATGTGCAATCAATATTAATCTAAAAAAGAGTAATTTGATTTTGTTTTTACATTTTCACATCGCTCGGATGACAGTACGAATTGTAGCTAGTGTCTATATAAAGAATGCGGGAACATGCAATTCCCTGTGTATAGATCTGCGGAAATTGTGACGGATGTAGGCTTAGTTTCTGATCGAGTTTCCAGCTTTTTGTGAACAGGCATGTACAGTTATTTCCAGTAACCTTGAACGACAGGGACACGAACACAGATACATCGAGGACATTTAATATTTCAAAGGCTCTTCCACCGAGAATCGAAACTGAGACCCCGCCTACTGAACTGTATGATGGGTGGGTTGCCTGGTTCGTTCCCAAGGCAAGTAAGCTTGTGACCAGTCTTGGGAAGTAACGTAACGCAAGTAACGGGTTACAATTTTCCAAAGTAACTGTAAGGGTAACGCGATACAAATTTTTAAGTAACGTACCTAGTTTGCTTTACTTTTTTCCCGTTATATTTCGGAAGAGTAACTACAAAATATATATAACCGAAGGGCACTATTTTGTGCAGGACTAATTCTCTCTCTTTCTCTCTCTATCTTATGTTTCACAAATATTACATGTTTCGGGCATTTTTGAATATTAGCTATGTTTTATGTCTGATTATTTGGTAGTAGTTTTCAGCAGACGGTTCTTCCAAATAAATCTTAACTAACACAGTAGTAACCAATGTTTTGTTTACTGATTTTCTGGAGGGGAAAGAACCTAGACTCTTGGCTAGCTTTTGGCAACTTAAAAATTGCGGCTCCCCTCCTGGGCCTGGTGTGGCCATTCCTCCAGGTGCTTGAAAAAGACAGGTATGTTTTCAGGTTTCGGTTTGGAGGCGGTATTGACTGTAGCAAATGAAGTTTTGTCACTGCAAAATCCATTATACGACATTTTCTCCCTATGGATATGTGCCTGTCTTTACAGGTATTTCTTTATCTTATATCAGTAACAAATTTGCAAGAAACCCTTTTTTATTAGTCTCGGAATTGGGGGAAAGGAGTGGAGTTTTTAAGCATATATATAATTAACAATGGCTTCTTTTTTTTTCTAATAAGCTACAGTGTAATTCTCAAATAAATATGAATAACTTTCCCGACATTCACATTTCAGTTGTTATTCTCTTCCATTCTCAATTTAAAACGTGTCTATTATCATGTTTTTGTGTTTCTTTTCCCATATTGCTGGAACATTCCTCACTAGTTCTATTAATATGTCTTTCATAATAACATTTAACAGTGCAGCAAAACCTTTCGAGTATAGACATACAGAATCCTCTGCAGACGAAATTTTAAAAAAATGAATACTTTATTCCTTGCAGCGCTTCAAGGAGAACCAAAGAGAACATGAGCCACAGCGGTGCTTCCGCTGAACATCGATGTAAAAATAAACTCGGTTGTTTATCATCGCGACCACTGATTCACCCTCGTGGTCGACCTCTAGGTCGCAATGTAGCGTACCCGCATGTGCATACCCATTTGAATCCATGTGTTTGTGCCAGTATCGAGAGTGACACCTCGACCTCGATCGCGAGGCCTCTTCAGTATCTTTCTACCCTTGGGTCTTATTTTAACAACTTGTGCAAATGTCCTGAGGTTCCCGACCTCCTGGCTACGCCACTGTTTGGTAGCATGCATTTTTCCTAAACATCATCAGTCTCTGTTAACTTCTACTTTCAGCCATAATTTTATTCTTTCAAGCCAAAGAGGATACATTCGTTCTCCTTCGCATTTGGCATTCTTAAAAATAAAATTGTTTTATAATTAAACGTGCGATTTTCCATTTTCAATGTAAATTTCTGTTCCCTCCTCCGTAAAACAAATCTCATGGGCGCAACTTGCGTGTATGGTCCCCCTGTTCCAAATAGAAAAATTGATTTTTTTCTATATTTTCTGCAAGACTATTGCCAAAATATAGAATTTCATATCCAGTATTTCTGTTTACTTGGTACTGGAATTAATAAAATTGGAAGTAATTGTTGTGTGTATGTACAATTGTGCAGAACAGCCATGGATTAATGTTTTGTGCTGCTATATATAAATGTATGAAAATTGTTAGCAAAGTTTATGGAGGGGTGGAAAATATTCTTCCCAGGCTGGGACAACAGTAATTAAGTTAGTGCCAGGGAAAGAAAACTAGAGACGGGGAATTTCCTTAGCTTTACCCCTTACAAAAATGTTTTTTAAGTAACAAACGTTCTGTGTCTGACGTCTGACTGCCTAGCGTTCAGTGTGCCTCCGTGGATGAGTGAGTAGAAAAGGAAGATTGACTCTCTCATAGGATGGTTTCTGTGGAGTGGATTTTATATTTCGACTCCCACGAAATGTTACCTATTGCTCATATTTTACAGGCGGATTACAAGTTACTAATGTGAGAAAAAAATGCAAAGCTCTTTATATGCGTAATGGATTTAAGTTATTTCTTGATTCTGACTCACACACATCGCAATGGATATCATGCTGGACTGTTTCATTAACTGAAAATAATCCGCCATATATTCGCTTTTTTCCTCATTGCCCTGCATATGTGCGGGAACTCATTTCCGCATGGGCATATGTTCCACCGTTAGCCGAGGCTTGCACCATGTCCCCTAAAATGTTGTATGGTGCTTTAATCAACAGTGTTATGTGTCATTCTGTACCCCGAATTTGTCATAAGTTTCCCACCTATGACTGGCATGTGATCTGGCGAAATGTGCACAACAAAATTTTATCTTCGGTCATTCGTATTGTTTGGTTGTACTTTATTCATGAATTACACCCTACCAATGAACGACTCCATACTATTCATCGTTCTGAATCTCCTAATTGTGTGCACTGCGGTCGACTGGATACTCTTTTGCATCGTGTATCTGCACTGATACGACTCGCATCTGGACCTCTTTATGTGGATTACTTGCAGTGATCTGTCGTAAACCAGCTAACTATTTTGACCGTCGTATACTATTTTGTCTTTCCGGACTATGTATGGTATCCCAATACTAAACTCAATGCCGTTAATTGGCTTGTCTGGCATACTATCTATTATGCTATGTCCTCTACGCCGAAGTGTACAGTGGAAAAATATTATTTATACTTAAAATATGCTCATCAGACTTTTCCTATGATCAATCTGCATGAAACATCTGTGTTTGCTAATTTCCTTAAAGTGATTTTGTAAGCTTCCATAGTATACTGGTCTCATGTAATGTAATATCAGTGTTTGCAATGGGGTACTAGTTATTACAGTTCAATAAATATATTTAAAAAAGTAGAGTCGTTGCTTAGTAATAATAAGTTCGATGGTTCGAGTCCTGCTCAGAGTAGTCCATTTTTTTTTTCATTATTTGTTTCCCATATCTGAAGATGTTTCTCCCCCTCCGTAATCATCTGGTGCTCTCAACTGAGTTCTTCACTTGAATTCAACAATTGGTAGTGAGATGCTCTCAGGTTTGGGTGAGCTTTTACATGTCTACTTACCAAATCAAAATTTTCGACAAAATATGGATGCTATCCGATCATTTTGTCTCCAATTCTAAATTTGCGCATGTGACTGTATCTCTCTTTCATCATATTTGCATCTCTCGTTTTCCAAGGTCATCAGCTATGACATAAGATGGCTTGGGGGCAAAGATTGAAATCATAAAAGTGCCATACCAATGGGCTCACTCTCACTAAGCATTTAATTAAACGTATGTGTTTTCACACTGATGGTGGGGGGTGGGTATCCGCTCTTCCTACCCTCCTGAAGTGACAGAATATTTATTCAGAGTCTGCAAAGTCATTTCAGATCAAACGACAAAAAGAGTGTTCATTCCAACAGCAACAGGATTGGACTTTAATTTTTTGTTTCAATTTATCGGCTCAAATAGGACAAATATCAAGTAATATGTTTGCCATAAGAACTACACGTCTAAGATTTATTTCATTTTGGAGAAATGATGCTGTAGACAGTAGTGGGAATCTCGCCCAAGTGTACGGGAATTTTCAGCTCCTGGCGGTTATGCAACCTGCCTTCATTTACAGCTAATTGGGTTGCATACTTCCCAGCAAATGCTTCGGACTCAGTTGGTGGAGCACCTTAGCCGTAAATCTCCATATGGCTGTACCATTTAGAAGTGTCCCCCGCTGTACAACTTTATAACTTGTATTTTCAGGAGACATTAAGCAAAGGTTATAATTACTGCACTGTAATTTTACACGTAAACTTACTTTATTGGGAAGCATACGATCTGAACTTACAATATCGATATAAAGGCGTTCGTACATTTTAAAAGATTTACTACTTTTCACCCTATTAGCACGTTTTTCTAAACCAGCATTTGTGTTATATAATTTATTAAAATGCTCTTTGGTACCTTTATGCCACACGGCACATACTAAATGTGCTTGAGAAGGATCATAAGAATAATTTAATATTGTCTCAATGTATGCACGATAAGGATAAGATCCTCATGAAAAACTAATTAATTTATCATTTAACGAAAAATCAATATGACTAGATAATGAACGTAGGAAATTATTTACTGGTGTAAGAGTATCATCCTCAGTTAAGTTTGTTCAGTAAGGGACACTTCTGGATGGTACAGCCAGCCACAAAAGTAATCCCCCTAAGCGCTCTAATTCCATTACTTTGAATCCAATTCTTTTTCAGTTGTGAGAACGCCTAGACAGATGCAACCCAACTTAAACTTAACTTTTCTCGGCACTGACGGCAGTTGGTAGCACTCAGTCAAGTCTTTATGGAAGTAAAATTGTGAGTAGATGACGCACGAACAGTAGCGTAGCTAGAATTGTTTTTCAGGGGGGGGCAATGAAGGGCCCAAAAATTTGAGGGGGCCATCTCGAATGAACGAAAAATTTTATTCACATAAATACATACGCACACATTATATATATATATATATATATATATATATATATATATATATATATATATATATATATACGTGTGTGTGTTTGTATGTGTGTTCAAGGTGAATTTTTTTCATCTTTGTTGTTCATGGTTTTACCCTTTTACAGCGAAAATGTAAGAATTTACTACCTCAAACAACTAGGATATATTAATACAACTGATTTCTAAGTAAGTGTATAAGTAAGTAGTTCTTTAATCATGGCGTTTAAAATATTTGTGACTGGTTGATTTAAGTGGAAGCGAAGAAATACACTTTTACAGGTAAAGAAAATAACTTATAGGTTCATGCCTCTAATTAAAAGAGGATCTTTCTATTCTTGTGGGCAGCAGCAAACTTATCACAACTTCTTCAAGATCTAAAGATTTAGCATTTTTTTTCAATATAAAGTAATCCTAAATCTTTAAACCTATCATCAGTCATTGAATTGTGTATATGTCTTTAACCTTTTCAAACATGAGAATGACCTTTCACATGTAGCACTAGAAACTGGTATAGTCACAGAGATGATATCTAGCTTGTAGGTTTCTAGGAATGCATTTTTGTAGACGCAAAGATTAACAATATTAATCAAGGATTCAACTTTGGTTTTCTCTCGCCTTCCTACAACTTAATTGTGTATGGAAGTATTTTGGGTTCACATTCGAATATTTCCAGATCATTCCCATAATGCTGGACTATAGGATCCATAATGTTGTAATTTAGAAAGTTTTCACTTTTTGGATGTAGAGTGGTGATTGATCCAATGGTTTTGCTACATGATCCAAAGCGTTTTTAAGCCTCAGTGGTTGCCTTATCAATAGTAGGCAGAAAAATGTCTTAGTATATCATCTTTAGAAATTTCATTTTCTGCCTCCAATGAAGGAAGAGATTCATCCAAAATCAATTTGTGATATTTCGATGGCAAATGTCTAGTTCGTTTCCACGGAAAACCCTATAGTCTATCTGTTTCCGGCTCTCGAATTTCAAGACCATTTTCTTTGCATATCTTCAAACATTCTTGATAAATTTGTTCGAATGTTGTCGTTGAGAGTCATTCTTCAGACCTCATCTTCGACAGCGTTTGAACTAGTGAGTCTACAAGAACCGAATCTTCCGACATGCCCGCATCTACTTGAGATAAGGTGAAGCTCAACGTTATAGCATGGTAGCAGTCATCCCAAATATTATCAGCCCGAAAACATTCGCTTTTGTACAGATTACACTAATTTGCAGGATGGAATGATGGAAGCAAATAAATATCCCAAGTTCTAGATTTGGTTTAATGCCGCATAATAATATAAATTGTTGTTTAGTAGATAAACTGTATTATTATTATTATTATTATTATTATTATTATTATTATTATTATTATTATTATTATTATTATTATTATTAATAATAATAGTAAAGTAAAAAGTGATGGACAAGGACAAATGTTCTTAAGAGACAAACGTCGCACAGTAACAGGAACTGAACTCTAGCAGGAACTGAACTCGAGCAGGAGTTGCCGTCCCAGCCCACTTTAAATTTTAAACCCAGCTCTTGAAGTTTAAAGTAAACTGCCAATAATTATCATGTATTCTTAATATTTCAGAAAAATGACCCGATTCCACGCTCTAAAAATTTGGTAGTCTAATCAGTTACGAAACTAGACATTTGGGGCCCGGGGCAAATTTTGCTATTAGTATCCCCTTAATCTACATCTACACCAATAAACACAGATTAGTTTCCTGGCGTGCTGAGCAACTGTCCCAGTTGCAGCATTTTGTTTTGATCTGGTTGTGATTCAATTATTTTTGGTTACTTTTATTGTTGAGCTCCAAAAATGAGTAACGGATGTGCCTTTACTTCATTAAAATGATGAGATGAACATTCTTTGAAGCAAAAAGAGGAAATGTGATTTTCTTTCCCTAATATCAAACAGTGTTAGTTTAGACATTTCAATCGGGACTCCTTACAGCAAAAGAAGTATACGTGGCCTTTTTCTTTCTTTCGTTTGTTTACTTTCACTAGTGTTTAGAATTTGACGTGAATTCAAATACACAAACACTTCACACCCACACCGAATGGCCGAAGCTCAGCGGTAGAACATCAGCTTAACATTCGGAAAATGGTGTGATCGATCCCTCATGGATAAATATTTCGACTGAGGAGATTACCAAGATTCATCCTCGGTGTCACTAGCGAAATTTTTATGGACCTATTGACTCATTTCCCTCATTTCTATCCTCTGAGTCTTGGATGTTTCAAAGCCTTAAAATCAGTTCAAACGTAGTTGAAATAACTTAACGCTACTACACTGTAGTCGATGCTAAATAAATATTGTTAGTTTTGAGTTTAGATTTGAAGGAGGGGCATTAATTAGTATATCTTGTTGAAAATTCATATCACCACTGATTTACTGTTCTGCATAATTCCTACAATGTAATTTTCTCAGAAATGCTTAGTGCTTAATTTTCTCAGAATTGAATATTTTGACAAAGAACAAATATAAATCTGTGATAAAAACGTATATTCACTGACTGAACTTACTGAATGGAATATCTGTGGACCAGTCCCACAAACTCCTGATATATATCTGATTACTAAACATTACACAAAATAGCATTACTGCCGCATCCAAGTTGTATCATCTCGGTATCTTACCTGATGGTAAGTAATCTGTCTCTGTGATAAACTTCGGAATTTCTCTAGTAGTAGCAGTTTTGTGATTAAGCTAGAGTTAAAATCATTTAAAAGAAAATACTCGTGAAAGATTTATTTATAATCATTGATTTTTGTTAGCTTCATTTTCCCAGGCTTTACTTAGTAGTATAGGTCCACCAAGCACTGACTTTGTTTTTCTTGGAGATAACATCGCAGCAGAAAGCTTCCACTGAGTTGGCAACGACCAAGAGCGTTAGGAAACTAGACGTACTAGAGACAAGAGCAGAAGGCAGTCGAAAAGGAGAACCAGTATCAGTAGCAAATAGTAGTTGTTGGTGTTATTCAGTATCTTAATTTTCTCGAACGATTGGGATACGAACAACAGAGAGAATGACAGAAATAATGAAAACTTCTGCTCTCTTCTTTTACTGTATATTAAACAAGACGGCTCGATATTATTTAATAATAATAATAATAATAATAATAATAATAATAATAATAATAATAATAATAATAATAATACCAAGTTATTTATTGGATGCTACGCATTTGCTCTATGTCGCCATAATCAATGAAGATTAATTACTTAGTGCACGTAGACTTCTTTCGTCCAACACAAGCGTAATGTTTTACTGCAGTGCATACTATTTGTAAGTAAGCTCTCTTATTTTCATATGACTTTCAACATCGAAACGAATGAGAATGCCAACTGATTTTGCCTTTTTTCTGGTTTTTTGTCGATAACAAAGAAGACAGCCAGATAAGGGACAAAGGTTAAAAGAAACGATCAATGGATGCACCATACAGATTTCGATGAACTAGGTCTTGCTGTAATACAAACTAAAACGAGCCTGGATCTTTTTACTCAGAACGCGGACTATTACAACATACGGTATTCTGCCGTTAATAACTCTGTTGTCGAGAGATGTTTCGGTAGTAGTTTCACTTGAGGCCACTATGAACTCACCGTTTGTCGACCTATAGTAGTATCACTCTGTGTGGGGGGCCACTAGGGGGGGAAGACTTTGAGCAAGGGGGCCTGTCCCCCCAGGTCCTCCCTTGGTTCCGCCACTGCGCACGAAACATTTCTCCATTCTCAGATCAATCTCTCTGGTTCAGAGCGTGTTGTCAATGAACATCATATGTTAATCTCAATATTACTGTATATGTAATGTATTTTTTTCATTATATACTGTATAATCAAAGAAATAGAAGCACTGATCACACCTTAATCAGACAATGCTTGAAATAGCTGGAAATATAAAATCTAGAACAACTACTGAAAATAACTTTGTAAATGATTGCCACCATTGGGAGACCTCCGCAATTCTCCACATTCTAACATCTTTTTCTTTCTAGTGAAGAGAAAATCTTGCTTATCACACTGAGTGTGCATTGAAGTTGAAACAGGAACACTTGGAAAACTCTCAGTCTCGCCGGGATTCGAACCCGGGTCTACCGAACAGAAGCTCAATGTGCTAACCACTCACCTAGCGCGCCGCTTATCCTTCTACTGAATCTAATAACTAGTTAAAATCGTTTCATGGAAAAATATAAACAAGATACTCAAATATAACAAAAACAAATAAATATAAACAAAATACAAATAAGAAAATATAAGCAACTTGTGTGAGTGTCTTAATGACTTACTCGAGATTTCCTTGTTTAACTCAAAAACAAGTTATATACACATTCCTCAATGAAGAAAGTATCACGAAATATTCTTGAAGTTGAGCCTACGTCATCGCAAAAGCCGTAACCTATCAGGGAGCAAATGCCTTCAGAGAAGCTCCCCAGCGTTTGAGGGGGCCATTTTCAGACAAAATTTTCTTACACCATAAACTATACGAACATGAAATTAGAATGAAGCATCAAGTAGAGTCGCTACAATACATAAACAAAACAGCACACAAAAGGTAAATAGAACAAAAATGAGTTGTGGACCCACTTGAGTAATATTAATTAGTATGGCTTAGAGATTTATCAATATTGTCCCCTTTGATGATTTTGCCATGTATGGAATGAGCCCAGGGAGTAACTAACGGAACCACAGACCTTGCCGTGCAAGAGGGCCCACAGGCTCCGGTGGGCCCATAAAGATTAGGAGAAAGTTGGAGAGTTGGGGCCTAATAATTACAAAACAACTTTTGCTAGGGTCTCAAATAAGCTTATTAATGCTTGCCCCGCAGAAAAGAGATGAGTCGATTTTGAGTTTAACGACCCTTTCAGCAGCAAGGCTATATGAGGCGTGGACGTACTGATTATTGTGGAATCCTAACCACATGAGATCCCGCCGGAAATTAAATCCGGGTCTCCCACGCCAAATTCAACCCGCAGAAAAGAATCTAAGTTACGGCGCTGGTCATCAGTTGCAGGAAAGTTCCCGATTTACATTACATTTCGTATTTAATATAACTTCTAATTTCCAAAGAAGAAAAGACGACAGATATTACTTTCACATTCTTTAGGTTGTATCAACACGTGTAGAAATAGACAGTTCTATGTTTATGTTCCATAACTACTGGTTTATTTTCTCCTGTTCATATGAGGAATTTGTGGCAAATTGAGGCCACATGATCGTGAGGCTGTTGATCATTAGGCGTAATCCATTACGACGAGTGTTTGGAATACGTCGAAAGAACATGAGGTGCAAGTGGGGAACAATACTCCCGTTTGGGCGATTTGTTTTAAAAAAATGTGAAAGCAGGAAACTCCTTCTACAGTTACTTGCGTTCAAATCCCGTCGTAGCAATTATTATTTTTTCTGAATGGGAAGATAATGTTTATGTAATTGGTGTTATAATTATGTCATTCCTTTGTTATTAATAATAATAATAATAATAATAATAATAATAATAATAATAATAATAATAATAATAATATCGCAGAAGGAAAGAAAAAATAACATAGTCGAAAGTATTCATAGAAACACAAAAGGTATAGAGTGTGTCAGATGTTTCTTAGGTTTACACATGAGCGCAAAAATATTATTACGTTTACGGATTTACAGATAGAATTATCATTTTATGACATGAAATGGAATATAAATATCTGTTAGCTCATAACAAAAATACATTTTTTCGTCCTTCTTCTAAGTAGAAAGGTGAGGTGACATCTTAGATACCATCATTCCCGTGACTAGCGATCACTATTGTAAGTTCGATCACTATTAGCAATTTGTGCACAGCTACGAACAATTCCTTGGAACTCATATTGGCCCATATTACAGCAATTAGGACGTGTCTAGCCCTTTTTGTTCATCAATTGTTGTCCAAACACGTTACTTGCCAGACAGTTACGAAGGTGGATACAGATGACGTAATTTTGTCTTATCGGCGTTTCACCTGTAAAGGAAGTTGTCTCAACTCTTACAAGGAGAAGGCAGACTTTAGTAAGTGAACCTCGGGGCTATTTTTTGCGAGTATGTAGTGCACATTTAAAGAGTTAATATTAAAAACTGGGAGAGCGCAATTGGCAAAAATGACTGAGAAAAACCGTCTTCAAAAGTTTTCTACTCGGCACATATACTTTTCGACGCGCAGATTTATCAAGTGACAGCGTGGCAGAGTGAGTGAAGTGTGCAAGTCATATGCAAAAGGTCCAGGGTTTGATTTCCGTTCGAGTCAACCCTTGTTTTGTTTTTTGTTTCAACTAATAAAGTAACTATTTGTAACTGTAAGTAAAATATTAATTCGCCATATGTTTATAATGAATAAAACAATAGCAATTTTAAAATCACTTGTAAAATATTTCAATTTGTTCCATGCTAACAAGGAAGAAAATTTAATCTATTCCGTAAATATACTGATATCGAGAGTTGTATTTGGTTACGACAATCAACGGCGCCAATTACTCTGTAAATGTATGGGGATGCCATTCATAAAAAATTCATACAACAATGCATGTAACAGTAAAAAGTGCATATGAAAATACATATTCATAAAAATACATGGGGCCCACATGGTCTTGGACGGACAGGCCACCCGGTTCCACATGATCGGCGCCCTTGACGAAAGCCGTTGTCTAATAAATATTGACGCTTCGTGTCTGCATCTGTTGACAGTGTGCGATTTACAAAGGGGTTGAGGGGGAAATATCCTTTGCTAATACTGGATTGTTGAAATAACCAAAGCAGATTCCCCCCTCATTCCTTTGTAATTCTCACACTGTCAACAGATGTAGACACGAAGCTTCAAGAACAGTTTTTACACAACGCTTGCAGCAAGAATAATATTTACGGAAGAGATTAAATTATTTTCCTAGTTAACATGGAACCTCAAAAATTTCTATTGTTTTATTCAATATAAACATATGGCGAATAATTATCTTACTTATAGTTACGAATGCCAACTTTATTGGTTGAAGCAAAACAAAAATGACTCGAACCACATTCAAACCCGTGACCCTTGCTCTTGAGTCGCTGATTCTCATCACTCTGCCACGCCGTCACTTTAAAAGCTTGCGCGTCGTACGGTATAAGTGTCGAGTAGAAAACTTTCAGACGTTTTTTCTCCGTCATTTGCGCCCATTGCGCTCTCCCGATTTGCAATATTAGCTCTTTAAATGTGCACTACATACTCGCAAAAAATGGCCCTCAAGTCTACTTACCAAAGTATGCCTTCTCCTTGTTAGACCAAGAGGAATTGAATATTTTTCATGTTACTATACACCAGAAGTATCGGTTTTGTAGATTGTAAAAATTTACCGAATTGCCAAACCAGGAATCAAACACGCGTCCCCAACATTACGAAACTAACGCTTAAGCCACTACTCTAAGCCATCACTGTTCTGGGAGAAGGAAAATATGGAGCTGTAGTGAATTCAGTAATTACACACATTTACGATTAAACTGTAATAAGTTTTTCATTTCAGTCATGATAAAATAGTAAAGTATTATGCAGAAAGAAGTCAACTTTAAATTGACAACTCTATGTACGGAGGCGCTGCCATATGCTCTCGCCTCGGGCCCTGATTCTTCACGGCACAGCACTGGACAGATACTTATATTGATTGGAATCTGGAGTTTCAGGGCACTGGATTATTTTTTTAAGTTAATTAATTTATGGAACCTTCCTGATTACCTTGTTTCCTATTTTTACTCGTTTTACTCACTTTTGCAGTTTTTTCACTAGCTCTTTAAGAAGACGGACAAAAACACAGAAACATGTAGGAGAGGAAAATCATAAACACTATTCGCGCGTTCTTCCCTTGCCTGAGTAAAACAATAAAATATTTTGAACATGCAATTTTTTGTCTTTCATTTTCTATGTGGTTCCAAATCCAGAGTTGGAGTGGGTCACTGTGTCATGGATCAACAGCATGTGACCCACTGCGACCCATCATCCACCGTGACCCACTGCGAAGCACCATCCACTGTGACCCACCTCTCACTATGACGCACTCTGACCCACCGACCCTCTCTGCTCACTGCATTATAGACAGCATCTCCTGACGCTACAAACGCCAATGAACCATAAAATTACTCCTCCAAAATATGTTAAAACGCCTATATGTGTGATTTGATTACATCAAGATTAGTCTAAAAAACATTTTTAAAAAATACAAGAAAAGTACCACGGAGGATGCAGGAACCACTAACTTTATGATTGCTGGGCGTGTGTTCTTCTGACTACGCCACGGAGGCGACGAAGGAGAAGTCACTTCTAAAGGGATAAATCGTTGAGATCGTTTTAATTTGGTCAATCAGAGTGCTCTTTTAACCGTATATATGAGACGATAACTGTTTGAGATAAGATAAAATGCGTTCGCGATGTAATTTTATAAAATAATGACGCGTGTTTATTTACTTTATTTCATAGTTCTCCCATAATAACTTTCTAATTATCGACGACAGTTGCCATCTAATTTCATACAATTATTGCACTCAAGATTTTTCACCTCATGATGTTGTGGCAGAGTTATTCTTGACCTCCGGAGCTCACTTTAGGAACATTTCGCCAGGAAAAAATAATATGAAATAAATATCGCTTGCTCATGACTGGCGATAGTTTGTATTGTTCCCTTCGCGATTCTCCGCGACGAATCGAAGGAGCTCGAACCAAAAAGAAGTCCTCGCTGAGGCGCGGTGGTAACTTTAAAACCCCGACGCGAGATATCTATTTCGACTTGACGAAACCCTGCTGGAAGTGGGACACTAGCAGCAATCCTTCGACTCGTCTCAACATTGAAGATCGACGTTCACCTGCAAGTGGGCTACTAGGTGTTGGCGACGTTTACGGTATGAGGTAGATCCATTTTCATATAGCCTCGCTGCTGAAAGGGACGTTAAACTCAAAATCAACTCAACTCAACAAAAATACAGTGCTTCGCATCATACATCCATATATGCTTATCATGCGCTTTATAACAATTGCTAAAAGCTTGATTTTATATGGAACGCTTAGAGCGCAGGGCAATCTATCCATCAAGTTGTGAAAAAATAGAGATAAAATTTGTAATGTAAGCTTGTGTATGTTGGTCTACGTACCTTGATTTGGGAATTTCAAATTTCATCCGCTTTTCCACTGAGAGGTATCGATAATTCAACAAGGAAATAATTAGAACATGAGAATTTATTTGAAATTCATCGTAAGTTTGCCAAAAACAAACACTTTATCATTTTATATCGAAAAAGGTCAGATGCATCATTATTGTAACAGAGCGGTGCTTGAGGGATTGACTGTAAAATTCAAATTCCGATTAGTTAGAATTTGACAACATGATTTTATTACAAGTATAAACTCTTTAGCTGATAGAAAAGAGAACGTGGATCTTGTGTCAAAGTTGACAACGATGTGGTTTGGTGGGTGAGTGGTTCATGGTGGGTGGTGGGTCGGAGTGAGTCACGGTGGTAGTGGATCAGAGTGGGCATAGGTAGGTGGTGGATCATGGGTCAGAGTGGGTCGCGGTGGGTTGTGAGTAAAGTTTTCATTCACCCACGCCATCTCTGATCAAATATGTAAAACAAATTCAACAAAGAGCAATACTACTACACAAAACGCTCAACATCTTAGCTATTTATAACAAACTAATGCATGATCCGAATAATTCTAGTATATCCACAAATCATCATTTGTCATATTTTACCGAAATTCATCATGACTTTTCTGACAACCTGATATTTGAAATGTTGTTAATACGCAAAGCTCATTGATCTCATCAGTTATTCACTTATTCTCTTATGACCATCAACACCATTAGGGAACTTCCCGTAGATATAGAAAGGTGGAATGTAGTATCCAGGCTGGGTGTAGCGTGCAAATAAATTAATGAAAATCAACAGGATAATATTTGCCTCCTACAAACCCCTAAACTGGAGTGTGTTGATTATTCAACAAAAAGGCTTGAAATCAAATAACAAAATTTATAAAATATAAAATATGTACCAAATTCTCGACTTTACAATAATAATAATAATAATAATAATAATAATAATAATAATAATAATAATAATAATAATAATAATAATAATAATAATAATAATAAAATAACAGAATTACAAAATCAATTACGTAAACAATGCCTTCCAATTAAGAAAAAATGATTGCTATTGTCCCCTACCACCAGGAAGGTTCCCTTCCGTTCAAGGTGTTCCCATTTTAAGACAAAACTGTCTTACTCCATATACAATAAGAAAATGAAATTACAAGTAAAGAATCAAAAAGGTACATACACTACATAATTAGCCCTTTGGGGATCCCATGCTACAATCTGTACCATACGGGGTGTTTCATGTTACATTGCGTTATAACTCTCCTATTTGAACTTTTTCGTCCGTTTTCTTTTTTGTTTTTCAAGTCCAGAGGCAGTGTAGAAAACCTTACGTATGGTTTCACATCTTCCTGCGTCGAGACATAGGAGGTGATGACGTCATAATTCTAAAATATATATTTTCTTTTAATATTGCGGGGCCGGTCTATGTTCATTATTTTTTGGGGGGCTTATTTTTGCACGTAGAAGATTGAAATGTTGCACAAACATTCAGTCCACAGAGTACTATTTACCAGATTTTTTTTCCAGATTTCTGCGTTAAAACAGGGGGGATCCAGAGGGGCAAAAGTTGAAAAAAGGGATATTTTACCAAGAAATCCTTTTGTTCTTGATTTTCCCGCCTTAGATACATGATGGAGACAAGTGAATGGTTGCGCCTGAAGACAGCTCTATTCCAAAGAGAATGATGTGCGACACATGACCCTAGGGTAATTAGGACAGTGTCAGGGATTTTTTATCAAAATATACTTCTGTATAGGGGAATTTTGGACATTTTCGGTATTATTTTTTGCGGGCTTATTTTTGCACCTAGAAGATTGAAATTGTGCACAAAAATTCAGTCCACCGAGGAATACTTACGAGATTTTTTTTCGTACTTCTGTGTTAAAACAGATGGGTACAGAGAGGCTAAATTTGAAAAAGGGAAATTTTTACCAAAAGATCTCTTTCACGGGATTTTCTTGCTTTAGATACATGATGGAGACAAGTGAGTTGTACCGCCTGAAAGGCAGTTCTACTCTGAAGAGAATGATATGCAAGCCATGATCCTAGGGTAATTAGGGATGTGTCAGGGAATGTTTAAAATTTTCCCTCTGTATACGGGAATATGGGACATTGTCGGTATATATATTTTTTGGCGGGCTTACTTTTGCACCTGGAAAATTGGAGTTGTGCATAAACATTCAGCCCACCTAGTATTATTTATCATATTTTTCAGATCTCTGCGTTAAAGCAGCGGGGTCCAGAGGGGCTAAAAGTTGAAAAAAAGGATATTTAGAACCAAAAAAAATCCATTTTTTCGGGATTTTCCCGCCTTAGATACAGGATGGAGACACGTGAGTCATAGCGCCTGAAAGGCAGTTCTAAGCTGAAGAGAATGATGGGCGAAACATAACCCTAGGGTAATTAGGGATTTCTCAGGAAATTTTTTACCTGAGATCATGGTGTTTTACGGTAATTTGGGGCATGGTAGGAATTCCTGATAAAATTTCCTCTGCCCTTAGTATTTAAGATAGAAATTTGAAATTTGGCACACACATTTAGCATACCAAGTACTATTTACCAGAATTTTCTAGATGGCTACGTTCACACAGGGCCGCTCCAGGGGGGCCCAAAGTGCGAGAAAAAAATTCCATTGAAAATTTTCCCTTTGACATCATTTTTCCCGCTCCTGGTATATGATATGAGCATGCAAGTGGTACCATTTGAAAGCCAGCTCTATTCTGAAGAGACTGAGGTATAGGCCATGATCCTAGGATAAATAGTGACGATGCAGTAGCTGCTTGACTGAAAGTCTAAAAAATAGCCCAAAGAGCCGGGTACCGGAAAGGGTTAGAACAGCACACTATAAGTAAATAAAACAATAATGAATAGTGGGCCAATTTAAGTAAAAAAATATGTCTACAATTTGGGGAACTAGAAATGATATATATTCGTATATTATTGTCAGATTTGTCAATATGGTTCCCTTTATCAATTTGTCGTGTATGGATCGGGCCCAGAGGCGTAACTAACGACCCCGCAGACCTTGGTGTGCGGGAGATTCCAATAATTTCAGATATCCTCTGATCTTATTGGCCGATACAGATGGGATATCAAGAGTCATGACCTACATATAGTTGAAATTGAGGCAGACTGCTGTCGGCTCTCCTGGCCGAGTGTTCTAGAACAACGTTCTAGTTATAAAATTAATTTTTGGCGTGAGTTAAAACCTTGCCCGGGGATTTTTTAAATTTTTATAACACTTTTCTCATTAAAATGAGCTTGCAGTTTTATTGTACTGATCCATAGTAAAAGCAATAATAATAATAATAATAATAATAATAATAATAATAATAATAATAATAATAATAATGATAATAATAATAATGATAATAATAACTAGAAGTATTAGTGGTATTGGCTGTAGCATCATTGATAATAATTATATTGCTTAGGTAGAGCACTTAAAGAAAGTACTTGAAACTACACACAACATTTGGCTTGATTTTCTTCGTTTTCACTCGACACGAACCGAAAGTCGAGTGAAATTCAAGTCAAGTTGGAGGAAATTTTTCGACTTGAGTTCTCAAAGATGTCTGTTTATAGTCGAGTCGAGTTTCAGTGAAAACTCGCACGAAATCGGTCGTGTCCATCCCTACAATTCTTCTTTACCTTCTAGTTTCCAAAGAAAGAAAGACGATAAAAATTATTTTAACATTCTCTGAATTATATCAACAGGTGTAGAAATAGTGTGTGCTATGATTATCTAACACAACTACTAGTTGATTTTCTTATCTTTGTCTGGGTAATTGATGGCAGAGTGTGAGAGCAAGGAACTTCCATTACAGACACCCGAGTTCAAATCCCGGTGTGACATTTCTTATTTTTTCTTGATTGGAAGGTATTGTTTGGGTAATTGATATTGGAATTCTGTTATTCATTTATTATTATTATTATTATTATTATTATTATTATTATTATTATTATTATTATTATTATTATGGCAAAGTCGAGACTTGCGTACATATTTGATATTTTATGAATTTTCTGCTTGGATTTCACGTTTTTTTAGTTTATTAAACAACACACTCCATTGAAGAGGACTTGGCGGAGGGAATTGTCATCCTGTTGCATTTTCTTTTTTTTTTTTACTTGCATGCTACACCAAGCCTGGATACTACATTACTCCTTTCTATATCTACGGGTAGTACCCTAAATATTCTGATTATCATAAGAAAGTAACCGAGCAAGTGCAGAGATCAATTAACTGAGCGTATTAACAACATTTAAAGTATCAAGTTCTCAGAAAGGTCATGAAGAATTTCGGTAAAATATGACAAATGATGATTCGTGGATACACTGAAGTTATTTGGATCATGCAATAGCTATTTCATCAATAGCTAACATATTGAGCATTTGTATAGTAGTATTGCTCTTTGTTTGGTTTGGTTTTACAGATTTGACAACACAAGAAAATGGAAGACCTAAGTGCATTTTCTCCATATTTTATTGTTTTACTTGAGGAAAGGGAAGAACGCGCAGTAGTGTTTCTGATTTTTTTCTCTCCTATATGTTTCTGTGTTTTTGTCCCTCTTCTTAAAGAGTTGGTGAAAATAATGAAAGTGAGTAAAACGCGAAAAATAGGAAACAAGGTACTGAGGAAGGTTCGTTAAATTAATTAACTTTAAAAAATAATCTAGTGCCCTGAAACACCAGATTCTAATCAACATAAGTATCTGCCAAAGGCCGGGCCGTAAAAAATCAGGGCCCGAGGCGAGAGCATATGGCAGCGCCTCCGTATATATGAGTTGTCAATTTAAAGTTGACTTCTCTGGACTATTCTTTCTGCATAATAGTTTACTATTTTATCATGACTGGAATCAGAAAGTTTCAACATTATTACACTGGAATCGCAAAAGTGTGTAATTACTGAATTCACTACAGCTCCATTTTTTCCTTCTCCCAGAAAAGATATTTCTTAGTGTAGTGGCTTAAGCGTTAGTTTCGTAGTGTTGGGAACGCAAATTCGATTCCGGGTGTGGCAAATCAGTAAATTTTTACAATCTAGAAAACTGATACTTCTGATGTATACTAACATGAAAACTATTCAATTTCTCTGGGTCTAGGAGTTGAGACTACCTCCTTCACAAGTGAAATGCCAACAACACAAAATTACATCATCCGTATCGACTTCATTCGTAACCGTCTGGACAACAATTGATGAGTATATAAGGGCTAAACACGTCCTTACTGCTGTACTATGGGCCAAAAATGAGTTCCAAGGAATTGTTCGTAGCAGTGCACACATTGTAAATAGTGATCGAACTTACAACGCTAGTCACGGGAATGATCCTATCTAAGATGTCACATCAACTTTCTACCTAGAAGGGCGAAACAGAATACATTACTATTATCAGCTAACAAATCTTTATATTCCATTTCCTGTTGTCTTAAAATGATAATTCTATCGTTTAATACATAAACGTAGTAATATTATTACGTTCATGTGTAAAATTAAGAAACATCTGACATACTCTATATCTTTTCTGTTCCTATGAATACGTTCGAATATGATACTTTTTCTTTGCTTCTGTGGTATTATTATTATTATTATTATTATTATTATTATTAATATAAATAATAATAATAATAATAATAATAATAATAATAATAATGGTAATAAAGGAATGTCATAATTACAACACCAAATACATAAACATAATCTTCCCAATCAGAATAATTAATAAGTGCTACGACGGGATTTGAACCCAGGTAGCTGCAAGGGTAGTATCTTGCTTTCACAATTTCTTTTAAACAAATCGCCCTAACCGGAGTATAGTTAGCCACTTACACCTCATGTCCTTTCGACGTATTCCAAATAGTACAGGAACACGAACACAGAAATACAGAGAACAGTTAAAATTCCGACCTTGCTCTTCAGAGGATTTCTAACCCGTAGTGGATTGCGCCTCATAATCTGCAGCCTTATGATCATGTTGGTCAATTTGCAACAAATTCCTCATATAAACATAAGAAAATAAATGTGGAACATAAACATAGAACTGTCTATTTCTACACGTGTTGATGGAATTTAAAGAATGGGGATATAATTTCAGTCGTCTTTTATTCTTCAGAAATTAAAAGTTATTTAAAGTCGAAATGTAATGTAAATCGTTACCATCTCTGCAACCGATGACCAGCGCCGTAACTTAATTTATTGCTGATGGGAGCAAGCATTAATAAGCTTATTTGTGCCCCCTAGAAAAAGTTGTTCTTCTGATTCTTGGGCCCCCTCTTTCCAACTTTCTCTTAATCTTTATGGGCCTCCCTGAGCCTGTGGGCCCTCCCGCACGGCAAGGTCTGCGGTTCTGTTAGTTACTCCCTGGGCCCATTCCATACATGACAAACTTCTTAAGGGGACAATATTGATAAATCTTAAAGCCATACGAATAAATATTATTTTTAGAGTCCCTAATAGTAGATATTTTTTACTGAAATGGGTCCAAGACTAATTTTTGTTCTATTTATCTTGTGTGTGCTGTTTTGTTTATATAATGTAGCGACCCTATTTGATGCTTCAGTTCTAATTTCATGTTTCTATCATATATGGAGTTTGAAATGGGCCCCATTGAACGGCGGGGAGCTTCTCTGGGGGAAGGCAGTTGCCCCGGCCTCCTACATGTTATGACTCTACCATGGCGTAGCCTCAACTTGAGGAACCTTTCGTACTTTTTTTTCTCATTGAGGAACGTCTATATAACTTGTTTGTTTAGTTAAAGAAGGAAATCTCGAGTAAGTCATTAAGACACTCACAGAAGTTGCTTATATTTTCTTATTTATATTTTTATTTATACTTTGTTTACATTTTTTGTTTGTTTTTGTGATATATGAGTATCTTGTTTATATTTTTCCTTGAAACGATTGTAACTAGATGTTAGTTTGGGTGGAAGTTAGTTGTTAGCGCATAGAAACTCTATTTGGAGAACCTGGGTTCGGGAACCGGCCAGGCTGAAGCTTTTTTCCAGATTTCTTTTTTCAATTTCAATTTCAATGCATGCTCAGTGTGATAAGCAAAATCTCTCTTCCAGAAAGAAGACGATGTTGGAAGGAGGAGTTATTGCAGAAGGTTTCTCAATGGAAGCACTCATTTACGAAGTTATTTCCAGGAGTTTTTCTAGATTTGATATTTTCAGCTACTTTCAAGCATTTTCTGACTCATATGTGATCATTGTCTTTTTTATTTGATTGTACAATACATAATGAAAAAATACATTACGTATACAGCAATATTGAGATTAACATATGATGTTCATTGGACAACACGCTCTGAAATACAGAGATTGATCTCAGAATGGAGAATTGTTTCGTGCTTCATTTATTCACAATTTTACTTGCATAAAGACTTGACTCAGTGCTACCAACTGCTGTCAGCGACGAGAAATGTTACGTGCAAGTTGGGTTGCATCTGTCTAGGCGTTCTTACAACCGCAAATGATCTGGATCCCAAGTATTGGAATGGGAGCTCTAAGGTGGGGAAATACTTTTGTGGCTGGCTCTACAGGCATATGGAGAGTTACGGAAAGAGTGCTCCACCAGTTTAGTCAAAAGCATTTGCCGGGAAGTATTGCAACCGATTTAACTTTAAAGGAAGATGGGTCTCATAATCACCAGGCAGTGAAAATTCCCGTACACTTGGGCGAAATTCTAACTACCGTCAACAACATCATTTCTCTAAAATGAAATGAATCTCAGTTGTCGTTTTTATGACAAACATATTACTTGATATCTTTCCTATTCTTGAAGATAGAGTGCAACAAAAAATGAGAGTTCAGTCCGGCCGGTTGTTGTTGGAATAAACACTCTTTCAGTCTTTTGATCTGAAATGACTTTGCAGAACGCAAATAAATATTCTGTCTCTTCAGGTAGGTAAGAAGACCGAATCCCTATCCCTCTTTCAGTGTGAAAACACATACAGTTAATCAAAGCTTAGTGAGAGTGAGCTCATTGGTATAGCAATTTTATGACTTGAAGTTTTGATCCGAAGCCCTCTTATGTCATACCTGACGACATTGGAGAACGAGAGATGCAAATACGATGAAAGAGAGATAAAGTCACATGTGCAAATTTTGAATTTGAGACAAAATGATCGGATGATATCCATATTTTGTAGAAAATTTTGCTTTTGTAAGTAGACATGTAAAAGCTCACCCGAACCTGAGAGCACCCACTAGCAATTGTTAAATTCAAGTGGAGTCTCAGTTGAAAGCACCAGATGATTACAGAGGGAGAGGAATATCATAAGATATGTGATACAAAGGATGAAAAAATTCAAGTTCTGTGGACGGGATTCGAACCATAAAACTCACGATTAACAAACAACAGCTCTACTCACTCATTCACGGAGCCACACAAAACGGTAGGCAGTCATACTGCACTGTGACATATTAATAGAACTAGTGAGTAATGTTCCAGCAGTATGGGATAAGAAACACAAACAACGTCATAGTACACACATTTTAAATAGGGAATAGAAGAAAATAGCAACTTAAATGTGAACGCCAGGTGCATTATTCATATTTATTTGAGAATCATATTGTAGCTTATTATTATATAAGGCAGTGCCGGTTGCAGGAAGGGGGAGTTAGGGTTGAAGTCCGTAAATTGTGAAAATTCTAAAGATAAAAAGAAGCTACGGTTAATTTTTTTCTATGCTTAAAAACTCCACTTCTCTCCCGCAATTCCGAGATTAATAAAAAGGGTTTCTTGTAAATTCGTTACTGATATAAGTCAAAGAGGTACCTGTAAAAACGGGCACATATCCATAGGGTGAAAATGCCGGATAAAGGAATTGCAGTGACGAAAATTCATTTGCTGCAGTTAATAACGCCTCCAAATCGAAACCTGAAAATATAAATGATTTTTTTTATTATTTTACTGGGAAATAATTTCTCACCTTGGTGTTGAATGAGGGCATTTCTTCTCAGAAATTTGAAAAAAAAATGTCAAAGTCTTTGATTCATTGATAGAGATGAACAAGAGATGAGACTCAAATAATTTTGCGAAACATGAGACCAAACTTTAGCATTTCACATGTCTCGTCTCGCGTCCATCCCTATTTATTAACTGCTTTGTCCTATCAATTTCAAAATTATGTTTTGCAGTGATTTCTATGCAATAATTTCAGGAGAGTTAAAGTAATGTTTCTCCTAAAACTGAGAACTTATAGCGACGGCGCGACCACCACTCTATGTGCGCATTTCATCCATCTAGAACTAGACATCGAGGTAACGACCACTACTTAAACCTCGACCTCGATCGCGAGATTTGTGAGGTATGTCTTGACCCTAAGATTGCGGTTTTATTCAAAACTTATCCGGGGGTGAAACCCGGACTCCCCCAAATGAACGTTTAGCCAGCGACCCCCAAATAAATTCCTCGTTACGCCCCTTCTACCAAGTGATGTACTCTCCTATGTATGAGACATGCAAATAAGTGTGGAATTCATTAGAGGAGCGGAGAAAGCTCGCTATCAATTTAGGTACTCTTTTTCTGGTGGAGAGAAGGAGAATGACAAATGTGGGAAAAATTTCGCCCAAGCCCCTGGAGGGATGGTCACTGGGGCATCGGAAACGGGGGGGGGGGCAAGGCGGAAGCTGACCGCTGATATTTTCATGGAGGGCAAAGTACTCATTTTGCCCATCCGCTTTGAGACTGTATAAACATAAGATAAAAGTGATTATATGAACTAAATTTTGTTTCTTGATGATAATGTGAAAACATTCTCTATTCTAGATTCATCTTTCTATCTGAGACATGAGAACAGGCGCTTTTTCTCACCCACATTAGACAGAAAGATTTAGGAAAAAGGAATTCAAAATTCTTCTTCTTTCGATAGGTGTACAGTGGGCCACACAAATTCTTGATGTAAAAAATCTTCGAGATAGGTAACCCAACTAACGCCTGCTACAAGATTAATTACGTCTGGTAGAGTAGCTAGAACAGCAGCATGAAGTTGTCTCCAACTGTTAAAAGAACAAATCGTACAGTGTGTGTTTGTGCAGGAATGAGGAGAAACGCTGGTTCACGAAATGACAAGAGGGAGCCTTTGGATAATTGTACTCACAGTAAACAGCACAATACCAGAAAAAAATATACGGACACCAGAGGCACCGATGAGGAGATAACAGTCAGAAGACAAATAATCATATAATTAATTCATATGAGAGATTATAAACAAGTTAACTTACTTCAAGTGACTATACATATCTGCGTATCAAATAATATACTGATAGGTTATGCGGTATATGTAGTACGATATTTTTTAAGTAAACACAAAGCCTTGCGCTGAGTTTTCAAACTAATAACAATATTCCTACCTGCAAATCAATTAAAATATGGATCGATCATTCGAGGAAACCCTCAGCCACCAATGAAAATTTCGGGGGACTAACAGGGCCTGAGCACCTTGGTTCTGGCTCCACTGATTGATACGTAATATAACTTCAAAAGAAGAACTCGTCCGATTTCATTATTCGTTAAATGACTTTTGAAAATTCTAAATATTAATATGCAGTAATTTATTTGTAAATTTTAAAATAGCAAAATTCAATAACACTCAAACGAGTTGGAGAATTTATCCGTACTAAGCGTATTTCCCCTTAGGTTGCAAATATAACTGAAGGTTCCTGATTTGTATAATATTTGTGAATATTTACGCATTGAAACACAATGAGAAAAGGGGAGTATATAGTGTCAATTAACAACAATTTAAAAATGCACGAAATTAACGGATACTATCTAATTTAGAACCATTAACAAAATTAACTCTGTAATTCGTTTTCTCGATTCATTTTTCTTCTTTTACTTCCAGGATTACATCATCACTGAATTTCTCCACTGGAGAATATCTTCGTTTAGCAGCATCCAAGTGGAACTCAGCCTTGTAAATGAAACATTTTAAAAAGACTAAACGGAGCGGGAGGGAATCGAACCCAGGTCAGGAAATTGACAAATAACAACGCTACCCATTCACCTAAAGCGTTAATTACTGTGGCTCGCCTAAACAAAGAGTATTTTCTGTTCGCTAAAAACAGTAGCTGGTTTATCGTCAAATTGAGTGCCAAAACACAGGAATATGGAATATGTCGATGCCCTACATTGGCTCACTATGGGAAAGTAAATGGAAATATTCAATATTACAAGGATAATAGAATCAAGTGGAATTGTGCATGTGCAAATAGTTTATACTAACATAGAGAATGAAACTAATCCATATTTTAGCTTATTGGGTTGACAATGTTGCCAACCTGGCCAAACTGTTATGTTTTTAAATAGTAGTAGACGTCCACACTTTACCCTATGATTGCTGAAATAAAAACATTCCTAAATATGGGGCATTGTTTTCCAAAGTTTGTGTGGCAAAAACGTAAGCTGCGTCAAAATCATCATCACCATCACCCGGCAGGAGTTCACGTGGTTCGGTTTTTACGTTAATCATTACGTCTCATATAGTCTTCCTGTTGAAAGGGATGTTAAACTCCAAATCAACTCAATTCATTAATAACACAGTTCTGAGTTAAATATCAACTTGAAACTATACGTCCAAAATGAAAATTATTCATCCTCCTGGTATATATATATATATATATATATATATATACAGAGAGAGAGAGACAAAGAGAGAGAGAGGGAGGGATGGAGAAGAATAAATCTGGTCTCATTTTTCATAGGCCCGCGGTGGCTTATTGGTAGAGCGTACAAGCTTGGTATATGGGGTCCTTGGTTCGATCCCAGCTTGCACAAAGTGAGATTTGTGGTGGAGAAACACCGTGTGTGCGTGTTTTTTTCAGGGTTCCCCTGTTTCCTCCCATTTTCTTCGTTCCACAATTGTCATTCGTTGCTCATCATCACCGTCTCCTTTGCCTAGTTGATATATGCATGGGAAATCTAACTTAAATCTTTAATTTCATTTCTTTGAAAAAATAGTGTAATTTATAAGCTGCATCTTCATAAAGCAACCTGAACGATCATACAGATGAATAATGCTTAAAATTGAATTAAATTGCAATTTATGTAATCCGCAATATCTTAGGTTTCTCATTTATTTACATCGAATGTTTAGTTATTTTATACTTTATAGCAAGAAACCTAAAATTAAATCTTTAGTTTTACATCCCACGCTTATGCCGGTTAATCTAAAGGAGACGGTGATGATGTGAAATGAATGGAATGATGGAATGAAGAAAGTGTGAGGAAACGGGAGAACCCCGAGAAAACCCACAAGCATGGTCTTTGTCCATCACAAAGTCGATATTAGCTGCTATATAAGACACAATTGTCTATACCTTTGGTGTGGGAGGCCCTGGTTCGATTCCGGCGGGTGCTCATGTCGTTCGGATTCCATGTTAATCAGTAGGTCGGTCTCATATAGCCTCGCTGCTGAAAATGACACTAAACTCAATTTCAACTCAACTAAACAATTATCTATACATTGAATTTAATTAAGAAGTCGGTATTGTTATCATAAGAGCAAATTTATGAAAGTGAAATGTATAATAATGGTTGTATATAAAATAGAGTTTGCGTAATGTGGTAAAGTCCAACTATGGTTGCAATAGTGGACAGTTCAAACTGTGAATCTCATCATTCTAATTATTTCACTTCAATGTTCAATTCCAAAGTTGCGCCCGAAATGCATTGATATACCAGCAAAAGCAAGGAAATAGTCGCTGCTCAGACGGTGAAGTCATGGACTACTAACGAAGTCATGGACTCCGTGTACGAATCTCGCCGCGGTCTAATTGTTCACAGTCGGGATTCAATTCCTACGAAGCATATTTTTACTTTGTTGAGACATATAAATCTATTCTATTTCTAACAGTAGCTTCTATTCCTATCAGTATGCAGTTGGTCGTCCCAACAGCTTAGAAAAGAAGTAGCTTTAATTTGCTAACAGCCAGAATCCACTCCTTATTTCGACATATGTTGTTTGATTTAAAGTGAGCACTGCACAACTGCACAACTTTGTTCCACTCTCCTTCAGACAATTTTTACACGTTAACAGAAAATATTGTACTGACCTTGTAAATGCCTTTAAGGATAAGACAAAATCAAAATGTTAACACACTGTTCTGTGAGTATTAGCTCAGCAGAGGTTTCGGTTTACGTTTTCTTGCTATGTTTCTGCACTCTTTAGAAACGAGAGCTTTGTTGTATAAAGAAAAAAATTCGTTCCACTACTTTTTTTTTAACGTTCATATATTAAAGCGAAACAATCATCTGGTTTACAGAAGCAAAAATGTAAAGTTTTAGTTTCCTGTTTAAAATTTAATACTTTTCCAGTGCTACATGCTAACCAGTGCTTTATTAGTAGAGTGGAAGATGAATTTTCGTAATTACTGCTTTCCCAGGGTGGGAGGAGTAGATCCACCCCTGTAGAAATCTAACAATTCTCATAAGCATTATTAGTTATGCAATATTCCTTCTACAACACTGCAACTATAGTTTGTATCTCAAGTAATAGGTAAAATAATAATAATAATAATAATAATAATAATAATAATAATAATAATAATAATAATAATAATAATAATAATAATAATAATAATAATAATAATAATATTTTAGTATCAGACTTGAAGAGATTTCTACATGATACATGTATTCATGAAAATTGTCACTACTTGATACGCACTTAGTTGGTATTCCATTCCCGGCGGAAGTTCATGTGGCTCGGATTCCACGTTAATCAGAGATTCTGTCACATATAGCCTCGCTGCTGAAAGGGACGTTAAACTCTACAATGAAATGAAATCTTTGAGTTTTACGTTCCACGGATATGTCAGCTAGGTTAAAAAAGACGGTGATAATGAGAAATAAATCAAAGGGTGGAATGAAAAAAAATGAGAGAACCCCGAAAAAACTCACGCACACGGTGTATGTCAACCACAAAGTTCACTTGGCGCGAGCTGAAATCGAATGCACCAGAAGTGAACGCCCTAGCACTGAGCCACTGCGGCCTGGTTTAAACTATACATGTCTAGCATGTAATACTTCCCAAGTGTATCACTCCGATTTTGATAAAATTTAGCAGGTAGATACTACATGTAATCGAATACATGTTTTTTTTTTATTTTCTGTGGAAAAACGGTTTTAGGTGGCAAAAGCTCCCACCCAAAAGTTTGAAATTTGACGTCCGAAAGGCAAGAAGAAGTGGACCGAAGTGAATGAAATTGTGCACAGATATTGTAGACTTAAGACTTAAGACGAGGGAATATGTGATTATAATTTCCCTAATAATAATAATAATAATAATAATAATAATAATAATAATAATAATAATAATAATAATAAACAGTTGGGTGGACCAAAGAGTTGGGTGGGGGAAAGAGTGGACCGAAGCGAATGAAATTGTGTGTAGATATTATAAATGTAAAAATAAGACTTTTCGTGTTCAACACGTGTCCTCATGCGATTTCTTCAAATTTGGTATATTAACAGTAAGCACAAACAGTATAGCGTATTTTATAGTATTTCGAGAGTTGCCTTTAACCCTTACAATGCTTTACCACATAAACAGAAAGACGTGTCGATTTATTTCCTATTTACTGTTGATGTGCCAAATTTGAAGGAAATCACATGCGAACACTTGGAAAACTCGATAAACCTTATTTAATATATGCAATACCTACACACAATTTCATTTGCTTCGGTCCACTCCTTCCTGCGCTACTACGGTAAAATTTACTTTTTTCGGAGGGAGCCTTGGCCCTCGAAACACTATTAGGGCCAAGGCCCCTCCGAATTGCACTGTTTATATTTGGTAATCAATGGTTTAGAAGGTCTAGGTCCCGCCCAACTATTTTTGTTAAGCAAAATTCGAAAAAGTATTCCCTCGTTTCAGATCTACAATATCTAAGCACAGTTTCATTGACTTCGGTCCACTTCTTATTGCCTTTCGGGCTCAAATTTCAAAATTTTGGGTTAGGACTTTGGCCTTCTGAAACCGATTTTCCGCAGAGAATAAAAAAAATCGTATTCGTTAATGTTTTTTCATATTGTCACGACAACAAAATTTCGTTCCAGTTCTTCATATCCTTTAAGCACTTCTGACATACTATTATTAGCATTTTTGATATTTCATGATCAAATATTTGGAGGAGTCCGTGCCCCACCCAACTGTTTCTGTTTAGGTGAATACGAAACACGTATTCCCTGATTTTAGGTCTACAATATCTGTGTAAAATTTCATTCACGTCGGTGAACTTCTTGATTTTAGGGCGTTAACCTCAAAAATTTTGGGTGGGGGATTTTGCCCCTAAAACCGTTTTTCTGCAGAAAATAAAGAACACATATTCGTTTATTTTATGTGTAGTATCTATCTGGCAAATTTATTCAAAATGGGAGTGTTACACTTTCGAAGTGTTACTTGTCAGACAAAACTAGTCACCTGTTGTATTTTCTCCGCTCCTACTTATATATTTTACACCGATCACTTCGTTCCAATCACAATGGATTTTGTCTTTCAACCATTTATTTTTATCCTATATTCTTCACAAACTCTTCTCAAGTTTTCAACGTCTTATTGACTTTCTTTTTATATTCTGCAACAACAGCCATATCATCCGCAAACCATATATAGCTAATCATTTTACCTCCTAACGAAATAATATCTCCATTATGTAGACTCCTCTTCGCTATCTCTTCTAGATAGATATTAAATAATGTCAGCGAAAGGTATCACCCCTGTCAAACTCTCCTTCCAATTGCATTATTTTTCTACTGTGCATTCATCAGTGAATTTCCATGACAAATCATGAATAATTCTTATACTTTATATAATATTTATGGACGAATGTGTCATAGAATCTATATCAATAACATACACCATTTCTCAAAGTAACGAATACGGTGAACATAAACATACGATCAATAGACATATTACGTCAGGGTAAAATAAACTTCAAACACTACAAAATATATTCTATTTTCTCTCCCTGCCGGACTAGTGGCTAGCACGTTTGCCTTAGGTGTACGGCGTCCCGGGTTCAATTCCCGCTCGGTGAATTTCAACTGGCTTTAATGTTTCTGTGTTTGTGTCCCTGTCGTTCAAGGTTACTGCAAATAACTGTAAAGTGTGTATACCGAGTAGAAAATAGATACAAGTTACTGAGAAACGTTCGGTAAACAGTTAACTTAAAGAAGAGGAAAAATGGTCTACAGCGCTTACGCGTAGATCACTTCTAAAGGTTAGTTCGAGTCCTATCAAAGTAGGATTTGCTTTCACCTGTTCTCGAAGTTTCTCTTTGTGTTTCTATTGGATTCGATTAAATAGAACTTCGAATAGAGACGTCGGGGAATTCATTTATTGACTAAGCCAGAAATTCTGATAAAGATAACGATTATAATTTTATTATTATTATTATTATTATTATTATTATTATTATTACTATTTAAAGTACGAAGTTTAAAATGAGGCTCTTCAGCATTTACGTAAGCTAGTCCACCATACATTTGCGAGAGTTTCCTTTGGGAAATGAAGTATATACAACATTTAATAGTAAATAATATTATAATAAAATATATTATTAAAAATATTGATTAAGTAAATGGAGTTAAAAATACCTTTCCTGTAAGTATTATATATAGAGCGGATTTGCTTTAAAGTGCAATCCACGCGAATATTCGAGTTTTAATCCGACTAGAAGTCGATATCTTACACGATAATATTTACTTCATTATTTCTATATTTTTTTTATTCTTGTACGTATTATAATTCTCTTCAAGTTACGATTTTGCCATTTCAAAACGTAAAACGAGAAATTAATATAATATTCTATTTGTTAAGAAAACCTTTGAAACAGTGATGATTTCAGGGGAGACCTGAAGGGGAGTGTGAGACACTATCGACTTAAAAAAAATATCCCCTTCGAAGCCATATTTTCGATCATATTCAAAGTGGACTAATAGCGGTTTTCCGTCCTTCATATGTTGACGATTCCCCGGGAAGAATCATCTGAAATCCCGAACACTTATAAATAGTTTTTCGTTAGAAATCTAAGGATAATAATGGAAATATTGAATATACTTAATATTTTGTTTTCAGCTATAGATTTTGGATTTGCAATTCATATAATGATCCGTTCTAATCGAATTTGAAAGAAAAGTAGTTGCCAAAGACTTATTCAAAAAATGTTCTCAGTCCTCTGATGAAAATAGGAACACACTTAAAAAAAAGGCCCATTCTACTTACAGGGTCTGAACACATATACTTCTGATTGACAGATTATTCACTCAAACCGCTCGACCATTTCTCATGCTTTCATAGTGTTTCTTTTGACTTTTGTATAAAATGTTTTTTCTGCTACACACTCGCTTTTGTTTATGTCGGTACGACTATGAGTTTGTGGGGATATTTGGACGTTACAGGTCTTGGAATGTATAAAAGTCTTTTTCGTATAAATTACATTCGACTTTACGTCCTAATAGCATATATACAGCAAGTTGAATCTTTGAAATGACTAAGGTAGGCCTAGTTCTTATCATGAATGTTTTCATAGTTATTAGTCTGGAACCTGGAAACTTACTTACATGAAATTTGGTATGAGTATAATAGATTCAAAATAAAGGAGTTCTTTATTTTGTTTTCAAAAAGTCTGCAATGTTTATAATTTAATGAATACCCTCTGAGTCCATAACTGGTTTGTTTAATTGCTCTAAAAACAACTTCAGAGCTAGCTGATTACGGAGAACACTTCCTTTCGCTCATGCGACAATTCTAACTAGTCGAAATTCGCGATTGAATTCCGGTCTGCTACTCGTGCGCTTAAAACAAAGACCACCATGTTTGTACGTCACTGGTCGGCATTTTTGCCGATCCCAAACGTTTCAGTATTCTTGCCAATTTGATGTCGAGAACAGAACCCAACCAACCCTTGCGGGGCTTCTAACCCGTTACTACTACTACTAATAATAATAACACGAATACTAATGCTAACACTAATACTAATACTGATACTATTATTATTACTACTACTACTTTTGCAATTGATCTGTATAGTGAAACGGCAAACTTATTTTAATGAAAGAAATTTAATGATAATTTTAAAAATATTCGTTAAATCACTACTTGAATATTATTTTTAATCTTATTTTAACGAAAGAAGTATTATATTTTTTTTAGAAATAATAAAGAGAACTTTCCTTAGACAGGGTTTGAACCCACGCCAACAATGACTTTCTTGACTAACATGTTGCGCTAGTTCACTCGGCTGCGAGGACCAACATCATCCGGCCTTTACTTTGTGCTATATGTAGGTAATGGCTCGTGATGTCGTATCTGTATCGGCCAATCAGATCAGACCGTATCTAAAATGTTTGGATCCGCAAATATGCCACCGGTCAGTACAGTGAAAAGGTCTGCGCCACTCACTAGGGAAACGGGGGCCGCAGTAGGGTGGCGGCACCTGACACCCGGAGCTGAAAAATCGCCTTTTTCTCCAGGGTACCCTGAGAGCAAGGACTCAATTTTCCAGTGTCGCTTGATACGCTATGACCCACGCAGCGTCCACCCATGGTCTTTTACGACCTCTATTTTAGGGGTGTATTCATTCTCTTTTATGAGCATTTTTAGGGGGTGTACTCGTTCCCTTTTATGAGCACTTTTTAGGGGTGTAATCGTTCCCTTTTATGATCACTTTTCCAACCCCTATTCGAACTTAGCAGAGAATACACGAACACATAGCAGAACAGATAATATTTTATGAGTACATTTTAAGGGGTCGACTCGTTCCTTTTTATGATCACTTTTTCCACTAGTATTTAAACATAGCAGAAATAATAAAATAGTATGGACTATTTTCCAACCCCTATTTTAACATAGCAGAAATTACATAAGACTACGAACACATAGCAGAGCAGAGAATACATAAGACTACGAAACATAGCAGGGGTGTATTCAGTCCGTTTTATGAGTACATTTTAAGGGGTGGATTCGTTCTCTTTTATTATCACCTTTTCAACCCCTGTTTGAACATTTTACCATAGCAGAGACTACGAACACATAAGACTACGTAACATAGCAGGGATGTATTCTTTTCCTTTTATGAGCATTTTAGGAGTGTATTCGTTCTCTTTTATGACCACTTTTTCCACCCCTTATTTTACCATAGCAGAGAATACATAAGACTACGAAACATAGCAGGGGTGTATTCATTCCCTTTTTCAACCCCTATTTTAAGTATAAACATAGCAGACAATGAATATCTATGTAACATAGCAAAGGGGGTGTACAGAACACACAACTGTATTCGTTCCACCCCTATTTGAACATAGCAGATAATACATAAGACTACGTACTTTTTCCACCCCATATTTTACCATTGCAGAGAATACATGGAGACTACGAACACATAGTAGAGCAGATAATCTTTAAGAGGTGGACTCGTATGATCACTTTTTTCCACCCCTATTTGAACATAGCACATAATACATAAGACTATGTAACATAGCAGGGGTGTACTCGTTCCAACCCCTATTTTAACATAACAGAAATAGTAGACAATGAGCAAATTATAGCAAATATTACAATCGAACACCCTGAACCGTCCACTCACGGTCTACATATAGTCATTTTAAGGGGAGTATTCATTCTCTTTGATGACCACTTTTCCACCCCTAAGAAAAGACTACGAACATAGCAAATTCGTTCCACCCCTAATTGAATATACCAGAGATGTATTCGTTTAGGGGTGTATTCATTCTCTTTTATGAGCACTTTTTAAGGGGTGTACTCGTTCTCTTTTATGAGCTTATTTTCCAACCCCTATTTTAACATAGCAGAGCAGAGAATACATAAGATTCATTCCCTTTTATGAGCATTTTTTAACATAGCGGACAATGAATACCTATGTAACATAGCAAAGTCAAATGTCACAGAGAGTACATAAGATTACGAACACATTTAGTAATAGGTCACATTTAGTAATATGTCATCGAGGCCACATGCCCCAAAAGTGTTGACCACGGAAGGTCAAAATCGGAAACGGAACCACATATTGAGGTGGTGTTTCCACATTTAGTAATTGGTCATCAACTACCATTTGACCCAAAAGTACCGACCATCGAGGTCAAAGGTCAAAATACTTAAAACCTAATAACTCGAAAACGGAGACACATATTGAGATGGTGTTTCCACATTTAGTAATTGGACATCAACTACTACAAGTTCCAAAAATAATGACCATCGAGGTCAAAGGTCAAAATACTTAAAACCTAATAACTCGAAAACGGAGCCACATATTGAGATGGTGTTTCCAAATCTAGTAATTGGTCACCAAGTACTACAAGTTCCGAAATAATGACCATCGAGGTCAAAGGTCAACATACTTAAAACCTAATAACTCGTAAACAGCCCCACATGTTGAGGTGGTGTTTCCACATTTAGTAATTGGTCACCAGCAACTACATGCCCCAAGAAAACGGGGAAGGGCCATTTTATTTAATTTTGTAGTACTCAAAATATACAAAGATATAAATTTGTGTGACCCATCCAGTTTTGTACTAAGCAGAAAATTTGTTGGCTTTTTAGAAAGACTATTTTATCTTTTGTATTCAGATTTTCCGGCTACTTTTTGTGCTCTACAAATAAACGGAGGAAAAGCAACGAGAGACCATTTTATGTGCCTTTTGTAACGAAGAAACAAATTTGAAGGCGGTTCATTTTAACTAATCCTGCTGCGAGTAGATCAATTAGTACATAGTAAAAAAATAAAACAATATGGCATTATTGCGATTTTTCATTTTCGAATACATACGAATTAAGCCACTATGGCAAAAAAATTCTACTCTCTCCTTATGCTTATTTGGAGCAGACTTAAGAGGACCAAGCATTAGAAACCCGCTAGTAGGGCGTCGATTCAGTAAACTCGTTATGCTTTAGAAAACAAAATCCATATTGGAGTTTACCTTTTATACAACAAACAAGCTTCTTAGCCCCACTCCAGAAATTAGAAAACAAATTCTTTCTTCTACGGTCTTCGGCACGCATTTTAGACCAAGGGCAGCAAGACACTATATTAAATAACACTTCTGCTGGATAGAAATTCGATTCTCTCGATCTTCTGCTTTATCCGTCAACTTTACTTGGAAATTATCCACATCTTAGAATTTATCAGGTTACATCTAGTAAAAGAAAACGAATAGATAATTTTGAGACAGTTCCATATGTGTAAATACAGTATTAGTAGAAACGATAGTTTTTAATTAAGTAGAGATAAGGAGGGAGTGAAAAAACGGAAAATTAAATTTTAAATCATTATTATTATTATTTTAGAGGTCAAAAGGAAGAATAAATGAATTTGAGTGGCATATGTACGGAATTTAGTTTTGTACCGGGCAAAAAAATAAGTGAAGAATTAATAAAATTTGAAAGGAATATTTTATTTTGTACCAGCTGGAAATTTAGTGTTGTACTATTGTATCAATTTAAGTATTTTGTACTATTTAGTACCACCGAGAAGGTGTAGAATATTTAGTTTTGTACCAAGCAGAAATTTGTTGGCTTCTTTATTTTGTATTAACGACTAAAACCTTTAACACATACTTGGTTGTGTGCGTTACAATGGCCGAAGTTTTTAATTTCCCTGTGGTACAACGTAATGATCGCCCCGCTTATTCTAGGTCTACAGTTAGATATTTTCGACTGGATAATGGTATACAGTCATGATTTGTTGAGCACAATGCCCACTATAACGATGTGGTAGACAATTATTTGATGGATAGATATTTTGTTTAATAGTCGCTATAACAAATGGTATATGGTAGAATTTGTTAAGCATTTATCGCAGGTAGATATTAAGATAGACTTTTTGTCGTTGGTTACTCGTTTAACCGCACACAGTTCTCTTTTCCAATCAGCTACCTTTTTTGCCATGAAAACTAAGGGTAATAGTTATTCTGTGACAGCTTTCTTTCGCTATGGGGGAACGCAGGACACTTTGGATGAGTTATTAAAGTTTTGGAATCATGTGTGCGAGTTCAGGCCAAGTATCCAGATTGCAGATTTACTTGGTTGCTTTACACGATGTGGTAAAACTGGCCTTTTTGCGGTATCTCCTGATACCTATCTGTTGGACCTCGCGGTATTTGGAAACTTGGTGAAAAAGAATAACAAATGGTTTTTCTCACAATAAAGCTATACATACAGAATAATCCATTATGGCAAAAAAATACTACTTTCTCCTTATGCTTAGTTGGAGTAGACTTCGATAACAAGAACGATACATTGTGTAAGAATTTCCAAATAATAGCGGTATTGCACTGTACTTATAATAGTCTGTAATAGTGCAGTTTATTTTTCGAGTGAGAGTAGGTTTTAAAGGTGTATTGTAGTCTACCAGCAATAATGATCTCTTAGAGAGTTATTAGGTAAAGATAACAATTACACCGCCATTCTGCGAACACATTTATGCGATCCAATATCTCAGATTTAAACAAAGAAAGACCATATTCTGCTACTCAAACAAACGAAGGAATAAGCTCAGAATTTCTATACCTTTTTGTGCTATTCAAATAAACGAAGGAATAAACCTATTCACTTTTATACCACCTTTTAGTTTTGTACCAACCACAAAAAAAGGGAAGAAGGACCATTATAACAAGCTCACTACTTTTATACCATTTTGTATTACTCTAATAAATTTGGGAGGTCTACTTCATTTTTGTAACGACCAGAAGAAAAGTGAAGATGATACATTTTATACCTTTGTGACAGATTAAAAGAAACGAGTGGTTCATTTAGTTGTGGTGCTACATTTTGTATATTTTTTGTCATCCAGAGAACAATTAAATTGCCTCTCCCGTCACTATATGGGTATTGACGTGTGTTTAGCGAATTAGGTTTACAAAATACTAACGGCGACGCTAAAGTCCAAAGTTTCCCGGTCACTAACAAAATATTTGAGCATCAGATTTAACAAACCGGAGTTGCGTCATAATTCAATTATAACTTAATCCATAGCAATTAGCGTACTAAAGAAAACTGATGAAGGACGACGAATCATAACAGCATGCATGACCATTTTTGATCACAGTGGTGATAGAGGAAAAAAGCAGAAGGAATCATATCAAAGTAAGAATCAGCTCATCAAGGAAAACAAAAGTTTCATGTTCCACACCATCTATAAAGAGTGCGAAATTATTCATTCTGCTGCTGCAGATATTTAAGCAGCGTTACGAATGCGTTACCTAACACTTGTATTGCAAAGGTACTGCCTATTGCTCAACGATTCAATTATTTTTTAAACTTTATTTCCTCGTCTAAGTCCAAAAAGACAAATATATATTTTTGCATTTATGTATTTTATTATAATGGAATATAAGATTATGGAGTATATTTGGAAATAATAGAACATACATCATGATGTTATATTAACGAATTATTTTGCATGGCCTTGAAACATATTATTAAACACGGAGAATGCATAGAATGCTTTTATTGTAGGTATATAAGTAGATGTGTCACACTTGATTTGTTTTTGCGGAAGAGTAGAAAAATGACTAGCATGGAAATTGCTTATGTTTCACCTAGAGAAAAAGAAATTCAGCGTGAAAACGAGAAACCAATACTGTTAATCTAGCCGTCTGACCCCGATTTGCCAGATGAATTACGTGATAAAGTGAGAATCATATACCCAACACAGGAAATAGAAGAAGCGTATTATTTTAGACGGTATAATAGATATAATGATGAAATACTCCGGAAAGTGATGATGACAGTATTTCAAATATTACCTGTTTTGAACTGGAAGCTAATGAGTGCGAGTGTACTAGTGAAAGTATTAGTGATACATGTGTTATACAATTATTTAATGAGTATACACCAAATTCAGTATTATTATGTGGAGCATGTTCTAAACATAATGAAAATGAAAAAGACCACACTTGTTTGCTGCAGTATGATTACGAATTATTACAAAAGGTGTGGACGATCTTAATTAAACGTGAAATGAGAGAGAAAATCTATAAACTTTATTTAAAGAAGCATTTTAAAGGTTGCAATATTAAGAACACTTATACTTTGGAGAGAAAATTTAATCTGGTATATGAATACATTACAGAGTGTGATTATTATATCAACAAAATAGTAGTAATGTTTTTAGAGAAAGATAAAAAATTATTTAATTCTGTAAATGAACACTGAGCCCACTGTAGCATATGTATTTGATTGTGTAGGAATAGAAGAACATTTTAGGGCTAAAAGTAAAAAGAGTTACTGAGAATTGAACTGTTAACTATATTATTTTATAAATGGATCAATTTGTACTATTGTAATATTAAGAATTTAATAGAGTTCAAACATTGGACACTGGCGACTGAATTGTCAGTGAAAGTAGTATATTGTTTTCTTTAAAAGAAATAAAGAAACTGATCTGGATGACAAAAAAAATATACAAAATGTAGCACCACAACTAAATGAACCACTCGTTTTTTTAATCTGTCACAAAGGTCTGTCACAAAGGTATAAAATGTATAATCTTCACTTTTCTTCTGGTCGTTACAAAAATGAAATAGACCTCCCAAATTTATTAGAGTAATACAAAATGGTATAAAAATAGTGAGCTTGTTATAATGGTCCTTCTTCCCTTTTTTTGTGGTTGGTACAAAACTAAAAGGTGGTATAAAAGTGAATAGGTTTATTCCTTCGTTTATTTGAATAGCACAAAAAGGTATAGAAATTCTGAGCTTTTTCCTTCGTTTGTTTGAGTAGCAGAATATGGTCTTTCTTTGTTTAAATCTGAGAAATTGGATCGTATAAATGTGTTCGCAGAATGGCGGTGTAATTGTTATCTTTACCTAATAACTCTCTTAGAGATCATCATTGCTGGTAGACTACAATACACCTTTAAAACCTACTCCCACTCGAAAAATAAACTGCACTATTACAGACTATTATAAGTACAGTGCAATACCGCTATTATTTGGAAATTCTTACACAATGTATCGTTCTTGTTATCGAAGTCTATTCCAACTAAGAATAAGGAGAAAGTAGTATTATTTTGCCCTAATGGATTATTCTGTATGTATAGCTTTATTGTGAGAAAAACCATTTGTTATTCTTTTTCACCAAGTTTCCAAATACCGCGAGGTCCAACAGATAGGTATCAGGAGATACCGCAAAAAGGCCAGTTTTACCACATCGTGTAAAGCAACCAAGTAAATCTGCAATCTGGATACTTGGCCTGAACTCGCACACATGATTCCAAAACTTTAATAACTCATCCAAAGTGTCCTGCGTTCCCCCATAGCGAAAGAAAGCTGTCACAGTATAACTATTACCATTAGTTTTCATGGCAAAAAAGGTAGCTGATTGAAAAAGAAAACTGTGTGCGGTTAAACGAGTAACCAACGACAAAAAGTCTATCTTAATATCTACCTGCGATAAATGCTTAACAAATTCTACCATATACCATTTGTTATAGCGACTATTAAACAAAATATCTATCCATCAAATAATTGTCTACCACATCGTTATAGTGGGCCTTGTGCTCAACAAAACATGGCTGTATACCATTATCCAGTCGAAAATATCTAACTGTAGACCTAGAATAAGCGGGGCGACCATTACGTTGTACCACAGGGAAATGAAAAATTTCGGCCATTGTAATGCACACAACCAAGTATGTGTTAAAGGTTTTAGTCGTTAATACAACATAAAGAAGCCAACAAATTTCTGCTTGGTACAAAACTAAATATTCTACACCTTCTCGGTGGTACTAAATAGTACAAAATACTTAAATTGATACAATAGTACAACAACTAAATTCCCAGCTGGTACAAAATAAAGTATTCCATTCAAATTTTATTAATTCTTCACTTCCTTTTTTGCCCGGTACAAAACTAAATTCCGTACATATGCCACTCAAATTCATTTATTCTTCCTTTTGACCTCTAAAATAATAATAATAATGATTTAAAATTTAATTTTCCGTTTTTTCACTCCCTCCTTATCTCTACTTAATTAAAAACTATCGTTTCTACTAATACTGTATTTACACATATGGAACTGTCTCAAAATTATCTATTCGTTTTCTTTTACTAGATGTAACCTGATAAATTCTAAGATGTGGATAATTTCCAAGCAAAGTTGCCGGATAAAGCAGAAGATCGAGAGAATCGAATTTCTATCCAGCAGAAGTGTTATTTAATATAGTGTCTTGCTGCCCTTGGTCTAAAATGCGTGCCGAAGACTGTAGAAGAAAGAATTTGTTTTCTAATTTCTGGAGTGGGGCTAAGAAGCTTGTTTGTTGTATAAAAGGTAAACTCCAATATGGATTTTGTTTTCTAAAGCATAACGAGTTTACTGAATCGACGCCCTACTAGCGGGTTTCTAATGCTTGGTCCTCTTAAGTCTGCTCCAAATAAGCGTAAGGAGAGAGTAGAATTTTTTTTGCCATAGTGGCTTAATTCGTATGTATTCGAAAATGAAAAATCGCAATAATGCCATATTGTTTTATTTTTTTACTATGTACTAATTGATCTACTCGCAGCAGGATTAGATAAAATGAACCTCCTTCAAATTTGTTTCTTCGTTACAAAAGGCACATAAAATGGTCTCTCTTTGCTTTTCTTCCGTTTATTTGTAGAGCACAAAAAGTAGCCGGAAAATCTGAATACAAAAGATAAAATGGTCTTTCCAAAAAGCCAACAAATTTTCTGCTTAATACAAAACTGGATGGGTCACACAGATTTATATCTTTGTATATTTTGAGTACTACAAAATTAAATAAAATGGCCCTTCCCCGTTTTCTTGGGGCATGTAGTTGCTGCTGACCAATTACTAAATGTGGAAACACCACCTCAACATGTGGGGCTGTTTACGAGTTATAAGGTTTCAAGTATGTTGACCTTTGACCTCAATGGTCATTATTTTGGAACTTGTAGTACCTGATGACCAATTACTAGATTTGGAAACACCATCTCAATATGTGGGTTCGCTTTCGAGTGATTAGGTTTTAAGTATGTTGACCTTTGACTTCGATGGTCATTATTTTGGAACTTGTAGTACCTGATGACCGATTACCAGATTTGGAAACACCATCTCAATATGTGGCTCCGTTTACGAGTGATTAGGATTTAAGTATGTTGACCTTTGACATCGATGGTCATTATTTTGGAACTTGTAGTACCTGATGACCAATTACTAGATTTGGTAACACCATCTCAATCTGTGGTGCCGTATTCGAGTTATTAGGTTTTAAGTATTTTGACCTTTGACCTCGATGGTCATTATTTTGGAACTTGTAGTACCTGATGACCGATTACTAGATTTGGAAACACCATCTCAATATGTGGCTCCGTTTTCGAGTGATTAGGTTTTAAGTATGTTGACCTTTGACTTCGATGGTCATTATTTTGGAACTTGTAGTACCTGATGACCAATTACTAAACGTGGAAACACGACCTCAATATTTGGCTCCGTTTTCGAGTGGTTAGGTATTACGTATGTTGACCTTTGACCTCGATGGTCATTATTTTGGAACTTGTAGTATCTGATGACTTATTGCTAGATTCGGAAACACCATCTCAATATGTGGCTCCGTTTTCGAGTGATTAGGTTTTAAGTATGTTGACCTTTGATTCGATGGTCATTATTTTGGAACTTGTAGTACCTGATGACCAATTACTAAACGTGGAAACACGACCTCAATATTTGGCTCCGTTTACGATTTTTTAGGTTTTAAGTATTTTGACCTTTGACCTCGATGGTCATTATTTTGGAACTTGTAGTACCTGATGACCAATTACTAAACGTGGAAACACGACCTCAATATTTGGCTCCGTTTTCGAGTGATTAGGTTTTAAGTATTTTGACCTTTGACCTCGATGGTCATTATTTTGGAACTTGTAGTACCTGATGACCAATTACTAAATGTGGAAACACCATCTCAATATGTGGCTCCGTTTACGAGTGATTAGGTTTTAAGTATTTTGACCTTTGACCTCGATGGTCATTATTTTGGAACTTGTAGTACCTGATGACTAATTAATAGATTTGGAAACACCATCTCAATATGTTGTGCCGTTTTCTAGTTATTAGGTTTTAAGTATTTTGACCTTTGACCTCGATGGTCATTATTTTGGAGCTTGTAGTACCTGATGACCGATTACTAGATTTGGAAACACCATCTCAATATGTTGCTCCGTTTCGAGTGATTAGGTTTTAAGTATGTTGACCTTTGACCTCGATGGTCATTATTTTGGAACTTGTAGTACCTGATGACCAATTACTAGATTTGGAAACACCATCTCAATATGTGGAGCCGTTTTCGAGTTATTAGGTTTTAAGTATTTTGACCTTTGACCTCGATGGTCATTATTTTGGAACTTGCAGTACCTGATGACCGATTGCTAGATTTGGAAACAACATCTCAATATGTGGCTCCGTTTTCGAGTGATTAGGTTTTAAGTATGTTGACCTTTGACCTCGATGGTCATTATTTTGGAACTTGTAGTACCTGATGACCAATTACTAAACGTGGAAACACGACCTCAATATTTGGCTCCGTTTACGATTTATTAGGTTTTAAGTATTTTGACCTTTGACTTCGATGGTCATTATTTTGGAACGTGTAGTACCTGATGACCAATTACTAAATGTGGAAACACCATCTCAATATGTGGATCTGTTTTCGAGTGATTAGGTTTTAAGTATGTTGACCTTTGACATCGATGGTCATTATTTTGGAACTTGTAGTACCTGATGACCGATTACTAAATGTGGAAACACGACCTCAATATGTGGTGCCGTTTTCGAGTTATTAGGTTTAAGTATTTTGACCTTTGACCTCGATGGTCATTATTTTGGAGCGTGTAGTTGCTGGTGGCCCATTACTAAATGTGGAAACACCACCTCAATATGTTGCTTCGTTTTTGAGTTATTAGGTTTTAAGTGTCATAGAAAGGGTGTATCCCACATAAACTATAAGACCCAGGTAGAAGTAAGTGTGGTATTCTTTACCAGCATGGTCGAATCGGAAATGTAAATGTTTCTGCGCATGCGTGTTATTTGTACTAAATCGGATTTGGCATACGCAACCAAGTGTGTGTATACTATGTTATTTAGGGGATGAATAATAGGTCATAGTTTTTTATGACCTGCTCGTTGTACGTAGTCTGCTCTATTGAACCGGAACCAGCACTGCAACTGGAACAGTCTGTAGTCTAGTGTAATTTTTCTGCGCATGCGTGCAATGTGTAATTAATTGGAAATTTAATTTTACTGCGCATAAGCAATCAAGTGTGTGTGTGTGTTGTTATTTTTTATTCTTTGCTCTATTATGTTGCTATAAAGTGCTCGTAAAAGAAAACGGGTGTGTTGTGTCTTATTTTATGTTTCTGCGCATAGCCGTAGTCTGCTCCTAAACTGGAACAATCTGCGGTCTGCTCTATTATGTTGCTATAAAGTGCTCGTAAAAGAGAACGGGGGTGTTATGTCTTATTTTATGTTTCTGCGCATATGCGCAGTAGGTCAAAAATTGGTCTCAAAATGGAGGGCGAATACACCCCCATTATTCTCTGCTATGTTTAAAAAGAGTGCTCATAAAAGGGAACGAATCTTTGCTATGTTACGTTAAATAAGCAATAGTCTTTTATTAGCTCTGCTTGTCTTATGTAATTTCTGCTATGTGTTCGTAGTCTCTGTGTAATATCTGCTTTAGCTCTGCTGTGTTATCGATCTGCTATGTGTTCGTAAACTGCTCATAAAAGGGAACAAATCTTATGTGACATGTGCGTGGACGGGGATCCGGCGCCGGCCGATCAGCGCGTGGTCCGCCAATCGGCGTTAAGGGGGCGGGGTCCGGTGCCAGCCAATCGTCGTGGTCCTGCGCCAGCCAATCGGTGGGTGTCCGCTGCCAGCCAGTCAGCGCAGTAGATACTCCTAAAATGGAGGTCGTAAAAGAGCGTGACCAATCGGGTGAAGGGGCGTGGCCGGCACCGACCAATCAGCGTGAAGGGTCGTGGCCAGCCAACCAGCGTCAAGGAGCGTGGCTGGGGGCGTGGCCTGCACCGACCAATCAGCGTCAAGGGGTGTGGCCAAGGGGGCGATTTCACGTGACCTGCGCCAGCCAATCAGCGTCAAGGGTTTGCGCATGCGCAGTAGGAAAAAAACAGCCCCAAGTGTCCCCACCCTACTCACATACATATATATATTTTGGTGGCAACACTTCTAATACACACACCACAACTATAAAATTATTTTATTTTTATTTTTTATTTTTTTTTTACATTTATTAGCACTACGACTGGTAACCTCCGGAAATCCTTGAGGGTAAGTTCCAGTCCTTGACAGGGTTTCTTTAATATTAATCAGCATTGTATTATAAATCATTTTTATAGCTGTTACTTTCTTTACTACAATTTCAATTAACTATCGTTTAATTTATTATTAATTTTACATTATCTTTCAAGAAGAAGACACATACATAATACAACCTAATGACATAATATGATTATGCTAGATGGCTCTTCACAGAAGCTTTCGCTTGTGAGTGAGAAACCATCTTCATAAAGTATATATGAGTGAAATTTTATCATTGTTTCCTCTTTTTCTCTTTTTCTTCCTTCTCTCCTCCATTTTTATTTTTTTATTTTTTTTAAATAAACCCCCCAGTAGTTGTAGATAAGCATATTTCAAGTGACGTTAGTCGAATATTTACTAATTTAATACATTAATTTAATACGTTAACGTTCTTAAGTCATCATTCTTTAGTTCCTTTAACCAATTAGTTATTAGTATTTTTAATCTACGCATTTTTTCTTCTTCCCTAATTTCTTTTGGAGTATTATTTTAAAGTTTTGGGGCCAAATAATATGTTTGATTTTGTGATATACCCTTATTTACTTTTATTGTTTCAAGATCTTTTTGAGTTACTTTTCTTGTTCTATACCCATGAGAAATTTTATTTCATTCATTTTCATGTTTTTTTACATAGAGTAGGACTGCTTTTATATATAATTTTTCAACATTTAAGACTGGAAATTCTCTATAGTTTTGTTTTGTAGACTGTCTTTGTTTTTATTTAAACATATTCTTATAATATTATTTTGCTGAACTTTTAAAAGTCTTATATGTGTCTCATAGGCAGATCCCCAACTTAAGATACCATACTGTAATATATTTTGTGTTAATGCATAATATACCATACGTAAAACTTTTAATTCTAGACTTCCTCTTAATTGTACAAATTTATACAACAATTTTCTTAATGTCTTGGCTACATGTTGAATATGCGATGTCCACTTTAAATGTTTATCAATTTTCACTCCTAAATAATTTTGTTCAGTTACTTTATTTATTGTATTACAGTTACAGTCTAAAGTACTAATACAGTTATGATATTTTAAGACAAATTTTGTGGCTGTCCGGTTATTGTTGGGGAGAAAGCAATATAATTGGTTTTTGTTAAGTTTAGTACCAAGGAATTTTGTTCAAGCCATTGTTTTACTTTCTTTACTGTTATTTCCGCTTTTTTATAAGTTCCTTCCCACTTTTTCCCTGTTATTGTTATAGTGGTGTCGTCTGCAAAACATTGAATATAGCCATCAATGCCTATATTATACAAATCATTTATATAAATTATAAATAAAACTGGACCAAATACTGATCCTTGTGGCACTCCATAGTTAACCTGTGTTAAGTCAGTCATAAAATTTCGAATTTTAACAGCTTGCAATCTATTACTTAAATAACTAGTAAACCACGAGAGTACTACACCTCTTACTCCATAATGTTCTAGCTTAGTTAACAATATATTATGAGATATTGTATCGAATGCTTTGGTTAAGTCCAAAAATATTCTTATTACTTTTGCATTATGATCCATGTAATTTGATATTATTTCCGTTACTTTATAAATTGCATCAGATGCACTTCTCTCTTTTCTGAAACCAAACTGATTTAATGCAAGTATGTTATTAGTTTCAAGGAAGGAAACTAATCTCTTTTTAATACATTTTTCTAATATTTTAGCACAATTACTAAGTAGCAATATTGGACTATAGTTATTGAGATCCTTTCTTGAACCTTTTTTATATACTGGTTTCACGAGTGCTTAGTTTAAAATGATTAGGGAATTGCCTGTTTCTAAACTGATATTATATATATGCAACAGTGGTTTAGTTATTTCTTCTTTTACATTTTTCAATATTTTAGCAGTTATTTCGTCTAGTCCTGAAGCCGATTTTGCTTTTAGTTGGTTTATATGAAATGATATTTCTTGTTCAGTAATAGGCGTAAAAACATACTTTTTTTAGCTTTGTTTCCTAGATATTCATTTATTTTGGTTACATTTACATTTTTTACTAACCTTTCACCTATATTGCAGAAATATTTGTTGAATGTGTCAACTACTAGTTTAGGATATTGCTGAAAGTTAATGTTACCCGTAGCCGTTTGTATTACTTTAATGTCCATGCTTTTGTTTTCTTTTTGTCAATAATGTTTGATATTACATTCCATAATTTACCTGTATTGTTCGCACAATTAACAATCTGCTTTTTATGGTACTCATTTTTTTTACCATTTTTATCAGTTGAGTTGCCTTATTTCTGTATTTTTATAGTGTTCTTTTATTTCTAGATTATCTTTATTTTTTATTACAAGTTTGCTTAATTTGTCTCTTTCTCGTATATGTAATATCATCAGTTAACCATGGCTTTGACTTACGATATTTTGGGACAGCTTTTTCAATTACTATTTGCGAAGTTTTAATACATTTTTGTAATGTCGAAATGAAAGCTGAAGTAGCTAAATTTACATCCAAACTTTGAAACACATTCAACCAACTACACCTCTGTATTTCATTTTTTAGTCTTTGGTAATCTATAATAGTTCGAGGTTTGTTTGTTATTGATTTATCGGCAATTTCCATATTTCAGTAACTGAAAAGAATTCATATAAATTGCATATGAATTTCTCAATTTATAACTTAGCTTTTCTTGTTTTCAATCTTAATAACTCAGTGTGCTATAGTATCAATTTCAATAAACTGGGTACATACGGTTCTATTGCATGGTTGTTTGTGTTATTGTGTTTTCAATCCGAATAATCTAGTGTACCAGACTAGTTTTCAGGAAGAGAAAGGTATGCACATATATTAAACACACAATCAAGGGTGCTGATCCTGGGGGGACCGGGCCCCCCAAAGCTCATGTGGCCCCTATTTTATTTATGAGTATACAATATTTGGTTTAATTTGAGTGCAAATTGTCTTAAAATCTTCATATATATACCTTCTGCATCTGAGTGCCCCCTCCAAATCTACAGAGAAATCGACGCTCTTCTATACTATAGTAATATTTTCTAGTACTGTATATTTTTTTTATGATTACTCTATATACATTATTTATAAGTAGCTGTCGTGTCACTGCTTATGGAAATTTTACAATCAAGTAATACTAGAAATCCTATTCTAAAAATACAGAAATCACACTTATTTTCTGTAAGTTGGCCACTTTTCGATGGAACCGATGGTGGCCAACATAGAGAGGTTTCACTGTATATATATATATATATATATATATATATATATATATATATATATATATATATATATATGTGTGTGTGTGTGTGTGTGTGTGTGAAAAGAGAGATAGTAGATGGATAGGTACATAGGTAGATATATAGATATAATTCTCTTAGGAAATAAACCATAGAAGGTAGACAAAACCATTTTTTTACTGGATATCAGAAGTGACAAATAGCGTCTTACACAGTATCCTAATGTAAAGTGGTGAAACGAAATTATGTATTACTGCGAATACATTAGAAACGAATTGTCCTTGATATATAGTTGTCAAATAGTATTGGAAAGATCTTCATCCAGTAATGGATCGACAATTGATGATAATTATATATATATATATATATATATATATATATATATATATATATATATATATATGCGATTCAAATATAAAAACGCTCACTACTTCACTCATATATATAACCTCAGTTCTCATTCTTGATATCTGAACATATTTAAGATAAAGGAACTACGCAATAAACTCATATATCTCCAAACTAAACACAACAACAAACTGGGAAAGGCTATGTGACAATACATATAAAACACACAACCACGTAACAGTTTCTACACTGTACCTGTGTCTTGACAAGGCTTTCACTCCTTCTCCAGACTGTTTTATATCAGGGTGAGCCAAAAGTCCTTGGACACCTGCATACGTTTGGAAATCGACGGGAAAAGTAAAAAGTGATGATGGGAACAGAGGTTTAATGAGGAGCCACAAGTTTTGGAGTGTATGTCAATCATGGCCGCCATATTGAAATCCGCCATTTTGGGTTCAAGTCATTTTTTAAGTGGGAAGGGGGTGTATGACACATCAAATAACACTAGCTTGAGCTCAGGAACTTCGTGGTGTATTTTTTTTCTATCTTGTACAGTTTAGAAGTTATTAATTTTCAAAGGTTGGAAATTACTTTGATACTGACCCAGTGCTCTCTTTGTTCCAGGTGATTTAAAATGGGTCTGACACGTGAACAGAAGATCGAAATCATCCTTAAATCAGGGGAACGCAGCAAACCAACAATAGCAGCTGGCAACAACCGACGACACCCAGACAGAGGACCGGTATCGCACAGCACGGTGGCTCACGTGATCACCAAATTAAAGGGAGACGGGCTCTGTTCAAAATAGGGCACGTAGTGGGCGACAAAAGACTATCACCAATGAGGAAACTGCAACGGCGGTTGTTGCGTCGTTTGTGAAAAGTCCTGAAACAAGTACCCATAGTGTGTCCCTAGCATGTGCAATAAGCCAATCCTCCGCTGTCCGAATATTCCACGACAATTAGTGGCATACTTACAAGCTGCACATGCAACATAAACTGAACAAGGATGACCCTGATCACCGGTTAGAGTTCTGCATGTGGGCTACTGAACAACACGAACTGGATCCTGCGTTTGCCAAGGGCATACTGTTCAGCGACAAGGCGTATTTCACTTTGAACGGGGAGGTTAATCAACATAATTGTCGATACTGGTGTGACGCAAATCCGAACTGGGTTGATCCGAGTCGGGAACATATTCCAGCGAATGTGATGGTGTGGTGTGGCATATGGGACACCGGCATCATTGGACCATTTTTCATTTACAACACCTTAACTGCACCACAGTATCTGATGCTCCTGCAGGACCTTGTGTTCCCTGCCACACTGAACGCTGACGGCATTTTCCCATCTTATTTTCAGCACAATGGAGCCTCTCCACACTATGGACTTGGTTTCCGTGAATGGTTGGATGAACAACTGTCAGGTAAGTGGATTGGTCGCCGTGGTCCCGTGGAGTGGCCGCCCAGATCCCCTGACTTAACGCCCCTTGATTTTTATCTATGGGGACATCTTAAACAGATAGTGTATGCTGAGAGTCTGTGATTTGAGACACCTGGAGGAACGCATCCAACAAGCCTGTGACCAAATTTATGAAGACATTCTCCTCCGTATGCAGTCAGAGTGGTTGCGGCGACTACAGTTGTGCATTGCACGGGATGGACAACACCTAGAACACCTGTTGTAACATTCAGTATCAAGGTAATTTCCCACCTTTCAATAATAACTTTAAACTGAACAAGATAGAAAAAAAACAAATTACACCGCTAAATTCCATTCAATTCCAAGCTAGTGTTATTTGATGTGTCATACACCCCCCTTCCTATTTAGAAAATGACTTGAATCCAAAATGGCGGATTTCAAAATGGCGGCCATGAATGACATACACTCCAAAAGTTGCGGCCCCTCATCTAAACTCTGTTCCCATCATCACTTTTTACTTTTCCCGTCGATTTTCAAACTTATGCAGGTGTCCAAGGATGTTTGACTCATCCTGTATTATCAGATAGCCTTGTCCAGTATGTTGTTGTGTTTAGTTTGACAATATGGAAACAAGGACTGGTACAGTGCTTATACCTTATTTGGACCAGTAACACTTCCGAAGTGTAACACTCCGATTTTGATAACATTTGGAATGTAGATACTATACATAAAATAAATAAATACGTGATTCTTTTTAATTTCCTGCGGGGAAAAAAAACGGTTTTAGGGGAAAAGTTTGAAAATTGACGCCCGAAAGGCAAAAACAAGTGGAACAAATTGAATTAAATTGTACACAGATATTGCAGACGCAAAATGAGGGAAAACGGGTTTCGTATTTTCCTGGAAAAAAATGGTTGGGTAGGGCACGGACCCCTCCAAACTTTTGATCACGAAATATCAAAAGTGCTAGTAACAGTTTGTCAGATGTAAAGGACGTTAAGAATTGCAACGAATCTTTGTGTAGGGACAATACGCAAAAAAATAAACGAATAGGTTGTTTTTTTTTATTTTCTGCGGAAAAACGGTTTTAGGGGGAAAAGCCCCCACCAAAATTTTGGAATTTGACGCCCAAAATGCAAGAAGAAGTGGACCGAAGTGAATGAAATGTGCACAAATATTGTAGAGGTAAGATAAGGGGATACGTGTTTCGTAGTTTTCTGAAAAGAAAAAAAAACTGTTGAGTAGACCGAGGCGTTGAGTGGCGGAGGGAGTGGACCGAAGAGAATGAGATTTTATGTAGATATTGGATAAGTAAAATAAGGTCTTCCCTGTTTTACAAGAGTCCCCATCCGATTACTTCAGATTTGGCAGATCAGCAACAATGACAAACAGTATAGCGTATTTTATAGTATTTCAGGAGGCACCTTTAACCCTTACAATGTTTTTCCGCATAAACAAAAACACGTGTCGATTTATTTCGTGTTTGCTGTTGATTTGACAAATTTGAAGCAAAACGGATAGAGACTCTTGAGAAACACAAAAAAACTTATTTTACGTAGGGTCTATACAATATTTACACACAATTTCATTTGCTTCGGTGCACTCCTTCTTGCGTTATTACGGTAATTTTTACTTTTTATCGGATGAGGCCTAAGCCCCAACACCGTTTTTCCGCACAAATTAAAACACGTTTCATTTATTGTTTTGCAAATTGTCTCTATGCGAAGTTTCGATGCAATTCTCTATATTCTTTAGGAACTTCTGACTTATGCTTATTTGCATTTTTGATATTTCGTAATCAACGGTTTATAAGGTCCATGCTTCACTCAATCGCTTTTTTTTTTCAGGAAAATACGAAATCAAATTACCTGAATTTACGTCTACAATATCTGTTCAAACTTTCATTCAATTCCGTGCACTTCTTCTTGCTGTTAGGGTTCATATTTCAAAATTTTGGGTGTGGTTTTTTGCCCTCTAAAACCGTTTTTTCGCAGAAAATAAAAAAAAAACTTAAAAACGTATTCGTTTATTTTTTGTGTATTGTCCCTACACAATGTGTCGTTCCAATTCTTTGAGTCCTTCACACACATCTGACAAACTGTTACTAGCACTTTTGATATTTCGTGATCAAAGGTTTGGTGGGCCCGTGCCCCACTTAACCGTTTTTCCAGGAAAATACGAAACATGTATTCCTTCGTTTTATATCTACAATATGTGTGTACAATTTCGTTTACTTCTTTTCACTTGATTGTACTTTTCGGCCGTCAATTTTAAATTCTTGGTGGGGGCTTTTGCCCTCTATAACCGTTTTTTCGCAGAAAATTAAAAAAAAAAAACATATTCGTTATTTTTTTTCGTATTGTCCATACACGAAGTTTCGTTTGAATTCTTCCTGTCCTTTACACACATTTGGCATTGTTACAAGCTCTTTTGATGTTTCGTGATCAAATGTTTGGAGGGCCCGTGCCCCACATAACAGTATTTTTTTTTTTTCAGGAAAATTCGAAACACGTTTTCCCTCATTTTATATCTACAATATGTGTGTACAATTTCGTTGACTTCGGATCACTTGTTTTTGCCTATCGGGCGTAAAATTTCAAAATTTTAGGTGGGGACTTTTGCCCCCTAAAACCGTTTTTGTTTATTTTATGTGTAGTATCTAACTGTCAAATTTTATCAAAATCGGAGTGTTACACTTCAAAATGTTACTTGTGAGAGAACAGATGTTTAACTCTGTAGCTTTAGAACTTTCTTAAAACAAAGACACTTAAGATAGAGTTTACTGCTTCCCTACCCCGCCATTAATCTTCTGGTATGTACAGAGCAAAGCAAGGTTTTTCAAATAGGTAAATTGTATTTGGCTCTGAAAAATGTGTATGTAACCAGCTCTCCCTTCCAGCTGCGTGTGTATGTGCCTTTATGTCTGTGTATAACAAACGGTTGTGCGAACTCGAAATATTTAAAAAAACAACGGTTCTAGCGAACCGATCCGGACCGGCTGAATAGCACCACTGATTACGAGTGGTTTCAGGCAAGCAGTGCTAAAGACACTAATATTCTTAATATCTTCAATTTCTTAATATATACTACACAAATTAAAATGCGTATCTTATATTTTGAGTTTCACATCCCGTCTGAATCGCTGATTTTTTTTTCACAGCGAATTAATATTGAAACTAAAACATAGTAAAATAAGCCTTAAGAGGTCGCCTTTTCCGTTCCCACGTGCCACTGTATGAAAGTAACTTTATTGTCAGATGTTTATAAGAACTATTCTATTTGTGTGATTATTTATTTATAACAATGATTTTTTTTAAAGAATAGATAAGAGACACTAAAAAGTAGAGACCAAACTTTTTCTTAATTTTTTTGAATATAGGAGCCTGTATACATTTTATTAGAATAATTTCTTCTCTGAACACTCGTCTCAAATGTATGTTTCTTTTTTTCACAGAATTAGTTTGCTTCATGCGGAAATAAACAAGGTTTTAAAAAACTGGTGATCATTTTGTAATGGTCTAGTTTAGGAGGTATTCTATATAACTTAGCATTATTTAAGTTAACAACAATTAGAGGTAAGCCTGGGGTGGCCAACCTCCACCCAGAACGCTGTTGACCCCCGTACAGACCCATAGCCAGGGAGGGGCTAAAGCGGGCAATGCCCGCTTTTAATTTCTTTTTTTTTTTTTTTTTGCCCGCTCTAAAAAGGACGTTGTCCAGAAGTTTCAAATTGTTTCAGGAAAACGCAAATAGGAAAATCTTACGATTTTATTTACTAAATAAAATTGGACTTACGAGGAAACGGTCTTAAGTGTAAACAACCGATTTGGCTGGGGTCCGGATATGTGTAACGGGAGACCAAAGTAGGAGACACGTATTTTGGCGTTTGAGCCCATACGCAGAAATTTCCGAAATACGGGGCCCCAATGTGGCCCTACATGCTATAGCTAGGAAGCGAATGGCGTTAGAAAATACTTGTACACAACCGATTTGGCTAGGGTCCGGATATGTGTTACGGTAGACCAAAGTAGGAGACACGTATTTTCTCGTTTGGGTCCTTACGCATAGATTTCCGAAATACGGGGCCCCAAAGTGGCCATACATGCTATAACCAGGAAGAGAATGACGTTACTTTTACACAACCGATTTGGCTATGGATCCGGATATGTGTTACGGGAGACCAAAGTAGGAGACACTTATTTTGGTGTTTGGGCCCATACGCAGAAATTTCCGAAATACGGGGCCCCAAAGTGGCCCTACATGCTATACCTAGGAAGCGAGTGACGTTATTTGTACACAACCGATTTGGCTGGAGTCCACATATGTGGCCCTACATGCCATAACTAGGAAACGAATGGCGTTACTGGTGCAGAATGTTGGCCTGGGTTGGAATATGTTATAATATACCCAAAGGTATGAAACTTGTGTTTGTTGTTAGGTCCCACAAAAAGGAATGTCGAATGTACAGGGTCCGATATTGGTAGATTTTAAATAAGGCCATGAAGTTGGCGTATGTGGTACCCATGCAATTCTGAACAGATGTTCAGCTGGAACGAGCCGTCGAAGGGGATCTGCTTACCACGTGGGTGTCAACGGAGCGAAAGAATGTTGTACGTTTTTCACTTGTATTTATATGGCTAGGATGTGTGGAAACCGGGCGGTACACTTTTGTGCAAGAGAGTGAACATTAATATTTAATCGATACGGTGTGTGCTGTCAGGGAACCGGGCACAGTGGCGGAAGTAAAGTTTGCCGCCCTGTCAGGTTTTGTCGGAAGATAAACTACATGTCTTCGACTTGGGCTTATAATAGGCATATCCGGATCCCAGCCAAAACGGTTGTGTACAAGTAACGTCATTCGCTTCCTAGTTATAGCATGTAGGGCCACTTTGGGGCCATGTATTTAGGAAATTTCTGCGTATGAGCCCAAACGCCAAAATACGTGTCTCCTACTTTTGTCTCCCGTAACATATATCCGGACCCAAGCCAAATCGGTTGTGTACAAATAACGTCATTCGCTTCCTAGTTATGGCATGTAGGGCCACTTTGGGGTCCCGTATTTCGAAAATTTCTGCGTATGGGCCCAAACACCAAAATACGTGTCTCCTACTTTGGTCTCCCGTAACACATATCCCGACCCCAGCCAAATCGGTTGTGTACAAGTAACGTCATTCGCTTCCTAGTTATAGCATGTAGGGTCACTTTGTAGCCCCGTATTTCGGAAATTTCTGCGTATGGACCCAAACGAGAAAATACGTGTCTCCTACTTTGGTCTCCCGTAACACATATCCCGACCCCAACCAAATCGGTTGTGTGCAAGTCACGTCATTCGCTTCCTAGTTATAGCATGTAAGTAGTAGAAATATGGGGCTTCTGCGCCACTGACCCTCTACCCGCTTTCTCAGTCCCGCCTGAAGGAGACAATGAATTTCCCAGTGCAGCCTGAGTAATGTTTAGAAAGTAAGGGAACGCCATTAATATTTTTTTTTGAAAATGTTTTATATAATTTACTAAAGATTGCACAAAAAAGTAATCATACAAAGTAGGACAAATATTATACTGAAATGTACGAACGTCTTTTGTTAACGTCAACATTTCGTATGCTATTGCAGTATTCTAATATACACAAAGAATTGGTTCCAATAAAAGTTTACTACAAAATGCTTAGCCAAGTGTTTTATTAACGAACTTACAAAACTCAATATGCTATGTTAAAATTTACTAATATTGAACTTGAATTGCTTTCAGACATAGATATGTATATGTTTTTAGATTTGAATATTCATGGGGGAATCACACAGTGTTGCCAAAGATATGCAAATAGTATTGAAAATTATTCTTGGATTGCGTATTTTGAAGTAAATAATTTCTATGGATTTGCAATGGCGGACTATTTACCATATGGAGTATTTCATTGGGATACATATCCTGAACAATATACTGTAGGAGATATCTTAAGTTGGTGTATAGAGTAGGAAGAAGGGTGTTTTCTTGAAGTAGATTTGATATATCCAAAACATTTACATGATTTACATAGTGATTTTCCGATGGCGCCCGAAAAGAAAAAGAAAAAGTTAATGTTAACCCTAGATAATAAATCCCATTATGTGGTTCACTACCGACTTTTACAATTTTACATTTTACAAGGTCTTAAACTTACAAAAATTCGTAAAATTTTATTGTTTAAACAGGCTCAATGGTTAAAATCATATATTGAACATAACACAAAATTACGAGCACAAGCCACTACATCCTTTGGTAAAGATTTTTATAAACTTATGACTAACTCTCCCTACTGTAAAACAATGGAAAATGTAGGAAATAGGGTTGACATTCAATTGGTATCCGATCGACTGAAAGCTCAGAAACTTATAGCATCAGCTCGTTTAAAATCTAGAGTTATTTATAACGAGGATTTGGTAATGTTTAACATGGAGCGTTCGAAAATTAAATTAAACAAACCTATTTATATTGGTGTTGCAATTTTAGAATTATCGAAACTTGCAATGTATAACTTTCATTATAATGTAATGAAAGCAAAATATGGTGATAACATCAAAATTGTGTACACAGATAGAGACAGTTTCATTTACCAGATATTTACAGATAATTTATATAATGATATGAAAGAAATGTCTGATTATTTTGATACTTCTAATTATCCGGAAAATCATGCTTTATATAGCATAAAAACTAAGCAAGTTTTAGGTAAAATGAAAGATGAAGTAGGTGGACTCCCCATTATTGAATATGTTGGGTTACCTGCTAAAGTGTATGCAATTCGCACTAAATCTGATAAAGAAACAAAAAAAAATAAATAAAATAAGGGTATAAGAAAAATATAACACGTATGATTTCTATCGAAGATTTTAAGGATTGCCTAAACAATAATCGAACTATTAGAAAGAAACAAGCACAGTTTCAATCTAAAGAACATGAAATCTTTACAGGATCTGTTAATAAAATTGCTTTAGATCCTCATGATGACAAGCGAGGTATTCTTAATTGTAACATTCATACATTGCCATGAGCTCATTATCAGTTACCATTGAAATATTGTGATAAGTGTCAAATGTAAAATAAAATCTTTTTTTTTCTTAATTTTTTCCTTGAACTTTATAGAGAGCAAATAGTGTCTGAATATAAAACGTATAAAGGGTCAAAAATCAAATCTTGGTTTTTTTATAAAGAAGTTATACAAAAAATACGCTTTTCAATTGAAGCAGCATAATGATAATCAATGTAAAATATGTAAATAATATTGTAGGGGAAATACATAGAAGTGATGTCTTATCAGGATGAAAGAAAAAAATATTGTTAATGAATTACATAAATCTGCTAGAAAACACTATGCTAGAATTCCTGTTATTACCAAAGGTATTCACGATTTATGGCAGGCAGATCTTGTAAAAATGAATAGTGGGAAATTAAAAGGTCTAGAAAAACTTAATAAAAATTATAAATATATGTTAACTGTCAAAGCTACATTTAGTGAAAAAGCATGGGCGGTGCCTGTGAAACAAAAAAACTGGTGAACTTGTTGCCAAAGGTTTTGAGTCGATTTTAAAGCAAAATCAGATAAGTCCTAATTATCTTCAGACGGATAGAGGCAAAGAATTCTACAACACATACTTTACTTACTTAATGAAAAAAATATAATATTAAGCATTATTCTACATATACTGAATAAAAACTTGTATTGTTGAAAGATTTAACAAAACATTGCGTAATTTAATGTGGAAACGCTTTACTTTACAAGGTAATTGGGTCGATATACTACCAGAATTACTAAAACAATATAATCATACTAAACATAGCACTATCAAAATGAGACCTGCAGATGTAACCAAAAAACATGAACATGTTTTATTATCAACCGTGTATTGTTAAACATTTGCTTCCTTTAAAGGAAAACAAAATTTAAAGTGAATGATTATGTTAGAATAAGTAAGGCGAAGAAGCAATTTCAAAGAGGATTTACTCGTAATTGGACGACTGAAATCTTTCAAATAGCTAAAGCATTCCTGACAAATCCACCGACCTACCACTTAAAAGATAGCAAGCAACAACCTATACAGGGACGTTTTTATGAACAGGAATTAATGAAAACCAAATATCCTCATACGTATTTGATTGAAAAAGTTTTGCGGAAGAAAAAAAATAAAGCCTATTTGAAGTGGTTAGATTTTCAAAAAAGCGAAAATTCTTGGATTGATTTAAAGCATACTCTATTGTAAACAAAGAAAATTCAAAGCCTTTATAGGTGAATCATGTCGTCACAAGTATTTCTTGTAGATTTTATAATTTGAAAAGGTGAATTTTATATTTTAAATTCTAACAACACTGTAAATTTTCGTTGCTTAGTTAGATTGTTATCATCATCACGAGGTATATTAAATCAAATTTGTTCTTCAACAATCGCTGTGTTTTTATGTAAAGGAGAAAATAAAACAAAATGGTTAAAAACGTTATTTAAAATAAATGTGATATATCTGTAATAGAGAGAAAAAATATGGAATGGAAAATTTCTTTTACATGTATGGTAGCAGGTCCTACAGACTGTGGAAAATCATATTTTCTTAAAACATTTCTCGAACATTACAGTAAGTTACTTAAAAAAATTGTATGGTGTTATGGTGAATGGCAGCCGTTGTATGATACTCTTTCAGGCAGCACGTTTAAAGAAGGTTTACCTCAAAATAATGAATTTCAAGCACACGAGGGTCCACATCTTGTAATTATTGATGATTTAATGCGTGAGTGTGACCATCGGATTGTAGATATTTTACTAAGGGTAGCCATCATAGAAATATAAGTGTAATATTTATAACAGAATATTTTTCATCAACAAAAGGGAATGCGGGATATTTTGTTAAATTGTCATTATATTGTTTGTTTTAAAAATCCTAGAGACCAAGCTCAAATTAATTATCTGGCACGACCATTGTATCCAGGTAATACAAAATTTATTCAAGAAGCATATCAAGATGCAACTCGAATTGCACGTGGTTATTTACTTTTAGATTTAAAACAAAATACTCCTGATGACCAGCGAGTTCGAACAAATATCTTTCCAACAGATTCTTTTAATTATGTTTATGTGCCTATAAAAAATAATTGCAATATGGTTTATATTCTAACAACTATTTGTGCTATAATAGCCGTAAAAATGATTAGTAAGGAAAATGCACATTTGTTAAAACTTTTAGCAAAGCCAAAACCGAAAGCACGTAAGGCAATTTTACAAAATGCAGATCCTGATTTATTTCACTCTCTTTGCGAATGTCCCTATAACGCATTACAGGAAAATATACCATTAGATAAAACAGAGTTAAATAAATTTTAAAAAATATAAAAAAAACGAAATGAGATATTTGGTGAAAAAGGTCCGTCATCAAAGCAAAAGAAAAAAAGGAAATATACAAAAAGGTGGTTTTCTTACTGCATTGCTTGCACCTATTTTAGGAGGTATATTATCAAGTTTAATTAAGTAATTATGTAAAACACACAAAAACTTATTTTAATCTCACGAGAAAAATTACATCATTATCAAACGATATCTAATCTTGATGATGAAATGAAAGAAATTTTAAATAATAAAAGTTTAAACGCAGAAGAAAAATGGGTACGATATAGAGAGGTCTTACAAAAATATTTAAATATAATTCCAAAACCGGCAGCAGTTACAACAGCAACAACAACAACTACTACTACTATTGATAAAGAGGAGGAGGAAGAAGAAGAAGAGGAGGAGGAGGAGGATGAAATAATATCTACTCTCACTGAAATTCGTAAACGTAAAGCAAGACCTTTATTACGTAAATTGAAACAAAATCCTAATATTCAATGGGATGATAATGGAAATGTGAATATTAATAATAAATTAATTCCAGGTGCAAATATAGTGGATTTGGTATCCGATTTTGTTAGATGTCGTAAGAAAAATATTTCAGTTGCCGGTTGGAAACCCTTTGCTACATTATTAGCTAACGCTAATATACCCTTAGATTACATTGGTAATCCTCAACGAATAGAATATATTAGAAAACTCACACAAATAGAAGGTGGGCAAGAGGACGATGATGATGATGAGAATGTAGAGGATGGTCCTCCACCCCGTAAACGTAAAGCCATCAACAAATGGCGTACTTATAAGCAATAATACTAATATAATATTGTAATCTATTGATATTTTTAGTATATAGAAAGAAAGATGAATAACCCTTACTTTCATTATTACACTAATCAAGCAGGGATTGGTTACAATGTATACAAAGGTACAGCATATCAAGAAGGTTATGTCATTGGTAGTTTTCTAGGAGGTTTATTCCGCACTGTATTTCCATTATTAAAACAAGGTGCAAAAACTGTTGGTAAAGAGTTGATACGTACAGGAATTAATGTAGCAGGAGATATACTAGATAATAATAGACCTATTGAAGGGTCTTTACAAAATCGGTGGCAAGAAGCTAAAAGAAATCTCAAAATAAATTAAATCAGGTTGTTGGTAGGATCTGGAAGAAAAAGAAAGAATGTTCATTTTACATCAACAGGTTGAGGTGTGAAGCGGATAAAAAGATCCAAATATACTTTTGATTGATTATGGAGGAGTTTTTATCTCACACTTCCTAGCAATAGTTCTATTGAATATTTTCCTCAAAATACTCTTGCTTGTTATACTACTAAATTATATCATCCTATTGTACTGGAGAAGGGAGTGTCGGAAACAGCTGTTGTTGAAGTGCATTATACAAGTTCATTTCAGAATGTTTCTAAATATACAAATAATATTTATTACGTATCATGAATGCAAAAAACTGGAACATAACTCAAATCTTACCAGGCCACTATTATCATGTTGATGATATTCTATCTCAAATTAATCATAAAAGTGATATATTAAATTTACAATTAAAAGTCAAAGCATCTGTAAAACGAATTGAGGTTAATAGAGTAATAAAAAATCAAGAGAAGCATATAGAAGTACGCCTATCTCCTGAACTAGCCAGAATACTAGGATTTGATCATATGCAGCAGGAAGATATAGCAGTTGTTAATCATGTTCGTTATCCACCTGATTTACAAAAAGCGCTACCTACACTTATGTACATTTACAGTGATATTGTAGAACCACAAATGGTAGGTGACACCATAGCTCCATTGTTACGTATTATAAATACAAATATTACAGATCATGGTATTAATAATGTACATATTTTTGATAATCCTCATTATGTGCCCGTGCAACATAAACAATTTGATCAAATTATTATTGATTTAAGAGATAGTACAGGTAATCCACTTCCTTTCCAATATGGCTGTGTATGTGTAAAGTTACATTTTCGTAGACGTAATACGGTATTGTAAATCTTAACTTGTGTGAATATTAATAGTAAGAAAAAAAGACAAAAATGCAGCGTGAGTGTATAAAATCAGAATTAGATTTGTTTGCTGGTTTACCCACGCAACCAAGTATTATAGTAATAAAATAGTACCATATAAGCCTGTGGCTTCAATAACTGATAATACACCAATAGAGTTTGTAGTCCCTGGTCATGGAGATTACTATATTGATCTAAGTCATACAATGTTATATATTAAAGGTAAAATTACTAAGTCAGATGGTTCTAATTTAACTTCTGCTGATAAGAAAATTGGTCCTGTAATGATTTTCTCAATGCAATGTTCAGCGAGGTGCAAATATATTTGAATAATCAACTTATTTCTTACTCTTCACATACATATCCATATCGATCATATATTGAAAAACTACTAAATTATAATGCTAATGCTAAAACAACGCATCTTCAAACATCAATGTGGTATAAAGATACTGCAGGGCATATGGACAGTGTGGCCGATGGTAATTTAGGATTAAACAATGTTTTCTTCTCACTACTTTAAGTCAGTCATTTGAATTATTGGGTTATATTCATGCTGATATTCACAATCAGGAGAAATTTTTACTGAATGGTGTACAACTGCGTATTAAACTAATCCCAGCTAAATCTACATTTTGTCTAATGGGTAAAGCAGATGCTGATGGAAAAGTTGTAATTACAGATGCAACATTGCTTGTGAAAAAGGTTTATGTATCACCAGCAGTTAAAATAGCACAAAATAAAGTATTACAAAAGCCTAAATTTAGAATAAAATATCCTGTAACAAAAGTACAGGTGAAGACAGAAACTTTACCACAAGGAATTATGGATAGTACACTTCCAGATCTGTTTTCAGGCATTGTGCCTAACGTATTATTATTATTGGTTTTGTTACTAATAGTGCTTTCAATGGTACTTATCAAACAAATCCATTTCATTTTCAACATTTTGGTATGTCGTTTTTTACACTGTATGTTGATGGAACGCTGTACCATCCAAACCACTACAACCTGACTTTGATAATAAGCTATATATAAAAGCATATTCTATGTTATTTACTGGTTCAGGTATTTATTATTCTAATCAAGGTAATGATATTTCACTTGCCGAATGTCCTAATGGTTATACTCTACTGGTGTTTGATTTAACTCCCGATTCTAGCGCTAGTGCTGCTTTTCATACTAGTCCACAACGTCAAGAAAGGGGCCGCGGTGGCTCAGTGGTAGAGCGTTCACCTCTGGTGCTAGGGGTCTCGGGTTCAAACCCTGCTCCCGCCAATTGAACTTTGTGGTGGACAGACACCGTGTGCGTGGGTTTTCTCGGGGTTCTCCCGTTTGCTCCCACTTTCTTCATTCCACCATTTCATTCATTACTCATTATCACCGTCTCCTTTAGCCTAACCGGCATAACCGTGGGACGTAAAACTCCAAATTTAATTTCATTTCATTTCAACGGCAAGGAAGTGTACGTTTTGAGGTTCATTTTAAAGAAGCACTGCCATCTCCTGTAACAGCAATTATTTATGGTGAATTCTCCTCAGAATTAGAAATTGATTTCCAGAGAAAAAAATATATTAATTAATTTAAAAAATGTTAAATACAATTGAACTTTATGAGGCACTACAACAAAATTTGCCTAAAGATCATTTTATTGGTGTATATGGTGCAGATGAGTTACCTCTGTTTATTCATACATTTCCAGCAGCCATAATTATAAATACACATTCTAGTGATAAGCCTGGTGAACATTGGGTTGCTGTTTATATATCTAATATGCGTGTGGGAGAGTATTTCGATAGCTATGGTATACCTCCCTATATACAACATCATATAAGGTTTTTAAAACGAAACTGTTTGTATTATACTTGGAATAATAGACGTATTCAAGGCGATTTATCTCAATTTTGTGGACATTACTGTTTTCTACATCTAGCATGTCGTACATCTGGTTATTCACTACGCGATTTCTTAAACAAATTCTCACTCACCACTATTGATGCTAATGATATTATGCTTTATTCATTTACGAGAGTATGATGATGGTCACTGGCGCGAGATTAAGTGTGTGTGTGTGTGTAGTGTGAATAACCAGACTTGTTAAATGGTGTTGTTATTTTTTTAATCTCTGCTTAAAAACCTTTAACTCTGCCATTGCCGGTTCCAAGGAAGAGGGTTGGGGGTACACCCCTTTTGCTATGTTTAAATAGGGGTGGAACGAATTCTTTGCTTGTTACATAGCTGTTGGATAATGTGTTTATTCTCTGCTATGTTAAGTTAAAGTAGGGGTTGGAAAAAGCGATCATAAAAGAGAACGAGTACACCCTCTTTTGTTATGTTAAAATAGGGGTGGAACAACAAAAACACGGAAGTTATCTGCATTCCTTTGCACTGTTTAAACAGCTGAATAAAAATGTTGCAGGTCCCAATGAGGAGGGTTGGGGTAGCTACCCCCTGGATGAGAAAGGAGGAGGGTTGGGGGTAGCTAATCTCTGTTGTGTTACACTCCTAAAATGTAGGTTGGAAAATCTGATATGTTACATAGTTGTTGGATAATGTGTTCATTCTCTGCTATGTTAAGTTAAAGTAGGGATTGGAACGAGTACACCCCCTTTTGTTATGTTAAAATAGGAGTGGAACAAATATACCACCTCCCTTCTTTGCTCTGTGTCTCTGCTAGAGGGGTTGGAAAATCTTCTATGTCTGTAGCCTCTGTGGGAAATAGGGGTGTACTTTGTTATGTATGTGTCCACTCTCTGCTAAGCCAAATGTTACCCAACGAATATTCTCTGCTTTATTAAATAGGGGTTAAAAAGGGAACAAGTACATCCCCATTATTCTCTGTTATGTTAGTAGTTTTTGCTATGTTACATAATTATGTGTTCGTAGTCTTATGTATGCTCTGCTAAGTTCGAATAGGGGTTGGAAAATATGCTCATAAAAGGAAACGATGCTATGTTCGTTATGTTAAAATAGGGGATGGAAAATATGCTCATAAAAGAGAACGAGTCCACCCCTAAAATGTGCTCATAAGAGGGAATGAATACACCCCTAAAATGGACTATGTTCAAATAGGGGTGGAAAAATAGGCCAACTGGTATGTATTAATTGCTATGTTAAAATAAAGGTTGAAAAGAACGATGCTATGTTCGTAGTTAAAATAGGGGTTGGAAAATATGCTCATAAAAGAGAACGAGTACATCCCTGCTATGTTACGTAGTCTTACGTAATCTATACTATGTTCAGTTAGGGGTGGAACGAATCTTAGTATTCTCTGCTATGTTAAAATAGGGGTTGGAAAACTGAGCTCATAAAAGGGAGCGAGTAATTTCTGTTATGTTAAAATAGGGGTTGGAAAAGTGCTCATAAAAGAGAACGAATAAATCCCCTAAAATTACTCATAAAAGGGAACGAATACACCCCTATCACAGAGGACTCAATTTCTCATATCCCCCTGTGTCCCCCGGCATAGTGTGTCAGGCGGCACTGGGAAATTCATTGTCTGCTTCAGGAGGGACTGAGAAAGTGGGTAGAGAATCAGTGGCGCCGAAGCCCCATTTTTCTACTACTAGTCATGTAGGGCAACTTTGGGACCCCGTATTTCGGAAATTTCTGCGTATGGGCCCAAACGCCAAAATACGTGTCTCCTACTTTGGTCTCCCGTAACACATATACCAACCTCAGCCAAATCGGTTGTTTACACTTAAGAGAACGAATAAACCCCCTAAAATTACTCATAAAAGGGAACGAATACACCCCTATCACAGAGGACTCAATTTCTCATATCCCCCTATGTCCCCCGGCATAGTGTGTCAGGCGGCACTGGGAAATTCATTGTCTGCTTCAAGAGGGACTGAGAAAGTGGGTAGAGGGTCAGTGGCGCAGAAGCCCCATTTTTCTACTACTACTCATGTAGGGCCACTTTGGGGCCCCGTATTTCGGAAATTTCTGCGTATGGGCCCAAACGCCAAAATACGTGTCTCCTACTTTGGTCTCCCGTAACACACATACCAACCCCAGCCAAATAGTTTGTTTACACTTAAGACCGTTTCCTCGTTAGAGCGCATTTACTACTACTAACAAATGAAATTGAACGTATCGTATATTTCTACGAAAAACAACAGTTATTATTGCTAGATATATTAATCTCCCATGTATTAGTTTTCCTCATTCCAAGAGTTTGAAGAATCACAACCACGACAAGCATTCAAGGCGTTGGACAAGATGCCCATCCAAAGAATACCCACATGAAAATTGACCCGAAAACAGGCTATGTTATATGAATGTGAATGCCTGGCTTGTGCATGTGTAACATTGCAGGTAAAAAACATTTGTTTTGTCGACTTGACAGTACATGTCCCACGTGTGCCTGTAATTATCGTGTAAAACATGCAACATGTCCATGTTCCTTACAGTGCAAGGAAAACGCATGTCTCATATATGAAACTGGTACCGAAACTGTGATGTCTGGAGAAAACTTACTCTAGAATAGTCAGATACAAAAAAAAAAAGAAAAGAAAAGAATAAAGAAAAAAAAGAAAAGGAAAAATCAGTGAGAATTCGGAAGTTTTGTTTATTGTTAAAGCGGTAACAATGCTGTTTTTCACGTGATCTAAAAAAAATGAAATGAAATCTTTGAGTTTTACGTCCCACAGTTATGCCGGTTAGGCTAAAGGAGACGGGGATGGTGAGTAATAAATTAAATGGTGGAATGAAGGAAGTGGGAGGAAATGGGAGAACCCCGAGAAAACCCACGCACACGGTGTTTTTCCACCACAAAGTTCACTTAGCGGGGGCTGGGATCGAACCCGGGACCCAAAGCACCAGAGGTGAATGCTCTACCACTGAGCCACCGCGGCCCCTTGCATGTGATTTGAGTCTTTGCTGGGAGCACCCACGAAAATAAATCAATGATTTTAAAATGTTTCTAAATAACAGTTTGCATCGCGTCATTTTGTGTTTTCTGAGTAGCCTCCCTAACCATTTGTTTCACGATTTGTTTACAAATATACGGAATGAAGAGAACGTTAATTCCTTATATGCACTCAGAGAAAAAATCAAGACGGCAGCAGAACACAAAAATAAGTAGCAGAGTGCTTAGCAAATTTCCAGAAGGAAACAAAAACAGTAGAAAATTAACTACAGGCCAATGTACCTCGCCGGACGTTTCCAATTACTCTACCGACTATTATAACGCCATAAATATGAAGGAGGCATCCATCAAGTCATTTTTTGGTGCAAAATTTATGATACTAATTCAGAAGCAGGGTCATCTGTATCAACATGTATAGAAGTTCAAGAAGAAACAAAACGTCAAACATCTGATTTCCACCATGTTGGTGTTGATTTCCACTATGTATCAGACCTTGGCGATACAAAACCGCCTCTTGCAAATTTTTCAGGTTCCAGCATTTCTGGTTCAATTCGACGATTTCGTCCAATATGGGGATTGGCTCGAGTATTCTGTTATGTTAGATGCTGCCTTTTGCTTCCCATGCCGGAAATATCCGTCAAGAAACAGTGATCCCTCATTTGTGCAGAATGGTTTCAGAGACTAGAAGCATGCAACCGAGAAAAAAATAAGGGATTTTCTCGTCACACCGATTCTGAAAATCATAGGTACGCTGTGGCTTGCTACTTGGAGCAACGGAAACGTGAGGACTTGGGCGAAACGGTCATGAAGATGGTGTGTAGTGATGTAATTATGAATAATAGGTACTATGTGAAAATTGTGATGGAAGCTATTCTATTCTTGGCTGTGAATCAGTTGTCCTTTAGGGGAGATTCTGGGTGTGAGCAACTCGGAAAACAATCCAGTGGTTTGTTCTTAAATTTGTTTAAATTTAGTATTCGTAAAGATCCGAAATTAGAATAAATTGTGAAAACTATCCCTGCCAATGCAACATACACTAGTCCGGATATTCAGAATGAGATTATTCATTTCATGGCAGAATCTGTCAAGAGGAAAATAGTAAATGAAGCAAACGAAAGTACATTTTGTTCATTACTTACAGATGAAACCAGAGACAAGCAACGAATCGAAGATTTGTCTATCGCAATTAGGTTCCTTGTGAATTTTAAAGTGCAAGAAAGATGAGTAGCTATACTGAAGTTGGAAAAACAAGAGGCTGCCAGCATTAAGAACGCCATTTTAGATTGTTTAAGAAAAGTAAAATTCAAAACTGACACGATAATAGCACAGTGCTATGATGGAGCACCTGCCATGAGTAGACAGAAAAATGGAGTGCAAACTCTTTTGTCTGAGGATTTGAAGAGGACAATTTTGTTTGTTCACTGCTTCAATCACCAATTGCATTGAGTTATTTGTAGAGCCATTAACACAATTCCTGAACTGAAAGAGTTCTTTGATATTTGTCAACAACTATATTACTTTCTCAGAAAAGGACGCGTTGCAGCAGATTACGCAGGAAGGAGTTTAAAACGCTTGTTGGAACAACGTTGGACTGGACATCTTGACACAGTGACTGTAATTCATGACAGGTTTCACATACTAAGTGCACTGATGGCAATTCAAACTTCCCGTGAAGAACAAGCCTCAGTGAAAGTTGAAGCTACCGGTTTACTACATCAGATCTCCACTAAGACTTTTTGTTTCCTTACTGAACTCATGTTCAGGGTTATTGGATATCTAAAACCGACAAATGCACTGCTACAAAGAAGAGATTTGGACATTGATGCCGTTGTGAAGTTAATAGGGTCAGTAACGGAACAGTTCAGGTCTTGCCGGCAAGACGAAGAAATATTTGAAAATATCCTTCACGAGACAATGAAGGCATATGCCTTAAACACTTCGATTCACCAACCATTGAAACGCAAATGCACACTCCCCAGTAGCTTAGCTGATTCGGTAGTTGATTTGGAAGGCATAAATTTGGAGAAGGGAAAGGAAGACGAGGAGCTGAAAAGATTATTCTGCGAAGTTCTCGATATCTCCGTCGAAGGAATTCGGAGCACATTCAGTGAGAGACAGGGGCAGCTGTGGTTGGTGGCATTCACCACTTACTGAGCGAGATAAGAAGTGAAGGAAATTTGAGCCCTCTGTGTGATGTTGTAAAGTACAAAGGCCTGCATTGCAAAGTGCTTCAGAATTTAAAGCAGGAAATAGATCTAGCAAATCGACTGATCAACAAGACATCATCTCTAGAAGAGCTCACAAAACAAATTGGAAACTATGGCGAGGCTTTCCCGGGCCTAAAGATGCTTACAGAAGCTGCTCTAATTATTCCATCTTCTTGGTCCATAGTCGAAACTGCTTCTCACATCTGACAGCTCTCCTTCGATCTCAACACATGAAAGAAAATCTGACCTCGTTCTACTGGCTTACAACAAAGATATTCTGCGTACATTAGACCTAGACCAGCTTGTAATTGTATTTCCGAAGTGCTCACGTAAAATCCTTTTGATGTAATTACTTACATAAGGACTGTAAAAAATATTTATTTTACTTATGTCCGGGTTGTTTCTTAATTTATATACATAAAAATATTCCATAATCTACTTGTAATAAAAGTATTGTAGTTTCTAAATACTATAATTTAGATAACAGTTAATAAATGATCCTAAAATAAATTATTATTTTTTACTTTTTGTACTACTTAGTGTATTAAAATACATATTGAACTATATACCATCATTTTTTAAAAAAAATGTTAATGATGATATTTGATAGTCGTGGATTTGGTAGTGTAATATTTATCAGCATAATAAAGTGTTTCAACTTTCTCATAGATTCCATAAATAATAAATAAATATATAAATGGACATAGACATTGACAACTACAAGCGCCTCAAGGAACAAAAACTATATATATACAATACTGTTCGAGTACCAAAGGTCGTTGAAAAATCCTCAGTTATTGTAAGTAGGGGGACACGGCCCATTTTCCCGTCCCCAAGCAAGATATTGTACTTAAATAATGTCACGAGTCCCAGAAGTGTCAATAAAAATTATATAATCATATCTAAAAATATATTGTATGAAGCAAGTCATAGTAGAAGAAAAGACACGTTAATTTCCGGTCTTTGTTAAAAGGGATTATGTGCAAAGCTTTCAATTGTTACCATAATCGTATATGCACATAAATACTCTTGATCAGGAGATAAATAGTTGTAAAAATGCCTGCTGTAGATGTCCAAATAAAATATTAGTAAAGAAGAGTAAATATTACAAGTTAAATAGATTTTTGTATTTATCTCGAAATGTTGATATTTTACATAACCCCTAAAATTGATAAAATGAAATGAAAGGATTTGAAGAATAAGGCAGTTTAGTGTACATAAAGTACTAAGAAACTGAGTAAAATCAAAAGCGGATTTACACCTGAACATTTTGTATATGCAACCCAAGTGTTTAGGGGAAGAATATTTGAGAAAAGCATGGCTAGAGAATTGAAAGCGGGAAGAACTCAAAAAAAAAAAAAAAAGATTTGAATAAAACTTTCAGGGGTTTATAGCGAGATTGTAGAATCTCTATACTACTATGAAAATGATACAATTAAATCATTCATCCATTAAGCCATCCATTAAGAACAGCGAACAAAGACACCAACTTGCTCTACGAGCATGTACCATCCAGAGTGAATTTCAAAGTTGAGCTGATCCCTCCTAGGGCTGATGCAACCACTTGATGTTTATGTTTTTAGACCATATAAGAACTGTGCGCTACGTTATAGAGCTTGTATTATCAGGTACCCACTTTAACATTTATTCCAGCGAGAATTTTCTGAAACTTCAGGCCTTAACCCATTACCAGTTTACGGCATGTTTATTCAAGCCTTTGATTATGTTTGCTTTCTACAGGTGCGGATGTGTCATAGAAAGCCCACCAAAGGTTCCGACACCTCTAGAGTACTGTTTAGAAACATTCACAGGCGATCATTGTACCATGTGTGACGGATTGGCAGTATTCCGTTGTGCTCACTGCAAATGTATTTTCTTTTTGGACCATTGTCTCATCGAACAATTGCACGTACAATATTGACGAGCATGCACAAATGATGCGAAGGCTAATGCCTGTTGGAAGAATTTTCCTTTTGTGAAGCGAGTGGCCTAACTATATTAGAAGTGTCTGGATTTTCATGGCCAGTGTTGCCAACGTTGGAACTCATTTTTCTTTTCGACACTCGGTACGTCGGTTTCTGGAATAGTTGGTGCTTTCTTGTTTTGTTCATTCTAATATGCACAGCTCGTGATCAAATGCAGCACATTATGGCCAACTCCATCTTGTCCGTATTTTTCGTACTTCTGTTTTTCTATTTTCTTTTGTTAGATTGTACCACTGATTATACACGTCATATCTTATGTTCTACATGAAAGGTTGACACTGAATATTGCACTCTCTTCATATAGTGCACTCTCTTCATGCACTCTCTTTGCAAACCATGTACTTTTTCATTGCAGTTGGAAACACTCTTAATCCAACTGGTGGCCTTCATTTGTTCCCTATTGTGGCAAGTCTCTTTCTATGCATCACTTGTCAGCATTGTATTTTGCCATGTCACTTTTTTTTTTTTTTTTTTTTTTTTGCGGAATTCGCACTTTTCCCTTGTCCAACCTTGCTGTTTCCCGAACTTCCATCCCTTATATTTCTTGAACCTATTGCTATGGGCAGCTATTTTTTTTTGGGGCGAATGCTCATCTCTGTTACAGTTCTTTCAATTGGCATAGGTCGCATCTTTCACTGCAACTATCATTTTCGGAAGGTTCCCTTGTCAGATATATTTTCATGAAACCAACTGCATCGAACAGATGAGAATCAGTACTTTCGAGACTTTTGCTTACTATGTTAATGCGGAATAAAATGTCATATCAGATAACGGGTGAGCAAAGGATGGCAGAAACACGCAGCTGGTTTGCTATACACAGAGTATCGTAGGTGGCCATTCTATCTGTTCTATTGGCGTTACTTACTTGAAGTAAGGCATCCTATCTTCCCATATTTTATATCTAAGTGGAGTCAGAGCATCATTTCGGCTCTTCCACCTTCTGGTGCTTAATGGTGTTAAAGGGAGGCTGCTGATGTGTCCCGCTAGTGGTCCAAAGTTGAACTGATGAAGAAAAAATCATAAACTTTTTTAACTATACAAAAACATGAAACTACATTCTAAGATTCTGTGGCTGCGCCGTTAGCACAATGTTTAGTGAATGATTGCAGCAAGGAACATACAAGACTCGGAAATTCATTTCTAAAATTCTGTTCTGAATACCTCAAGAAAAATATGCTGTGCGATTTCCTACATTCGGAATGAACAATTTCTAATTGGTTAAAAACTCACTGCAAGAACCTAAATGTCTCTAAGTGCTGTAGACGAGAACGGCCTGTCTCAAGTGTGAATGTACCTTTTGTATACTTGGAGTGGAGCCTTAGAACATTATTTAGTAGAAAAAAAATAAAAAAAAAAACACCTTGATAATCTTATCCTCCTTAGCTGAAAATCTTACCTACACCGCTGCAAGGGAAATGTTGAACAAGATACTTGTGGCTAGTAGTTTAAAATTTTAAAAAAAGGGGGATGCGCTCAATTTCCTGACTAATGCAAGTGAAGTAAGTTCAATTAAATTCTTAGTTGAATACAGTTTTATTTTTTCATTTGTGGGCCTATTATGTACCATTATAGTTTGGTAATATTCTTTTATTTTTGAAAGTTTGACGCCCATTAGACTTGTCGCCCTGGGCGGTGGCACAGCTCGACACCGCCCCTTGCGCCGACCCTGGTGTAACACCAGGAGGCACAACTTCTAACTTTTGCAGCAGAAACTTTTCATTTAACGTGGACATCAGTAAACTCGCAAGCAAATACGTAACCTATAGTTACTGAAAAAAATCGTACCGTAAATGTCGGTGTTTCGAAACGGAAAAGATCTGTTTTGTCAAAAAATTTTCACGGATTTATTAAAATATTTGGACCAACAACTTTTAAAAGGTAAGAGGTTTTCAGACGAAATGTTTGCTAAATAGTAAGCGGCATTTTTCGCACTTATGATCATCTCATTCCATTCGCCAGGTAAGTCCTATATTGCACAAAAACGGTAGATTTACTTGTCCTCGTTTCATTACTTTAGATTATAGAGAGTACTGCCACCTACAAAAACGCTTATCAGGTTGGACGAAAAACATCTGAGCTTTATTCCTTTCTGAAACCTTACGCTGACTTCAATGTCCTCTATTGTTCCCTAGGGACTGTATTATTGTTTGCTTACTTCTCAGGTGTAGAACGAATCTTCAAGATAATGTAGAGTAACAAAAGTAATTTTGTCATTTTTTTTTTTTTTTTTTTTATAATTATTATTCTCTTCTTGAACCTGAAGTTTCAATTGTCCAACTAAGTCTAAAAGAGTACCTGTACTTTTGGATTAATATCAACGTCAGGAAATAAAAATGTTAATTCTTTCATTGATAGTTGAATTAGTTTACATCACGACAAGCATTTTCTTTTTTTGAAAGTAGAGTTTTAGATTACAAAGTCCATGACTATACAATTCTATTTTGTATTCACGGTTGTGGTAATCTATAAGATACAGCTTAAATGAATGAACTTTTCTTTCGAGATATCGTCAATGGTTGAGCATCTTGTCTTATCCTCCTGTCCCTACTTCCTTTTAAATACTCTATTTACGAGATCCTAAGACGCAATTCTTAAAAAAGAAAAAAAAATCCCAAGATCCAGGCGTGTTTTAGATTCGAGTTATGCAAGTTTAGACCTACATTTTGCACTGTTATTAACACCAAATTTAGAGCAGAAAATGATTGAGTTTTGCCGGAGATAGCTAGTCCAGTTAGTTACGATTCTGTAAGTAATGTATGCTACAGATACCAACAATTTAAAAAAAAAAAACAAAAAAAAAACGTGAAATTGTATTATCCGTAACCTGGAAAATTAGAAACTGAAAATGAAAGACGAAAAATTTTCATTGTTTGTTTTCTTATGTTTATTTTTTTTTTTCATTCTTAAGAATCAATGCAGTGCAGCTCTTTCCATTTTCACAAGGGGGCGTCTTACATTTGAGGGCGTCTTAGATTCGCGTAAATACGATATTTGAAAATGGTTTGCAACCTGCTTTAATTGAAACCTACGTGTAAAATTACTAAACTTTAATTCTTATTATGTTTTAGCTTACATGCATATTTTACCATTTTTTTACAATGGTCCCGGACTTTGACCCCAGAAAAACTATGTTCAAACGCTCGGAAGCACTTGAATGCGCACAGAAGTGAACATAATGTTTAAAACTGTAAAAAGTGTGTCCTCATATATTTTCAACGCAAATTTCGTTTTACCCATTTCTTGTATATTGCAGCACTTTTGAAGTATTCCCTGATATATAAATGAAAATCAACGCTTCATTTTTAGAGAACAGAACATTACGATTAAAAAAAAAAAAAAACTCGCAATACATTTTACCTCAGTTGCATATTCACTATGTAAATGAAAGTAAAAGTTATCTATACAAATAAATGAAAGCAAACATTTTACTTTAACAGAACTGAATACTTCGTTCAAAACTCAAAGAGGTGTTTTGGAACCGCCGATGCTTATTTCACTTAACCCATACCAGGAATTTTGCAAAGCTTTTAAAGTAACATGTATACAGGGTGTATCAGACCACCCGTCCCACACAATTTTCACCGCTCGTAGTGCACGTAGACACTTCAAACGAAGAAACCAAAAAATGAACAAATTGTTATATAAAGCCAAGTGATGATGCTTCTATATCCAGTATTGTAACTGGAATACTTCCACGGGAGTCAACTCCAAAATTCCAAATGGAAAGTAGTATTAATTTCAATCTCTTTGGAAGTATTATTGAAAAAAAATCTTTTACAGGAAAGGCTTTTCGATAAATTCTACAGTTTGACATGTACGTGTGTTATTTGTTGTTGATTTGCTACTATGTGACAACCCGCCCCAGCATTTTTTTTAGTTTATAGTGCACATAGACACTTCAAAAGCAAACAAGATTTGGTGTCCCAAATAATTCCCTGCAAGATGGCCTGTCACAGCGAAAGCAAGGAATGAAACTACGTGTTGCACATAAGTTAGAAGATTCGATAATACTTTCCGAATGTATGAAAAAGAACTGAAATGCCATGTGAGACAGCCTGTCTCTTAATGTCTTGATCACGGTAATAATACCTGAAGCTAGTTTGACTTAGCTGAATAACTAATTATTAATCACAGGTTCATCAAAGATTAACTGAGTGCTGTTAAAGATTTTTACTACGAGTTTATGAAGTGATATCTCAATTGTTTGTTAGAACACCTGTGTCTGTAATATATTGAGAACAACAACTTTCAATAAGAAAGAAATTGCAAAGTTTTATACAAATTGGTTTACACTGATAGATAAATATCCTTTTCCACCATCAAGAATATTGAACTCGGATGAAACTGGTGTATCGTGTGTTCATGTTAATCCCAAAGTGATATGTAAAAAAGGGAAACGAGTTGTGGTCAAGGTAACGTCAGGCAAAAGAGTTCGGAGTATAAAAGTGATATTCTGGATGACTGCTACTCATCGGTTCGTACCGCCTCTCTCCATACTTGTATTTCTGCGCCAAAGAGTGAGTGAGAGACTTGATGGTTGATGCTTCACCCGAGAGTATTGCTGTAGCACAACGTACTGATTGGATAACGAGTGATACTTTAAAAAAAATGTTGAAACACTTCGTGAAATTCTGTCATCATCCCCTCTGAACCCAGTTTTGCTAATTGTTGATGGGCATGGCAGCCATAGAAACTGAAAATGATTCAATATGCGAGGGATCACAGAATTTACTGCAGAGTACTCCTCCACATACTACTCATAAGACTCAATTCATTGACAGGTGTTTTATGAAACCTTTTCAGGACACACACAATGAAGCTTGTTCACTGCGGATGAGCAAGAACGCTGGAGTAAAGAAAACCGAATACGATGTAGCGCTACTTGTTTCAGAGCCACATCGTAAAATATGACGCACGGACATTGCTCTTAATGGATTTGCGTACACTGGAATATATTCACCGAACCCTCAAATATTCACAGACACCGACTATCTGTCCCACAAACGTCCACGACTATCTGATCCGCGCTTGCCACTTCGTGTGCAGAGGACTGGACACGTCCATCCTCACCACAACAATGTCTGCAGATCAGGTTTGGTGTTCAGGATAAACGGTCTACCTACATTCTTGCTGCAGTCCATATTGATCAGCACATCTCTGAACTTGCTATGGGTCACATGATGGTTTCGAGGATTCTGCAACACGTTTCATTCTTATCATGTTCATCTGCATCTAGAACTCCGAGAACAAGATTTCCATAATCGTCTAGAGTTTGGCAGTGGATGAGCGCCAGGAACCCATGTTTTCACCAGAACATTCTGTGGACTGATGAGGCGACCTTCAAGAGTAAGGGAGGTCAACATACACAACACTCACTACTGGTAAATCGAGAATTCTCACTGGGTACGTGAAGTTAACAATCAACTTATCTGGAATCTAAATGTATGGTGTGGTAAGGTGGGTGGCCAAATAATTGGTCCCTATTTCTTCGAATGTAATTTAAGAGGGGTAGGACACACTATTTTTTTCAGTTGTTCTTTGTGAACTCTTGGAAGATGTCCCACTAGCAACTCGTGAAATAATGTGACTACAACAAGACGGTTGCGTTGCTCTTTTTGCAAGAGTTAACAGGCAAACTATGGCTGAAACCGGTGGTTCAGAAAAGGGGGCCCAGTTTCCTGGCCAGTTTGATCTCCGAACCTGTCTCCTTTCGATTTTTTTTTCTTGGATACGTCTCAAGGAACTGGTTTAGCAAGAGCGTCCTACTACAAGGGAAGACATGATGGAGAGGATCCGTAATGTCTGACGTGGACTAAGTATAATGAAGTGTTAAGAGCAATCAACAATGCCCCGGTACGCATTCGCATGTGCATCGCAAGTGCTGGACGATCCTTTCAACATTTATTGTGACTTTTTGACGGAATCCAAGTACGATATTTTGGTCAGAACTTTCAGAACTTGCTGTTCACGTCATTTAATTTATTTATTATCTTCATTTCGATTATTTGTTACACTCTTAAACAATTATTTGTGTAATGAGTTCTCAAAAGTGATTTCTATTAAAATGCTTACAAAAAGTTAAGAAGCCCGGGAAAGTATCAGTGATTTCATAAGTTTGATTTTTTATGTTTTGTTGCTAGAACATTACTTTTTTTCATATGTAGTTTTACTTAAAACAAAAGGGTATTTTTCTCTCTTTTTTTTTCTTTTGAATTGGATCCGATTCCAGAAACTAAACTGCGTACTGTTCTGCAACATTGTTTCGTTTTTTTTGATACGTGCAAGAGACACGTCGTAACGTTTGATACCGAATGCTGTGAAGAACTTTCAACACCATTACTATTTAATAAAACATGTGCTATCTGGTGTTATTTTGGAGTCATTACAAACTGAAACAGTTGTTATGTAGTTGCAATTCAATAACAACTAATACAAAGATGTCAAACCGTAGAATTTAACGAAAATTTTCCTGTAAAAGTTGTCTCTTATATAAAAAAAAAATATAATAATAATAATAATAATAATAATAATAATAATAATAATAATAATAATAATAATAATAATAATAAAACGTACAAATACATCGAGATTGACACCACTTTCAATTTGAAATTTTGAAGTTGAACCCACTTGGAACTATTCCCGCTACGTCAATGGATATGGAAATATAAGCCATTTCATTTATCACATACGATTTGTCCATTATTTTTTGTTGTTGTTGTCGTCTGGAGTGTGTATGTGCACTATGAGGTGAGAAAAATACCTGGGATGGATACTTTGATACATTCTGTATATGTTAAAAAGCTGAACGAACAGAATAAAGAGCTCGTTGCTAAATCATATCAATACATACATATATTTTACCATAATTAGAGATGCGTAAAACATTTGAACATCGCTTTACCGAAAGACCGCTTCACTATAAGGCTAATTGGACGCCTAAGCAAACGTTGGTACCTCTGCTTGAGCGGGTGTAAAAATTGCCTCAAACTATACGCAAAAAAGCATTTATACTGGACTCCGAGTGAAATGTCTCTAGAAGAACGCACGTTTGGGAACAGGTAGAAAAAAGCACCAATTTTGAAGAAAAAAATGATTATGGTGAAATCCTCAATGCATAAAAACAATTCCCCCCTTCCAAATATTACTATACTCTGGCCGTTCTACGAGTTGCCGAAAGAATACGTTTTAGGACGGGATTCATATTGGTATGGGGAAATTGATATGAGGGAAAATCTTGTAAACCAATAGATGATTTCACCTCATACTTATTCTGTCTAGCAATACAAAAACTTCGTACACACATTTCTTATACCCTATAGTATTTTTTGAGATACATTTGGATTGGGTGTTTTTACTCGGGGTACTCCAGAGGGGACCAAAGTTGATGGGAGGAATTTCTGGCGGGAATTTTCCCGACATTCTCCCAGTTTTACCTGCTCAGAATGAACTATAAGACATGACTTTCCAATGAACAGTGTTGACGTAATAGCTATTCGACTGCGAGTCTAGGCTTTTCTTTATATTAACAGAGTCAATGGGCCCCAGGGACTTACTCTATTGCCCATGGCAACTAACTTTTTTATGCATGAACATATCTTTGTTATGTTTAACGAATGATTAGGAAGTCCCGTTGACAGGTTCATGTCCTTTCCTTGTCAGCATAGCATTGACGACTGCCCTTGATAAGAAATAGATTAACTGACCTGAATAATCTCGTATCTGCAAGCTTGAGTTTTCATACAGTCTAATCAAAGAAATTTCAACGCCTCTTTCCAGCAGATTTTATGTGCAGGTCTTGTTTTGTTTCCACTCTCTGTCAAAAATTTCACTTTTGCGAACGTGATGGACTTTTATAGAATACCGTAAATGAAAATATCTTATTCTGTTGCTTTAATTTTGCTATTCTCGTTGCTGGTGGAAAGTGTGAAGTTTATCTTTCTTGGTCACTTCTCAACTTGAACTTAATTATATTTTAAAACATTTTCTCTTTCATCCATTCAGAATCTAATGTAAATATACAATATTTCTCAAATTCGTTGATGCCTTTGCACGTTCCGAATTTTAGTTTCTTACTACTATTTTGAAGTTCATTAATTCTACTTTGTAATATGTTACGGCTCAATGGTCTAAATGTCTTGAAACTTTCCCGCCAATCTCGATTAAAGATTATGTAGTTCAGACACTCAACGCAATTTTTCCTCTTCTTCTCTCTCTCTCTCTCTCTTTCTCCCTCTGCTAATCTACTGTATTCCTGATAGACTCACGGTATTTGTCTATGAATTTGCACTTCAATCGGTTTTCCTTTGCTGAAACGTTAATGATATTCCTTTTTTTTTAAAAAAAATAAAGTATCATCAAAACTAGTGTTTTCCTAACCTTCTAAAACCGATAATCTATTCGATAATTCAATAAGGTATTCCCATCTTGTCTCACCCTATCTATTTTACCATCAGATATCCGTTTTCATATGCTGATTACTTTCTCTTTTCAAACTTAATCCCTCTCTTATAATCGATGCTACCAGGTAGTGGTAATCATCACAGTGAGCTCTTCTATTTGATCGAACAACAATTATTGTACTTTTTTCTAGTAACCAAAATGTGTTTAATTTATTTACGAGATTTTTCTAATTTGTGATATATAAAATTCGCTATGCGGAAATTTTGTTTTCTTCAAGATATGGTTTTGTATGGGGCAATTTACGAGTATAAGACCATTAGCTAAATTGAATAATTTTAAACGGTGCCCCAACCATTTTAAACTTTCAATGCATTCACAATATACAGTTTGAAGTAATCCTAAATATACTTTGTAGGTTTGGAACGAGTACAGGTAGTATTGAAGTCCACCATCTTGGATTCAGGTCCAACATTTCTAACAGGAAGCGGTCATGTAACATGTTTAGGGTAATTTTTTACCGCAAGTGCGCGCTTGACGTTATTTCAAAATTACCTTTAGTCAGTTGATAGTTATTAGCTTTAAAATACACAGTTATTCGTTTATAATTGTCTTTCCAAATTACAAGTTACCTTTACCTCATAATGTATATTGTAAATGCATCGAAGTCCAAAATAAGGAATACCTTAGTATATATATATATATATATATATATATATACTAAGGTATTCCTTATTCCTTATATACTGTATATGGGTGTATGTGTGTCTGTGTATATTCAACCCAAGATTAATTTGTGGACATCACTTTGACTGTATCCTAAATGTGTAAAAGAATGGCCGATCTAAAATTTACATCTTGGTCAATGTTCAGGTTCTGACATTTTTGTCCTGTTATGCTATGTAAATTCGTTTTTGTTTCAACAAATATATATTTTTTATGTGATATTTTCTTCTCTTATCTGGAATCATTCTTCTCGTGTTTCTCTTCAGAGTTTTTCAGCGGAACAGGCAAGCGGATGAAAAACCAAAATTGTATTTAGTCAGAAGGCATTTCCCGTTCGGGGTGAAATGAAAACGTGATTTAATTTTAAAGGAAGGCTCGTGCTTTTTTCCCTCCTGCAACTAGTTCCTTGTAGACGTGCAGCAGGAAGGAAGATGAAAGAGGCTGCGAGAGAGAAAGAGAAGACGGAAACTGAAAATAAGTATAAAGAGGAAGAGCAGGAAAAGCACAAAGACAACCTATAAATATGGCAGCCATTTCCTCAGCTGTGAAAATTTTGTGCCACTCCCATTCGTTATTGCCTTTCTTTCTGTTTCTTTAAAATAATCATGTCTCTTTTGTGCTACGCAAAATTGGTGATATCGATTGATCCGCAATTAGAACGCGTAATCTGAAAAGTGATGAAAACAAATCAAACATCAACCTTTCATCATTCGTGTTTGATAATTATGTTTTCCTTTTTAGTAAGTATTGGATGGTTGATTTCGATAACAATATTTAATATTTTCTCTTTTCTTATTGCATTCCATATTCAAACCTTATTTTACCAATCATTACGCTATTAAGTTTGAAGAGTGCTGTTCGTTTTCAGCACTACGCATATTAAATGTGCAACAATACTTCATCGAATGAACAGAAACTTATTCGGTAATAAATTGAGACAATACAGAAGAATATACGGTATACACCAACTATTTGGCAAGTGCAGTACAATATGAAATAAGAGATACATCACGTATTGTCTTACATTGTAACCTAGCACTTTGAAATATAGGCCGACACCATATTTTCTAAAGCAACAATATAAATGAGTATGAATTTGTGCGGCAAAGTTCATCATGTCGACTAGATCATATAATATTGGAGACAATTTAAACGTATTTAGAAACTTTTTTTAACACTACTTCTATATCGATGGTAACCCTTTTCAGAATCCACAACTCAGTGGCTTATGTAACTTACAGAGCTTAACTCTATTATATTTACTAGTAGGAATGCACACTCGAAAATGCATCAGGTCGAATAGGTCATAAAAATACATACAACATTCACAAGTAGTCAGAAACTCTTCTTAGTGAATCTCTTTCTATATTTTGGCGACTTCCTTAGAATGTATAACTCAGGACGTATTTCACGAACATAGTAGAAATACATTACATTTCTGAGTATCAAGTGCACTCAAAATAGCATTATGTCCAATAGATCATAGAAAATCTTTAAGTTTTACGTGCCACGGATATGCCGGTTTGGCTAAGGGAGACGGTGATGATGAGAGATGAGTGAAATGGTGGAATGAAGAAAGTGGGAGGAAACGGGAGACCCCCGAGAAAACCCACGAGCACGGTGTTTGTCCACCACAAAGTCCACACGGCGCGAGCTGGGATCGAACCAGGGACCCCAAGCACCGGAGTTGAACGCTCTACCACTGAGCCACCGCGCTCCCTTGAATAGATCATAGAATCCCAGAGGTTATTTATAAGTACTTTGAAACATTATTTTATCAATGTATTTCAATTTATCAGGTGATCCACTCAGAATGCAGATCTCAGTGACTCATAGCATAGGAAGAGCAGAAATCAATCACATTTAATGAGCATTAACGTTCGCTTGAAACGACTTCAGGTCTAATAAATTATGGAATCTTAGAGATAAAGTAGTATGGTGACCTGAGGTTACTGTGGACTTTATCCTCTCTGCCCTTTTGACCCTGGCCCACAGCCAATGACCTAAGGATAACTAGAACCACCCCTCTGTATTCTAGCAGGGGTACATTGGCCCAATCCCAAAATTTGGCAGGGCTACATAGAACCACCCCTTTAAATTAAAAAAAAAAATCCAAATCTAAAAATTTGGTATGGTAGCCTAGGACAAGGATGTGTACTTCTGTAAGTTTTGATGGTCCATCTCTTTCCCTTTCATGGATAAAAAAAATGCCAAGATTGAAATTTCGGAGGGTATGGCCTAATTTATCCCCTTTTATGAAGTCCTATTAACTTATATGTTTATATGGGCATTTGTAGGGATCCATTCTTTTTTCATAGGAAGCAGGTACATTAGCGCACTCCTTTGAAATTTTTTGAGGCGTAACTTAGTCCACCCATTAAATTTCGAAAATTGACAATATCAAAACTTTGGTATAATATTATAGGACACCAATATGTATTACTATCAATTTGGGTAGTCCATCTCGTTAACCTTCATGGGTAAAAAATTGCCAAAAAATAGTACGACCATGTTTGTCATGAGACTGGTTATTGACCCTTTTTATTCCCTATGCTGTGGTCTTATTACGTTACTTTATATGTTTATTTAGACGTGTACAGGGGTTTATTCTCTTTCTTGAAGACGTAGGTACATTAGTGCACTCTTTTGAAAATTGGGAAGGGTACCTTTGCCCACCCTCAAAAATTGAAAAAAATAAAAAAAATAAAAATTCGGTATAATAGTATAGGAACCTAATATGTACCACTACAAAACTCAGTGGTCCATCTCGTTCCCTTTCATGGGTAAAATATGACCAAAATATAAACGTAAGCAATACGTTGTAGAGCCACTTATCTCCCTCCCCTAATGCTCTAATTCCATTATGTGGGGTCCAGGTCATATGCAGTTGTGAGAACGCCTAGCTAGATGCAAACCAACATATACGCAACTTTTCTCGGCACTGACAGCAATTGGTAGCACTGAGTGAAGTCTTTATGTAATTAAAATTGTGAGTAGATGACGCACGAAACATTTCTCCATTCTGAGATCAATCTCTCTGGTTCATATCATGTCCAATGAACATCATATGTTAATCACAATATTGCTGTGTATGTAATACATCATTTCATTATATATTGCATATTCAAAGAAATAAAAACACTGATCACACATGAATCAGAAAATGCTTGAAAGTAGACGAAATATCAAATCTAGAACAACTGCTGGACATAAGTTTGTAAATCACTGTCACCATTGACAGACTTTCTCCAAATTTCTTTATTCCAATATCTTTTACTTTCTAGGGAAGATAAGATCTTGCTTGTCACACTGAGTATGCATTGAAATTGAAACAGGAACACTTGAACAAGTTTCAGTCTGGCTGGGATTTTAACCCGCGTCTACCCAATAGAAGTTCAAAGCGCTAACCACTCACCTATCACACCGTGCCGCGGTGGCTCAGTGGTAGAGCGTTCACCTCTGGTGCTTGGGGTCCCGGGTTCGATCCCAGCCCCCGCCAAGTGAACTTTGTGGTGGACAAACACCGTGTGCGTGGGTTTTCTCGGGGTTCTCCCGTTTCCTCCCACTTTCTTCATTCCACCATTTCATTCATCACTCATCATCACCGTCTCCTTTAGCCTAACCGGCATAACCGTGGGACGTAAAACTCAAAGATTTCATTTCATTTTTCACCTATCACACCACTTAACACTCCATTCAAACTAATACCTAGTTAAGATCGTTTCATGGAAAAATATAAACAAGGTACTAAAATATAATAAAAACTAACAAATATAAACAAAATATAAATACAAATATAAACAAGAAAATGTAAGCAACTTGTGTGAGTGTCTTACTAGAGATTTCCTTGTTTAACTCTAAAACAACTTATATAGACGTTCTTCAGTGAGGAAAATTTCACGAAAGTTTCTTCAAGTTGAGGCTACGTCAACGGCAGAGCCGTAATTGTGGGGGGCAACTGCCTACCCCAGAGAAGCTCCCCGCCGTTCGAGGGATCCTATTTTGAGAAAAAAATTCTTACTCCATATACAATACGAACATCAAATTAGAAATGAAGCATCAAATATGGTCGCTACATTGCATAAACAAAAGAGCACACAAAAGGTAAATAGAAAAAAAAATGAGTCGTGGTCCCATTTCTGTAAAAAAAATCTACTATTAGGGGCTATATAAATAATATGTATTCGTATGGCTTTGAGATTTATCCGTATTGTCCCCTTAATAATTTTGTCATGTATGGAATGGGCACAGGGAGTAGCTAACGGAGCCGCAGACCTTTCCGTGTGGGAAGGCCCACAGGCTTGGGTGGGGGGCATAAAGATTACGAGAAACTTGGAAAGAGGGGGCCAAAGAATTAAAAAAATAACATTTTCTATGGGACAAATAAGCTTATTAATGCTTGCCCCCACAAAAAATCTAAGTTACAGCTCTGGTCATCGGTTGTAGGGATGGTCCCGATTTACATTACATTTCGTCTTTACCGTAACTTCTAATTTTCAAAGAAGAAAAGACAAGAGGAATTATTTTCACATTCTTTGAATTGTATCAACAAGTATAGAAATAGACAGTTCTATCTCTATTTTCCATAGCTACCACTTTATTTTCTTATATTTATATGAAGAATGTGTGGTAAATTGAGCCTGTGGCACTGTCCGAGTGATCTCGGGCATTCGACTTCTGACCATGAAGCGCAATCCACTAGGGTTCGAATTTCTTTGAAGAGCAAGGTCGGAATTATAACTGTCCTCAGTATGTCTATGTCCGTGTCCTTGTAGTGTTTGGAATACGTAGAAAGGACATGAGGTGCAAGTGTAAACAATAATACTCCGGTTGCGATTTGTTTAAAAAAAAAAAAAATGTGAAAGCTGGAAACTCCCATTACAGCTACCTGGGTTCAAATTCAGTCGTGGCAATTATTATTTTTTTTTCGGAATGGGAAGATAATGTTTATGTAATTGGTATTGTAATTATGTTATTCCTTTATCGTTATTATTTATATTATTATTATTATTATTATTATTATTATTATTATTATTATTATTATTATTATTATTATTATTATTATTATCATTATTATTATTATTATTATTATTATTATTACCACAGAAGGAAAGAAAAAGTAACAAAATCGGAGATACTTATAGGATATTCAGTATGTCAGATGGTTCTTAGGTTTACACATGAACACAATTATATTATTACGTTTATGGATTTACAGATAGAATTATCATTTTATGACAACAATGTATAGAATGTAAATATTTGTTGGCTGATAACAGTAATACATTTGGTTTCGCCATTCTTCTAGGTAGAAATGTGAGGTGACACCTTAAATAGGATCATTCCCGTGACTACACTGAGAAAAATCCATTATCCGGACAGCGGTATATTGTACAAATACAAGGATTCGTTATGTTTACTAAGGAAATCTGTACGGAGCGTACTTTATCCATATACTACATAGGTACTGCCTTTTACCCGCTTAGATATTACATCATGTCTCTGCAGGATGTCTGATATCTAACAATCTTCTGTATTTTACATACGTATACGTATGTTAAATACTTCAGCTATACGTTATATACGTCCATCTGTGTGTAAGATCCAGACCGCCTATAGACACTCTTTCTTTCGCCATGGCTGACGTCATTGAACTACCGTCTTTTGCTTGCGAAACGAGGTTGTTTACAAACGGAACAGAAGAGAGGAAGGAAACCTGGGAAGCCTGGGTAAGTACAATAGTTAACTATTACTTTAGTTAAATATTCCCATTAATTATATATTCTTTTAGTGTAACTTGCTTTAATATAGTACTAAGTAAGTAATGTAGTTTATGACTACAATTCTTACTATTGTAACTCGTAAATGATTGAGGAGAATGGAATGGGTGAATCTGAATTTTGAAAAAACTTTGAATATTAATGTTTTGAAACATATTATGTTTCAAGGTAGCAAAATGAATGTTATGTGTTTATTCATTCCATTTTATATGTGACGATTTATTACTTGGTGCAGATTTACTACAGGACTGCTTAACATAATTGCTAATAAACCGTTTTCAGCGCGGAAATTTCCTTGTGTAGTGAAGATTTAGGATTTAGATTTCTGGGCTTTCGGCATCAATGGCCTTGTTACCCCATATGAGGGATGACTTTCCTCGGCGAGTACACTATCCGGGGAAAGGAAGGGAAGAAAGGATTGGGGAAGGAAGAAAACGGCCTGGGACCTATATGTTAGGTACCACTCCGGCATTTGCCTGCTGTGAATGAGGAAAACCCAAGGAAACCTCATTCAGGATGGCTGGACTTAAAATCTTTTGATACTTTTTCGACCGAGTTCTCCCCCGGGATCGAACCCGGAACCGTTCGCACCGAAGGCGAGAGCGCTAGCGACTACCCTACGCGGGGCCACTTGTGTAGTCTAGAAAACTCATTTTTACTAGGATATTTGCAAATTTTTTTTTTTTTTTTTGCTTTTAGTTTAACGCCCCATGATTGTACATCAATGTAAGAGAGAAGGTGACAATGAGATACATGATAATGGTGGAATCAATAAAATGTAAGGAAACTGGAAAGTCTTAAGAATAACCACACCTACAGTGTTCACCAAAAGGCTATTTGTCGGGAGCAGGAATCGAACCAGGGACCTAACGCGTCAGAGGTAAGCGCTCTACTACAAAGCTTTCTTTTGTTTAAAGAACTTGTTTACATTGAAATATATATATTTTACGAAGATACTAACATATTTTACAGCCTCACTGAAATTAAAAAAAAAAAAGTAGTCAGGGAGAGTTTACTTGTCAGATTTTTATTTTTTAATTTAATTTATTTTTATTTTTATTTATTTTTGCTTTGTTATGTTCCCTAGTTAATTAATGTTTGGGTTACTGAAAATTAAAACCTTTTTAGTATTATTGTTATGTCATCACTTTGGAACCAAAAAAGTTAGATTTTTTTTCTTGTGTTTTCATATAGGAAGTTGGTAAGTTTGTGCCTTAGCATTGGTTTGGTTTCTAGAACGTAATTGAAGGTCATGTTGAGTTGAGTCTTGGCGGGTTTAGAGTTCGTGAAGTGTCAGGCACTGCTTGTGCCCCTGTCTTCTGTCTGTGATGTTTCCTGGCTTTGGGCTGTGAGGTATTTATGTTGAGGAGTACCAACGCAGGCCGCGTGATATACAGGTAGCTTCAACAGCTACGAGTGCCAGATGTTCATCTTTCGTTACGGCGTGACTAATGCAGTATAGTACTAGGTTCAAATTCTATGGGTGGTAAAAATGGTCGTGGTGTGGTAAGAAATACAACGTAATTGTTATTAGTTTATTAGTGTTTCTTCATAGTATAGTTTCACTATTTCTAGAAGGAATTAAGTATTAACGAAGTAATAAATAAGCAAAAGCACACTTTGATTGGCGTTAACTATTTCTCATACTCCATTGAGAATGTTTTGATCCTCAGTTGCGCAAACATCCAGTGTGCGTTTTTTTGTTTGCTTACACTGCCTTATAGATGAGCTCCCTCGTGGCTAAGTGGTTAGTGAACACGCCTTTGGCGTGGGACACCCGGGTTCGATTCCCGGCCGGGGGCCGCGGTGGCTCAGTGGTAGAAGGTTCACCTCTGGTGCTTGGGGTCCCGGGTTCGATCCCAGCCCCGCCAAGTGAACCTTGTGGTGGACAAACACCGTGTGCGTGGGTTTTCTCGGGGTTCTCCCGTTTCCTCCCACTTTCTTCATTCCACTATTTAATTCATTACTCATCACCGTCTCCATTAGCCTAACCATCATAACCGTAGGACATAAAACTCAAAGATTTCATTTCATTTTTTCGATTCCCGGCCGGAGCTTATGTGGTTCGGATTCCACGTTAATCTGTAGGTCCACGTCTCATACAGCCTTGCTGCTGAAAGGAACGTTAAAATCAAATCAGCACTGTTTTACAGATGCAATTGTTCGATTCCGAGTTCGAATGAAGCTTTTTACGGGCAGGGGGCGAGTTTTATATATACAATCCAAGGATTTTAGTTATTAGTCAGTGATGCAATATATAGACCTATATATATTACAAAATTGAAAGTGACTATGTTTGTGACTCTTAATCTCTTAAGAGCTGCGGTGGCTCAGTGGTAGAGCGTTCACCTCCGGTACTTGGGGTCCCGGGTTCGATCCCAGCCCCCGTCAAATGAACTTTGTGATGGACAAACACCTTGTGCGTGGGTTTCCTCGGGGTTCTCCCGTTTCCTTCCACTTTCTTCATTCCACCTTTCATTCATTGCTTATCATCAGCGTCTCCTTTAGCCTAACCGGCATAACTGTGGGACGTAAAACTCAAAGGTTTCATTTCATTTTTTCTTAATCTCTTTGGAATCTTGTACTTAGGTTCACAGCGGAAGCGACGAAATAACTCGACTCATCCATTGTAGCTCTCTTCGCAACCAGTTTCCAAAATGTTGGCAATAAGTTTGCGAAACGGGATATGACGACTCCAATTTTGGGTGAAAAGTCGCTATAAAAAATAATAGAGAAATTCATTGTCTATAAGCATTGTTTTAAAGTTGTAGATGTAAACTAAACAATATGTTCTACTCACTGGCGCAAATCCGTGGGGGGGGATGACGGATACATGTCCCCTCCAATCTTGGAACTGAGGGGGACTTCTCCCCAATAATCCGATTTGAAATGTGTTTTTTGGGAGAAATTTGATTATTTTTGTCCGATTGCTACAAAGGAACGTGAGATAAAATAGATGTCCCCCAGAATAAGCCTCAAATCTGCAGCCTCCCAACGCTGAAAACAACTCTGATCCTCCACAACATTGTTTTTCAACTTCATAAGTATTTTGGACATCGTCAAAAAAAAGTATGGTAACGGTCTTACCCCCCCCCCCCCTCCCAACGTTGAAGACAGATTTGCGCCGCTGGTTCTACTCACATCTTTGTAAATAGGGCGCAACCAATCCTTTAATTCAGGGATCATTTTTTTGTAAAAGAAAAAGTGCAGAATAATTAAAAGACCCCAAAGGACAAATATAACAAACATCTTCTTCGCCTTTATTCACGCAATCTATAGCTAATCTTGTTGCTATCGGTAATGATGTATTACGTGTGTTTCTCAACGGAAACTCTGCGAACTAAAGGACATCAAGTTTGTAGTTGTTCTTCGTTAGAGGGCAAGGGTAACATAACAATGCAGGATTGTGGGGCAGTGAGTATGCTGTATTTCCAAACTCTTCATCAGTTGCGCTGATTAAAACAAACAAACAGAAAAAAAGAACGTAAAAACTGTTTTGAACTAATAATGCTTCTCTACAGATGAACATTTTGTTTGGAGCAGAAAGTCGCTAAATGTGTAAGTAGGTAAATCGTCATTTAAAAATCACCCAAAAAAGTCTCCAATCGGAAAAAAATATTTTTTGTCGCTATCGTAGGGCGACCATACGTCCCGTTTTGACCGGGACAGTCCCGTTTTAGTGGCGTGTCCCGGCCGTCCCGTCAGTAGATGGAAAAAGTAGTATTCGTCCCGTTCTATGTAAATGAAAGAAGTAAATAACAAACCCAGTATCTTTACTCCTTTTAAAAGTATTAATAATTAATAATAACAAAGAGGCAAAAATTGAACTGAAATTCCCTATATTAAACATACTCTATAGTTCGCAGTACTGCTCGAAAGGCAGCAGAGGTTTTAGCAGTTGGTTGTGTGTTGAACAAATTTCAACGTGTCTTTCCTTTTTCATAAGTACCCGTTCTGTAACAAAGAGAGAGAGGAGGAAATCTGATATCAAGGCACTGATAAGAACAAAGGTAGATCTAAAAGTCTAGGGTTGCAAGAACCTGTCCCGTTTTTAACTGAAAATTTTATGGTCAACCTACGCTATCGTTGAGGTCGAATTCCCCTTATTTAGCGACTTTACCCAAAATTGGCAACATTGACCCCCACCGAACAACCAGGGTTGAATTCAGGGGGTAGCCCGGGGGGAATCTCCCCCCCGAAGAAAATTCATTCCCCCCCGGAGAAACTCCCAAAATTTCAGTCACAAAATGTAGAAATTACTTCACCCAATTATTTGCTTTTCTGTCCGTGTACGTGCAGACGAAATCCGATCTCTCAATATACATATAAATGACGCAGACCCATTCTATATAAATGTTAACATGTAACATCTAAGATAGAATACCAAATAGTGAATAAAACTTGTATTTCTTAACGCTATGACTGAGTTTGGCAGAACATGAAATTGTTAACTGTTGAAGAAAGGTTTGTATTTTAGTAGGTACTATATTCTCGCCCTATATTATATATTAGTAGGTAGCACTAGCACAGGTTGAGATACGAAAGGAAAGATAGGGAAGATCTTTCGATCATTCCATATAATCTCTCATGTCAGCAGACTTCAGTTCTTGAAAATATACAGTTCCTACATTATTTGAAATAGGGCGCCTAAATCCCATTTCTCGCATCGGAAGTAACAGACGTAAATGTGTTTTACGATTGTTAAAGTAAACACATCTTTCTTTAATTAAAAATAATTCAGTTAAAGGGTGAGATTCAGTGGGCGTCATTTAGAGGGATCAGGGAGGAACAGTTATCCCTCCTTGATTAGAGACTTATATAGAATTTATCAATATGATAATAGTATATAAGTGAAAGATTGCTATTGAAGGTGGCCAAGATCCTGCTCAGTGCCGTTCCATGGGGGAGGGGCAAGCGGGGCGACGGCCCCGGGCGCCGAAGTAAGGGGTGAAAAATTCGGGAGGGAAAAAGAAAAAAGAAGGAAAGAAAAACAGAGGAATGAAATACATGTGGACATATATAAAATGAAAGGAAAAAAGTAATGAAAAGTGCTCAAAATCAAGGAAAAGCAGGGTTTACTTTTTAAAATTTTCCCACCTTTGGCGGCTGGTCTGTCGACCTCACTCATATATACGGGGATGCCGTCGTATACTCTCGCGCCAAGCGCTGATTTTCCACGACACGGCACTAATCCTACTGAAGATTTCGTCAACTAAACTATTGATGTATATGCAGTGAAGAAACCAAGGCTAATATGTTTGATTTAGAATCAGAAGTGTGAGAAAGAATGATAACTTTTTATTAAGATATTCCTAAGTATGTTTGTTTTAGGATAAAAAATATTTCAGTTAATTTAAATCTTTTTAAAAATTTTTACATTAGTAACAAACAGTAATTACTGAATATAGGAAATAATAAAAATAGTTACTGTAAATAGCAGTTAAAGTTTAGTCTAAACTATTTTTGCCAGTCTTTATTTAATGTTTTAGATGAAATCAAACGATTGTTTTCTTAAAATTATAATCTCATTGAATATTTATCAGCAATTAGTCTCAATATTAGGTAAGATGTGTATGTGAATGGAATTGTTAAATATGCTGCTTTCTTGAAAAAAATACAGAAAAATAACCCTCCCCCGAGCAGTTGACATTCCCCCCCGGGTGTAAATGTCTGAATTCAACACTGCGAACAACACCCCGTTATCTTTAGCCTAGCCAGCATAATAGTGGGACGTAAAACTTAAAGATTTCATTTCGAACAACACTCCCAGAAACCTATTGTTATACCATTCCCAAAACACCCTTTTGTACAGTTCTCCCTATTCGAAAAAAAAATTGTAAATAGCAGTGTTCATATATAAATATGGAACTCAATTTCCCTGAATTTTCCAGGTTTTCCAGGTATTAATTTTTCAATTTCCAGGTCTAGTGGAAGAAACTAATAGTACGAGAACACATAAATTTTAAGAATACTATATTTATATATTTGAGAATGGCCACCCTTCTCCCCAATGAACGATTGCAATTAAATATTGAGTCACAAGAAAATAAATAATTAAAATAAATAAAATTTAAGTTGAAAAATATGAAGTTGAGAAACCTACTAAGGGAATTATATAATACTTTTGTTCCATACTTGAATACATTCAAAATATACAAAAATATTGGCTTGGGGAAGAAAAAAGGGCCCGCGAGATTTTAACTGATTCTTATAGTACTCGACAACAGAAATAAATTACTGAAAGAATTTTCAAAATCGGCGCAGGTAAACATGCAGAAAATCGCATTTTCATGTACCGGTTCAAAATGGGGAAGAAAAGACGACCGCGAGATTTTAATTGATTCTTGTAGTACTCGTCGAGAGAAATCGATTAGTGAAGGAATTTTCAAAATCGGCGCAGGCAAACATAGAGAAAATCTCATTTTCATTTTCCGGTTCAAAGTGGGGAAGAAAAAAGGGCCGCAAGATTTTAACTGATTCTTGTAATACTCGACGAGAGAAATCGATTAGTGAAGGAATTTTCAAAATCGGCGCAGGCAAACATGGAGAAAATGGCATTTTCATGTACCCGTTCAAAATGGGGAAGGAAAAAGGTTCCGCGAGATTTTAACTGATTCTTGTAGTACTCGTCGAGAGAAATCGATTAGTGAAGGAATTTTCAAAATCGGCGCAGGCAAACATAGAGAAAATCTCATTTTCATTTTCCGGTTCAAAGTGGGGAAGAAAAAAGGGCCGCAAGATTTTAACTGATTCTTGTAATACTCGACGAGAGAAATCGACTAGTGAAGGAATTGTCAAAATCGGCGCAGGCAAGCATGAAGAAAATGGCATTTTCATGTATCAGTTCAAAATGGGGAAGAAAAAAGGGCCCGCGAGATTTTAACTGTTTCTTGTAGTACTCGACGAGAGAAATCGATTAGTGAAGGAATTTTCAAAATCGGCGCAGGCAAACATGGAGAAAATGGCATTTTCATGTACCGGTTCAAAATGGGGAAGGAAAAAGGTTCCGCGAGTTTGAACCGCTACGATGTATGTTCACGAATGTCCCCGTCTTCTCAAATTTAGTTAATTACTGTGACACTGAAACATGTGACACAGAGTCACATTGTGGATGACTGCAATCGGCAACCACTGCACATATACTCCTCCCGCCCCACAGTTTGATTATTTCGATCCATTCCTCACGTGCTAACGGCATGGTTCAACATCTGCAAGAAAGAGGTAAATGTAACGTTCAATTGGCAATAGCTTTTCACCAAATTAAGCTGCATGAAATCTGATTGCATATTTGACATACTGAGAAAATTCTAGTCCGTGGCCATATGTATCACATATCCCATCAATTCATAAAAATTTTGAACACAAAATTACGGTCGTCCGTGTGACGTACTCCCAAAAGGCCTAATGTGTATCACCCACCTCACATTCAATGAAACCACATCCGTGTAGAATTTAGAAAGGAACTTCTTATGATGTATACAGGATGTCTCAAACGTTCCCTGACATAGGATAACTCTGTTATTATCAGAGTTACAACAAAATGTAAGAGGAAAAACATCTCGAAATATGACGTTTTCAATCTAAAGTGAACACTTTTTAAAAAAAATCGGACGAGATGTTTGTGCTGTATACTCTTTATGCACCCAATTTTAAATGAAAATGCAACGTTGTCATTTACCTGGACCCACAACATAAGTGAATGAAGTTACTGTTTGAAACGGGGGCTGGCCATCGACATGTTAGCGTAAAAGACAGTAACTTCACTCACTTACGTTGTGGGTCCAGGTAAATGGCAATGTTGCATTTTCATTTCACATTGGACGCATAGCGAGTGTACAGCGCAAACGGGTCATCCGATTTTAAAAATTCCTTCACTTTAGAATGAAAACATTATATTTGGAGACGCTTTCCAAAGTAGTATAATTTAGTTTGTTTAAATTTACAATTTAATACAAGTAGATTCGGATTTATATGCGTAGGATTTTGTATGCATCTAACTAATGAATTCTTTATTTTCATGCTTAACTTAGTGACTTGGCTTTGGACTGCAACTGATTATTGTAACCCATTATTGCTTGAGAAGAAACAAGATATCCGAATCTTCATTTGGAGAAATCAAACGTCTATTGGAAAGCTGGGAATTACAATCATTAATTTCTACATTTCAAGGTGCGTAAATTATATATTCTGTGTTTGTTGTTAAATTACTATTACTATTATTGGGTTTAGAATCAATCAAGCACTTCATGATATTTTATGGGGATCAAGATGGGTGCCGGATAGATAAGTATTTGAGCGTCAGGCTCTTATTTCTTTTCAATTTAATATTTAATCAATGATTATTTTTCTCCCTCATTATTCCACCAAATCGTATTCCAAGATCATATATCCATTTTTGATCGATATATCCATATTTTTGATCTCTTTCATATTTCTATATTTTCGATTTTTGATATTGTTTATATTTCGATATTGCTGTATTTTTCGATATTTCGAACAAGTTTCGATAGTTTGTCAATATCGATTATCTATATCTAAATTCGGATATCCCAAAGCCCTATCGAACCCCCTCCGAAATGAAGTTTTTGGCTATGGACCTGATTAGGGATGCGCACGAGACAAGACGAGACAGAATTTTTGTTACGAAATTCGAGACGAGATAGAGCTCTTCCAATAGAAACGGATCCAGTTTTCGAGACGAGACATAACTTTCGCGGCACCTTTTCGAGAGGAGACAATCTCAAATCTTTTCTCTTGCGCATCCCTACACTTGATCATGAGGTATCAAAAAAAAAAAAAAGTTAATGAGAAATACCGGTAACATGTAAATACAATATAGGTAGCTAAAACATTTTTGTTTTCATTCTTCAGTAATGCATTATTATTAATCTCAGGGGGGCGCGGTGGCTCAGTGGTAGAGTGTTAACCTCCGGTGTTTGGGGTCCCTGGTTCGATCCCAACTCGCGCCGTATGGACTTTGTAGTGGACAAACACCGTGCTCGTGGGTTTTCTCGGGGTTCTCCCGTTTCCTCCCACTTTCTTCATTCCACCATTTCACTCATTTCTCATTATCTCCGTCTCCTGTAGCCTAACCGGCATAATCGTGGGACGTTAAACTTAAAGATTTCATTTTTTATTAATCTCTGTATTTTATAGTGTATTCTCAAGCTTAAGGTGATGTATAATTAAATTTTGAATTCAGTTAACTTATTTTGTTTCTCAGATTGTTTTTAAAATGTATGTACAAACGTTTATTTTCATTCTTGAGAGTTTAAAGTGACGTATAGTTATTAAACATAGTATTTAATATTGTACTCTTAACGTGGAAGTGATATACAGTTAACTTTTGAATTCAGTTAACAATTTTCTCTCTGAAATTGCTTTAAAAAGTATGTAAAAACGTTTTTATTTTATTTCTTGAGTGCTAAAAGTGATGCAAAGTTATTAAGCTTACTACTTTATATTGTATTCTTAACCCTAAACTGATACACAGTGCGTTTTTGAATAAATTATGTCAAGTTATTTGAGTGACGAACACTGGTAGAAAATCCTGACTACTACTGGAACATTTTGATTTTAAGGTGACGACTACTGGTGCAAGGATTTTAAAATATTGTTTTTCCTCCAACGGCTACTCCTTTTTTAATTCTAACTACATGGTCATTATAGGAAGGATCAGTGAGTCTTTCCAACTATGGTACAGCTCCGACAGATTCACGATGCTCAGAGAAGAGACAAAATAGTATGTTTTCAACCTTAAAGTGAGAACCACTGGCGTTTTTACCCTGCCATGCAAAAGTAAGTGAGTACTCCAATGGAGTTCCAATGCGGTACTTAATTTCTGCGTTTTAGATATATGGAAATACATGTCTCTAAAATGTAAAGAACTGATTTTTTTTTTTTTTTTTTTTACTGAAAACTGCAACTCGGTAAGCCTTATGGATACCGAGGTATGGGAAAATAAACTATAGGTATGTGGGGCTTGCATACTTGACGCTACAATTCGGAAATTGAATTAAAATATGACTAACGGCTATCAAGATGTTGTCAAATAAAGGGAGGACCAACACAGTTAAGGGGTTTTCGTGTTAGATGCTAAAATTTCCGAAATCGGTCATGGAAAGTTAATAAACACCAGTAGCAATTTCATCTTAAAGTAATTAGATATCTTCATGGGGTGTTAGAACATCATGGAGTCTACCAAAATTAAATTTTAAAAGCTTTTGAAAATATAATCTGACATTTGTAAACAGTATTTGAAATATGTATTTACCCAAAACTTCCAGCTAGTACATCTAACATCTGGAGAAACACTGTGAAATAAAAGCTTGAAATTTCGGAAACAATTATTGGTCGCAACAAAATTAAATAAGATGGTACTTCTATGGGTTAAATCAGTACCTCAGTACAATTTCGATCGAAAGATTAGTTCAGTCCTAGGTTTTCTTCAGGCAATTCCAAGGGTTCATCGAGCTGTGCAAAAGAATGAAAATTCGCTGTCAATATCTAAGATAGTAAATAAGATATAAGGAATTATATATTTTATGACGTGAAAATAGAGATCTTTATGGATTTGTACTTTTGGGTCTTTCCTAAAAGAAAAAAATTCAGAAAACTACTGTATATACCTTAATAGACAATTCAGTGGGCGGGGACACAGTAGCTTAGTGGTAGGGTATTTAACTAATCTTTTTTTTTTTTTTTTTGCAGAAACTATTGGAGTATTCACTTAACCCATAGAAATACGATCATACTTAACTCCCTATTTAATTTTAAAATTAAATAAAAGGAAATATTTCAGTGTAGCGACCCACGATTATGCATTTTAGTCTCAGGGAGATTATGATTAAAGCAAGTGAATGTTGTTGACAGAATTGATGGAATGCAAAGGTGGGAGGAGAGTACCCCGAGAAAACCCACGAATACGATGTCCACTACAAACTGACTTGGCCGTGGATCGAACCAAGAACCCAATACACCAGAGGTAAGCACTCTACCACTAAGCCACTGTGCCCCCGCCCATTTAATTGTCTATTGAGGTATATACGGTTGTTTTCTGAAATTTCTTCTTCTTACAGCAAATACTCAAAAGTACAAATCCATGTGGGTCTCTATTTTTACGACGTCATAAAATACATAATTCCTTATATCTCGCTTGCTATATTAGATATTGACAAAAAATGTTCACTTTATTTCAGAGCCCGATGAACGCTTGGAATTGTCCAAAGAAAATTTAGAGCTGAATTAATCTTTCGATCGAAATTGTACTGACGAGTCTGAGGTTCTCACTTAACCCATATAAGTACCATCTTATTTAACTTTTGTTAGGATCAATAATTGTTTTCTGAAATTTCAAGATCTAATACGCTTTTATTGTATGGTGTCTCTCTAGCTGCTAGATGTACTAGCTGGAACTTTTAGGTAAATACATATTTCTAATACTCTTTACAAATGTCAAAATATATTTTACAAAACTTTTAAAATTTAATCTTGGTAGACCCCATGATGTTCTTAAACTCCATGGAAATACCTAATTATTTTAAGATGAAATTGCTACTGATGCTTATTAACTTTACATGACCGGTTTCGGAAATTTTACCACCTAACACGAAAACCCCATAACTATATGGATCCTCCCTTTATTTGACAATATCTTGATAGTCATATTTTAATTAATTTTCTAAATTGTACTGTCTAATATGCAAGCTCCACGTACCTATGGTGTCGCTTTTTATTTCACCATATTTCGGTAACTGTTAGGCGTACCGACTTGCGGTTTCGGTAAACACACACCTCTAACGTTCTTTAAAACGTTATTAAGACATATTTTAGAATATTTAGAAATGAGAGTTCTGGGAATATCATGGTACCCGAAAACCCCCATCAGGGCGTGTGTGTAGTGTATTTAATTGAAACTACTTTTGAGGTTGTTGTAAGCCCTCGTAATTACGTTTCCGAAACTGCACCATCTAGTACGCAAACTCCACAGTTCTGTAGTGTCGCTCTTTATTTTCCCATATTTCGATATCCATAAGGCTTACCGAGTTGAGGTTTTCGGTAAACAGATGTCAGTTCCTTACATTTTAGAGACATATATTTTCATATATCTAAAAAATACAGACATTAGGTACCCCATGGTAGCCCGAACACCATTGAGGTACCCACTTACTTTTGAATGGTAATACATTTTGAGTTGTTGTTCAGCATCAATAAACACTTCATAGTTTTTCTACGTGCAACCCAAAAGTCCATACCTGACCTAACAGATTTTGTCCATTTAATCTCAAAAATGTTAAGATACTTTGTATTGTTAAGTACAACCAAATTAAGCACACTGAATATAACATTTTAAATATTTTCTGATTTTTGTTGCAGGTATTTCGTGCATCAAACCAGGATTCTGCTTGAAAGACAGTCAAAAGAAGCAGTGTAGGTTGTGGCTAAAAGTACGCCCTTTCTGAAGACAGACTCAGTTGTACTTACATTATTTTGTACGAATATATAACCCTAATAAAGATACTGTACTACAAATTATTTCTTTCTTCCATAAATTATAATAAAATATTATCTCTGTTTAAAGAAAATGATTGTTAATGTTAAGTCATTTTAATTCTTTTTCTCTGTAATAAGAACATTATCCCTCGCAATATTTTTTATCTTTGTGCTATTGCGATTGGATGAAGTAAAATTCTATACGAAGCACTATTATTTCAGACATGCATTAATAACTAATGTATTGTTCTGTATGTAAGACAATGTGTATACTGAACATGTCTAGCGAAGGTGTTGTTTTAATACAGAATCTATAACTCAGCTTTTCAGTAGTCAACTTTATTGGGAATCCGAAGAAAGAAGTTAAAAAAAAAAAAAATGTTGGACTTACCAGCGTGTGTGTGTTCGAATTCTGGACTAATCCAAATTATCCAGAGAAATCATTATATATTTCTTTGTTGCTATTTCAGATGTATCCTTTATCCAAGTCGTATGAAACGGAGACTTCATACATCGCTATACTTTGTATGAACTATGTTCCGTATTTACTTAATCACTTTGTAACTTTCTCTAGTGTTGACAAGGCCGCAGGTGTCAATCGAATAGTTTAGTGTTTCACTCATGTCACCTTGTGACTAAGGTACGTCCTGTCGGTATATATATGGTACTGGGTTCAATTAGCGATAAAATACATTTTTAGCGTTAAACAAATGCAAAAATCTATACGAAATGAGATACCGTGATCTCTGACTTACGGATAACACCAAGCAACTAATGGTACTGAGTGTGATTGAGTTTACTAATTACTATTTGGCTAAAATCAGTGTTCCTTTATCTATAGTTCTTTTCGTGCTTTGAATTGCAAAGTTTGAAATAACCGTTTTAAATTATTGTGTATATATATCTTCCGAGTAATTCTGAGAATCATTGCTCTTTCTTTAAGCAATGTATGAGACTGTTAAATTGCTCTTTCCTTAAAATGTTGCACTAAGAAGGATGCATCCAGGAAAGTCCAAATTTGCAGAATGTCTATAGCAGGGAAGAATAAATATGTTTAGTCGATGGCTGCACAACGCCTCCGCTGTCACCACGTTGTCACACAGCGAATACAGCGAACGTTTAAGAGTATTCTGCACTTACTATTAGGTATCGGCCTGGGAACTTTGGTGCATCTACCCAGTCTCCTTCTTGGTGTTTCATTTTTAATGGCGAGTACTGAGTAGGAATAATATTGTAAGCGAATGCGTTTCCGGCTGACACCACACTTTTAATTATTGCGACATTTAAAAAAAAAAAAAAAACCTGTTAATTAAAATGTACAGAGAAGTTATTTCTGGAAAATTCTATTCAGGCCTCTTGTGGTAACAACTGCACTTTAGTAGAAGATACTATTAAGGAAAAGAATGAGGTAAAATAATCTTTATATCGTACAAGCAATGGATGATAACAGCTTAATAAATGATTGTACGTAAATCTTGTTTGAGTTTGAATATAGGATTGTATAAGGCTGTGCATTTTGCATTATTATTGAGGTGCTGCAACTAACTAACTGCAAACCATATGATAAATTCTTACAGTAATATATCACATATTGATTTACTCTGTATGGAAACGAAAATAGTTTAATATATGGTTAACCTCCTTTGTGCCAGGGGCGGATCCAGAGGGGGGCGATCGGGGCGATCGCCCCCCCCCCACAAGAGGAAACTTTCTTATTTTATATATAAATAAACCCATCCATAACAAGTTTGGAGCTCTTAAAAGTAGCAGTATTACCGCCGACCGCCCCCCCTAGAAGTCCGTCCTGGATCCGCCCCTGCTTTGTGCCCATAATTTTAAAATTAACGCTTGTGTCACTTTTCAACACTTGACTTTGCCGTAGCTTTCCAACGAATTAGCAGGAAGCCCAAACTTATAGGACACCCTGCAGGTAAATACATTTCTTTGGACAGTTTCACTGCTCCAAACTAAGATTTGAAAAGTGTAGTATTGTTAATTTTATTATTATTGGCACAAAGGAGATCAACCATATTTTAAGCTATTTTTGTTTTCATACAGAGTAAAACAATATTTGACAACATTACAGTAAGAATGTATCATGCACTTTGCAGTATGTTGCAGCACTTTAATAATGGTGCACTATACGTACACTCTAGATCCTGCATATGTCCGATCCATACATTACAAGAAGGCAATACGTATTCGATACAGGTAAAATCTGTATATTTCATATGGACAACCTATTAGCTATATACATCCAATCTATACATTACATATGGCCAACCTGTACGCGACATACGTATAATCTATATGCTGCATGCAGACAGTCTGTAAGCTACATATATGCACTCTGTATGGTGCATACGGATATTCTGTATGCTGTATCTGGACAAGCTGTGTGCGACATAAGGAAAATCTGTATAATACATACGTACAATACGTATACTGTATCTAGTCGTACGTATGGGGCACAAGTACAATATAGATGCTGTCTCGGGGTTGAACGCAAGAAACATACGTACAGAACGTATATTGCATACTTCTTGAAATCATGCTCCGTCCTGATAGTCAGTGTATGTCGTCATTATTAACCCACATGCTACATACGACCCTGACGTCACAAAGCTAGATATTACCTCCGTATATACTTGTTACTGCAGATAACGTCACACGAATGACGTCATTGCACTTGTGCAGACAGTACGTATAATACATACTTTTTCAGCTATACGTTTGCTGCAGGATGTTATATACGGTTGTACGTTAAGTCCAGAAACTACAGGAATTACGAATGTAACCTACGTTTTTAAGTATGCCACCTACATTTTTTTTTCTCAGTGTAGCGTTGTAAGTTCGATCACTATTTGCAATTTGTGCACAGCTACGAACAATTCCTTGAAACTCATTTTTGGCCCATATTACAGCAGTAAGGACGTGTTTAGCTTTCATATATTCATCAATTCTCGTCCAAACACGTTACTTCCCAGACAGTTACGAATGAAGTTGATAGGGATGGCGTTATTTTGTGTTGTTGGTATTTCAGCTTTAAAGGAAGTCGTCTCAACCCTTAGACCCAGAGAAATTGAATATTTGTCATGTTAATAAGGGAAGGTCGTCTGCTATCAGACAGCGGGCGGTATCGGACAAAAGCAGTTATCGTTATTTCTATCTTGAAGGAGCACCTGTCAACCATAAAATGAGTTGATCGAAATGAACTAGCTAAACACATACCATAGTGGATTTGTCCTATGAACGATGTGTCTAATGCTTCGAGGTTTTTGTATTTTTGCGAGTGAACTGGTGCACGGAGATAAATTTGGGTGGCTGCAACTTATTACAAAGTAAGCAAAATAATATATTATTGCTATCACAACACTTACTAGGGTCTATATATTTTTTACTTAGGCATATAGTTGCATTGGTGTTGATACAAGCCGGTTAATAGAAAATCACATGCTGCAATTCGGTCGGCTGGTATCGAAGAAAGTGGAATCGGGTGGTATCTGACGTTACATTTATAAATAAAATTGAAGTCTTTTTAATGGTATCTGGCTTTTCCAGGAAACCATGGGGAAAATACGTTACAATTGGGATAAAGAAAGTATGAAGTTGACCATGGATAAAGTTATTTCCAAAGAAATGGCAGTACGTACAGCCAGTGCTAGATATGGTGTTCCGAAGAGTACAATAGAATATCGTGTAAAAAAAAAAAAAAAAAAAAAAAACTCTTGGAAAGGAAAGAGGCAACAGCTAAGCCTTGCTGCTCTTATAGCAAAGGCACGTTTAGTCGAACATTTGATCGTGATCAAGATGAAATTCTATACAATCATGTAAAGGCTTTGGACGGTCAACTAATGCCTTTAAGCAAACCAGAATTTTTAAAACTAGCTTACAAAGTTGCTCAAAAACTAAAGATCAAACACCGCTTCAATAAAGTAACATATGGTTGGAAAAGATTTATATTACTACTTTATGATCGAGACATCTGGACTTAAAGTTGAAAGCAGCCGAGTCAACAAGCCTGCAACTTGCTGCTGGTTTCAGTAAAGATAACGTCAAAATATTTTTCGATAAGCTAACATACCTTATGGAGAAATGCAAGTTCACACCGTCACGGATATTTAAAGCTGACGAAACCGGTGTATCTTGTGTATGCAACAGATTAAAAGTAATGTCTGTAAAAGGGAAAAAGCAAGTTGGGAAACTAATATCTGGGGAGAGAGGAAAGTATGTGAATGTTGTGTTGTCAATAGATGCAGCAGGAGATCAGTTCATTCCTTCTTTGTTTGTATTCCCTCATTTGAGGATTGACAATGACTTAGAAAAGGACACTCCACCAGGAGGCACTTTTGATGGGCAGAAGAGTGGGTGGATCACCAAAGATGGATTCCTAAAATGGATGAAAGCGTTTATTGAACTTGTAAATCCTACTGAGAAAAACCCAGTGTTACTGATCATAGACGGCCATTCTAGTCACAAGGAACTTGACGTAATCATGTATTCCACACAAAATCATATTCTCATTATAAATCTACCTACTCATAATTCTCATAAGAAGCAACCACTGGATCGGTCAATAATGAAACAATATAAAAATGCATATAATGAAGAATGTGTTTTTTGGATGAGGAAGTACCCTAACATGAAAATAACCCTTAAAGATATAGCTGGACTGGCGAACTCTGCTTTTTCCAGAATCTGCAGGATGGAATTGGCACAATCTGGGTTCGAGTGCACTGGAATTTACCCATTGAATCGAAATGTGTTTCCTGACTTAGACTTTGCAGGTCACTGATCAGCTCAACTCCGAAAGCAGCAAGGAGACCAAGAACGGAAGTCCAGACATGACCAATCCTGAGCAAGAGAAAATTCATCAGTCAGCCGATGTTTCAAGTGTGTTTGAAATGCGTGAGCCTAACTCATACAATCCTGTTGATCAAAGCACAATGCTAAACCTGCGGGACCCTCCCATGGTTCCAACGTGCCTGGGTCTCCAAGCCAAACTTGTAGTGAACGCCAAGAAGCAGCCTCTTTTGTGTCACCGAGTATTCAAAATATATTGACTCTAATTCCGCTAATACCAAGCACTTCAACTATAAAGTACAAAATACGATTAGATCGCAATGAGAAGAGCGAAATACTAACATGTTACCCTACAGAAAAATGCTTGTGGAGAAAAGAGCCCTTATCGAATAGAAGAAAGCTAAATTAGAACAGAAAACTAAGCATCCCCAAACGAGGAAACGAGCTTCTAATGGAACAAAACTTGCTTCAACAAAACGTTTAAATCGTCCTGATAGCTGTACTATTCCATCTTCTTCAAGCAGAAGTGCTCCATCATCTTCACCTATTCCTTCATCTTCTGTACATATCAGAAAATGCATAATCTGCGTAGAGTATTTTGATGTAGATTGGATATAGTGCAACATATGTGAAGACTGGGTTCATAAATTATCTGACAATGTTGAAGACACACTGTTTTACTATGGTGATTTGTGTCAATATAAAAATTAACCATTCTTGATGAGAATAAGAAGTTTAAGATTTTTTTTTACCTTTCAGTTTTATTTTTGGCTGTATTTCAAAGCCTAATAAAACTGTATTTATATGCTTAAGAACTCCTGTAAGTGAACAGATAGCATTTGTAATTTTTTTGTTATTAAATAACCTCAAAGAACCAATTCTCTTTAGTTTTATGCTTGTCCGATACCACCCTCCACTTTTTAAGAACGCTAATTTGTATTGACTTTGATTTTATAGAAAAATGTATATTATTAGTTTCTACCTGTCAAATTCCCTTTAACATGTTTTATATAAGATATCAACTTATCAATTTGTGCAATAAATATTTTGGATATAGCTATTTTTCAGCCTGACAGACTAAAAAGTCTAAGGTGTCCGATACCAGACGAACTTCCCCTATAAATTAGAAGTATCAGTATTGCAAATTATAAAAAAATGCTGAATTGCCTCAGCCGGTATCGAACTCGCGAAGCCAACATTATGAAACATACACTTAAGCCACTACTTTAAGGCATCACTGTTCTGGGAGAAGGAAGATAATGAAGCTGCAGTGAATTCAGTAATTACACGCTTTTACGATTCCAGTGTAATAATGATGAAACTTTCTGCTTTCAGTCATGATAAAATAGTAAAGTATTATGGTATTATGCAGAAAGAATAGTCCACAGAAGTCAATTTTAAATTGACAACTCATATGTATGAAGGCGCTGCTGTATGCTCCCGCCTCGGGCCCTGATTTTTCACGGCAGGACATTGGACAGTTACTCATATTGATTGGAATCTGATGTCTCAGAGCACTTGATTATTTTTTAAGCTAACTAATATAACGAACCTGCCACAGTACCTTGCTTCCTACTTTTACGAGTTGTATCCCCTTTTACAGATTTTCACTAATTCTTTAACAACAGGGACAAAAACAGAAACATTGAGGACGGTAAAAATCACAAACACTATTCGCACGTTCTTCCCTTGCCTGAAGTAAAACAATAAAATATGGGAAACATGCAACTTTTGGTCTTCCATCTTCTATGTAGTGTTGAATCCAGAGTTGGAGTGGGTGAGTGGGTCAAATGGATCGAGATTTCTAAGTGGGTCAGTGGGTCGTGAGCCAACGACATGTGACCCGCTGCGATCCATCAACCACCGTGACCCACTGCGACCCACCAAGCACCGTGACCCACTTTGTCTTACCGACCCACTCTGCTCACTGCATTGTAGACAGCATATTTTAACAACATATTTTTTCGCCGTCGAAACTAGCCATAAAACTTAAAACACGTTTCTGATTGCTTTCAGCTTGCGATGGTTCAAACCTTCTGTTGGATGTATTGCGTGTTATAGTAGTACTAAAGGAATATTGTCACTTTGTTGGAATTGAAGAAGAAAATTGAAGAAGCAGTTGAGGTTAAATTTACATCATGGAATGCAAAGTGAAAAACAAAATATTCCTTGGGGCTTCTAACTCGCTCCACCTCCACCACCTCCTCCTACTACTACTACTTATACTGTGGATTTGTATAGCAAAACTGTACACGTAACTTAATAATTTTTGACTATTATCTTCAATATTATTTTAATGAAAGAAGTGTGTTTTGAAAATTTTAAAAATAAAATACAAAAATAAAAATCTTTCTCTGGTCCGGGTTTGAAACCACACCAAAAGCAATTATAATTACTAACTCATGGCGCTAGTACTTTCGGAAACGAAGTGCGTTAGTAACATACATTTAATTTTTGCTATATTTCTGCTACGTGGCGAGAAACTGATAATTGCTGATTACCAGAACTGCGTATTTAGTTATTATGAGTAGGGTCGAGCGTGATTTTAAAATGTGTTTCTTAAAACTGGTGAATTTGTCTACATCTCACTTTCAAGGCCTCTATTTCCCTTTTTCATTTTCTTCTGTTTACTTACCTGAGTTGACTATCTCTAAGTGAGAAAACAACTTCAAGCATTTTTGGATATTGATATTTGTAATTGTAATAATAGCAATAGGACGTATACTACTACTTGGCTTTCGAGACACAGCCTGTGAGTTTTAGAGGAGCTTACTAATGGAAAAATACATTTTTGAAACACTGTAATATATAAATTATTATATAAAGCTAAATGTAACTATGTGTGCCTAATCATCACGGCCAAATTGCAGTCAAAAATGATTTTAATTATACGATTAGACTTTCATCCAAACTGTGATGTTATAATATTGCGTTCATTATAATAATATCCCAAGGTGTAGTGGAAATCCGAATATTTGCGAAAAAAAATAGTATCTCACAAGTCGTTAAACTTACGGAGCTGAAATTCAGTATATTAACACTTTATTGAAAAATAACAGAACGTCTCCTAGCATTTTTTAACATTCTCCTTTATGGGGAGGGGTGCACTTTCTACATATGGTAAATATATAGTAAGTTAGTTTCTAAACGTTATCTAAAACGATCGATATTAATTGAGATACAAGTTTAGAAAAAAAAATGCAGCCGGGTTCGATTCCCGGCGGGAGCGCATGCGGTTTGGATTCATGTAAATCCGCACGTCATGCCATAAGCGTCGGTGGACCAGCGATGGGCAACTAGGGACATCTCGCCAAAAATTGGCGGCCCCTCAGCGACGATCCGCGGTGGCCCCTCTTCCCTTTAAAAAATTATACCACCAGCGACACACTAATAGCAGAGACGCGACTAAACACCAATTAAACACAAAATTACTCCTGTAAACTATGTTAAGTCGCCTATATGTGTAATTTGTTTACATTAAGGAGAGTCTGAAAAACACTAAAGAAGTTAAAAAAGTTTCCAGGTGTGGGAGCGAGTAGAATAGAGGCTGGATAGACGGCTGAGTCAGCAAAAAGTTATATTGTTTTCCTAGAATTCAAAGGCAAGTTTCAACAGGCGTTTAGTTGTTATGCTCATAGCCTTTTACGGATACCACCAGGAGCCCCGTGGGAAAATTTTGTTTGTGGGAACCCGCTGTTGCTATGCTCGTAGTCTTGGATGTTCATATTTTTGGACGGTTACTAGATCTTCATCAGAGTCATTTCAGTTATCGCGATCTAAGCTTCCCAATTGATTGGTTTTCGTCTTTTCGTTATGTATTGAATAGGTATTTTGCATAGCATTGGGTAGCTATTTTAGACACTTATCCCCAATCCTTTGATATTCAGTGACCGAAGCATCCCAATTGAGGTTCTGTACACAAAAATCCACTTTAGTAGGGAGTTGAGATCGAATTTGCTACTTCATGATTTTAGAGTTGGACTAGTCCTTGCGTGAAAAAAAAAAAGGATTTCACGTATATAGCACTTCGTTTCACGACAGAAAGGAACGAATTAACTTAATGTGTTAAAATATTCAATGCTTTCTCACCGAGAATCGAACCTGAACCCTAAATATGCTTTCATTTTGAAAGCTTTCTCACCGGAATCGAACGCAAAACCAGTACTTCACGATTTAGAGTTGAATTAATCCTTGCACGAAAAAAAAAAGGTTTTCACGTATATAGCACTTCGTATTGATTTTAACGTAGCATATGATATACATCGTTCGAAGCTCTTCATTTCGAAGCACTATAATGCTTTCAGATGTTCAATGCTCCCTTTCTCTGTCTTTCATCAAGAATCCAATTCGGACCAAAGTGGTATTAAAACGTAAATAACAAACATAAAAATAAATTTTAAAAATACAGCATTGCATTATTATTATTATTATTATTATTATTATTATTATTATTATTATTATTATTATTCTGGGAGTGAAAGTGAAAGAGATAAATAACCTTGATTGTAGCTCCGCTAACTTAAGATATAAAGGTTCTATACACAAAAATCCACTTTGGGAGGGAGCTGGGATAGAATTTGGTACTTCATGATTTTCAGTTGAACTAGTCCTTGCATGAAAAAAGAAAGAATTTCACGTATATAGCTCCTCGTTTTCACGACAGAAAGGATCGAATTAACTTCATTCCTTAAAAAATTAATGATTTCTCAGCGAGAATCCAACCCGGATCCCCAATGGTCGCGGTTCTTGGTAAGTGGATGGGACATGTATAAACATTTTCGACTGGCTTGCACATCATCGGAAGCGATTTCCCCAAGTTTCCGCTCTGATCAAAACCTCAGCTGGCTATCTAGAAAGATCATGAAGATATAATCATTATTATAAAATAAAATATGAGCAAAAATATGAAACATATTCCCTTAACTTTCTTACTGTACTTTGACAGAAATAGCATTGGGTAGCTATTGAAGCTAAGAACGCTAGCTTCTCATTGAATTGGGTATCTATTTTGAATCCACTGACCGCAGCCCCCTCCTGTGGTTAAGTGTTCGGCAACGTCTGTAGAAAACTTTTTGTCCTGGGAACGTTCCTTGGATTGATAAGATGAATATCATGGTTCATGATTGTTTTAAATCGCGTTGGATTTCATTGATTGAACATTGTCTAATAACGGAAGTTTCTCATAGCATTTCATAATGTTTTGACAACGTAAGATGAAATTATGTATACCTAAGTCGACAGGAGCACTTGTGTTATATGTGAAAGTGATATATGATGGCTCACATGTTTGCTCATGACAATGACCACATGGGTACATGCTTCCCATAACAATTCATAATGTTTTGAAGTCATAGGCTGGGAATCTTAAAGTTTCCATCTTTTTTTCTGATTAGTTAATGAGAAAATAGTGTTTCATTGAAGTTATTTGCTTTATCTAATTTAGTCTTGGGATTCTTACGAATTCACTTGTAAGTGTTCATGGGAATAGGATTTGTTTGCAGACTGTTCTTTGATCGAATAGACCATAGTTACAAAGATGAATATCGCATTGCATGATTTTTCAAACGTATACATCATTTGAGATTACATGTATGTTTGTTGTCGTCTTCACATACGAACATACTCAAGTGCAACTGAAGATAGTGTAATCTGAACGCGAAAACGCTGAGTTATGTCTAATGTAAAGTAAGTTTGTTAATGGATAAGATTTACTGAAGATGCTATTTTGATACACCTACCGAATAATGTGTGTGAATAAGGAAATGAAACTTTGTTTCAGATATAGAACTGAACAAGAATATGAAATGTAGCAGGGGAGAGGTGGGTGAGGTTGTATTCAGTTGGAAATGTTCATATGTTTCTTGCGAACCTTTACCATAATAAACTTACTTTACTTTTGACTTCAGATATAAGTGATCGTATTGCTTCGCGATTGTGTTTACCTTTAATGTATATATGGGATTTATGATTTTTTTGTTCGTGTGTTTGCGAGATATCGTATTTTGCTGAACACCTTTTTTGTATACTCCAGTCGATATCCTTATGTGGTTCATAAAGCATACCAACTAATAAGGATCATCTAGTTCAGTTTGGTGTGCATTTCTCGTGCAATTGAACTGAACATGGCTTATTAATAACGACATTACAACGCTATTTAAGATGAAATCTTTCAGTTTAACGCCCCAGAAAAATGTCCTTTCTCACTAAGAGGTCACATGCTTTAAGCTTCAATGCTCTCCCCTGCGGAAATCGAACTCAGGACCGCGTTCACCACATGTCCGTGTTAGCTATTAGATCAGCTGGGGATGCTGAAAGGACTTAGTAACGGAAAGATGACCAGATGGTACAGCGGCAAAGCGCTTACATTTGGTGTATGGGGGTCCCTAGTTCGACTACGAATATATTGTCTCATGGTGCCCTTAGCATAATGGGCATAATCGTAGGACATTAAATAAGTTTATGGTGGACAACATCATGTTCGATGATTCTCATGGGTACTTCCGCTTCACATCATTATATCATTTCATTTAACTTAATCATCCTTTCATCTTAGCCTAAGGGAGATATTCGTGGGCCGTTAAACTGAAATATTACATCTTTATCGTTGCACACAATTGTTTTCCCGTTCAACATTAGTAACATTCTACAATTTAGTCATGTTTCGTTCTTATGGTTAGTTTTGGAAATTTACAGTTTAATACAAAAATAAAAGAAACGAAAAATCGTCTTAATTACTTCGAACAAGAAATATTAATTCTTTGGCGAGGGTACGTCCCTTATGATATAGTTCATTCTCGAGACGAGATAGAATACTTCAAGAAGCAAGATCAGACGTTACTTTTACAAAACAAAAAAAAATATGAGGAGATCCAATGTCGGACAGAACTCCTTATAAAAGTCATAGAAAAAAATATTCATTATGTTTGCACTGTTGTAAATTAAGGCTTAAACGGAAGATACCCGTTAAATCATGTAGTATAGCAACCTTACTTGGAAGTACAAGACATCACATACAAATTTTGCCTTCCATTGTACATTTCTATATTTCTCTACTCGTGGTTACATATACTTTCTAGATAATAAAACATGAAGTTCGTAGCCTCGATGAATCGCTACTAAGTTGTAGATTCTTGTATTACTAGTCTAGATGCTCCGTATAATAATAAGGGCGTCAACGCATCTCTCTTTGTTTCAGACCAATCTCATAGTTCGTGAAGAAAAATTTATTACTTTAAATTCATTTAAATATATGTTAATTGGTTTAAATAACTTTTCTTGGTATTTCAAATTTTGTAAGAATGTTATACATTGTTTCCCACATAATCGAATCGTAGGTTTTTCTCAAGTTAATAAATAATTGATATGCATGGATATAGCATTAGCACTTTTTTAGCTGTAAAATTAGTGTAATAAATCTTTGTACCCATGATAAGCAAATTCTCTCATTACACTCTTCGTTAACTTACTTAGTTGCAAATTTCATTATTTATGCAAATCAGCTTATTTCGTTTACGATTTACTTTCTATGTGATCAAAGAAATGATCTTTGTTCGTGTGATTTGTCAAGACATCAGTTGTCACAATATGTTCAGGAAAATCGATGAGCTTGAAATTTTCAATTCTGTGTGAATGTGTTAAATTTTGTGTCTCACGCAGGAAAGTCCTTTATTATTATTTCCTCAGAGAGACAAGAAATATATCATGCTAATTCTTAAGACAATGAGAACAAGCTGATTTAGTGGTCATACATACAGTATACGTCTTCGAGGGTGAACATATTATCTATTAGTTAAAGATGGCATCGTCAATGAATTTATTAACCAAACTTAATGCAGCGTCCTTAGTATCTTTTACAAAATTACAAGACTTAGAAATTAATAAAACCTATCGTATTTTAGATTGCAAATTAATTACAACCGTATATGGAAAGAAGGTTTTTGTGACTTGAAGTATGGCAACAAGTGATTGTACCAGGACGATTTACTGAAAAAGTAGAAGCAGATAATGGTGCATTATTAACATATTTGCAAAGTGGAAACGTATGTTTAATATACAAAGGGGAAAAAGGTTAATTTAACGGAACATAGCATGCACGATATTGAATTCACTAAGTTGGCCGCATCGTAAGTGTATGGACATGTACATGATTATCGACTTCTTCTTCATTATCTTCATTTCCCCCTTTCACATGTGCTCAGACAAGCATGTATGTGTATAGTGACATTATTCTTTACTGTTCAGCTTTTGGAGTATCTTATCCATGAGTATTTGTTCATCGACTATGGTAACTAAGAAAGAGTGTTTGCTGTTAAGTGTTCAATATGGATTTAGTTCAATGAAAACAAAATTAATTTGTATTGGTCTGGATAGTGATACATTTGAGGCAGTGATTCGTATTAGCAAAGGAACTATTTTTGGAGTGGAGTTAAATTTGTCGGAGTGGGAAAAACTTATAACCGCTACCAGGTTATAGAAGTATTTTGGTGGACACCCTGTATATTTCGTAAAGACAGTGATCTTTATTTTCGATTTATACTTTATTCTGCAACGCACATAAGTTCTTTCTTTTCGGGAATTCCTTCTTTCCCACACAATTGGACAAAGAAGTCTTTCATCGTTTTTTCATATATATATTTAAAACGTTGCTTTTGGTGAGAACATTTCAGCGAATGACTAACCATTTCAGTGTTTCTCCCTGACTTATTATATGCACAGTATATATTCTATAGTTATTTGGAACTGAATTAAGTGTTTTCTTTAACCGGTTATGAAACATTGGAATAGATTAGAGAAGACCAGACCAGAACAGGTATTCAAGTGGCCAAAGTGGCACCAGCCTCACAGTTTTTGCAGTTCGTTATCTGTACTTTCTCACGCCAGTGTTATCGCCGTGTCTAGTGCATTATAGACAGTTGACTAAAATTAACATAAATTGTTTTCCGTATTCTGTTTGTATGTGCATACAGGTGAGTAAACTGAGTGATTTTTGAAATGAACTGCCAACACTTTTAATTGATCATTGCAACTCGTAGCTTGAGCTTGGGTGCTCAGGGAGTTTGACTCCAGGTCTGGAAGCCGTAACCACGCATCTCGCGTCGAGCTTCAAGTCTGACTTTTGTTAAGGGGCACAAGCTATTTAGCCGGTGAAGGACGTTTTATTACGGCTAGCCCCCAACTAGTGAAGTCCCAGGTCCGCAGACCTTGTGCGTACATGTAAGTTATACACGCGCCCTCCAATATCAGTATTCCACTGTGGAGACCTTCTTTTTGTTTATTTGCTGAAGATTCACCTTTACGCTGCAGGACTGTTCAGCGTAACAACTGGATTCATCGTGAGACGATCCAGACAACTTTTCTCCAGTGCTAATCCCCCAAGTGTGTCAATGGTGCGAGAGAAGCATTTATAGTGATATCTGAATTATAATCATATATATAGGGCTATATTGCCGGAAACGGGCAAAGTGTGATTTCAGCGACAAAAATTATTATACATATTCAGTGTTCAGTGTTGTGTTCATTCCTCTTCACTATTTTTTTTAAATATAATAGTGTTCTAATAAATAAGTATGGTGTCATTTTATCCAGTATGTTTTCGTTGTTTTTATGAGTGATGTTTGTGTGCGTTATGGTCTGGGTGACCGTCTGATCGTCCGTGAGGTTTTCGAGACGAGACACCCGAACCTCTCGGCGCCTAATGCTCATCTCATTATTGAGACCGACGAGCGATTTGGGAACAGTTTGTAACTCTTCTTGGAGAGGTCCTTCATCGTCCTGTCCAGGTAAGTTCCAGTCTCAGGAGAATACTTATTGGTAGGACCACGAACCACGGACAGCGACCAGAACTCCGGGCGGTTACAAACTTGTATTGAAGAAAGATTTTGTCTTTCTAACATTCATTTTCATCCCATATTCTTCTGAACCCTTTCTCAACTTTTCAACATCTTATTAATTTTCCTTTTAGATTCTGCAACAACAACTATATCAACCCCAAACCGTATACACCTCATCATTTCATCTCCTCCCGAAATTCCATCTTCATTAGGTTGACTTGTTTTCGCTATCTATTCTATATAGCTATTAAATAATGTCGGCGAAATGCATAATCTCTGTTGAACTCACCTTCCAATTACACTGTCCGTCTACTGTGCATGCACCAGCGAATTTCCATGGAAGATCATGAATAATTCTGGTAATTTATATAGTATTTATGGACGAATACGTAATAGAACCTATATGAATAACATATATCATTCCTCAAAGTACCGAATGCAGTAAACAAAAACATCAATAGACATATTACATCAAGGCGAAATAGGCATAAATTTCAGACATTTCAAAACAGGTTTCATTCGTTCTTACCGCTGGTCTAGTGGTGGGAGTTGCTGTTAAACTGTGCTAGCGGTAGGACGTGTTGTCCGGTGCCGTGTTTGTTCGCAGTTTGACGTGCTTAGCGTTACCACTACGTGTGGTTTATTTGTGTAAGTGACTATATATTGTACAATATGACGATGTCTCAGGTCGTTAGAAAAAATACGATCAAATGTGTATTTGACAAGGAAAAACGTAATAATCGACCGCCACCCATCGCTATTCATAAATGGATCAAAAGTTTATTTAAAGAGGACTGCCATGACATTATTGCGCTCCAATTTCACTCTGATGAATATGCTCTGATTGTGACTTTTAATACTGATGCCATTTTTGAAAAAGTGTTAAGTAAGCTTGAACCTACGGTACCATTTAATCATAGTGACGGTAATACCTCTTTTGTCAAACTTGTCAACGCAATGGAAAATATTATCAGGGTAAGAGTCTTTAGTTTACCTATTCAACTAGATAATAACGTTATTGTGCAAATTCTGACTGAATATGGAACAGTGAAAAATATAACCAATGAGACATTGTCTCAAAATTATCCCCTTGCAGTGTCCAATGGAATGCGAACTGTGAACATTGTCCTTAAAAAAATATCCCCTCACGTTTACTCTTTAACGGCTTTCGTGACTTCATATCATATGAAGACCAGCCTGTAAAGTCTTTTTTCTGTCGATTATTAACTCACCGACTTAGTGACTGTGATAAGAAAGGAAGACAAGAACTGAATGGCCCTCATACGTCTCAAACGTCTGACATTCGATTTACCGAGTTTCCCCCCACTCCGCCCGGCATCTAAAGCACCGCCACTGCCTTTACAAATGTCACCCCTCGGCACTATTCAAAAAAAAAAACTTGTGAACAACATGTGCAATTACAACCAAACAGTTTAGAATCAGAACTGACACCTCTACTACGATTGCTGCTCATACGGTTGACAACTCTGATTCCACATCTGGCCTTATCAACAATGCAGCTGAAGAAACACATACACCTAGTGTTAATGTTAATGACCTTGCAAGTGTTGATAACATCGATACACCGTCTTGTTTCCCTGGTAAACAGCCTATTGGTACTGAGGGCTCCCTCCAAGCTGTGAAACAAAAAACTGATAAGGAATTCATTGCTCCTACTTCAGATGCAGACGGTAGTGACCTTGACCTGGAAAGTGAAACAACAGACATTCCTGATACAACAAGGGAATTACGTTCACGAAAGAAACGAGGCTCACGTGGTTCTTATTCACAACCTGTGAATGTCATAACAACTCGAAAGAAGAAAAGGCGTGGTGCTTCAATAACTGAATGTTTACGTCACGACGATACTACCTCAGGTGTGCTCACTGACCTTCAAGATTTGTAAACACTTTTTTCGCTTTTTTGTTGCCAGTGTGACTATATTGACGTTCTTGTCTTCTTTTTATAGCAATAGGTTGATATGTTCCAATCTTACATTTGCTTTTTTGTTTTCTTACTTATAACACTGTACATTACACGTATTGTTTCCCTCAATGTAAACCGTATGCAAAATAGTGTTAAAAAGAATTGTTTAAATTTTGTTTATGATTATGACGCATATTTTATATGTCTTCAGGAAATAGTCCCCGATTAACACTGTTCCATCTCTGGTTATAAGAGTCATATTAATATTGGTGTACATGGTTTTGGAACTGCTATATTAGTGAAAGAAGGAATACAAATTGATTCCCTTCAAATGTTGGTGGATGGCAGAGGGATAGCGTTGTATTGGAAAAATACTGTAATTGTCAATATATATATGGGAATTCGGGGCATCAAGGGAAGACGGGTAGACGGGTAGACCAGACCTTATATTCTGAAAATTTGTTGTATTTGCTTTCTGAACCCTTTAATAACATTATGCTCATGGGCGATTTTAATTGTGTACTTCGAGCTAATGATTGTGTCGGGACACCATCATATAGTCCTGCACTACATTTTTTTGTTTCTCAATATAGGCTGGTTGACACTGCTATTTACTGTAAAAAGGACCATATCTTTACTTACGTGCGCAGTAATGCGGCGTCCAGAATTGACCGTTGCTATTGTAATCTTGGTTAAATTGATAGTTAAATATGATGTCTGTTTAGCCCCGTTTACTGATCATTTGGGTCTAATTCTTGAATTTAATATTGGTTCGCCGTACTGTGTCTGGGGACGATCCTACTGGAAAATGTCCCCCTTTGGTATAAGTGATCCTTATTTTCTTAACCAGTTTCATCGGCACTGTTCAGTCTTGCTTTACCACCGCAACAGGTATACCACAAGCCTCAAATGGTGGGAGCAATATGTGAAACCCAAAATCAAATGGCTATATATCAATCACTTTCGAGATAGGAATGCCAATAGTAACCATATGATGCAATTTTATATGAAATGTTTACAATCTGTTAGTGGTTTATCGGCTACTTCCCCAATATCGTACCGAGATATGCAGTATTATAAAGGTAAAATTTTACATTTTTAGAGAGAATGTACTGAAAAATTCCGTTACTATTGTAAAGATAACACTGTGATAGAAAACGAGCGTATGACGTTATACCATCTAATTCATACAAAGAAACGTAAAAATCGAGCTTTAATTTCAAGATTAACCTCTAATACTCAGCAAGTACTTACTAATCCGAATGAAATTAGAGCTCACATTCATAATACACACCAAAAATTGTATAATGTATCACAGAACACGACTCCTATTTGGCAATTTACACCTCTGCCAGGTTATACAGTGACATCTGATTATAACGACATGTTAATGCAACCATATACCAAAAATGACATCCATGATGTAATACTGAGTTTTCAGCGTTATAAAACTCCTGGAATTGATGGATTAGTAGCAGAATTTTATCAAAAGGTGTTTCCTATTATAGCAGATGAGTTTACTACTATTGTCAATGAAATATTGCATCATGGTGTAATTAGTTAATCCTTTGCTACAGGTGTCATTATATTAGTACCAAAGTTACCAAATCCTACTTGTCTTAAACATTATAGAGTGTTAACTATGTTAAATGTTGTCTATAAAATAGTAGCAAAATGCATTTTCAATAGGTTAAACACAGTGCTCTCAAGCATTCTACACCAAATGCAAGCAGGATTTCTAGAAGGTAATAAACTTATTGATGTATTGATGGATCTTCGCGATGCAGTGGCATATTTTGATTACAACAAATGTAAAGGTGGCCTTCTACCTATAGATTTAAGGACATCATTTGATTTGGATAACCATGGGTATTTATATCAAGTAATGGAAAAATTTGGATTTCATCCTGCTGTAATTAATAAAGTGAACATTTTGTATATGTTTGCGAGATCTAAAATTCAGGTGAATGGTTAGTTAACACCTTTTGTAACAATCAATAGATCTATTAGACAGGGGTGTCCGATTTCTATGTCTCTTTTTAATATTTACATTTCACCATTGATTTGTGAATTACATGCTATGCAAATAGGTATTTCCTTTGCTGATCTCCACCTTACAGTGCGTTCCTATGCTGATGATCTTTCTGTTTTAGTACGAGATGAAGCTCAACTTGATCAAGTTATTCATGTCATACAAAATATTGGACAATCTATTGGAGCATGCATAAATTTTCAGAAACAAAAATTGCTTGCATTTGGTGCTTGGGACTTTCGGATGATTACTTTTCCTATTCTCCATGTTGATAGGATAAACATTTTAGGTGTCTATTTTTATTGCACAGTCCAACAAATTATTTTAGAAAATTGGGCTCTAGCTCTCCAGAAGGTGAAAGGTTTATGTCAATCGTGGAAATTTCATGGCTACTGTCTTGAACAAAGAATTTGGATTGTTAATACATATATTACATCTCACCTTTGGTATTTAAGTCCTCTTTTCCCGTTGCCATGTCGAATTGCCCGCTTTATGCAAGCTGCAGTTTATTGGTTTGTTTGGAGAGGTAACATTTTTTTAAAACACCCATGTATATTCTTATTCAATCTAAAAATGCTGGAGGCCTCAACATGGTCGATCTATATTGCAAAAGCAATGTTTTATATTTGATTAATTGGATGTACAAGTTACAATTAAATACACCCAGTTTTGCTAAGATCTGGGGTCTCTATTGGGTACAGGCCACGGCGGTCACCCCTCCTCTTAATATGTCGATTCTTTCAAACACTGTAAAATATTTGTATGATGTACTCTTGAATTCTAGTTACATGGTTCTAGACTTAGCTACTCCCAAACGTCAGAATATTAAAATTTTGTACACCTCATGTCAGTGTAAACAAAATATTACTATTAAACGAAAAGACAACTTTCCTAACTATAATTGGGATATGATCTGGAAAAAATATCAATAACACAGTCCTAAATGTCAATCAACGCTCTGTGTGGTACCGAATTGTACATGACGTCATACCAAGTAATATAAAGTTACAGAAGATTAAGCTGATGTCTATCGGAACATGTTCGCATTGTAGTAGAGACGATATTTTACAACATCGGCTTTCAACTTGTGATTTGGTGCACGACATATGGTTGACGTTCGCACGTATCATATGTATTCTAGTTCGTTGTGGTATCCAAGATCTTTTCCCGCTAATGATTACATTTCCTGCTTTTTCATATTATCCTAATTACAAACAAAATAGTGTAATCTGGTTGTGTGGTGTAACTGTAGAATATTTGTTTCAAAGCCAAACGCCAACCCTTGCAGACTACTATTTTCACCTGTTGAAAGAACGATGGAAGATAACTGAAAATATCAAACGAAAACAGTTCTTGAATTATTTAGCTGTTGTTGATGAAAAATTAACAATGATGAATTCATAATTTTTGCATTACTAATGTTTTCTTAATGTTTCTGCTGTTTGTGATTTGATTCCTTGTTATTTCTTCATAATACAGTATAAGTTATCCTTTTTGGAAAACAAATTGTTATGTATTCCAATGTATAATACTTTCCTGCATCTAAATAAAAAATAAAAAAGGTAGCTAGCACGTGTGCCTTTTGTGTACGGGATCCCGGTTCCATTCCCGGTGGTGGAATTTTGATTGACCTAAATATTTTTGCATTCGTGTTCTTGTCGTTCAAGCTTAAAAGAAATGATTGTAAAACGTGTATAACCGAGTAGAAAATAAAGACAACTTACTCAGATACGTTCAGTGAATCAGTTAACTTAAAGACAAGAAACAAAGTGTCTAAGGCATTTGTAACTTGAAAGGAACTCTTAAAGGGTAGTTCAAGTCCCACGAAAGTAACATTTTTCTTTTACCTGTTCTCTAAGATTCTCTTTGTATTTCTATCGAATCCGAATAAATAGAACTTCGAATAGAGACCACGTTGAATTCATTTATTGAGTGAGCCTGAAATTCTTATAAGATATGGCTATGATTTTATTATTATTATTATTATTATTATTATTATTATTATTATTATTATTATTATTATTATTATTATTATTATTATTAGTTAAATTACGAAATTTCAAATCAGGCGATGCAGTATTTGCGTAAACTAAATTATAATTTATTTGATAATATTCACTAGCCCACTATACATTTGCGAGGTTTTGCTCTGGGAAATGAAGTGTATACAACATTCAATAGTAAAAATATTACAATAAAAATATATTATTAAAAATATTGATTAAGTAATTGGAGTTAAACATGCTTTCCAGTAAGAATTATATAGAGGGAGTATTTACTTTGTAAAGTGCGATGCAAACGAATATTCTAGTTTTAACCGATAAATTACAGAATACTATTTACTTCATTAGTTCTATACACCTTTGTGCTTATCGTATTATAATTATCTTTAAAATTATGATTTTGTCATTTCAAAACTTAGAACGATTAATAAATGTAATATTCTACCTAGGTATTTGTTAAGGAAACCTTTGAAATAGTGACTTATTTCAGGGCATGACCTGTGGGAGAATTAAACACCCAGTCGACATAAATTCGTGACCATATCTTCGATCATGCTCAAAGTGGACTAATAATGTTCTATCAATTTCCTCTCACTTATATATTGACCATTACCAGGGGAGAATCTTCTGAAATCATCAATGCTTATAATTAGCTTTTCATTACAAACCAAAGGATAATAACGAAATATTGAACATATTTAATATTTTGTTTTCAGTTTTGGATTTTAGATTTGCAATTCTTATAATGTTCCCTTCTAATCAAATTTGAGAGGAACGTAGTGGCCAAAGATTTATTCAAAGAAATGTTTCCAGTCCTCTGATCAAAATAAGGAACACACTTTTAAGAAAAACAACTAATATCTCCTACAGGGTTTGAACACGTAAACTTGTGATTGATAGACTATTGACCCAAACCGATCAACCAGTTCGTACGTCTTCCTTTAGACTTTTGTGTAAAGTAGTTTCCTGCTCCAAACTTTTTTTTTTATTTTATGTCGATACCTCTATAAGTTTGTAGTGAATATTTGGGCGTCACAGGTCTTGCAATGCATAAAGGTGTTTTTCGGATAAACTACATTCAATTTTACGTCCTATTAACTTATCTGCAACAGGTTGAATCTGTGAAATGATTGGGGCTGGAGTGATCATAAATATTTTCATAGTTAGGAGCCTGGATAAACAAACCCGCTTAATGTGGGGATTTACTATTGTGAAAAATAACGGAACTTTTTAAATTAAACAAAAGGAATTATGTATTTTACCAATTATATTTAAAAAAAATAAAATACACCCCTTCCACATCAATACGCCACTGGGCACATTTAACCAATGCTAGCATAGTTTTTAATTCTCTTTTTTGGAAGCGCCTCAATGACCTTCTTCACGGCAGACTGCATGTGCTTAACATTGTCATAAAATGTTCCTTTCATGGCCAATTTTAATTTTGGGAATAGGAAATAATCACACGGTGATAAATCTAGCGAATACGGAGGATGTAGAAGCACACATTTTTAGCCAAAAAGTCATGAACTGCGACGGTTGTGTGACATCGTGCATTGTCGTACAATGAAGGCCAACTGCCTGGCGCTTGACACTCGGACCTTACGCGAACGATTTCCTTCCATAAACGCTCCATAACACCCAGGTAATATTCACCATTAATAGTTTGACCATGTGGAACGAATTTTCGAAGCATAATGCCTTTGAAATCATAAAAATAAATCAATATTATCTTCTCACGTGACTTTTGAAAACGCAATTTTTTTCACGTTCGGACAACTTGGAGACTTCCAAGCAGCACTTTGGAGTTTTGTTTGCAGGTCGTACTTGAAGCACGAAGTTTCATCACCAGTTACAATCAATTCCAGGAATGTTCTGTTCAGTCTAGTTGTTTTAATCAGGTCCTTGCAATGTTCAACGCAGGCACTTTTTTTGTCGTCAATTAAGGTGTGCGGAAAAAATCGACCACACACTTTTAGTTTCTTTAAAACCTATTGCAAAATTTCGTGAACTATGTCTTTTGTTGTATTTAATTCCTCCACCATCCGTCTCGCAGTCGAATTCGCATCATGGACGATCATTTCTGGCACTTGTTCCATCAGCTCCTCGCAATTTTGGTTTTTCGTTCTGCCTGGCTTTCGGTCATCTTCCAACGACACACGAGCGTCCCAAAATCGCGTATACAACTCGAACATGCATGTACTAGGTAAGCATTCATCACCACATACTTGTTTCACCATTTCCGATATTTGTGTAAATGTTTTACGCAGCTTAAAACAAAATTAAATATTGGCTCTTTGCTCCATCGTGTTTTTATAACAAGGTGAAACCAGATATACTCATTTTTTCTTGCTATAACTTGACACTCTGCTAATCGGTCCTCATGATTGTAGTCTCGTTTTGTTGAGCAGATAAGTTGCTTCAATAGATGAAGTTAGTGGCTATTTGTAAAGAAAAACTGCCGTTGCTTGTCCTTCATACTGCGTATATTGAGTTACGAAGTTTGGGGAGAGGTCCATACCCGGTAGACAATCCGTGAGTGCGCCACTGCAGTGTTTTGTATGTCTTTCTAAAGTTACATGTTTTTAATTGGTGATTTTGATGAATGAAATTTGATAATTTAACGTTTCCCTAACTCTCCGTCGTAAAGGTGAGGTGCACCGTACTCCCAGCTGTATGAATTACAGTAGTAACTACTAGATGATTCCACGGGTTAGAAAGCAAAAGAGCAAAAACAATCATTAATACAATAGTAAAATCATATAATAGCAATATTATATCCCAACTCATTAAAAATGTGCTAAAAATATAGCCAGAGCTATTTTTAGGTAAAGGGGTGCAATACACCCCACCTTTGTAGTGTCGTTACGCGACTCTCCCTTTATAACGGATGGTTAATTCTGGGGTAAAATGTTTTATGCATCTTTTTTTCTAATCATCTGTAAACAAACAAGATGCAAGTATGATTTAGACTATTTCATGTGTGGTACTGTATCACTGTGTGTGTGAAGACATACTAAAGGAAGTTAATGAAGTACGACAGATCATGAAGATAATAGGAAAAAGAAGAAACAATATGCTTTGCCATGTTGTTCGGCAATCCGATAGGATCATCGTGTTGATAGTGAGAAAGGAAAAATAAAACGAGGAAGAGGAAGACCAAGGAATCTATATGGAGTTACGACCTTATCAAAGTATAAAACTGCTCTCGCAAGGGAGAGTAAAGTTTTCATATTTCCATGTTGCCCACCGACCTATGGTCGAGGCAAGAAAGAAGAGAACTCTGTACTATAAAAATATGAATCTTTTTTTATTATTTTTATAATCAATTTTCGTTATTAGACACTGAATTATAAAATTAATTTCGGTATACATTGTATGTAGAATAATGAAAATAACTTTGTTTTATGAAAATTTATTGTATTATAAGAATTGGAAAATTAGGATATATATATATGCATTCTGAAAAAATGAAATGAAATCTGTGATTTTTACGTCCCACGCTTATGCCGGTTAGGCTGAAGGAGACGGTGATGGTGACAGATGAGTGTGAAATGGTGGAATGAAGAAAATGGGAGAAAACGGGAGAACCCGGTAAAACCCACGAGCACGGTGTTTGTCCACCACAAAGTGCACACGGCTATATGCATTCTGAAGAATGTGTGTTAATATAAAATATAACCAATATTAAGGAGTTTTTTTCATAGTGCAATTGCACTGGTAATATTTCACTTACTGTATAAGTTATGATTGTTCATATATTCTATTAAGTTATAAAAATCTATTTTCTTCTCTAGTGTTTATGTTTCTTTTCATTTCCTTCCACTTCTTCCAGACATCATATTGTAGTAATTTTCCTTTCATCTTTTTTACTGAAAGCTGAAAATTAAGCAAACTTCTGATAATGCTGTATTCATTTTTGAATACTGTTAGCGTTTCAAATAAAGAAACGTAGCAAAACCAAATCCAATTGATGGAGCAACGGAAGACACGTTGTAACAATATTGTTTTACTTAATGTAAGTCATGGAGTCCTTCTTTTCCTTTCCAAATACCTCATACTTAAAACTAATTAGCGTTTAGCTGTCAAATGGTGATGATTCTTATGCTTCAAATGCTTAACAGAATGCAACTGGAATCAGAGTAAGATATTGCTTCTAGCGCAATTGTAAGTGCACTGTTGGCAGACGTAATTGTTTTTGCGGGGGAAGGGGAGAAAAAAGTAAAAGAAAATAAGATGTCGTTAAACTGCTTTTGATTCAATAGTACATTCTTAAGCTGAAAAACGCTGCCTAAGATAGCAAAGGTGCCGATGTTGATAACTTTCTACTTTGATTTGAGTTTAGCGTCACTTTCTGTAGCAAGTCTGTATGAGACTTGGACATACAGCTTAACGTTGAATCCGAACAACATATGCTCCGACCTGGAATCGAACCCGAGCATACCGCGCCAAAGGTTGTTGCTCATTGTTACTAACTATGCTCACGTATTAAGGTGAACTATCCGATTTATGTTTCTTATTGTAGGCACTTCTATTCTAAGTGACACGTTTTCGTAAAGGCATCAAACGCATAGCCCTAAATCCAGGCGCATACTCAGAAATTTTGTTGGGAGGGGTCCAAAGGTTCCGGGTCCAATATACGAGGCATTATATCTAGCATTGAGTCGGTGTTATTTTAAAATCCTAAAGACAATAAGTAATTTTTAAGCGTTGTTATCCAAATTCTTAGTTAAAAAAAATGTTTAACTTTATGCAGAGGTGTTCATCCTCGCAAGGGTGGCCCTCTTGAGAGCATTCTCACCTTCAAATTTCTTCGCCCACAATGACGCGAGGGCGGGGGTGCATGAGAGCGAGTACAAGCTTCGAGAGCGAGGGCGAGATTGCACGAGGGAGAGAACAAATTCCCAACACCAGGACATGGGCAAGGAAGGGACCCGGAAACACCCTTCGCCAGGGGAAGGGTGAACGAGTGTAAGGGTCAATGGCCACTGCGAGGAGGAGAATACGCAAGGACGATGACAAGTTTCCACAACGAAGGGGGTGTGGACAATGAACAAATTCCCTAGCGAAGGTGTGGGTCAACTGCCTTGCAAGGGGAGACACTACAAATGAAATGTATGATAAAATCTTTAGGTTAAAAAAATATTTCCTATGGGCGGTATTCAGAGATAATTCGTTAATCGAAGGTTAGTCATAGACAGTGTTGGGCAAAATCAATTGAAATCAATTGCAATTGATCAATCAATTGAAAGTAATTGCTCTGAAAATCAATTGCAATTGATTTCAATTTGTAATTGACAATTAATTTCAATTGCAATTGAATTCAATCATAAAATTTGCAATTAAATTTTCGTCAATTGTTAATTGTTAATTGATCACAAGGCAATTGAAACATCTAATTGTTAATTGTCAATTGCAAAGGATGCAATTGAAACATTCAATTGTTAATTGCAATTGACAATTGAAACTTGTAATTGTTAATTGTAATTGTTAATTGCAATTGACAATTGAAACTTGTAATTGTTAATTGTAATTGTTAATTGCAATTGACAATTGAAACTTGTAATTGTTAATTGTAATTGTTAATTGCAATTGAAATCAGCAATTAAAACTGAAGATAAAAAGATGTGTGTATATTGTATTGTCCACTTGTTACTGTTTAACATATTTCAAATAAGGTGCTTATAAGAAATGCTGGATACCTACCATCCCTTTCCTCCCTGGGAAGAAAGCCGTGAAACTAAGTATTTTTTAAATATATTATGTTTATGGTTCTATCCCCCTCGAAAGAACTCTGTATGCCCGTCATGCATACAATAGGAATGAGCAAGAGCGAGTTCGAGCGAGTTTTCTTTAAAACTCGACTCGACTCGAAGCAGACATCTTTGAGTTCGACTCGAGATCTCGGTTCGAAAAATTTCCCCCAACTTGACTCGAATTCGGATCGAGTTTCCTGTCGAGTCGAGCCAATTCGAGCTAAATCCTTTGTGTAGTTCCAGGTACTACTATCTTCAAGTATCCTACATAGACAATATAATTATCAATGATACTACTACTACTACTATAACTAATTATTATTATAACACCGTGTACCTGTATAAACATGGAATATAGGCGGTTTGTATCGGAATAATAAAAATTAGTTAACTCGATCTAGGTAGTCAAGAAATCTTCAGGAGACAAGGACATCGGTCACGAGGTTCTTGGTTTGAGTTGAGGAGGAGCAAGTGTTCGGGCTCGAGCCAAAAATTGTTAGAAGTTATGGGACTCCAGCCAAACATGTTTAAAACTGCTCGACCCGGGTTTAGGGTTGTCAACGACTCAAGCGGCTCGCTCACAGCTCATTCACTTATCGAGCCGAACCGAGAAGTGAGCCGAGCCAACAGCTTATCCAACCGAGCCAGCTCGAGCCGAAGGCTCACACGAGCCGAACCGAACCGAGCTGATTGCTTAAACCAACCGAGCCGGTTCGAGCCATTGGCTCAGTTAAGCTGACTCGATCCCAGCCTATGGACTCGTTTTAACGGAGCTGGTTCGAGCCATTGGCTCCAATCCAGCCGAGTCGATAACTCGTCTTTACCGAGCCGGTTCAAGCCATTGGCTCAATTGAGCCCAGTCGATGGGTAATCCCAACCAAGCCAGCTCAAGCTGTACGCTCAGTTGAACCGAGCCGGGCCGGTTGACATCACTATTCCGGTTGGCTTCTACTTTGACTAAAAAATTGGACAGTGCAGTTCTCAGCCTTGATGGTAAGAACTACAAAAAATGATATGAAATCTTTAGTTTTACGTCCGACGCTTATGCCGGTTAGGCTAACGGAGACGGTGATGATGGGAAATGAATAAAGTGAAGAAAGTGGGAGGAAACGGGAGAACCCCGAGAAAATCCACGAGCACGGTGTTTGTCCACCACAAAGTCCAAACTGCGCGAGCTGGGATCGAACCAGGGACCTCAAGCACCGGATGTGAACGCTCTACCACTGACCCACCGCGCCCCCTGGTAAGAACAACAGTATATACTTATATTGGTGCTCACGGCGTCATTAACTTGTTCCACCACCAACGAATTTCGAGGTACTTTGTTTTGCATGTTTTGTGCGTGTTTTTTGTCGCTTTGTGCGCCTATTCCCACATTTTGTGCATCAAAATGTGCCTACAAATATGGCGGAACAAATTATTGCTCTTCAGCCACCAATGAATTTCGAGGTCGTTTCCTTCACATCGTTTTGTGTCGTTTTTTGCGTCTACTTACGTTTTGTGCGTCAAGGGAAGTGGGTTAAAATGAGTCCCCAAGGTGGGACAAAAATGACCAAGAGTTCCGTTACTATCGAATTTCGAGGTCGTTAATTTCACACCGCGTACCCTTTTGTGCGCCTATTTTGACGTTTTTTGTGTCACTGGAAGACGGTCAAAATGGGCCTTGAAGGTGGGACGAAAATGACTCACTTCGCCACTACCGAATTTCGAAGTCCTTCCTTTTGCATCGACTACTGAATTTTCGTGCTGTTTCGTGCCCCCATTTCCTCGTCTTGTGCGTCACCGGAAGTGAGTTAAACAGGCCTTTAAAGTGGGAGTTAAATGGCTCACTGTTCCGCCACTATCGAAATGAAATGAAATGAAATCTTTAAGTTTTACGTCCCACGGTTATGCCGGTTAGGCTAAAGGAGACGGTGATGATGAGAGATGAGTGAAATGGTGGAATGAAGAAAGTGGGAGGAAACGGGAGAACCCCGAGAAAACCCACGAGCACGGTGTTTGTCCACCACAAAGTTCACTTGGCGGGGGCTGGGATCGAACCCGGGACCCCAAGCACCAGAGGTGAACGCTCTACTACTGAGCCACCGCGCCCCCCCGCCACTATCGAATTTCGGGGTCGGTTCTTTCGCATCGTTTAGTGCCTGTTTTGTGCGTCACTAGAAGTGTGTAAAAATGGGCTTCCAAAGTGTGACGAAAATGACCCACTCCTCCGTCACTACCGTATTTCGTGGTCCTTCCTTTCGCATCGACTAGTGAATATTTCGTACCGTTTCGTGCCCTTATTTCCACGTTTTGCGCGTCACCAGAAGTGTGTCAAAATGGGCCTCCAAAGTGTGACGGAAAAGACTTACTCCTTCGCCACTACCGAATTTCGAGGTCCTTCCTTTCGCATTGACTAGTGCCTGTTTTGTTACGTTTTGTGCCCCACTTTCCACGTTCTGTTCGTCACCAGAAGTGTGTCAAGATGAGCCTTCAAGGTGTGACAAAAATGACCCACTGTTCCGACACTATCGAATTTCTAGAACGTTACTTTCGCATCGTTTAGTGCCTTTTTTTTAAGTTTTCTGCACCTATTTCTCGTCTTGTGCATCACCCGAGGTGAGTTAAACGGGGCTTTAAAGTGGGAGTTAAATGGCTCACTGTTCCGCCACTATCGAATTTCGGGGTTGGTTCTTTCGCATCGTTTAGTGTGTATTTTATACCGTTCTGTTCGCCTACTTCCACGTTTTGAGCATCACCAGAAATGCGTCAAAATGATCCATCAATATGTGAGGAAATAGAGCCACTGTTCCGCCACTATCGAATTTGGAGGTCGTTTCTTTCGCATCGTATAGTGTCTGCTTTGTACTGTTTTGTGCTCCTATTTCCACTTTAGTGCGACAACGAAAATGGGTCAAAACGGCCTACAAGTATAGCGGAATAACTTAATGCTGTTCCGTCACCATCGAATGTCGAGGTCGTTTCCTTCACATTTTTTATGCATGATTTGTGTCGCTTTGTGCGTTAGTGGGAGAGGGTCAAAATGGACCTTGAAAGTGGAATGAATATGTCTTTTTCTGCCATATTTGTAGGTCGTCTTTAACCCACTTTCGTTGGCCTACAAAACGTGAAAATATGCGCAGAAACGGTAAAAACATGCACTAAACAATGCGAAAGAGCGACCTTGAAATTTGATACTGGTGGGAGAGTGGATCATTTTTCTTCCCACATTGAATGCCCATTTTGCCCCACTACCATTGATTCACAAAACGTGGAAATAGACTTACAAAACGGTAGAAAACACGCACAAGATGATGTGAAGGAAACGACCTCGAAATTGTTCCTGATGGAACAGCATTAACTTGTTCCGCCGTATTTGTAGGATAACATTGACCCATTTCTGGTGACGCAGAAAACGAGGAAATAGGCGCACAAAACGACACAAAAAATTTCCATGTAATTAAGCTAAATTTCCATTTAAGTTTGTAAGCTTAATTATATGGAAAATTTTATACATTTTTCTTTTAAGTTGGTCTACTTTACGTTGATTTGGGACTTTTAAATTTTATTCAGTTTTCCACTGAAAAGTATCTATAATTCAACAAGGAAATAATTATTAATTATAATTATAATTATTATCTATATAATTGAATTCATTGTAATTTGTTCCATAACAAACACTTTACCATTTCGTACTAGCTGTTATGCCCGTTCTTCGCACGGATCAGATAAAATATCAATGTAAACGAACTGAACAACGGAAGAACAATTAAGAAACATTTCTAAAATTGGATATATTTTGTGTGAATATATATCCAACAACGCGCATGTGTTTTCATTGGGAAGGCCGATGGGGGCTGAATTTGAACGTATACACTATCGGGGGTGTCACTATACATCTGAGCAACCCTAATAAATATGGATTAGACACAAATTCTACTACTTTTACATGTCCCGGTGAAACCCCCCCTCAGACCTCCTTGGTTTGTATTGTGAAAAAATCTCCTCTGGTCCCCACCAAACCCCAACCAATACCGCAAAAACTATGAATGTTACACTAACATCTACCATTTTCTATACTTTTTACATATGCCGGTAAAAGTCCCTATAATCCTCCGGTTCCAATTTTGAAAAAAAACAATGCCTCTTGCCCACAGCCGATAGGAGCTGTATTTGGAAGTCAACGCCTGTGGAAGTATCACCATTCATATCAGCGACAGCGATTTGACACTAATATCGGTCACTTTCCATTATGTTTACATGTCTCGCAATTCCCCACCCCCGGTGACTCCCGGCCCGCATACAATGGTGGCTAAATTTGAAAATCATCGCTAATGAAAGTATCACCATTGATGTCAGCCCGCGCGAAAACTACGGACTTGACATCGGTCATTGTGGATTATTTTTACATATCTCGTGATCCCCTTTATAATGCCCCCTTTCTTAGCTGATGGGGGCTAAATATGAAAGTAAACGCGGTCTTGAGTTTCACCATTGAGCTCAGCGACCGCGAAAACTATGAAATCGACACTGATATCGTTCTATTTTTACATGTCCCGGTAAACGCCCCCCTGAGACCCCCTGGTTCGAATTTTGTTGAAAACGCTTTGCCTTAGTGTGGGACCTGGACCAAGATATATTTGACCAAAATTTGGTAACTCTCGGTCGACTTTTCTGGTCCCCAGGTCGGTCCCGGTAAACGTCCCCTGGAGACCCCGTAGTAAGAAATTAAAAAAAACTCTTCGTTTTAGTCTGGGGCCTAGACCAAGCTACCCGTGACCAAATTTTGAAAAGTTTCGGTCCCCTCGTGTCGTCCCACAGGCCGCACAAAGATAGACAGACAGACACACGAACAAACTCTATTTTATTTATATTAGAAAGGTCAGATCCGCTGTTATTGTTTTAGTGCGGTGCTTGAGCGATTGATCGTAGAAATTCAAACTCCGATGAGTGATAATTTTATAGACTTGTTTTATTACAAGTTTAAACTCTTTAGTTAGTAGAGAAGAGGGCGTGAATCATGGGTCAGAGTTGATGACAATGGGTTTTGGAGGGTCTGTGGGTCACAGTGGGTAAGAGTGGTTTATGGTGGGTGGCGGGTCAGAGTGGGTCACAGTGGGTCGTGGGTCACGACGGGTGGTGAGTCATTTGGTCGTGGCTACAGTTTTCATTGCCCCACGCCCTCTCTGAACTACAGTGTTGAAAATTAATCAGTGAAAATCAATTGCAATTGATCAATCAATTGAAAGTAATTACTGTGGAAATCAATTGCAATTGAATCAATTGCCAATTAATTTCAATTGCAATTGAATTACAGAGTTCAATTGCAATTACTTTCCACCGCAATTAGTTTCAATCGATTGATCAATTGCAATTGATTCTCCTTTTTTAATGGCCAACTGCAATTAACAATTAAACATTACTTATTTCAATTGTTAAATGCAATTAACAATTAAATTTACAGATTAATTGTTAATTGTTAATTCAATTGAAATTTGCCCAACACTGGTCATAGACTTGTTAGTAAGCATATTAACTCTTTACTAAGGAAGGTGCACTTTTTGGTATTCAGAGTCTACTTTGAGTATTGCAAAAAAGTTGATTTGGGTATGATTAACTAACATAACCCGAATACATCAAATGAGAAAAATAAACGTGGCAAGTACGTAAAACTGGACTGCGCATGCGTAGCCTGTAAAAATGAAAATATATGAAACACGAATTCCGAACCGAAATGTTGTTTGTAAATATTTGTGAGATGGATAGAATTATGGAGGGAATATGTAGAAGTCAATGTTAGGGACGATGTTTGCTATTGGAAAGAAGTCAGTTTAGTAGTTAAAGCGTAGTTAATTTACCAGATAAGGTGGAAGGAATGAAAAAAAAAATAAGACAGGTAATTAACTGTTTACTGGTTTGTTTCTGGCGCACCAGTAGGAAGAATTGTTTGAAGATTTGCGTATAAATTGGCTTCCGGATGTGTAGCGTAAGAACTACAGTGCAAAGATAGACAAACTAATTTGTGCTAAGTTTCCCGTACAAAACACGAATGCTACCTAACCGAGGCAGAGCAGGGCGAAGCTTACGCACTCGCGCAGAGGTGCGTCCGAAGGAAACAGGCGCGTTAGTAATGATAGGTATGCGCATAAACGAGTGTAGTCAAAATAAGAGGTTTTTTTTGGTTTCATCTAGTAACGCTTCACTTGTAAAGATAATATACAGAAATATACCACCGATGGAAGATACAATCTAACAGAGTCGTCTTTCCTATGCACTTAGTTATCCGTCGTAAAGCACTTGTAATGATTTTTACACTACTAACCCTATACTTGTAAACCTTAAGTACATCTATTTTGTATTGCATTTATTCCGAAGTTGGTTATCTCTCTCTATTTTTTTCCAAAAGTGTAATAAAGGTAACGACAATTTAAAAATCGTCAGTTTTTTTAGTTTAATTTACTTGACCGAAGCTTAATTACCAATTAACATAATGCCGAGCAAGCGATAGCGAGTGAAGGCGGGATAGTAGCCATTTTGGTTATGTTACTTGCCGTTACATTGAAATGTATAACTCTCTTCTCGTTTCTTTGTAGTTACTTGGTTATCTTACTTTCTGCAATTTATTCTTAGTTATATTAAGCGATTACTTCATATTACTGTTAATAGATTTTTCTGATTATCACTACATTGTTTCCGAAACTCTAAATTGGCATCCAGGTGAACATGTCTGTAAATTTGCAGCTAGGTGTATAAGACAAATCCTTATTACTTTCTCACAATCTTACCATGCGGTAACCTTGCGCCAAATAGTTCCCTTCGATTCCCAAATAGTTCCATTTTTAGAACCACTTTTATATATAAACATAACCTTCGCTCTCTTTGTATATTAACAAGGACACAAACGAGCAAATTATGCATTTCATCCCTATAAATTTTCAAAATTTTGCTAGGAACTGACGACCAACTTTGGAACTTAACCTCTTTGTATTTAATTCTGTCGCGCAGTAATATGTTACTTCTAGACATGTCTTTTCATGCAAAATATCTTTACCTGTAAATCTTACAAAACGTGGTGCGCCAAAACTACACCAACACCGTTAATTGCCTCTATTTTCATAATGAAACTTAATTGTTTTCCACTAATTACAGTAATGTCAGACATTTATTTCAATTGGAAAATGATATTCAGACGCTCATAATGGGTTCACTCGAGCAGACGGCTCTACCAAAACAAAATTTATAGGTAAAACACGATGTCAAACTCTTTTCGTAAAAGAAAAAAAAATTTTTTTCGTTTTACGTCCCACGATTATGCCCGTTATTCTAAAGGAGACGGTGATGATGAGTAATGAATGAAATGGTGGAATGAAGAAAGTGAGAGGAAACGGGAGAACACCGAGAAAATCCACGCACACGGTCTTCGTCCACCACGAAGTTCACTTGACGGGGGCCGGTTCGTAAAAGAAGAGGAGTGGGAATATAAGTAATTTCAGTCAGCGGATATCATATTGAAATATATTTTGAATGGTAATGAACGTATTCTAAGTGTAACGTATTTACTGAAGCGGAAGAGTACAAGGGCGTGAAAAAGGTGGAAATAAACAACGGGAATATTCTGTTCGTGTTAGCAATAGACGTTTGCGATGCACGTAATTCAATATACGATTCCGTAACAAAGAATTGTGCGATAAAGAGCATAATATTATCGTGGTTTATGCATTAGCACCTCATTTAGTGCATGCTGTGCAAGAAGAAACCGGAAAATGCAATAGATGTGTGAAAATTTGGTAGAGCCGTCTGCTCGAGTAATGCCCTCATAATTTTAAGTGCAATCTTTTATAGGGTTAAGTTCCAATAAGTCACGCTAGCCCAAACAAGTAAGTGAAAGGAATCAAATGATGCCTAACCAAAATCAACCTATTCATCAGTAATTATTATCATGTTCATTAGTTGGCGAGGCTTAGCGAAATAAATGGCTTTTGTAAGTTATTGGCTTAATCTTTAACATGTAGTAAAATACGTCATAATGAAATGCTTGGATTTACTCTAAAATACTCACTCCACCTTTGTAAATATACCGGGCATGAAAACTATAATTTACTCGTCTCGTACAGAATCTTGCCTCTTATACGAAGGTATCGAATATTTATGATGAAGATTATTATTGTTGTTGGTTAAATTCCGAAGTTAATCGTTCGTTTCTAGCAAAATTTTGAAAATTTACCGGGAAAAACGTATAATTTGCTCGTGTGTGTGCTTCATAATATGTAAGAAGAGTCAAGTTGTGCTTATATTTTGTCTAAGCGGTTATGAGCATAAAATTACTTGTCTAGCGGAGGGAACTACTTGGTGCAAGGTTACTGAAAAACTTAACTTGCGTAGTGAATATGAGATAAGTTATGCTTTATTGTTTTCTGTTTATTGTTTATCGAACATCCAGAAAGTGAAATAAGTGAAGACTGGGGGAGGGGGAACGTCTAATCTAATAGGTAATAGCCTCCTGCGCCAAACAGGCATGAGTACACAAGCATAATGCATCATGGATAGGACACTTCATCTGAAAGTTAGGTAATATTCTTGAAGAAATGTAGGAAAATCCATAAACAGAAAGGAGAACTGCTCATATATGTAAGTTTTCATCCGTGAACTCAAAATTGATAATTCACAATATTAAATATATCTATATTTTGTGTCATGGGTTGAATTTATCACAAAAAAAGCGCACTTACAATAGGGTGTGCAAACGACCCATTTTTAACGAGATTATTCCTTTTTTCAGAAACTCGTCCGGTGTACCGAGAAAAATGTAAACGTGAATAAAAATGGACAAGGACACATAAAAAAGAAAGAAAGGGTCTCGAAGCAGCGTGAAAACCCTAAATTTGTGGAAATATAAAACAACAAACAGCTTACTATTTGGAATGGTGTAGTCTTTTCTTGTGACTTACGAAATAATTACAAGCCTACATAACATGAATAAACCGAGAGCCAAATCTAGGTCTCCGCTTTACCGTGCTTTAACAACTATGCTATATAATTTGCTCCTTAAACGACTACACATTCCGTCATGTTTGAAGTTTGTGCTCAACCTGGATTGTATACACGACTCCAAAAGTGCCTGCAATTCCCCCTTTCCTGCAACAGCAAGCAACCCAAAAAGCTCGGCGGTTGGGTTGGTTGCAAATTCGAAAGGCGTTGGACTAAACCTCAATTTTGTCGCAAATATATCAGTGTTGCAAGCTGCAAATAAGAGAATAAAAGCAATTGTTAACCTTTTGTCACCCGCGCTGTTGGAAAAAAGCAAACAGGTGAATAAAAACTAATGATTTTTACGAACGGTTGCATTAGCGGAGTCACCCTCACTGCTATTCCTCAAGTGGTTCCTCTCCCTCTTCCACCTAAAACTCGCTGACGTGCTGCAATTGTAGTAACTTCCAGTACAGGTTGAGGAAATAGTTTCGTCTGTGTTTGCTATTTTCAAACGCGCAAGTAGTTCCGTGATAAAAGTAGCAACCATATATTTCTATGGAGTTTGAAATTTTCCAACGCGCGATCGTTAATGTAATAATTACTGTTTATAAGTGAGTTTTTTGTTTTTCTAAGCAATGTTTCCCTTCTTGAATACAAGTGAGATACACAAGTGGCTTGACAATATTAATGATGAGTCTGATGCTTACTATCGAAAATTAGTGGCTGTTAAAAGTGATGCTTATTTAAGTAATAAAAAAGTGAATGAAGATGATATTGATCATGATAGTGAAGCAGATAAGAACAGTGTAGATGCAGAGGATATGGATGTGAGTTACAGTTGCAGTGAAAATACTGAAGATTGTTTCATTGGGAAGGCAAAAAAAAAAATTGAAGAAGTAACTGGCAGCATCGGCAAAGACAAATTGTAAAAACATTGTGAAAAAGATGCTACGACCAGAACTTACTGCTAAAGGTATCACTGAGTAAATTCATGCTTTTTTTTTTTTTTGAAATGTATCTATATTGCCGTGATTGATGAAATTGTAAAATGTACTAACAAGTATTTGGACAAATTACGAACAAGTTTCGAGGAAGAACGCACTGCAACTGTACAGCAACTTCAAGATCGGAATTAATGGATTTATTTCGACGTATTTATTTGATTGCCACGAAGAAGGGAGCATGTGATGATGTAAGATCATAGTGGGCGTGTGACGGAACAGGAATTCCAATCGTAACAGCAGAATGAGTTACACGAGCTTTTGAATGCTGCTCAGGGCATTAGATTCGATGATTTCGAAACCAGAAGTTAGAGAAGAGATATTGACAAGCTATAGATATACATTGACTTGACACCTAGTCTTCTGTTCCAAGTGCTGCTATCGGCTAAGGAATCCACTTCCTTTCGCCAAGGCTCTCTCGTTTAGCAACAGCTGAACCCTTATTAGCTCAACGCGTGGGTGTGCGATTGTTTGAGATTTAGTTCGTACTTTTGCCACGGATCAAGACATTTTGACAGCACTATAGCAACAATTCGAAATGTTCTAGTAATTTACTCAAAAATTGCATGCATTACTTCATATAAATGTTACTAAATATATTGTTTGTATCTCAAATTGTCAATGTTGGAAAAAAGCAAACGCGCGAGTAGTAATGCTACTAAATTTGGCGCGAGTGACAAAAGGTTAAGAATGAAAATATTATTATTGTGACGGAGTTGGATGACATCAAAAGTTGCAAAACGACTTACTTAAGCAGTTCAAACAAGATGAATTGTAAGAAACAGATATAAGAAGAAAGCATTTCTCTCTTTCCCCCTTCCTCAACCAAAAAAGAAACTCCTAAAAAGAAAGAGTTATATAATATAAAGGTTTCATATAAAAGACTAACAGCAGAAAAGAAATAGCTAAACGAAACGAAAAAGAGACAAACACAGAATAGGGGATACCAGTGGCGGAGCAGACATGCGGCCCTCCCATGCAAGATAAAGAAATGGGACATTAGTTTTAAATCCCATTCTTATAATTATTATTATTATTATTATTATTATTATTATTATTATTATTATTATTATTATTATTATTATCATTATTATTATTATTATTAAAAAGTCGTTTCCTTTTCAAAATCTCTGACTCTGGCTAAGAGCATGAAAGCATATAGTGATCATGTGTGCACATTTTGTCAATGAGCGGTCCCAAAGACCAAATGGGGTGGAAATCTTCAAGAAAGAGAAATAAAAAAAAACTTTCTTATGGTAAATTCTAGTTCAAAGTTCAAAGCACTTGCTTTTGCACGTGATTTTGTGTTTCTTTTTTCAGGGAAGAGAATGGTTCTGGCGCCTAAGAAATTACACCATATAATATTGCAAATTTGCAAGTGGATGCATTTACATTGCAATTTGTGGTAATAAAGATATTCTGATTAGAAAACAATATTGTAAAAAGTAAGTTTAATTTCTTCATCCATCGCAAGTCTTAGGGGTTCATTATACCTCACCGCTTACCAAATATCGATATCGAAAATTTAGAATGATATATTATTGTCCATATATTCGCGATATCGAATGTTGATATATGATAATATACGATCGACGATGGCGATGTATCGACATATCACAGGCCTAGGTCCGAGAAGTGATGCTTGAAATATACTGGAATCAACAATCAAATTCTAAATAAGTTCTCCATTTCCGTATTCAATGATGATGGGGAAGGGTGTGAACCCGAATAGAAATGTTAAGAAAGAGAAATGTTAAGATAAAAGTAGGTTTTCCGTCTTCCCTTGAATACAAAAATTAACAGAAAACTATTACTGTAATTTACCTTTTACTTCTGTTTCTGATTCCTATCACAAATCAGCGACAGTACACATACTTTACATAGTATATCAATACACTCTATAACTTTTCACAACCAAGCAAGTAGGAAGACGAATTTCCTGTGATATTAAAGTGGAATGTTCTACAAAATAGTCATAATTCGTTGGGCATATTTCCATCAGTACTTTGGTACGGACTAAGAGATACAAACCTAACAGAACTAGAAATTAGAGATTTTCACTCCTTTTTTCTCTCAGATTAAAAGACTTCAGCGTTTTCCTGAGATTTTCATTTTCTTAACATAAGTCCCCTATTCTGGGCTAATTCGGGCTACCGTTGTTTCGAGGTAATCTGTAAACGAAAAAGTAAAGTTCGTCGACTCTCAACTCTCGACAGTTTGTGAGAAGATATTTAATAGATCTTATTGTTATTTCTTTGTTACAAAAACACTTCTAGTTGACTCTATTCATGGCAAATTACTGAACTTATAAACATTTACAATTATTGAGAAATGAATAATTATTTTTAAACATAAAAAGTCGTTACAGTTCAGTAGAATGCAGTAGTAGATGGAAGTGAATGAAAATATTGTTTATTTATTGAGATGTTCAAACTGAATGTAAATAATAAGTGTTTCCCATTCTGTTGTCCAGAGGCGGATTTACGATGCACTTCTGGCGGCTTAGTGGTTGATAATACTTCTACTTAGACCTACTTTTAAGAGCTAAAAACTTTAGAATGGGTTTTATTTATATATAAAATAAGAAAGATTCTCCTTCTGGGGGGCAATCTCCATGATCACCCCCCTGGATCCGCCCCTACTCTTGTGTAGCAGACTTTGAAGACATTTAGTTCGTGTATGCTTCTGACGATGCTGTTTAGGGATGGCCATATCTAGATAATTTTTTATTTTGATATCGGATAGAAACTTATACGGATTTGCAATACCCGGTTGACGGAAAACAAAACGGATAACGGATAATATCCGGATAAGGGATGACGGATAAGATCCGGATAACTGATGATATCCGGATGACGAATAACGGATAATATCTGGATGTCTGATAATATCTGGACAATGGATTTATCCGGATAATTTATAAAATTAGGATAACAGATAATATGTGGATAGTAGAACATACGGATAACTGATTACATACGGATGACGAATAAAGGATAATATCCGGATAACGTACATGGTTTCGAAAATACATAATAGGAGAGGGACGTGTAACTCTTTTCTGCTCATGGACTTATTAAAAGACGATCATCGGGCAGTGGTCTTTACCAATGAAAAATATTGCTTCTTAAAATGTTTTCTAGTAACTTCCAATTTTCTTGTTCTTGTTGTAGAGCGCGGTGGCTCAATAGTGGACCGCTTACCCTGGTGAACGGGATCCTTATTATTTCGATCCCCGCCCAAGTAAGTTTGCTGTTGACAAGATCGTATCCGTAGGTTCTCTCAAGGTGCTTCCGCTTCTTACCACTTTCATTCCCTCAATTCTTCTATTATCGTTGACTTGTTGTAATCATTGGGCGCGGTGGGTCAGTGGCAGAGCGCTTCCTCTGGTGCGTAGGGTCCTTATTGTTTCGATACCTGGCCAAGTAAGTATGTGGTAGAGAAGATCGTATCCGTGGGTTTTCTCAGGGTACTCCCGCTTCTTCCCCTTTTCATTCCACCAATCCCTCTATTATCACTGACATACTTTATTAATTGGGCACAGTGACTCATTGGTAGAGCGCTTCCCATTTCCTTGGGGTCCTTATTGTTTCGTTCCCCAGCCAAGTAAGTTGTGTGCTGGACAGGATCGTATCCGTGGGTTTTCCCAGGGTACTCCCGCTTGTTCCCACATTTTATTCCACCAATTCCTCTATCATCATTGACTTGCTTTAATCATTGGGCGTGGCGGCTTAGTGGTAGAGCGTTTCCTCTGGTGCGTGGAGTTGTTATTGTTTGGATCCCCACTTAAGTAAATTTGTAGTGGACAAGATCGTATCCGTGGTTTTTCTCACGGTACTCCCGCTTTTGCCCACTTTTCATTCCGCCAATTCCTCTATTATCGTTGACTTGGTTTAATCATTGGGCGCGGAGGCTCAGTGCTAGATAGGGATGCGCACGAGTCGAGACATGTCTCGAATCTCGAGTCGACTCGACTCGAATTCGAGTCGAGACACACTTTGTAAAATTCGAGACGAGTCGAGACAAACGTATTTCTCGACTCGAAATTTTGAGTCGAGACTCGAGTCGAGTCGAGACAGCTGGTAAAAAATCCCGACTCTACTCGAATGTCTCGAAATTTTTTCTATATTTTTTAATATTATTTTGAAGAAAGTGCTCGCTCAGAAACACTCACGAGAATTTCGGTAACTGCACTACTTGTCAGGCGTTCGAGGAGTGCTGTGGTGATTGTCTTCAGCAAGCGGCGAAACCAAGGGGAAAAGACGTCCAACTGTCGAGGGGTTGGGTGCCCCCACCTCATTCCAGATGTCGAACGTCGTAGTCTGGGCAGACTGGTAAAACAGAACAGGCGCCGAACTGCGTCAGAACTAAGATCAGAGTTTAATGCTGGGCAAAGTACAAGTGTACCTGAACTAGTGTTGTCAAATTTCCGGAAATTTTGAACCGGTTTTTTAAAAAAAAAACTTTTTTCGATTTTCCGGAAAAATTGAAAAAAATAAATATGTTTGTGTTAGGTTAATTTTACTAGTAATGATATCTCCTTTTCAAACACGCGAAAAATTTAAGTTCAAAAATTTCAATATTGCGAATATCAAAAAATAGCACTCGAAAATAAAACAATTCCAATTATTATCTATATATTAAAATACTAGATTTACGTGTATATGTTTCTCCTCTCAGAAAAGTTTATATGTTTGTCTCCAATCCTTTCAACAATGAGATCTCGAACCCACAAGTGCTAGAAACGTGCCGTTTTCATTTTGGATTCCAAATTTTATGTAAATTGTCCAGTTCTAATTGAATATTTTTATAAAAAAAACATGGCCATTAGTTCTTTATAGGGTACACAAGAAGTATTGTGGAGGCGCGGTGGTTCAGTGGTAGGGCGTTCACCTTCGGTGCATGGGGTCCCTGGTTCGTTCCCAAATCGAGCCGTGTGGACTTTGTGGTGGACAAACACTATGCTCGTGGGATTTCTCGGGGTTCTCCCGTTTCCACCCACTTTCTTCATTCCACCATTTCATTCATTTCTCATCATCACCGTCTCCTTTAGCATAAGCGGCATAACCATGGGACGTACAACTAAAGATTTCATTTCACTAGGAGTACTGAAATTTTTGAAAAAGCATCATTACCTACGAGTTATATATTCCATCATCACATAGTTGTATATAGGGGTTGTATATCTGTCAGACGTTTGTTTCATGGCCAAATGATAATGAAAACGAAGGATAACCATTTCTCCAGTCTAAGATTTATCTTCATTGTTTGGTGAGGGTTTCTTTAAAAAAAATCCGATTATCACTGACAATTAATTGTGTTTGTACTTTATTTACTTATTGAATAATGCATGCAAATGCATGCATACACTATATGGGCATTCAGTAAATGGATACTTGAATATTTGAATTCAATTATCTATACAAGCGGGCTACGCGTCCTTTGTTTTGGCCACGTGTGCAGTCCAAACTACTCTTTGGGATGAGCTTCTTGCCGGAAGGACCACACAGATGTTAACGAAACTATTGTGCTATTGTTTCTTTGTATGCTTTGGCAGAAAGTTCTGTAGATATCGAAGACCGCCAGTGAATCCATATCTAGCATCTTGGTGCTAGATCTAAAATAATTCACTCCCATTTAGCATCTAGCATACTGACTTTAGCATCTTGGCAAAATCTCATTCTTTCCTCTGGAGAACAGAGAAATAAAGAAAATTTAGATGGCTCACTGACCGTTGGGAATTATCCCTTAGTTGAAGTGATGGTTGGAGTAATAAAACCAGTTAGTATTTCCGCTGTTGTATTGTTGAATTCACAGGAATGTTCATAAATAGGCAAAACGTGACTCTGTACAAGATGTTTACTTACCCATAGTTCTATTATTGTCAACTGAACCCTTTCTGGGATGTTTGAAGAGTGTCTGGGATGTTTCTGTCCCTTCTCACTTTACAACTTGAGAGGGGAGGGGGTATGACCTCTAAAAGAAATGCTTCAGTGCTGCCTCGGAAGCGTCATGTTTTGTATTTATTTTTTAAAATGTTATCCATTCATAAAGTATAAATTCCCCCTTTCTCCCCTGATTTAATTTTCAATACAGAGAACCGACTCTTTAAATGAAGAAAGAACCCTGAACCCTTCCGAAAACGCAGAAATGAATGATGCGTACACACAACAAATCTGTGGATGCATCAAATGATTCAGATACATGAGAAGATGATGACGAACATAACAGTGCTTGATGCAGTGCAGTCCACCACATGTAAATAGATTTGAAGTGTTCATATTTGTGTATCTGTACGTGTGTATGTGCTTGTTTCTGAGTATTTATATGCACTTGTGTCTTGTAATTGTTATATTAATATCCACTGGATTAAGTGAAAGTATAAAATGGATTTGATGACTGCCAAATTGGCGTCACCTTGGTAAGTCATTATTTTTTAATATTTAGTAATATTAAATTAGAGTATAGTTTAGCGTCGTTTTCAGGAGCAAAGTTCTACAAGGCGTGAAAGTACAGTTTAACGTCGGATTTGAAACACATGAGCTCCTACCATGAATCAAACCTCGTTCGAGAAAGGCGCATACTTTAACCACATAGCAACGGGGAGCTCAACATTTAGTGATATGTATATTAAGTTGTAAAATTATATTCGTTTAATTTTCACTAATATAATCTTCACAATGTAAAGCATTCGCTGAGCACGTTATCTTGTTTAAAAACAAAAAACCTATCTCTTATGTTTCCGTCTCGGGGTTGGACTGCGGGATGATAGAAATCGGAAAGAGATGTTTTTATTATATTTTGAACAGTAGATCATCTCCTTCATAATCTCCGTGTTTGATAAGAATGAAACTCCTTGGCTCACGAAAATGTATACGTAATATTTCAAACCATGCACATTAAATGCCAGACTAATATAGCAAACATTGAAGATGGCCCCCTACAAAATTTTCTTCGGTCGCCCATGTGTGGAGGTACACAATTTCGCAACTCAGTGCATACGATGTGAATGTATTCAAAGTCTACTGATTTAACCATAAAATTTAAATTTTATAACAATATTCTCAGTGAATACTAACCTGAGAACTATTTTTTTTTAATTCTATCGCTAAAGGAGTTTTTTTTTTTTTTTTTTTTTGTTCACCAAGTCCCGGTAATCGTCTGACACGAAAATTGATGCTTCTAGAAGTGTTTCCACAGCAATTTTTTTTGAGAAAGGGGTCCTCCAGGAGCGTTATTTAGGGTATAATTCCTGTGTTTGTTATATACATATATAGATATACATAGATATATATATAAATATACTGTGTATATATATAAAGATGAGTAGGAGCGGATCTTTAAAAGTAGTTCGGAAAGATAATATGAAATATAGCATAATTTGCAAGAATCTATCTAGTCTAATATAAATAAAATGAATAGTTTGTTTGTGTTTGTCTGTCTGTATGCGGCCTGGGGACCAGACGAGTGGACCGAGAGTTACCAAATTTTAGTCAGGGGTACCGTGGACAAGGCCCCAGATCAACACGAATCTTTTTTTTAATTCGAACTAGGGGGTCTCAGGGGGCGCTTACAGAGACATGTAAAAGTTTTAGAAAATGGCCGATATTACTGTTGAATTCATAGTTTTCGCGGTCGCTGAAATCAATGGTGAAAATCTGATCATACTAACTTACAAATTCAACCTATTTGTAAGTCGGGGATCACCGAGGGGGGGGGGGTCGGAAACCGAGACAAGTAAAAGTAATCCAAAATGGCCGATATTAGTGTCAAATCCATAGTTTTTGCGGTAGCTGAAATCAATGGTGACAATTACATTAGCGATGATATGCAAATTCAGCTACAATTGCATGCGGGCCGGGAGTCAGCGGTTAGGGGGATACCGAGACATGTAAAAGTAATCCAAAATGACCGATATTACTGTCGAATCCATAGTTTTCGCGGTCGCTAATATCGATGGTGACACTTCCGTTTGCGATGATTTGCAAATTCAGCTATAATTGTATGCTAGCCGGAAAAAAAATCTTTAAGTTTATGCCCATGGTTATGCCGGTTAGGCTAAAGGAGACGGTGATGATGAGAGATGAGTGAATGGGTGGAATGAAGAAAGTGGGAGGAAACGGAAGAACCCCGAGAAAACCCACGCACACGGTGTTTGTACACCACAAAGTTCACTTGGCAGGGGCTGGGATCGAACCCGGGACCCCAGGCACCAGAGGTGAACGCTCTACCACAGAGCCACCGCGACCCCAATGAAATTGGAAGCTGGTCAGTCATGGCGGGAGATGTCACATGCCATAGGAGTGGCACAAAGTGTGATTCACCGATTGTGGAATCGATTTCAAACAACTGGAAGTGTTCGAAGAAGACAAGGACAGCTCCGTCTACTAGCAACCGAAGCCAGAGACGATCATTATGTCTTCTTAACAGCCCGTCGAAACCGGCGTCAGAATATAACTCTGCTACCGCAATCCTTCCGAACAACAACACAACGCACAATATCTACTCAAACGGTCCGCAATCGCCTTCGAGAAGGTGGTCTCTACGCACGTAGGGCTATGATGTGTGTCCCATTAACTGCATGACACCGTGTTGATCGAAGAGCGCAGGCGGAGGAACATCGTGGGTCGGGACGCAATGAATTGGGCAATGTTTTGTTCTCTGACGAGTCTCGATGCAGTGTAGAGCATGATAATCGACGTGTTTTGATCTGGAGAGAGTGTGGAACACGACACAATCCCATGTTCGTGCGAGAAAGATCCCAGTATGATGGTGGTGGACAGATGGTGTAGGCAGGAATCAGCATTGGTGGGCGTACTGAGCTCCACATCATCCGAAATGGCTCTTTGTCGGCTCTCATATATAGGGATGATATCATGAGAACTCTTGTTCTTCCTTATGCTGGTGCCATTAGTGATTCGTTCCTTTTTATGGATGACAATACTCGTCCTCACAGAGCTCGGTTAGTGGATGAGATGCTGGATGCTGAGGGTATCGCTCGGATGAAGTGGCCAGCATGCTCTCCGGATCTCGTTCCAGTTAAGCATGTCTGGGATATGCTTGGCAGACGAATTGCCGCTAGGCTACTATATCCAACAACCATTCCAGAGTAATCTGATCTACTCCCAATAACTAATCGATAATCTGATTGAATCCATGCCACGCCGGTGCGAGACTCTCTGGCTATTCAAAGTGACCATATGGCATATTAAGGAACAATCAGCGTTGTTGTCTTGCCTGTTTGTGAGCAGTTCGAGAGGTGCAAACATAACCGTCTTGTGTCATGAGCCATGTGAACAAGGATTTCCGTGCCCCAACACCAGTATGTACCCCCCTAGTGTATCTTAAAGCATTCCTTCTTGTATGATATATATGAGTCAAACACAAGCTTATTCATACACTATTTACAGTATATATTTATAGTGGCGGATCCAGGTTATGATCAAAGGAGGGGCTAAATCATAGTTTGAAGTTTTATCCAATGTAAAGTAGGATTGAAGTCCATTTTATGCAATGTATACTTGAGTGTGAAGGGGGAGGCCATTGCCCCTTTGGTTGAGCCTCTGTATATGTATATATATAGGCCTATACATGATCGAAAATGGCCTCGAATCCATACTCGCTGAGATGAACAGAAGTTGCCGTTTAAATGCACAAATTCATCCCCATTAGTACCCTAAGGAGGATGGTGACATGTAAACATAATTGAAAATTATCGATATTGATGTCGAATTCATAGTTTTGGGGCTCCACAAGTTAATTGGTGACAGTTTTGGTGCCCTTTGTGTCCAAAATGAAACGTATTCTCCCCGTGCGAAGAACGGATATTCTGCTAGTCTGTAATAATAACTAACGGAAGTTCCATTTAATATATTTCTCGCTGCTCAAATTTACTCACTTGTGCGGTATATGTGTGTAAAGTAGAATTAAAACCTGTTGCTTTAAGTATTTTTCAGTTAGCAAAATACATTGTATACACAGTAGGCCGTCGATAATCCTAACATCAAAAATCCGAACGCGGTCCCTAGAAGCTTTTTACATTTTGTCTTAATGCTAGCGACAAACAAACAATAGCGTGTCCATCGACGTTATGTGAAGTCAGTGTTTTTACAAAAGTTCTTTTATATTTAATTGTTTTGTCATGTATTTTTATTTTTATTATTCCTTAGGCCTATAAGTTTTAAGTTTGACTTACAAGAACAGTGTTATTTAGAGTACGAGCAAGTTCATCAGAAACATTAAATGTAAGTAGCCTTACGTACGGTATTGTAATTACTGTATGTACTGAATAACCCCTGTATCGATAGAAGAACATACCGTACAGTATATGTAAACCTAAATGACATTTTCTTGGTCATTTTCGAAAATCCGAACAATTTGAAATTCCGAATACCTGTGGTCCCAATTAATTCGGATTTTCGACTGCCCACTGTATATGTTGCAGACATGTTACAGCAAGTAAGCTCACTAGCATCAGGCCAACAAATAGTTTTTAAACTACATTTACCTGTTTTTGCCAATATATCTGAATAAATGATTTTTTTCTAATGGTTTCAAGATTTCCGTAATTTTACATAGAACAATGAAGATATCTCTATGAAACATATGTTTGATTTAATATATTAACTAAAATGATTCTGTGATTAAATGATTCTGATAATACCCAAATTTTCCGTTTTTTCCCCAGCTCGGGAAAACAGTAAAAAAACTTTTTTTTACCCAAAATTTCCATTTTTTTGACAGGCCTTCACTACACTAGTCTGAACACACAGTGCACCGAACACTCCTAACGATGGCGAATGTTAACACCACGATATCGGCAACTATAACTGAAATGAACATGTGACTATCGCCACTAGACCTTGGCACAATGGCAGAGCGTTGCATTGTCTGATGAATCTCGATATCTTCTTCATCATGACGATGTGAGGGTGCGAATCCGTCGTGTTCAAAGGGAACAACTCCTTGACATCTGTACTGCGGGACGCAGACAAACTGGCTGCGGCTTAATTATTATCTGGGAAACATTCAGGTGAGTATCCATGTGTCTAGTGGAGCTCGAGCAAGGCACCATGACGGCCGAGGTGTCGCACTCTGCTTGCAGACTACGTATACCCCTTCATGACGGCCATGATTCCCATCGGTAGTGGCATTTTTCGAAAAGATAATGCACCATGTCACAAGGCCAGGAGTGTGATGGAGTGGTTCGAGGAACACAGCAGCGAGTTCCAAGGGATGTGCAGGCCACCAAACTCTCTGGATCTGAACCCTATCGATCACATCTGGGATGTGATTGAACGCAACGTGGGGGTGCATCACCCCCTTCCCAGAATTTACGGGAATTAGATGACCTGTGTGCCAACTCTCTCAAGCTACCCACCGAGAAACATTGCGACCATGCCAAGACGCGTTGCCGTTGTTATTCTTGCCAAAAGGTGGACATACTAACAGTTACGTAGGTAGTCATATCGGTCTGGCTGATATCTGTGTATATTTTAACTCGTATGTTTTGTCTCGACTCGAATTCGAGTCGAGTCGTGATAGAGACTGTCGAGTCGAGACAGCAACATATTTTCGAGTCGAGACTACATTTTCTCGAGACGAGTAGAGACAGGCTTAAATCTCGACTCGACTCGACTCAACTCGTGCGAATCCCTAGTGCTAGAGCGCTTCGTCTGGTGTGCAAAGTAAGTTTGTAATGGACAAGATCGGATCCGAGGGTTTTGTCAGGTTGCTACCACTTCCTCCCACTTTTCATTCCAGCAAATGTTATTTTATCATTGAATTGGTTTAATCATTGCGCGCTGTGGCTCAGTGGTAGAACGCTTCCTCTGTTGGGCGAAAAATGTTTGTGGTGGACACGATCATCTCTGTGGGCTTGACAGGGTACTCCCGCTTCCTCCCACATGTTATTCCACCAATTCCTCTATTATCATTGACTTGATTCAATCATTCGGTGCAGTGTCTCAGTATTGGAGCGTTTCCTCTGATGGGCCAAGTAAGTTTGTGGTGGACAAGATCGTATCCGTGGGTTTTGACAACGTACTCCAGCTTCCTCCTACATTTCATTAGACCAATTCTTCTATTATCATTGACTTGATTCAATCATTGGACACGGTGGCTCAATAGTAGAACGCTTCGTCTGGTACATAGTATCCTTACTTTTTCGATCATCTGCCTGAAAATTTGTGGTGGACCAGATCGTATCCTTGAGTTTTGTCACGGTACTCCCGCTTCCTCCCACATTTCATTCCAGGAATTCTCCTATTATCATTCACTTACCTTAATTATTGGGCGTGGTGGGTTAGTGGTAAAGCGTTTCCTCTGGAGGGCTAAGTAGTTTCTGGTGGACAATATCGTATCCGTGGAATTTGTCAGGGTACAGTCGCTTCCACCCACATTAGATTCCACCAATTCTTCTATTATCATCAACTTGCTTCAATGATTGGGCGCAGTGGATCACTGGTACAGCGCTTCATCTGGTGGGCCAAGTAAGTTTGTGGTGGACAAGATCGTATCCGTGGGTTTTATGAGGGTACTCCTGCTTCTTCCTGCCTTTCATTCCGGCAACTCCTCTATTACGATTGGTTTATCATTGGGCGCGTTGGCTCAGTGGTAAAGCGCTTCCTCCGGTGGGCCAGGTAAATTTGTGGTTGACAAGTTCGTATCCGTGGGTTTTATCAGGGTACTCCCGCTTCCTCCTACATTCCATTTCACCAATGCTTCTATTATCATTGACTTGCTTCAATCATTATGCGTAGTATATCAGTTTTAGAGTCCTTCCTCTGGTGGGCCAAGTAAGTTACTGGTGGACAAGATCGTATCCGTGGGTTTTGTCAGGGCACTCCCGCTTCCTCCCACATTTTATTCCACCAAATCTTCTTTTATCATTGACTTACTATAATCATTGGGCGTCGTGGTTCATTGATAAAGCGTTTCCTCTGGTGGGCTAAGTAAATTTTGGATGACAAAATCGTATCGGTGGATTTTCTCAGCGTGCGCCCGCTTCCAAATTTCATTTCACCTATCGTTCTATTATCATTGAATTTATTCAATCAGTGGGCGCAGTATATCAGTGTTAGAGCGCTTCCTCTGGTGGGCCAAGTAAATTTGAGGTGGACAAGATCGTATCCGTGAGTTTGTCATTGTACTCGCGTTTCTTCCCGCATTTCATTCCACCAATCTTCTATTATTATTGACTTGCTTCAATCATTGGACGCAGTATATCAGTGTTAGAGCGTTTACTCTGGTGGGCCAAGTAATTTTTTGGTGGACAAGATCGTATCCGAGAGTTTGTCAGGGTACTCGCGTTTCCTCCCGTATTTCAATCCACCAATTCTTCAACTATCAATTACTTCTTTCAACCATTGGTCGCAGTGTCTCAGTGGTAGAGCGCTTCCTCTGGTAGGGCAAGTAAGTTTGTGGTGGACAAGATCGTATCCGTGGGTTTTGTCAGGGTACTCCCGCTTCCTCCCACATTTCATTCCAGCAATTCTTCTATTATTATTAACTTGCTTCAATCATTGGGCGCAGTATATCAGTGTTGGACCTTCCTCTGGTGGGCCAAGTAAATTTGTGGTGGGCACGGTGTCTCAAAGGTAGATCGCATCGTCTGGTGCGTGGGGTCCTTACTGTTTCGATCCTCTGCCTGATAAATTTGTGGTGGAAAACAACGTATCCATGTGTTTGTCAGAATATCTCCGCTACCTTCCACATTTCATTCCAACAATTCTTCTCTTATCATTTGCTTGCTTCATTCATTGGGCGAATTATATCAATGGTTGAGCACTTCCTCTGGTGGGCCAAGTAAGTTTCTGGTGGACAAGATCGCATCCGTGGGTTTTGTCCGCGTATTCCCGCTTCCTCCCACATTTTATTCCACCAATTCTTCCATTATTATTGACTTGCTTCATTCATTGGGCGCAGAATATCAGTGTTAGAGCGCTTCCTCTGGTGGGCCATGTAAATTTGTGGTGGGCAAGATCGTATCCGTGAGTTTGTCAGGGTACTGTCGCTTCCTCGCAAATTTCATTCAACCAATTCTTCAATTATGATTGACCTGGTTCAATGATTAGGCGCAGTGGCTCACTAGTACAGCACTTCCTCTGGTGGGCCAAGTAAGTTTCTGGTGGGCAAGCTTGTATCCGTGGGATTTGTCAGGGTACTTCCAATTTCTCCCACATTTTACTGCACAAATCCTTCTATTATCATTGACTTACCTTAATCATTGGGCGTGGTGGCCCAGTGAGAAATCGTTTCCTCTGGTGGTCTAAGTAAATTTTGGGTGGACAATATCGTATACATGGATTTTCTCAAGGTATTCCCGCTTCCACCCACATATCTTTCCACCGATTCTTCTATGATCAGTGAGTTGCTTCAGTGATTGGGTGCAGTGGCTCACTGGCACAGCACTTCATCTGGTGGGCCAAGTAAGTTTCTGGTGGGCAAGCTCGTATCCGTGGGTTTCGTCAGGGTACTCCCGCTTCCTCCCACATTTCATTGCACCAACTCTTCTATTATCATTTACTTACCTTAGTCATTGGGCGTGGTGGCTCAGTGAGAAAGCGCTTCCTCTGGTGGGCTAGGTAAATTTGTGGTGGACAAGATCGTATCCGTGGGTTTTATCAGGGTACTCCTGCTTCTTCCCGCTTTTCATTCCACCAATTCCTCTATTATCATTGACTTGATTTAATCATTTCGTATGGTGTCTCAAAAGTAGACCGCATCGTCTAGTGTCTCGATCCTCTGCCTGATAAATTTGTAGTGGACAACATCGTATCCGTGAATTTGTCAGGGTACTCCCGCTTCCTCCCACATTTCATTCCACCAATTCTTCTATTATCGCTGACTTGCTTCAATCATTGGGCGCAGTATATCAGTGGTTGAACGCTTCCTCTGGTGGGCCAGGTAAGTTTCTGGTGGACAAGATCGTATCCGTGGGTTTTGTCCGGGTACTCCCGCTTCCTCCTACATTTCATTCCACCAACTCTTTTTTTATCATTGACCTGCTTCAACCATTGGTCGCAGTGTCTCAGCGGTAGAGCGCTTCATCTGGTGGGCAAAGTAAGTTTGTTTTGGGCAAGATCGTATCCGTGATTTTATCAGGGTACTCCTGTTCCTTCCCGCTTTTCATTCCAGCAACTCCTCTATTACGATTGGTTTAATCAATGGGCGCTGTAGCTCATTGGTAGAGCGCTTCCTCTGATTGGCCAGGTAAGTTTGAGGTCGACAAAATCGTATCCGTGAGTTTGACTGGGTACTCGAGCTTCTTCCCACTTTCCATTCCACCAATGCTTCTATTATCATTGACTTGGTTCAATCATTGGGCACGTTGTTTCAAAGGTAGATCGAATCGTCTGGTGCGTGGGGTCCTTACTGTTTCGATCCTCTGCCTGATAAATTTGAAGGGGACAACATCGTATCCGTGAGTTTGGCAGGGATCTCCAGCTTCCTCCCACATTTCATTCCACCAATTATTCTATTATCACTGACTTGCTTCAATCATTGGGCGCAGTATATCAGTGGTAGAACGCTCCCTCTGGTGGGCCAAGTAAGTTTCTGGTGGACAAGATCGTATCCCTGGGTTTTGTCAGGGTACTTCCGCTTCCTCCCACATTTCATACCACCAATTCTTCTATTATCATTGATCTGCCTCACACATTGGTCGCAGTGTCTCAGTGGTGGAGCGCTTCATCTGGTGTGCCAGGTAAGTTTGTGTTGGACAAGGTGGTATCCGTGGGTTTAGTGAGGGTACTCCCGCTTCCTCCCACATTTCATTCCACCAATTCTTCTATTATCATTGACTTGCTTCAATCATTGGGCGCAGTATATCAGTGGTAGAGCCCTTCCTCTGGTACGTGGGGTCCTTCCTGTTTCGATCCTCTGCATGATAAATTTGTGGTGGACAACACGTGTCCGTGAGTTTGTCCGGGTACTACTGCTTCCTCCCACACTTCATTCCACCAATTCTTCTATTATCATTGACTTGCTTCAACCATTGGTCGCAGTGTCTCAGTGGTAGAGCGCTTCATCTGGTGGGCCAAGTAAGTTTGTTTTGGGCAAAGTCGTATCCGTGATTTTTATCAGGGTACTTCTGCTTCTTCCCGCTTTTCATTCCAGCAACTCCTCTATTACGATTGCTTTAATCATTGAACGCGGTGGATCAGTGGTATAGGGCTTCCTCTGGTGGGCCAGGTATGTTTGTGGTGGACAAGGTCGTGTCCGTGAGTTTGTCCGGGTACTCCTGCTTCCTTCCACATTTCATTCCACCAATTCTTCTATTATCATTGACTTGCTTCAACCATTGGTCGCAGTGTCTCTGTGTTAGAGCGCTTCATCTGGTGGGCCAAGTAAGTTTTGTGTGGACAAGAACGTATCCGTGGGTTTTATCAGGGTACTCCTGATTCTTCCCGCTTTTCATTCCAGCAACTCCTCTATTCCAATTTGTTTAATTGTTGGGCGCGGTGGCTCAGTGGTAGAGCGCTTCCTCTAGTGAGCCAGGTAAGTTTTTGGTGGAGAAGGTCGTATCCGTGGATTTTCTCAGGGTACTCTCACTTCCTCCCACATTTCATTCAACCAATTCTTCTATCATCATTGACTTGATTTAATCCTGGGAGAAGTCATGGTCCCTTGAGCATTGTGGTGATGTCAGAAATCTGATTCGGTTACCAGTATTTGGGTTGTGATGCGAACCTTTGCTGTGGTTCAATCTCAGTATTTTATTACGCAAAATAAAACCATCCATACAGCTATAAATGTTGTTCTACCCTGCGGAATCAAGTGTTGATATTCAGCCAATTTGGAACTTTATTTCTGGCGCTTTGAAGCCAGGAACTGATTTCGGACATTACGCTGCCCTCAAACGACTAGGATCTTTCCAATGTTACCATCCGCGTCCAACAACCTCATGTTTAAAAGCGGAATAAAAAGAACCCGCGTCTAAAACTTCGGGAGCCAGTTTCTTGAGGTTCAAGGCTAGGGATCGATTTCTGACACCACAATTGTGCTCTACGGAACAAAACCTTTCAAATGACGCGAACGCTGTCCAAGAACTTCATGTTTAATATATGAATAGAAGGGACTCGAGCCCATAACATCAGGAAGACATTCCTTGAGCTTCGTGGCCTGGGCCTGATTTCTGACATTACTACAGCACCAAGGGGACCGGGACCTTTGCAACGCTACCACTCGCATCCACCAACGCCATGTGTAACATGGTCACCCTGACGAAGGAGAATTGATTACATGCTTTTTTTCATAATTATTCTCCAAATGGATTTGTATACAAGATAGTTTTGTCAAGTTTAGCACCAGGTTAAAATAAGCCTCTTGAGAGCGGCTCTTATCTGTTAAAGAATACATAACGATCGATTTCGGCTGTTGCAACGGTCTGTCCAAGCAGCTTGCTCCAAAAAAATCAGCGTAGCATAACAAAAAAAGGTGTTTCTCTTATATGTTAAAAAAAGCACAAAAAGTAAAGTCAAATCTTGGTAAGGTGAGTGTCGGGGGACGTCCAATTCTACTTCGCCCCGGGCAACGAAATTTCTAGCTACGGCTCTAAGCTCCAACAGTTATCGGTCTTTCAGTCTCATCCCTTACATACAACAACGTATTTTGATTAACCTGTTATACATTACGTTTGGAAAGAACCTGTGAGTGTGACTTATTGATAGGTATACAATATATTGACAGAGTGCTAGTCTTCAGTTTAGCAACGAAGCTTCTCTTAGGCGAATATCGCGTTGCTCTCTACTTTGTATGTGCCTTGTAAATCGTAACAGTGTATTTAAAGACAAACAGAAACAAGGTCAGCTGTTCATTTGTTTGTAGAACAACTTGATAAGACGTTTGTGTCTTTTACGCAAATACTTTTTGCCAGATTGCTGTTTGAAGCCTTTTTGCATTCTACACTATAAAACAACATATTCAGATTCAGAGAAGCCTACAGAAATTTTCAAGAAGTGTGATACAATATCGTTATTATTATGATGCTTTATTATTATTATTATTATTATTATTATTATTATTATTATTATTATTATTATTATTATTATTATTATTATTATTATTATTATGATTATGTACCAGCTTCTCTTTGTTGATAAGAATAATAATTTTCGCATTTATTAAGTGTAATACGATTGAGCCTAGAGACAGAAGAGAGGGGATATTATTGCCAGATATAAAAATGAGAACTTTGTTCAACAGTGATTACATATTAAATAAACAAAGGTATTGAATGCACCTTTTTATAAGAAATTTGGTATAATTAGTAAAAAATTAATTCATTGAAAAACTCTGGGGCACCAAAGGGTCACGTGCTAGTAACTAGACCAGTGGGGAGGATACCCACTCGCCAGAAAGTTAGGTTAATGATTTCTGACATTACTACTGCCCCTGAGTGAAGTATTTATGTCAGATATCAGGCCCAGGCCACGAAGCTCAAGCAATGGGGTCCTGACGTTATGGGCTCGGGCTTTTTCTATTCACCTATTAAACATGAAGTTCTTGGACGGCGTTGGCGGCATTTGAAATTTTTTGGTCCGTTGAGCACAATTGTGATGTCAGAAATCGATCCCTAGCCTTGAACCTCAAGAAACTGGGTCCCGAAGTTTTAGAGGCGGGTCATTTCTATTCCCCTAGTAAACATGGGGTTGTTGAACGCGGATGGTAAAATTGAAAAGATCCTTGTCGTTTGAGGACAGCGTAATGTCCAAAATCGGTTCCTGGCCTCAAAGCAACAGAAATCATTTTCCGAATTGGCTCAATATCAACACCGGGTTGCGCAAGATAGAACAACATTCATAGCTGTATGGATGGTTTTGTCTGTCGTAATGTTATACTGGGATTGAACCACAGCAAAGGTTTACGTCACAACCCAAATGCTTGGAACCGAATCAGATTTCTGACATCACTCCAATGCTCAACGAACCAAGACTTCTCCAATGAAAAAAGCAAGTCAATGATGATAGAGGAATTGGTTGAATGAAATGTGGGAGGAATTGAGAGTACCCTGAAAAAAACAACGGATACGATCTTGTCAACCACAAACTTACTTTGCCCACTAGAGGAAGCGCTCTACCACTGAACCATTGTACCCAATGATTAAAGTAAGTCAATGATAATAGAGGCATTGGTGAAATGAAATGTGAGAGGAAGCGGGATTACTGTGACAAAACCCAGGGATACGATCTTGCCCATTACAAAGTTACTTGTCACACCAAAGGAAGCGCTCTACCACTGTGTCACCGCGTCCAATGATTAAGGTAGGTCACTGAACATAGATTAATTGGTGGAATGAAAAGTGGGAAGAATCACAGTACCCTGACAAAAACCACAGATACGATCTTGTCCATTACTATGTTACTTTGCACACTAGACGAAGCGCTCTTCCACTGAGCCACCGCGTCCAATGATTAAATAAGACAATGATAATAGAAGAATGGGCGGAATGAAATTTGTTAAAAACGAGAGTTTCCTGACAAAACTCACGGATACGATCTTGTCCACCACAAATTTACCAGCCCGAGGATCGAAACTGTAAGGATCCTACGTACCAGACGAAGCGTTCTACTTTTGTGCCACCGTGCCCAATGATTGAATCAAGTCAATGATAATAGAAGAATTAGTGGAATGAAATGTAGGAGGAAGCGGGAGTACGTTGTCAAAACCCACGGATACGATCTTGTCAACCACAAACTTACCTGACCCACCGGAGGAAGCGCTCTACCACTGATCCAACGCGCCCAATGATTGAAGCAAATCAATAATAATAGAAGAATTGGTGGAATGAAATGTGGGAGGAAGCTGGAGTACGCTGACAAAATCCATGGATACTATCTTGTCCACCACAAAGTTACTAGCGCGGGGATCGACACAGTAAAGATCCCACGCACCAGATGTAGCGTTCTACCACTAATTCAAACTCCCAAATTATTAAGGTTGGTCATCGATAATACAGGAATTGGTGGAATGAAAAGTGCGAAGAAGAGGGAGTACACTCAGAAAACCCACGGATACGATCTTGTCTATCTCAACCTTACTTGGCCCACCAGAGGAAGCCATTTACCACTCACGCAATGCGACCAATGATTGATGCAAATCAATGATAATAGAAGAAATGTAAAATGAAATGTGGGAGGAAGCAGGAGTACCCGGAGAAAACCCACGCATACGGTGTTGTACACCACAGATTTATCAGTCAGGGGATCGAAACACTAAGGGCCCACGCACGAGAGGAAGCGTTTTACCACTGAGCCAACGTGTCCAATGATCGAATCAAGTCACTGATAAAAAGAAATTAGTTTAGTGAAAAGTGGGAAGAAGCGCGAGTAACCTGAGAAAACCCAGGGATACGATCTTGTGCACCTCAAACTTACTTGGCCCAACATAGGAAGCGCATTAACACTGAGACACTGCGCCCAATGACTGAAGCAAGTCAAAGATAATGGAAAAATTGGTGGAATGAAATGTGGGAGGAAGCGGGAGTACCCTGAGGAAACCCACGGATACGATCTTGTTCACCACAATCTTACTTGGCCCACTAGATGAAGTGCTCTACCACTGAACCACCGCTCCCAATGATTAAACCAATTCAATGATAATTGAGGAGTTGCTGGAATGATTTGTGGGAGGAAGAGGGAGTACCCTGACAAAACCCACGGATACCATCCTATCCAACACAAAACATACTTGTGAGGGGATCGAAACAATAAGGACCACACGCACGAGTCGATGCGATCTACCACTGAGACACCGCGCGTAATGATTATAGCAAGTGAATTATAATAGGTGAATTGATGGATAGAAAAGTGATAAGAAGCCGAAGTATCCTAAAAAACCCACAGATACGATCTTGGCCAACAAGAGAAAGCAACCTACCACTAAGGCACTGCGACCAATGATAAAAGGAAGTCAATCATAATAGAGGCATTGGTGGAATGAATTGTTGGAAGTAGCGGTAGTACCCTGACAAAACCCACGGATACGATCTTGTCCACCAGAAACTAACTTGGCCCACCAGAGGAAGCAACGTATGGCAAGATAGCCCCTCACTTTAGAATATTGAAACAATGACTAGGTCATTCGTTTGTACTACGTTTGTACCGTTTGTACCGAAAATATTTTCGTTTGTACCATTTTCCTTATCGGGTTACTTGAGAGTTCGACTGGGGGGGCTATCTTGCCGCCAAGATAGCCACCCCGTATCACAGCACAAAAATTTGAAATACACCATTCGAAAGCAAATCGTTTGTACCGTTTGTACCGAAAAAAGTTTTGTTTGTACCCCGATAGTTTTCGAAAAACAGGGGATTACATTTGGGGGGGCTATCTTGGCGCCAAGATAGCCCCCCCCGTATCACAGCACAAAAAATTGGAATACACCATTCGAAAGCAAATCGTTTGTACCGTTTGTACCGAAAAAAGTTTTGTTTGTACCCTGATAGTTTTCGAGAAACAGGGGATGACATTTGGGGGGGCTATCTTGGCGCCAAGATAGCCCCCCCGTATATCAGCACAAAAATTTGAAATACACCATTCGAAAGCAAATCGTTTGTACCGTTTGTATCGAAAAAGTTTTGTTTGTACCCCGATAGTTTTCGAAAAACAGGGGATGACACTCACACTGTTTTCCCACTCGCCGATTCAGTTTTAACGTTGCGTTATTCCCAACAAGTCCTTCTTTTCATTTGGATATGTACATCAAGAGATCTAAATTCACATAAATTCAAATGAATAGACACATAATACTTATTAATGGGCATAAAAAAAGTACATATTAGGGGGGCAATCTTGCATACAAGATAGCCTCCCAAACGCCATCCACTCTTTCTTCAAATTATCAGGTACAAACAAAACTTTTTCCGGTACAAACGGTACAAACGATTTGATTTCGAATGGTGTATTCCAATTTTTTGTGCTGTTATACGGGGGGGTTATCTTGGCGCCAGGATAGCCCCCCGCCCAAAATATCATCCCCTGTTTCTCGAAAACTATCGGGGTACAAACAAAACTTTTTTCGGTACACACGGTACAAACGATTTGCTTTCGAATGGTGTATTTCAAATTTTTGTGCTGTCATACGGGGGGCTATCTTGGCGCCAAGATAGCCCCCCCAAATGTCATCCCCTGTTTCTCGAAAATTATCAGGGTACGAACAAAACTCTTTTCGGTACAAACGATTTGCTTTCGAATGGTGTATTCCAATTTTTTGTGCTGTGATACCGGGGTGCTATCTTGGCGCCAAGATAGCCCCCCAGTCGACCTCTCAGGTACCCCTATAAGGAAAATGGTACAAACGAAAATATTTTCGGTACAAACGGTACAAACGTAGTACAAACGAATGACCTAGTCATTGTTTCAATTTTCTAAAGTGGGGGGGGGCTATCTTGCCATACGTGAGGAAGCGCTCTACCACTGAGCCACTGCGTCCAATGATTCAACCAAGTCAATGATAATAGAAGAATGGTTGGAATGAAATGTGCGAGGAAGCGGGAGTACCATGACAAAACCCACGGATATAATCTCGTCCACCAGAAACTTACTTAGCCCTGCACAGTAAAAGCTCTACCACTGAGCCACCGCTCCCAATGATTAAACCAATTCAATGATAATAAAGGAGTTGCTGAAATCAAAAGTGGAAAGAAGCAGGCATACCCTGAGCAAACCCACGGATACAATCTTGTCCACCACAAACTTACATGTGCCACCTGAGAAAGCGCTCTACCAGTGAGCCACCGCGCTCAATGGTTGAAGCAAGTCAAAAATAATATAAGAATTGGTGGAATGAAATGTGGGAGGAAGCGGGAGTACCATGACAAATCCCACGGATACGATCTTGTCCATTACAAAGTTACTTGTCACACCAAAGGAAGCGCTCTACCACTGAGTCACCGCGCCCAATGATAGGTCATTGATAATATATTAATTGGTGGAATGAGAAATGGAAAGAATCATAGTATCCTGAGAAAAACCACGGATGCGATCTTGTCCATTACGAACTTCCTCTTCACACTAGATGAAGCGCTCTTCCACTGAGTCACCGCGTCCAATGATAAAAGTAAATCAATGATACTAGAAGAATTGCTGGAATGAAATGTGGGGAAAACGACAGTACCCTGATAAAACCCACGGATACGATCTTGTCTACCACAAACTTACCAGCCCGTGGATCGGAACAATAAGGACCCCAAGCACCAAATGTAGCGTTCTACCTCTGATCCACCGTGAAAAATTATTAAGGTTGGTCACTGATAATGGAGGAATTGGTGGAATTAAAATTGGGAAGAATTGCGTGTACCCTGACTAAACTCACGGGTTCGATGTTGTCCATTACAAACTTACTTGGCACACCAGACAAAGCACTCTACCACTGAGCTAAAGCGTCCAATGATTAAAGTAAGCCAATGATAATAGAATAACTGGTGGAATGAAATGTTGGAGGAAGCGACAGTACCCAGTCAAAACCCACGGATACAATCTTTTAAACCACAAGCTTACTTGGGCCACTAGAAGTAGCGCTCTACCATTGAGCCACTGCGCCCAATGATTGAAGCAAGACAATGATAATAGAGGAATTGGTGGAATGAAAAGTGCGAAGAAGCAGTAGTACCCTCAGAAAACCAACGGATACGATCTCTTCGATCTCAAACTTACTTCGCCCATCAGATGAAGAGCTTAATCACTTACGCACTGCGCCCAATGACTGAAGAAAGTCAATGATAATAGAAGAATTTTTTGGAATGAAATGTGGGAGGAAACAGGAGTACCCGGGCAAAACCCACGCATACGATATTCTCCAACACAAATTTATCAGTTAGGGGATCGAAACAGTAAGGACCCACGCACCAGAAGAATCGTTCCACCACTGAGCCAAAGTGCTCAATGATCGAAACAAGTCAATGATAAAAAAGGAATTAGTGGTGTGAAAATTGGGAAGAAGCGCGAGTACCCTGAGAAAACCCATGGTTACGATCCTGTCCAACACAAAACTTACTTGTGTGGGGATCGAAAAAATAAGGCCCCCACTCACGAGATTATGCGCTCTACCACTAAGACACCCCGCTTAATGATTATAGCAAGTGAATGATAATAGAAAAATTAATGAATAGAAAAGTGGGAAGAGACCGAAGTACCCTAAGAAAAAACACAAACACGATCTTATCCACCACAAAATTATTTCGTCAACCAGAAAAAAAAACCCTAAAACTGAGCCACTGCTACCAATGATTAAAGGAAGCCAATGATAATACAAGAATTGGTGGAATGAAATGTGGGAGGATGCGGGAGTACCCTCACACGACCCACGGGTACAATCTTGGAAATCACAAACTTAGTTGGCCCACCAGAAGAAGAGCTCTTCCACTGAAATACTGCTCCTGATGATTGAAGCGAGTCAATGATAATAGAAGAATTGGTGGAATGAAATGTGCGAGGAAGCAAGGTACCCTGAGAAACCCAACGGATACGATCTTGTCCATTACAAAGTTACTTGTCACACCAAAGGAAGCGCTCTACCACTGAGCCTTCCTGTCCAATGATTAAAGTAAGTCAATGATAATACAAGAATCGGCGAATGAAATGTGGGAAGATGCGGGAGTACCCTGACACGACCCACGGGTACAATCTTGGAAACCACAAACTTACTTGGTACACGAGAGGAAGCGCTCTACCGCTGAGCCACTGCGCCCAATGTTTGAAGCAAGTCCATGATTATACAAGAATTGGTGTCATGAAATGTGGGATGAAGCGGGAGTACCATGACAAAACCCACGGATACGATCTTGTCCACCAGAAACTTACTTGGCTCACCACAGAAAAAGCTCTACCACTGAGCCACCGCTCCCAATGATTAAACCAATTGAACGATAAAGAAGGAGTTGCTGAAATTAAAAGTGGGAAGAAGCAGGCGTACCCTCTGGAAACCCACGGATACAGTCTTGTCCACAACAAACTTACTTGGGCCACAAACGAAAGCGTTCTACCACATATATACTGTGCCCAATGATTGAAACAGGTCTATGATAATAGAAGAAATGGTTGAATGAAATGTGGAAAGAAGCGAAAATACCCTTAAAAAATACACGGATACGATCTTGTCCACCAGAAACTTACTTGGCTCACCACAGAAAAAACTCTACCACTGAGCCACCGCTCCCAATGATTAAACCAATTCAACGGTAAAGAAGGAGTTACTGAAATTAAAAGTGAGAAGAAGGAGGCGTACCCTGAAGAAACCCACGGATACAATCTTGCCCACCACAAACTTACGGGGTCACCAGAGGATTGCTCTACTAGTAAGCCACCGCGCCCAATGGTTGAAGCAAGTCAACAATAATAGAAAAATTGGAGGAATGAAATGTGGGATGAAGCGCGAGTGCCGTGACAAAACCCAGGGATACGATCTTGTCCATTACATTCTTAATTGTCACACAAAAGAAATCGCCCTTCCACTGAGTCACCGCGTCCAATGATTAAAGTAAGTCATTAATAGTAGAAGAATTGATGGAGTGAAATGTGGGAAAACAAGAGTACTCTGATAAAACCCACGGATACGATCTTGTCCACCACTAACTTACCAGCCCGGGGATCGAAACACTAAGGACCCCAAGCACCAGATGAAGCTTTCTACCACTGAGCCACCGTGCTCAATGATTAAACCAATTCAATGATAATAGAGGAGTTGCTGGCATGAAAAGTGAGAAGAAGTTGGAGTACGCTGACAAAACCCACGAATACCATCTTCTACACCACAAAGTTTTAGCCCGGGGATCGAAAGAATAAAGATCCCACGCACCAGATGTAGCGTTCTACCACTGATTCACCCTGCCCAATTATAAGGGTTGGTCACTGATAATAGAGGAATAGGTGGAGTGAAAAGTGGGAAGAATCCGATGTACCCTGACAAAACGCACGGACACGATGTTGTCCATTACAAACTTACTTGGCACACCAGACAAAGCATTCTATCACAGAGCCACAGCGTCCAATGATTAAAGTAAGTCAATGATAATAGGAGAATTGGTGGAATGAAATGTGGGAGGAAGCGACAGTACCCAGAGAAAACCCACAGATACAATCTTGTCAACCAAAAACTTACTTGGACCACCAAAGGAAGCGCTCTACCATTGAGCCACTGCACCAAATGTTTGTAGCAAGTCAATTATAATAGAGGAATTGGTGGAATGAAAAGTGCGAAGAAGCAGTAGTACCCTCAGAAAACCAACGGATACGATCTTGTCGATCTCAAACTTACTTCTCCCACCAGAAAAAGCGCTTTACCACTCACGCACTGCGCCCAATGATTCAAGTAAGTCATTGATAATAGAAGAATTGGTGGAAGAAAATGTAGGAAGAAGAAGGAGTACCATACAAAACCCACGCATACGATAATGTCCACCACAAATTTATCAGTCAGGGGATCGAAACAGTAAGGACCCACGCACCAGGAGAAGCGTTCTACCACTGAGCCAACGTGCCCAATGATCGAATCAAGTCAATGATAAAAAAGAATTAGTGTAGTGAAAATTGGGAAGAAGCGCGAGTACCTTGAGAAAACCCACGGATACGATCATGTGCACCACAGACTTATTTGGCCCACCATAAGAAGCGCTGTAGCACTGAGACACTGCGCCTAATGACTGAAGCAAGTCAACGATAATAGAAGAATTGGTGGAATGATATGTGGGAAGAAGCGGACGTACCCTAAGGAAACCCACGGATACAATCTTGTCCACCTCAAACTTATTTGGCAAACCAGAGGAAGCGCTCTACCATTGATATAATTCGCCCAATGACTAAGGGAAGTCAATGATAATAGAAGAATTGGTGGAATGAAATGTGGGAGGAAACGGGAATTCCATGAGAAAACCCACGGATGCGATCCTCTAAACCACAACCTACTTGGCCCACCAGAGGAAGAGCTCTACCAGTGAGCTATTGCGCCCAATAGTAGAAGCCAGTCAATAATGATAGAAGAATTAGTGGAATGAAATGTGCGAGGAAGTGGGAGTACCCTGACAAAACCCATGGTACGATCTTGTAAGAACAAAGTTACTTGTAACACAAAGTAAAGCGCTCTACCACTGAGCCACCGCGTCCAATGATTAAAGTAAGTCAATGATAGTACAAGAATTGGTGGAGTGAAATGTGGGAGGATGCGGAAGTGCCCTGACACAACCCACAGGTACAATCTTGGAAACCACAAACTTACTTGTACACCAGAGGAGCGCTCTACCGCTGAGCCACTGCGCCCAATGTTTGAAGCAAGTCCATGATAATAGAAGAGTTGGTGGAATGAAATGTTGCAGGAAGCGGGAGTACGATAACAAAACCAACGGATACGATCTTCTTCACCAGAAACTAACTTGCCCCACCACAGGAAACGCTCTACCACTGAACCACCGCGCCCGATAATTAAACCAAGTCAATGACAATAGAGGAATTGGTGGAACGAAAAGTGGAAAGAAGCGGGAATACCCTGATAAAAACCACGGATACGATCGTGTGCACTACAAGTTTACTTGGGTGGGGATCGAAACAATAAGGACCCCACGCACCAGAGGAAGCGCTGTGCCACTGAACCACCGCGCCCAATTATTACAGCAAGTCAATGATAATAGAAAAATGGATGGAAAGAAAAGTGGCAAGAGGCGAGAGTACCCTAAGAGAACCTACTTATACGATCTTGTCCACCCCAAACTTACTTGGCCGGTGATCGAAATAATAAGAACCCCACGCACCAGAGTAAGCGGTCTACCATTGAGCCACCGCGCCCCACAACAAGAATAACAAAATTGGAAGTTACTAGGAAACATTTTAAGAAGCAATATCTTCCAATGGTAAAGACCACTGCCCATTGATCGTCTTTTAATAACTCCATGAGCGGAAAAGACTTATACGTCCCTCTTCTATTATGGCATTTTAAAACCATATACGGTATCCGGATATTATCCTTTATTCGTCATCCGGATGTAATCAGTTATCCGAATGTTCTATTATCCAGATATTATCCGTTGTCTTAATTTTATAAATTATCCGGTAAATCTATTATCCGGATATTATCCGACATCCAGATATTGTCCGTATCCGTCATCCGGATATCATCCGTTATTGCAATATTATCCGTCATCCGTTATCCGGATATTATCCGTCAGCCGGATTTTATCCGTTATCCGTCATCCGTTTTGTTATGGGTCAACCGGATATTGCAAATCCGGGTAAGTTTCTATCCGATATCAGAATAAAAAAATATCCAGATATAGCCATCTCTAATCAGCATCCACGAACTTTAGAAGCATACACGAACTAAATGTCTTCAAAGTCTGCTACACAAGAGCAGGGGCGGATCCAGGGGGCGATCATGGCGATTGCCTCCCAGAAAGGGAATCTTCCTTATTTTATATATAAATAAAACACATTCCAGAGTTTGGAGCTCTTTATAGTAGCTCTAAGTAGGAGTATTATCAACCACCGAGCCCACAGAAGTCCATCGTAAATCCGCCAATGAACAACAGAATGGGAAACACTTATTATTCACATTGTTTGCACATCTCAACAAATAAACAATATTTTCATTCACTTCCATCTACTACTGCATTCTACTGAACTGTAGCGCCTTTTTTTTAAAAAAAATAATTATTCATTTTTCAATAATTGTAAATGTTTATATGTTCAGTAATGTACCATGAATAGAGTCAACTAGAAGTGTTTTTGTAACGAAGAAATATCAACATGAAGTATGAAATATCTTCTCACATACTGTCGAGAGTTGAGAGTCGACGAACTTTACTTTTTCGTTTATCGATTACCTTGAAACCGCGGTAGCCAGAATTAGCCCAGAATAGGGGACTTATATTAGGAAAATGAAAATCTCAGGAAAACGCTGAAGTCTTTTAATCTGAGAGAAAAAAGGAGTGAAAATCTCTAATTTCTAGTTCTGTTAGGTTTGTATCTCTTAGTCCGTACCAAAGTACTGATGGAAATATGCCCAACGAATTATGACTATTTTGTAGAACATTCCACTTTAATATCACAGGAAATTCATCTTCCTACTTGCTTGGTTGTGAAAAGTTATAGAGTGTATTGATATACTATGTAAAGTATGTGTACTGTCGCTGATTTGTGATAGGAATCAGAAACAGAAGTAAAAGGTAAATTATAGTAATAGTTTTCTGTTAATTTTTGTAATCAAGGGGAGACGGAAAACCTACTTTTATCTTAACATTTGTTTTTTCTTAAAATTTCTATTCGGGTTCACACCCTTCCCCCTCAACAGTGAATACGGAAATGGAGAACTTATTTAGAATTTGATTGTTGATTCCAGTATATTTCAAGCATCACTTCTCGGACCTAGGCCTGTGATCTGTCGATACATCGCCATCGTCGATCGTATATTATCATATATCAACATTCGATATCGGGAATATATGGACAATAATATATCATTCTAAATTTTCGATATCGATATTCGGGGGGTGGCGAAGTATAAGGGACCCCTAAGACTTGCAATGGATGAAGAAATTAAACTTACTTTTTACAATATTGTTTTCTAATCAGAATATCTTTATTACCACAAATTGCAATGTAAATACATCCATTTGCAAATTTGCAATATTATATGGTATAATTTCTTAGGCGCCAGAACTTTTCTGTTCCCTAAAAAAAGAAACAAAAATCACGTGCAAAAGCAAGTGCTTCGAACTTTGAACTAGAATTTACCATAAGAAAGTTTTTTTATTTCTCTCTCTTGGAGATTTGCACCTCTTTTGGCCTTTGGGACCGCCCATTGAGAAAACTTGCTTACATGATCGCTATATGTATTCATGCTCTTAGCCAGTCAGAGATTTTGAAAAGGAAACGACTTTTTAATAATAATAATAATAATAATAATAATAATAATAATAATAATTATTATTATTATTATTATTATTATTATTATTATTATTATTATTATTATTATTATTATTATTATTATTATTATTATTATTATTATTATAACAATAGGATTTACAACTAGGGTCCCAATTCTTTATCTTGCATGGGAAGGCCGCAAGTCTGCTGCGCCACTGGTATTCCCTATTCTGTGTTTGTCTCTTTTTCGTTTCGTTTAGCTATTTGTTTTTGTGCTGTTAGTCTTTTATATGAAACCTTTATATTATATAACTCTTTCTTTTTATGTTTATTTTTAGTTGGGGATGGGAGAAAGAGAGAAATGCTTTCTTCTTATATCTGTTTCTTACCATTCATCTTGTTTGAACTGCTTAAGTAAGTCGTTTTGTAACTTTTGATGTCATCCAACTCCGTCACAATAATAAAATTGTCATTCTTAACAATTTGTTTCATTCTCTTATTTGCGGTTTGCCACACTGATATATTTGTGACAAATTTGAGGTTTGGTCCAACGCCCTTTCAATTTGCAACCAACCCAACCGCGAGCTTTTTGGGTTGCCTGCTATTGCAGGAAAAGGAAAATTGCAGGTGGTAATGCACTTTTGGAGTCGTGTATTCAATTCGATGCTCTTTGACAACCCTCTTTCCACATTTTGTAAACATTTGACGGTTGAGTTGATATTACGTGTCATAAATTGACGAAATAATCAATAATATCTTACCCATATAGGTGAAAATTAAATTAAGTAGAAAGTAAAGCAATGAACGACTGAAGAGAATCGAATCCGGTCTCCGACTTCCCATGCTCTTGAGTTAACCGCTATGCTACCTGCATACCTATACATTCCTTCACTTGAGATCAGAGCACATGGAAGGTTTCCCGGTCCATTTTTTGGCTTCTTGTATATAATTACATTTTCGTCTACAGAAGACTGTTATCTAAAGTTGGTTGTTTCGTCTATACATCACATATAATATTTGCATATGCTCTCTTGATAAGACATACAAACTTTAAGCTTACAGGATACTTGTTTATATAAAACAAAAAGATCTTTCTTTTAATATTTAACTTTTATTTCATCTTTTCAAAATGATATTGCTGACTTCATACACATGTTTGTCTTAGCTTAATATCCACGATTAAACATCGAGACTAAGGTGATGGTAATAATGAGATGGATGATAATGGAAAAATGACGAGTGGTAGTAAATGGAAATGAGAAAACCTCGAGAAAACTCACGCATATGATATTTGTCCACCACAAGATTTACTTGACAGAAGCTGGGGTGAAACCAGGCTATGAGGTGCCAGAAATGGGCGTTCTACGACTGAGTCACCGCTGTTCCAGTATACAGTTTAGAAATTGCAATAAGACAAAGGACACGCCAACTTATTTTTGCCTTCAGTGGATGTAAATGTTTATATAACTGTTCAATATTTAAAACTGAGAAGCAAAGTAATATAAGAGATAATAATACTAATTTAAAATAATACTGTAACAGTCATTAATAAAATTAGATCTGATACAAGGAAAGAAAAGAATCACTTTAATGTATACTGGGTTTTAAAAATAACTTAACATTATCCATTTTTCCATGGTACAAATCATTGGAGTATAATTGAAAATTTTCTGTTATAACGTGTCAAGGTTGTGTTTTACTGCCGGTAGAATTCTGCGTAAGAGGTGAAACGTTATGAAAACAGTGTTTGCATAGCTTCTATTATTCCAAACATGAACGGATATTAATAATAATAATAACAATGTTTTAAAAAAGGAGTTTGTTTTTCCAAATGAATATGAAAATCTTTGTGTAAAAGTGACTGCCTCACCTACACATCAATACGAGTAAGATTCGGGGTGTAAGGGGCGCTCCATTGTGGGTGCCCAAATGCCAACCTCACTTGCTCGTAGTGCACCCTGGAAACTGCATTCATTGTAATGGAGGCTAACGAGGCTCTGGCGACTGGTGACTCCAGGATAAACATGTTATAATCTAATGGGTTGTGGGTGTTGTTTTGTGGGTACGTTTTGTTTATGGTCGTTCGTGTTCGTGTAGCTGTGTTTGTCGTGACGGGGACCGGTGGCCTCGATGTCCCCGTCCCCAATATAACATAATAAAAGTGCAACAAAAGTAAATGACAGTAAAAGATTATTATTTTATTCTGCCTTCTTGCTTTTCACTGTTATATGTGTTCTTTATTCTCAATATTGATCGTATTTCTTGTTACTGTTTTGTTGTTTTTCTTTGTTGTTATTGTTGAATATTTATTTTTGTTCCTCATGTACCCTGTTTGTTATTATTGTTCCACATTGTCCATTTGCTATATTCTTTATTGTTATTTTCTTCTATTTATTGTTGTCTATTTTCTAATTTACGGCAGTCCGTGTTTGTAGGAATCGAGTTGATTGGAACGGGGACAAATAGCCACGATGCTAAATCCGCACTAAACCTTAATCAATCAATCAACAAGTAAGACTCAAAAAAAAAATTGTTGAAACATTACATGAAGGATGGGAATGGAACAAAACTCAATTTTACTGCGACGAAACATTGATCTTTTGCGTGTTAGCCTATTGCAAAACAAAGTTGATTAAAAAGCTAAAATGATTTTCAATAATTGTGTTACGGACGGCTACTACCACTTTACTTCCCACCATTAGACTCCACTTGCGGGAACCACTAACGGCTTCCATTGTAGTATTCAATTGTTTCTTGAAAGCTAGGCCAAGAGCAGGAAATCTCTTCTTCCACACCTCGTACATAAATTCTATTGCATCTTATGTTCTTAATGAAAGAGTTCCCTCTTGCTTGGCGAGCACTAACTTCCTGACTTTTCAAGGTCACGATTTACAGTTTTCCAGAGCTATACTGTGTGTGTAGGTAGAAAAGTTTTTCAAAACAAACTAATTTGTTTTATAAAATATCCCATACTAATATACCAAATAGCCGGGTAAGGCAAATAGAGAAACGAGTTCTGAGAAAGAAAAATTCCCTGAAAATTCTAGATTTTTAAGCTTGTCATGAAATTGTTTGACTCTTCCAGGAATTTTTACGAGAAAGCTAATTCAACTTTCCGGGTTTTCAGGTCGTTGAGAATCCTGTATGAGCATCATTACTTCTATGTAGCGCTTCTCCATCAGATACGATTTAAAATGTTAGTCATTGACACCTAAAAGAACATAGCCCTCTCGGATTCGACCAGTAACGAAAAGCATATCTTCTTACAATTTTAGAAAATGGTACTTTCGTGCTTTCTTGATTGTTCAATTCTAAAACTTCGCGACGTGCTTCGTGGGACTGCGCAACCTACTGCTTGGAAATCACAGGATTAGAGTAGTCCCGGGTTCTATTCCCGGTGGGGGCACTAGGTGGAAAAAGTGTAAAACGCTTTTTCAGGCCAGCCACTCTAAATGAAGTTTTCTTCATTTGCACCAGGCAAATGCAGGGGTGGTACCTAACGTATAGGTCCCAGGTCGTTTCCTTCCTTCCCTTTCCCAGGGTTGTGTGTTCGCCGACGAACGTGATCCCTCAAAACGTGAAGGGCTAAATGGCCTTAGATGCCGAAAACCCAGAAATGTAAATCCTAACCTGGATTAGAGTGCAGGGCTTACCAAAGAGTCGGTAATTCACAGGACTTTGAACAAGACTACATTTATTTAATGTGTACAAGTATTTAGCTATCATTTCATTTTCAAATAAGTAACACAAGTGATTAATGGAACTGTAATAAAGATCAAATTAATGTACAATTGGGGCTTTGACTTACTCTTCGGTGAACATGGATGATGTGATATTATTTTGTGCTGTTCTGTGTGAAGTTTGTTGCTGAAAGAGAAGTAATAAAAAATCATATTTGCTAGTGCTGAATCCCATAGATTATTAACATTCCAAAGAAATAAACAACTGTGATATTTTGTTGTATCCATTGCCTGGACCCACAACAGAAGTGAATTTAGTTACTCTCTTTTACGTTAACATGACGATGGTCAGTCCTCATTTCAAAGAGCAACTTCATTCACATATGTTGTGAGTCCAAGTAAATTGCAACATTGCATTTTCATTTAACATTGGGCACACAAAGAGTGTACAGCACAAGCGGCTCGTCCGATTTAAAAACTTGCTTGGCTTTACATTAAAAAAAAAAAAAAAAACTTTCAGTTTTACTTCCCACGGTTATGCCGGCTAGGTGATAATGAGACGGTGATAATGAGAAATGAATAAAATGGTGGGATGAAGAAAGAGGGAGGAAACGGGAGAACCCCGAGGAAACCCACGCACACGGTGTTTGTCCACCACAAAGTTCACTTGGCGGGAGCTGGCTTTAGATTAGAAACATCATGTTTGGAGACTATTTTCCCTCTTACATATTGTTTTAACTCTGATAATAACAGAGTTACCCTATGTTAGAGGACTTTTGAGACACCTTGTATGTTTATTCAGAATGTCAACAATTTAAGGGTATATTTAAACTATGTTTTATGCGAGAAGATAGAAGAGGGACATATAACCAAAAGAAAAAAAAATGTTAGAATAGTTTATTAAAGAGAATCCATAGAAATAAAGCAAATTATTACAGCTTTACTTGACAGAAAATACAGTTCTAAACATTTTACTCAACAGCTTAATACAATAATGCATGTACCCAATATTATAGTACAATGTTTTTCAATATTATTATTATCAATATTATATATTAACACTTCACGGATTTAGGAAATAGAAATAAACAAACAAAGGCGTATGATACTTCAGAAACAAAATCAGTATTATCCACTTTCTAAAATTTGAGTGCTAATTGACAAGCAAGGCAACATACAACATGGACCTATAGCTTGTGTATTAAGTCAGATTAATTTGTACTCCTAGGAACAGAATCTGGGTTTTCCATACTGACCCCTAGAACACTATCCATTTTAACATTGAACAAGCACATTGCTTTTGTTTGATGCCAAGCGTATTCACACACAACATGGATATAAAGATTACCATTAAATAGTATTTAATGCTATAATGCTATATCTGAAATGTCATGTTCACATGCTAGTGTCATCCAAAAAGTTAAAGCTAAGAGTACATATTGATACGAGAGCTTTTGATCCACTGGTCACTTGTAGTTTAAAGATTGAGAATCGCTGTTCTGGCATGATAAGAATGAACTAATAAGAACAAAAGAAAACCCAAGATTGGCCTCAATCACCGTTATCCATAATTCCCTACTGCATAGACACACGAAAAATCAAACTTGGTAGTTTCGCCTTGCAAAATGAAGTTTTTTTTTCGTCCAAAGCTAACCTAATCTAACCTAACCAAACATAACATTGTATTATGTAATCATACGAAAATCAATGGAAAGAAGATGAGAAATTGCAAATTTTGCGTGGAAGAAATTACTGGACCCCCTTAACGGAACATTGACCCCGAACTTAAGATCAATTGCATTATTTACATCAGTCATTTGCAGAAATTGTTCCTCTACCCGTTCAGTGTTCAACATCACCTGCAAATTTGGAAAATGTGGTGTACCTAAACCAAATCTCTGAGTTTTGCAAGATGTGATGTGCCTGAAACTGACCACAACCTTTTATAATACACTACCATCATTACAAATTGCTAACATCTGGTAGACTATGTCACAACAAACAGGCAATTTGTTCTAACTCGTTTGTTTACAATTTAGTGGTTTGTTTCAGGGAAACCTATATATAGATATATATACATTTTGGCACCAGCGCAACTGAACATTTTTATTGATTCTTGAAGCACTTGACCACAAAAATCAATAACAATCTTGTATAATTGTTCTGCATCAGCTCCCGCTCTACACACGCAGTACAACTTCACACGCCATTTTGAATACAATTTACCATGCTAAACTGTGGCTAGACAAGGGTCCAGGCTGCTCTAAATTAATTAGTATCATGTGACTAACTGAGTCCTCTACTATGTGCTAATCAGAGACTTTGAATACACTTTTGATAAAATACCTTAGTCAAACCCTTAGTATTGAGCTAATCATACTTGAAAATGACTCTGGATACGGCCCTATATGTTTAGGAAAATTTTCTATAGGAATAAGTATAGGTTTACTAAGAAACTTCTATTATAACCCATTCTAAATATGGTCCGTATGACATTATTTATTGAGTACTAATTCTGGGACCATACGGGATTGAAAGCACTAATTAATTACTAATTCGAGACAAGAAAATTTTTGATTTCTTTCGAAGTGGTTGGGCATACTTCACATTTACTCCAAACATACATATGCCCCGAATGTCCTTATTCATTGAACACTAATTCTGGGACCATATGGAATGAAAAGCACTAATTAAGCACTAATTACCTATAGAGTATAATTTGAATTTTGAAACAACTTTTAGAAAACGTGAAGATGACCCAAACATCTTAGTATTCAAAATATCTGGAGAATAAAAAAATAAATGAAATGAAATTTTGAGTTTCACGTCCCACAGTTATGCCGGTTAGGCTAAAGGAGACGGTGATAATGAGTAATCAATGAAACGGTGGAATGAAGGAAGTGGGAGGAAACGGGAGAACCCCGAGAAAACCCACGCACACGGTGTTTGTCCACCACAAAGTCCACTTGGCGGGAGCACGGTTTGAACCCGAAACCCCTAGCACCACAGGTGAACGCTCTACCACTGAGCCACCGCGGCCCCCATCTCAAGAATAAATTAGGCACTAATTCTGGGACCATGCGCGATTGAAAGCACTAATTCGTGAGATGCAAATTTTTTATTTCTTTCGAAGTGGTTGGGCATACTTCGCATTTACCCCAAACATGCATGTATCCCGCATGCCCTTATTTATTGAGCACTAATTCTGGGATAATGTGGGATGAAGAGCACTAAATCAGCAATAATTACCTATAACGTTTAATTTGAATTTTGAAACAACTTTTAGAAAGCGTGAAGTTGGCCCAACCACTCGAGTCAATCTTAGTCTAGTAATCAATATATCTCGAGAATAAATTGAGCACAAATTCTGGAGCCATGTGGGATTGGCAGCACTAATTAAGCACTAATTCTTGAAAGGAAAATTGTTGATTTCGTTCGAAGTGGTTGGGTCAACTTCAAATTTACTCCAGACATGCATATGCCCAGTATGCCCTTATTTATTGAGCACTAATTCTCTGACCATGTGGGATGAAGAGCACTAATTAAACACTAATTATCTATACCGTTCAATATGAATTTTGAAGCAACTTTTAGAAAACCTGCAGTTTGTCCAAGCATCTTAGTAATCATTATATCTCGAAAACAAATTGAGCACTAATGTTGCGGTCTTGAGCACTAATACGCTCAAATTAAGCACTAAATATTAACATAAAAATTATGTATTTCTACGATGTGGTTGGGCCAACTTCACGTGACTGGAAATCCCAGGCTCCTGAACAACTATGTGACTTGAGCAAATTGAGGGGTGTACGAACTGCCTTGATGGCAAGTGGCCACACTCCAAACTTGGAATTTTCCAGGAGTGAAACTTGAAGTTGAATATCTCATAAAGAATCGATATTTATTAATACTTAATAATAATAATAATAATAATAATAATAATAATAATAATAATAATAATAATAATAATAATAATAATAATAATAATAATAATAGTGATTACAATGTGCGAAAAATATGGTGAATTCAATCGAGGAGAAGCTTCACTGTCTACGATAACATTTACACTGCCACCCGGGAGCTGTACGTTTGTTGAGATTGGAAGGCACATTGTTAATTGAGCTGCTGGCTTTTTGTAGACCGATGTACTCAGGTCTGTACTGACGACAATTAACACGAGCGTGCCTAGCAATTTGAAAGAATTTTTCAGAATTGTTCAACAGAAACGGTATCGTACACCATGGCGGCAACTCCTAATCACAGGCATCTGAAGGCCCCGTGCGTGATTGAGAGGACTTGGGTGATGGTTTAATGCTTTTTCCGTATAGTCCCATCCTGGTTCCGTCACTCTTTCATTTCTTTTGGTCTCTGCAAAACTCTCTGAATGGTATTAAGTTAATTTGAAAGAACATTTGTGAAAACGACATGCTATATTAAAAAAAATGAATAGAAGAAACAGAGAAGATTTATAGCGACGGGATTATGATGTTGCTGGAAGGAATGGCAGGAGATCGTAGAACATGCTTGTGCATATATGATTTAAAAACATTTTTTTTTTTAAATTTTGATCTGCGAAGGCGCAATACTTTATAGACAACCTGATATGTAATAACCTGATAGAGTGGTATTTGAGGAAGTAAAGTATATATTTATATGTTTCATTGGTAATACTGTTAATATGATGATATTGCAGTATATGAAAGAGAAAGTCCCTCTGTGGGAAATACCATGACACTAGGATCCAGCGTTTTGCATCTATCAGTTCAACAGTTAGAAGGGCACAAAACAATAAATAGTGCAACCTATTTATTAACGTTTAATTGCTATTTTCATCACGTCGATGTTATAAGAACGTGGATCTGCAGTTTAAAGTAGAGTTCGAACCACCGTAATAGACGCACCTATTAGCCACCAGAGGAACCAGGAGCTTGTAGCTCCAGTGGCTAAAAAATAACATATATTACCACTTCCTACTTTAATTTAGTATTTGCTAGGGATGGTATCGATACGAGACGAGACGAGACTTTGTACAGTCTCGGTCTCGTCTCGGTTGATAAATAGCGGTCTCGGTCTCGTCCCGAGTCAAACATCGCCGTCTCGGTATCGTATCGGTCAACAGATGCTTGTCTCGATTTCGGTCTCGGTCTCGAGGACCAAATCTCGGCCTCGAAAGTCTCGAAATAAACAGTGTGAAATTAAAATTGTGAAAGTATTATTATCGTACAGTCTATCGTTTTTGCTTCTTATTTTTTGCCTTCATTCTTGACAATTATGGTACGCTCTACCTCTTCATAGCTAATTTGCTAGCGCTAATGCTTTCCATGCGTGTGTCCTAGGTTCAATCATCAGTGGGTATATCATATGTGGGATAAAACCCTAATAGTAACCCATATTTCACTTTTTAGCAATAAACTTTGTATCATATAACCTCAGTACTGCATATACAATTAACCTCTATTAAATTAACTCCAGTACTAGGCCTATACAGTAGTTTATTTCCTTCCTTTGAATCAGAATTGTTCAATACCTCCTAACGGATAATGCAACAAATAACAGCACGAATGTATTAAATCGGACCGAAATTGAAATTTTACAATATCTCATATATTATCCAATACATTCTGCTTTGACTGTCATTTTAAAAACAGAATATAACACTTATGATCTTAACAAATAGGGTAAATTATTACTACAATATATTTTGTTTCTAATTGATCAAATGCTTTATTAGCGTTTTACATCTCCGTGTTTAATTTACACTTTATAACACGAACATCCTGAAACTTGTGGTGGAAGCTAAGGCACTCACCTTTGCTATGTGTGGTCTTGGGTTGGATCACCAAACAAGTTAGATTCAAAGTAGGGATGGCCAGATCCGGATATTTTTGGATACGGATATCCGGATCCACTTGGGTCCGGATATTCGGTATCCGGATATCCGGACACTGGATCCGGATCCGAGATTTCGGATCTTGGATCCGGATCCGAAAATCCGGATTTTGGATCCGGATCCGAAAAAACGGATCTTGGATCCGGATCCGAAAAAAACGGATCTTGGATCCGGATCCGAAAATCCGTGTCAGAAAATTTGGGTGCTCCGAATCAGCAAAATTTTCGAAATTATTGACAAAGTGATTTTCATTCCTATGCTTAAAATAAGATTTTAAGACACTTTTGGTATCTGATCGTGTGACAGCCTTGCGTTCTCTTCATTCTGTTGATATTTGGTTTTCGTGCCTTAATATGTCACAATTACTCCAAATTTGATTGAGTAAAACTGTCGACTTAGGTGAGAGCAATCTCATTGTCAGATTCGATTCTAGTAGAAATACTTGACCGAAAAGGTAGTAAATCTTTTTTAAAGCGGTCGTCCTGATGCAAATTTGTCCTTTGTTTTCTGTAACACTAGTCAAATGCTGGGATGAAACCTTAGTCTCAAGCCCAAGCTTCTTCATTAGACTCAGGCTGCTTACTTTCCTAATTCTTTCTGAGTTATTGTGGTCACTGAATGAGGCCATTTCCTAGTCGTGATGGGCTAGGCCATTGCTAATAGAACAGCCCATAAAATATAGATCAAATCAAATTAAGGAGCAACTTCCTTTTCTTGCTCTTGATGAGATTTTTTTCTTTCTTTAAAAATACTTTTCTCTGTGACCGTACCACTCCAGTTAGAATTAAGAATTGTAGTAGAGATGAAGTTCTAAATGGCAATTAATGTATCAAAATCAATGTATTAATGTACTGTATGTGTATACAAAATACCATATGGAGCCTCGAGCAGTAACACGTATCTTTGTAATTAGTAATCTACTACTATTAACTCTGCATAGGTTGTATAAGGAGCTATATCATTCATGTAAAGACATAGGCGGATGCAGGGGGATGGCGAAAAGTCGTTCGCCTCTACCCAGCGCCACCATTAACAGTGTACTTTAGTAGTAATTTGTGGCAATTTCAGATCATCTAAGTAATTTTTCACTGCTAGCATCCGCAACCGCCCCCTAAGAATCCATCCGCCCCCTCCAGGAGTCCGTTCTGGATTCGGCTCTGCGCAAACATAATATACAACTCATTCAAGAGTACATTTTGGTAGCTTTTTAAAATTTTTATCTTAAAGGATTGTCATTTCTCGTGGCTACTTATGCAATTTTGTCCACAGGCATACATGCAATTTCCAGTCATTACGCAAATACATTTATACTACTACATTTATACTTAATAGACCTCGGCTAGTTGGGGGCTTCGTCACTAGACCCCCGTTACTAGGGCCTCGCACCACTAAAGCCTCTAATCATAATCAATTTAAAAAGAAATGTCTGGGGATTTGCCCTTAGACCCTCTGATATCTCATTTGATCGGCCTATGACCTCGTACCTCGTAAACCTACAACCATACCGAATCTCAGTTCAAATATCAAATTGTATGTAATAACATTCCGGTATCCCGAGACATACCGAATTTCAGTGCGAGTACATGGGGGCTTTCCCCCCAGCCCACACATTTTCTCGGTCTACGGCCTCGCACATCATACGCCTGCAAACACTACGAATTTTTAAGGGGGCGCGGTGGCTCAGTGGTAGAGCGTTCATCTCCGGAGCTTGGGGTCCCTGTTTCGATCCCAGATCGCGCCGTGTGGACTTTGTGGTGGACAAACACCGTGCTCGTGGGTTTTCTTGGGGTTTTCCCGTTTCCTCCCACATTCTTCATTTCATTTATTTCTCATAATCACCGTCTCCTTTAGCCTAACCGGCATAAACGTGGGACGTAAAACTCAAGGATTTCATTTCATAACGAATTTTTGTTCAAATAACAAGTTTCATTTCTCTAACATTCCAGGATTCCGAGATATAAAAGTCTTTTCTCCCCGCCCCTTTTCTTCCCCTCTAAGACATACATAAAAAAAAACGCTTAAGTACATACCTAATTATTTCAAATGCAAAGTCCAAATACCAAATTCTATGCTCCTAACCTTCAGAGGTTCCCAGATATCGACATGTTATTATAATAATTACAATCCCCACCCTCTTTCCTTTCCATCTCTTCTCTTTTTCTTTTTACTAAAACGTCAAAAAACACTGAAACACATGTCAAATTATTTTCAATGAGAAATGCAAATACCAAATTTCAAGTCTCTAACCTTAAATGATTTAACATATTAATACAATAATTCTAATCTCCACTTAATTTTCTTCGCGCCCTTTTTCTTCCTTTCTGGGCCACATATTAAAAAAACGTTGAAATACGTATCTAATTATTTTAAGTGAGAAGTTCAAATACCAAATTCCATGTTTCTAACCCTTTAAGTTTCCGAGATATAGGCATATTATTATACTAATTGCAATAATTGCAATTACCACCCGTTCTTTTACTTTCTATATCTTCCCTGCCCCTTCTAATTTAAATAGCTATCAAAAAGCACTTTAACAAGTATCAAATTATTTTCAATGAGAAACCCAAATACCAAATTTGAAGTATCTAACGTCAAGAATCATCATTATTTTCCACCCCATTTCCCCCCTTCCTCGTCGAATTTCCCAAAGTCCTTCCTTAGTAGTATCCTACGTCACAAAGCCTATAAACTGTCCAAATTTCACGTTTGTAGCTTAAGCGATTTGGCCTGTACGGTGATCTGTCACTCACTCACTCAGGACTTTGCCCTTTTTATATAGAAAGATTTAAAATTTTATTGGAAAACCATGGATTTTGTCCTAAAGCCGCCAGTGTCTTAGAAATGTAATAGCTTTGCTATAAACTTTAAGCAATCAACTGACTGAACTGCGTCTATATGTATTATGTAAAATGCCGCTTATGATATTTATTTTGCTCGTAATAAAAAATAGAAATAATGACGAAAATTCAAAGACATCCATGATTTTAGCGTAATGCTGCAGGAGTTCAGATCATTGAATTTATCATAAGAGCCGACTGTATAAGATAGAATACATTAAATTCCAATGTGGCACAAAGAAAATATGCAGCATTACTATGCAGTTTTTCAACGTTATAACTCATTCTGAAAATAATGTGAGACCTAACTCGATTAATATATAACAAAAGGCAGATCTATATAATTACTGACTTGAGATGAAAGTGGCATACTTGTAGTACGTTTAAAGATATACTAAAGACTAAATGATGGGGTGTCTGCAACAGTGGTCTAACCCCGAAAAATGTGAAAATGAGATTTTCATGTAATCTTTTGTTATTTAAATTGAATTGTCTTCCCACTGAGTTAGATAAAATTCACGTAGTCAATTTTATACATATGGATATTTTAGTTCTGGGTCTCAATCTAAGGCCTAAAATATTCAAATCAGGAGTCCGAATCTGAACTTCGAAATTTCGGGTGTGGGTAGAGGAACCGAATATCCGGATCCAATATTCGAAACTTCGGATCCGGATCCAAGATCCAAAATTCCGGATCCGGATTCAAGATACAAAACTTTGGATCCGGATCCAAGATCCGAAATTCCGGATCCGGATCCAAGATCCGAAATTCCGGATCCGGATCCAAGATCCGAAATTTCGGATCCGGATCCAGGAACCGGATATCCGGATATCCGAGATCCGGATCCGTCTGGCCATCCCTAATTCAAAGTCCGATATTTCGCATAGTTCGCGTCTGAATTTAAGTACATTCTGTTTCTTATACAAGTTTCTAATATCAGGGCGTCGAAAAAGCCAGTCAGGCGTACAAAATTTCTACTCTGAGAACTAAAGAAAGGACAATACCTACGAAATTGAAGAATTTAGTGTTATACCTTAAATAAATTGTAATGGATACTGCAGATCTATCTCTTTGTACGTTAGGAAAAAATATCGCCCCTCGGTGGCGAAGAAATCAACTTTGGGGGCCCAGAGAGTTATTGTTACTCATCTAAGTAGGGCAAAACAATAATTTGTTTCCTTTTAGAAATATCTAGTTTTACTCTTCGTACTATTCTTCGCAGTAGTTTATGTGAAGTATAAAAATGTTTTTAAAATTGTTTATTTATTTTATTTTATTTTATATATTTTTTGCTCTGATTAACCATAGAATTTCGATGATGTCACGCAGAGACGTAAGCAGACTACAGCAGAGCCGTAAGCAACACGATTGATACAATTCGCGTGGTCCCAAGTCCGATTTCCGGTGTGAGTACAGTTGAACTATCGAAGTGGTTCCACTATAACCAGTAGCTCCACGTCTCCTTTAGCCACCATAGCATAAACGTGGGACGTTAAACTGAAACAAACCAACCCAAAAATCAACACAATGCGTATTACTAACTGTAAGTCTTTGAGTAATTGGATATTCACTGAAAAAAGTCAAGTCCAGATTTCAGGAGAAAACGAGGATAATATACTTTCTGTTGGGAACACCATAACAATACAGTGGTGTCAATCGTAATACTGGGTAAAACACCCTCATTTCCTATGGCGGCATAGTCAGTAAATGAGAGCGGTGCTTATTGTTTTCACAGAAGTAATTGGTGCTCTCACTTACTGACGTACGTAGCCACACGAAATAAGGATGTTTCACCCAGTATTAGAATTGACATCACCGTCTTGTCATGGTGTTTCCAACAGGAAGCATTTTATCTTCGTGTTCTCCTTGTATCTGGACTTGGCGTTTTTCAGTGTAGCTATATGGTATGGATCGAGTTTGAGGCGGTCGATGGTCAAATTGAAACAAGTGAAATGTAATTAGGGTTCTAATTACACTTAATTAAGCACGGTTTTCATCTTAAGTGTATACTAGGCCTAACAACTAAAGGTTCTCTCCCAAGAATCGGGGATTCGAAAATTGCCCATATATTTAGATAGAGGAGTGCCATCAGGGGTATAGCCACGGGGGAGGGCGCATCGGGGCCAGGCCCCCCCAAATGAGCTCTTGGCCCCCAAATGACCAGCTTATAAAACATCATCGTAAGATTACCTCGCTTCAGTCATTTAAAAATAACAAACTTTATATATAATTAATAATTTACGGTAAAATAGAATGGAAAATATTATTTTACCATACCAATCGAAAAATAGTGTAGTAAATGAAATCTTTACGTTTTACGTCCCACGGTTATGCTCGTTAGGCTAAAGGAGACGGTGATGATGAGAGATGAGTGAAATGGTGGAATGAAGAAACTGGGAGCAAACGGGAGAACCCCGAGAAAGCCCACGAGCACGGTGTTTGTCCACCACAAAGGAAAAATAGTGTAGTATCCAGGTGCGTCGTTAAGGGGGTTAAGGGTGGAACTTCCCCCCCCCCAAGTTATCAATTTCTTAACAAGTTCGCAAATTAAAATACCTAGTTGCAATTTGAAGACTGCCGCTTTGTTCGTGCTGCAAATCATTATCAGTTCTTTTATAAACTTGACATAAATTTTGTGTAGTTTCCTTTCTTGAAATAAATTGATATATTCGTTTAAAGCTTCTTTAGTTTTTGCGAGTGATCAGTGCCGGATTTACGTATAAGCTAAACAAGCTATAGCTTAGGGCTCCACTGTCTTCGGGGCCCCGAAAACCTGAAGAAAACTGGGTATCCATCTCGAATGTATAAGAAAATCAATCAATAAAGTAAAATTTACATATACGTAGGACGTAGCAACAGTGCTTCCTGTTTTGTAGGCTACTATGATGTAAGTAATAGTGTCCCTTCTGCTAGCCTGCTTCCTAAAATATCATTAGTTTGTCCATTTCTGTATATAGGGTGCCTACGTTCACCTGGACACGTAAAGGGCCCCATTACCTTCAAAACTTTATGGCCCCACTAGACCTAAATCCGACTCTGCAAGTGATCACACTTCACTTTTGTTCATTTGATTTTCCTAAACATTTTGAAGAATCTTTAATGAAAATTCGGGAAATTGTACCACTGACAAAAGCTGAATAGAGGTGGCGTGCAAAATTAAAACAAATATAGAAGAAGAAACGTTTCGGTTGCAGGTAGAGCATTGGACGTAAAAGTATTTGATACGAGGGCGTATACAAGACAACACGCAGATTGTGGCGATTAATAAGAGAATAATAAGAATTAATAGGCCTATTAATAAAATAAGAACAAGGCAGTAACTGGTTAGTATAAACTTTTTACTATGTATAGTATGTAAATTTGACAAATTTAAGAGTTTTTCCCAATAGTAAAATATGAAAGGGAAGTAGAATTTGATACCAGCGTGAATATATTGTGTAACCTTATCTGCTTTGTGTGAATAGACATTTCCCTTTGAACAAAAAGTGATCATATTAATACGGAGGAAAACAATATATTACTTCAGTTGTTTTGCACTAAGATTCTATATATAGGGCTTTTCGAGTAGGTAGAATTGAACAAAATGTGTTTTGGGAATGGTATCACAGTAGATTTCTGGGGGTGTTGTTCGGTGGGGAGAAAAACTACAATGAATATCAAGCAGTGGTGCGGCGACCGCCCCGGGTGCAGATGTAAAGGGGCACAAACTTCGGGGGGAAAATGCATGTGCGTACACATGTATAAAGTGCAAGGAAAAAAGCAATTAAAAGTGCTCAAAATCAAGAGAAAGCAGGGTTTAATTTTAAAAATTTTTTACCGCTTCGTGCCAAGCATGATGGCGCTTCGCGACTGGTCTGTAAGTTACCACGGCACGGCACTGGAGTCAAGTCATTTCGTCGCTTCCGCTGTGAACCGAAGTGCAAGATGCCAAAACTCACATTTTGGGGTTCAAACGTGGGGTCTGCTGGGTGAAAGCATAGACCGGTGTGTGTTTCACTTCATTTTCATACAAATGTGTTGCCTTTCCTACCTTATTTTCAATCCTGTAATTGCTTCTTTCGAAAGTTAAACAAAAATTGCAAATCTTCCTTCTTCCGCATTTGTAAGTCAAAGCATTACATATACCACTGTATGTTACTTATGTAGCTCACAGAGCCGCAACTATGGGGGACGAAGCGAGGCACGTGCCCCGGGCGCGTGGTTGAAGGGGCACCTAAAAGGAGGTTATGTATTAGTAATTTTCCTCCCGGTATTTAATGTATTTCATCAGATGCGAAATCATGAAATCGAAGTGGGAGGAGACTGAAGAGTTAAAAAAAAGAAAAAAAATGCGCACCTTTATACTTCAAAGTTTCGATATAGAAAGTTTACGTATTTGGGCATCCAGAAGTAATAAACTATACAAAGTTAGATGTTATTAGTATACCGCTGATCACTAGTTCATCTAATAATTAAATATGAAATACACGTTGATTACATATCAATTACGGTAATTACCTTGGAAACTTCTGACATTATTTCAGTGTATTATTTTCCCCAGCAAGGATTTAGTGAGGGAATTTTGTCCAAAAATATTCAGTGGGAGGAAATCCCCTGTTTCCCAAGGATTTTGCACCCTGTTTTTCACAATTTCACTATTTCAATTCGATAATAAATAATAAATTTAATGTAGAATCAAATCTCATATTATAATGTATATTAGTGCATTTTCCTCTTCTCTAACTAGATACATTATTCATTTTGGTAGAAAATCATTCTACAAAGACATTCCCTCAGGCTATCTCCCACTTCTCTGCCAGAGCCTTTTTCGGCACCCTACCCAACAAGATCCGGCGTTTTACCAAACGTCCTTAAAACATGAAGTAGATGAGCTAAGGAGGTATTAGTGTACAGGTTAGCCTGGTCTCTCACTGAACCCCTAAGTTGAATGTTTATGTAAATTATATGTCCCTATATCACAAGCAGTGAATACAGCCTACCTAATTCTACGTTTTTAAATGCTTTTCTACAACAGATTATACCTTTAGAGGTTCTCGTGAGGATTGGGTGATGCAGATTATTTAACCTAGCCATAAGTTGTCAAATTAGCAGTTGTGCATCGTCCATGGTGATAATGATCCTAAGTTGATGTGTAAAACTGCACTCGAAAGTGGGGCAAGGGCTGTTCGTATTCTATCTCAGACGAGGCATGGAATGGGACGAATATGAAAGTAAGGTTGCTGAAATAGATTTCCACGCGGTTGGTAAAAGTGAGACTAAGAATGTCGAAACACTTTTCATTTTTTTAATAAGACTTGGCAATTTTTAAAATCAAGACTTGGCAATGTGAAGTTTCATCCCCCGAAATCTTGTAATGCTCGCTACGCCGCTGATGGTAACTCTTCCTTATACCAATCGGAAAGTAGCATGGTATACATTTTCTGTGACAGCAGATTGCACAGTTTACTGCAATTTATTGACAGTTTGATGACAAACGTTTTAACAAGGTACTATAAATACTACCATAAAACATTGGTGCTAAATTAATTTGTAAGCACATTATATTTTTATATGCTCTACCTCGTGTTTTATAAAACATTTTTATCATATGGAAAATTTGGTGAAAAACACAGTTTTTATTCAATTTTTCAGTTTGGATTTCATTCGCTTTTTTAAAATGCTACTTGGTGTAAAACAGGAAGTAAGATATTGCTGTTAATAAAATAGTCATGTTTGTTTTGTCACGAATAATAAATAAATATTTTTGTTAAGAAGTCTTAATGAAATTAAGTGCAATTTCAAAGAAAATCAATCTTATGTAGATAGGTTCTGTGAACAAAGGCTTAAACTGAAATAGTTACGCACAAAGGTATAACATTTGGTCCGGGACAGTAGTTCTGGGTTAAATATAATAAAAAACTATCTGGAATATAATTATGGAGAAAAAGTAAAATAATAATAATAATAATAATAATAATAATAATAATAATAATAATAATAATAATAATAATAATAATAATAATAATAATAATAATAATAAGCTTAAAAACAGTGGTTTTGTTCCGGAAGGAAACCAAAAGTTTCCGCTTTTTTTCAGGACTCAAAAACACTAGCTGCAACATCTTTTTTTGGCTTGGTCCCCCTTCAATAACGACGGGCCCCTCCTACATTAACCTGCTGGCTACACCCCTGAGTGCCACGAAGGAATACTGGTAAAATATGCCGGGCCGACAGCAAAGGATAAATCCAATATGGCTGCCCGAACGTCATGCCAATCGACTTTTGCAAGCAATCTCTCATCCACTTCCCATGGGCAGATTGACTTAATGCTTTGCAGATTGATATATGTATGAACAGTACACATCTATTGGTTTGAAATTTCGCGGACGTTGACGTATTGAACCCAATATGGCCGATCAAAATGTCAATGTGTCAACGACTCGTGTCTGGAAAACGAATTGTACTATGGAAGTACAGTATCACTAGGGTCTATATATACATTAGCTGAAATACCCATTCTTTGCACGGGTCAGATAAAATATCTGTGTAAACAAACAGAACAACGGAAGAAAAAGATATCAGCCATTTTCAACTACTGTTACATATCCTGGTAAACATCCCCTGAGACCACCTGGTTCAAAGCCAATGGGGACTGTATTTGAAAGTCAACGGCCATGGGACATCACCATCCATCTTAGCGACCGCCAAATTATGATTTTGACACTAATATCGGTCATTTTGGATAATTTTTACAATTCTCGGTACTATTCCGTTGACCCCCGGCCCAAAGCCAATGTGATAAATTTCGAAGTTAATGCGATCCGAGTTTCACCATTAACCTCAGCGACCGCGAAAACTCAATTCGGCACTAATATCAGTGAATACTACTTTTATATCTTCCGGTAAACGCCCCCTGAGACACCTTGGTTCCCAGCCGATAGGGGCTGTATTTGAAACTCAACATTTGTGGTAATATCACCATTGATCTCAGCAACCGCGAAAACTATGAATTTGACACTAATATCGGTCATTCTACTACCTTTACATATATCGGTAACCACCCCGCAAGTGCCCCTAACAGCACAAGATTTGCTAGGCATGTGCCATTAAGGTGTGCCAGCTACTTTTAGGTACCCGACGCTTGGAACATATGATATTCATGTGCTAAGTATGTACTTCAGCTACTTACAGTTTTAGGTACTTGTTACACCTAATTGATATTTGCAACTATGTGCCACAAATATCGTTTTTATATACCTGGCTCTGTTTCGCACACTAACAGTCATTTGTTTTAATGTCGTCACTTGGGACATATATGTGTCATGTTTCAGGTACGTCCTTTAGGTACATACTGTTTCAGATACCCTAACAGCACAAGATGTGCTAGGCATGCGCCATTTAGTGTTCTAAATTCATCTTACACATTTGATGCATTTGTTACTTCTTTTTCTAAGTAACAAACGCATCAACTTTATTTGATGGCAACTGTCGCCGATCATTTGAAAGTGAATATGTAAGAACCATGAAATAAAGTAAATATACACTCGTCATTTTGTTACAAAATTATGTGGCGAGCAGATTTTATCTGATCCTAAACGGTTATCGTCGATATACGCGGTTAAAGGGACACTCTGATTAGCCAAATTCAAAATAACTCAACAATTTATCCCTCTACAAGCGACATTCTTTCCATCACTTCCGTGGCCAAGTCGGAAGATAATGCGGGTAGTAATCCAAAGGTTGGTAGTTCGCGCCCACCCTGGGGTACATTTTTCTTTTACCAGTTTAAAATGTTTTTTTTTTTAGACTCTCCTTAATGTTAACACGTTACGCATATAGGCGATTTAACATATTTTGGGGGAGTAATTTTGTGGTTCATTGACGCTTACGGCATGGGGAACATACCTAGAATATAGGTACGTACCCCAAGTATATGTCAGGCATGTGCGAGGGACGGACATGGACTGTGATTATCGTTTGCCATCCATGTGACTTCTCTCTCTGAGGTACATCAGGCACATACTGGACACATTACCATGTTCCTGAGAAAACATGATAGGCATATGCTGCTATGGGTCGCATACAATGGTTTGAATGTCATCGCTAATGGAAGTGATTGATCTCCATTGATCTCAGCGACCGAGAAAACTGAATTCGACACTAATATCGGTCATTTTCTACTACTTATCGGTAATCAAACCGTAAGCGCCAACCGGGTTGCAACAATGGTAGCTGAATTTGAAACTCATCGCTAATGGAAGTGTCACTATTGATCTCAGCGATCGTGAAAATTAAGGATTTGACACAAATATCTGTCATTTTGGATTTTTTTACATGTCTCGGTATCCTCCGGTGACCCCCGGCCCATATACAATGGTAGCTGAATTTGAAGTCATAGCTACTGGAAGTGTCACCATTGATCTCAGTGACCACGAAAATATGGATATGACACTAATATCTGTCAGTTTTTAATATTTTTACGTCTCGGTAACCCCGCCCGCAGCCTAATGGGGTGAATTTGGAAGCGAATCCCCTGAGACTCTCTGGTTTGAATAATAATAATAAAAAAAAAACACTTCGTCATGGTCTGGGGCCTGGATCAAGGTATCCGTGACCAAAATTTGACAACTCTTGGTTCCCTGGTCTGGTCCCCAGACCTCACAAAGACAGACGGACAGACAAACACATAAACTCGATTTTATTTATATTCTCTCTCTCTCTCTCTCTCTCTCTCTCTATATATATATATATATATATATATATATATAGTGTGGCGGATCCAGGATGTGATAAAGGGAGGAGCTTAACCATACTTTGCCGCTTTACCCAGTGTAAAGCAGGATTGAAGCCCATTTTATCCAGTGTGTACCTGAGCGTCAAGGGGGGGCTACAGTCCCTATAGCTCCCCTTGGATCCGTGCAACACCGAGAACGTTTGGGAGGTGATTCCTGACACCAAGATAAGACAAAAAGTATAAACCATCCTGGGTGCACAAATGCTTCCTTTCGGAGTTACAGGCTGCCGAAAATATGAGAAAAATGAACTTTAATGGTCCATAGCTCCAATACTATGGGATCTACCGTAGTCGGGTCAAGACTTCACTTAAGAACTAGTATGTGCCCTATCCAAATATACATCTATCAGTATCCTGCGGTACTTCTGCAACAGTTTTTACAGAGGTAGTTGGTGAGTAATTTAAATTATATGCCATTAGCCAAACTCCCTCTATGAAAATTGTTGCTTGAGTACCACAGGATTCTGAAACTTGTATTTGTGGATAGGGCACATATTAGTTCCTAAGTGAAGTTTTGTCCCGACTACGATAGATCCCATAGTATTGGAGCTATGGACTATTAAAGTTCATTTTTTCTTGTTTTTGGCAGCCTATAACTCCGAAAGGAAGCATTTGTGCACCCAGGTTGGTCTATACTTTTTGTCTTATCTTAGTGTCAGGAATCAACTTCCAAACGTTGTCGGTGTTGTTTTGAAACACCCTATATATACATGTAGGGTGTTTCACTATATATATATATATATATATATATATATATATATATATATATATAGAGAGAGAGAGAGAGAGAGAGAGAGAGGGAGGGAGGGAGGGAGAGGGACCGACGGCTACATCACCAGTGGATTTTGTTTCGGGACAGGTTTGAGGAACGGGTAAGAAACACTTGTGCTGTACGTGCAGTGCAAAAAATGATAACAAATTTATTTCGGGAGAAGCTTTAGCCTGATAGGCACCCTCAAAATGCAGGACTGTACATCAGTGAACGGTTCCCATATTATCTACCACTGCGACTAAAGAAATTTTGAGTAAAGGCAATTTTAATTTTTATCAATATTCGAGACGAGACAGAGACTTTCGAGACTGACCTAAGTCTCGTCTCGGTCTCGTCTCGATCTATAGAGGCCTCTCTCAGTCTCGTCTCGGTTATATAAAATCCGTCTCGGTCTCGCCTCGATATATAAAAGCCCGTCTCGGTCTCGGTACCATCCCTAGTACTTGCAACGCTTTGAATGATTCCCACTTATAATCACTCAAACTAACCATTGGGGAAAAATGTAATTATCGCGAAAATTCTATAATATTAAAAATAATCCTGAGTCCCAGTGTACATTGTGGACTATCTTTGCAAACATGCAACTCACTTGCAAGAAAAAAAAAAATAAATTATAATGAATTACTTAAACCATCCTGCTACGCAATATAAATCAAATTTTCATTAAGTCCGCTTCATTTCCGAATCTATTCAGATTCAATACTCGAGTTGAAAAAAAAAATAGTAATAATAAAAACAATATTTCCATCACATCGTACTTAAAATATAACGAAATATGCGACTAACGTAGTTTTAACCTTTAAAATTTCTCAGGTATCTATAGAAAAGAAAAATACGGAAAATAAAAATGAACTTGGAGAGACTGGATTTTGCAGTTCTCTATGCGGTTTTGGGAATTCAGTGAGACCTCAAATGAAAGGAACTAGCGCAAGATCACAAACACGATCTTCGTTTAATTTATGTTTGAAACCTGTGCTCCGAGATGCTGTCCTTATTGTCACGCGACTTCCTCTTCTCTACATGACCACAACGCACATTTCAAGTAATAGATGGAGATTTTCTTCAGCTCTTTAATTTGTCTATGTAATTGGGAAACATTAATCAGCATTTAAGGTAGACCAAAATAATTATTTACTCAACAAAGTCGTAAATCTGAGGTTCATCCAACCTGTCCAGGTGTTCACTACAGCTCGCAGGTGTGACAAGAATAATAATGTATATTATGCATTAACTGTCCTGCGTGAACCTCATACCTCAATTTATAAATTATGATAAAATGAGCTTTGACTATATTTTTGAAAACTTTCTTATTTTGCCTCATCGCATGCTTACTAGTCAAATATCGGATTGTTCGTAATTGAAAATTTCACATTGAGCTCTTGAAAGAATTCGGATTCGGATTCGAAAGAAAGAATTGAAGTCTCGGATCATTTCCCTAATAGGAGAATATCGAATGCGTAATCAATTTTAATCTGTTAACCATTCTGTACATGGCAGATGCACGAGAATGAGTCTGCCCGACTGAGACCATGAAAAATGAATGTCTATTAATTTCAATCGTTGAATCCATTAATGAAGTATTGGAAGTGGTGTGGGAGCGGCAGGGTATTTTAAATGAAAGTGGACTGAGGAATGAACAGAGATTAACACAATTCTGATCACAAAATAACTAAACTGCTTTCTAGAGACTAACAAGGGAACATCTTATATTGATAGTAGCGTTGCACAATTCAACACTGTGCAATCAATAGAGGAGTGAAGAAAATTGAGAATTCCCAAGTTTTACGGGCTGACACGCAGAAACACAGGAGATACAGAGGAAAGAAGAATCTAGAATCATGTGGAGATGGCAATGCAAAAGATACACTGACACCGAAAGAAGTTCAAAATGATTAAAGTAATCAAAATGGCATTTACACAACAGTATAGTAAGCAAACATTATACCCACAAAAATATCATTAACATCATATGTAATGCATTGTTGCCAACTGAGAACAAAATGAAGATTTGTTAAATTTCACGGAACACAAATTATAACATGTAGAAAATCTAATTATGATTAGAACCATACCTGTGAAGTCATAATGCACAGTGTTGCCAACTTTTGACGACAGGCCTATATGAATCTCGGATGTAGGAGAGTACAAACATTGCCAACATACTGCGGAGCGTTTTACCAACAGCAACACTGAAAAATTGACTACAAATAATGTCTGAGGTGATACAATATTACGTGCACAGCAAAAGTGAGTCTGCTAATCAATTGTCAATCCAAGAGCGTGCATCATTTCAATTTTGTGTGTTATGTTTGATACTCTTCTGATTTTCCACTAGGGCAAACCTGCTTCGACACTGTGCTGCGTTCTTTATTTTTGTACTTCAGTGATTATATTCTTGTTTGTGGTCTCATATTTTGGTTTTAACTACGTTCAATCTGCACTGTATGTTCCATCTGAGATCTGAGATTCCTATACGAATTTATGTAGGCCTATATTCAAACGTTGGCAACACTGTACATCATGACTTGACAAGTACGGTTCTACTAATAATCAGTGTCGAAGGGTCGTAAGAGGCCGTGAAGCCCGGCCTACCCATTTACTTTCAGAAATTATAATTTACAATTATTTCATTTTCCTTGCACAGAATGTATGATAATTTTCTAAGTTGAAAAAAAAATATATTGTTTGATAAAGAAATCGTGGTTAGCACCACTGCTGGAAGTCTCACGGAGCAGTGTCTCAGGCGGCAGTAGAACTATCGCCAAGCTACTCAGAAAATCCCTTGAGAGAACGTGTTGGTAATTACCTGCGAAAGAGACCGGCCTCAGCGCTTATCGACTTTCGTTTCTACATAAAGCGTTTCTCTCGAGACCTTCGATTTCGATTCGATATGTCAAACAAATAAAGAGCAAGTGAACGTAGGGCCCCATTCCGTACCAACTTTGCTTAATTGTGCGGACTCTAACGCAATGCAAAAGCTGGGACAAGCAATTCTATAGGTGCTACGCGTATTATCGCAAACTAATACCCCTTTATTACATTACGTTGTTCCTATTAAAGAAACTTCTATGTCAGTGGTCTTTTGAAAATTAATGTGTTATTAAGGAACGGAGACCAACGCCTGTGTTGAAAATAGAGCAGAGTGCAAGAGAATTCTGCATGCATTGGTACAAAAAAAATATTTGGGGTTGTTGACATATAAAGAGCAAGGTATGAAAAAAAATATTTACGTATGATTCTGCTTTTAAAGGAGAATTAAGTGACACACAAAATAACTTGATTGAATGCTTGTCATGTGTTTTGAACAATATAATTAAAGACGAAATTTTACAAGCAGAGTTTGTTTCAGCACAAGTAGACTAAACAACATGGGCCTTATGTAGAGTCGTTCTGACGCGTAATTAGTGCCATACTAAAGAGATCGACTAGCATGTATCCTGTAGTAGTCAGGCCTTACTATAATATCCAGCTAATCATATGTCGAAACGACTCTGCATAAGGCGGCATGTTTCTTGTAAAGCGCAGATAATGTGATAATCTATCTTCCCCACCCAATTAAAACAATTAAACTGCGTTACGGCGAATTAAGATCAGCTGAGAGTCACATACGTGAATTTCATTATGAAAATTGAGATCCGGATCGAATAAGTGCTGTCGATGGACTACAATTACGTGAAATTTATGTGAATTGTCTTCTTGTGTTTCTGTAGTAAAATATTTGTCTTATCTGTTTCATTTTATTATTATTATTATTATTATTATTATTATTATTATTATTATTATTATTATTATTATTATTATTATTATTATTATTATTATTATTAGTAGTAGTAGTAGTAGTAGTAGTAGTAGTAGTAGTAGTAGTAGTAGAAGAAGAAGAAGAAGAAGAAAAGAAGACTAAGAACATTGGGCCTACCCTCTTGAAAGTATCACTCTTCGCCACTGCTAATTATTAGATTTTGTACATGTTATAATTTGTGTTCCGTGCCATTTTACAAAAGTTCATTTTGTGCTCAGTTGGGAACCCTACATTACATATGATGTTATTGAGCATGTTTGTGGGTACAATGATTGCTTACTATACTGTTGTGTAAATATCATTTTGATTACTTTAATCATTTTGAAGTTCTTTAGGTGTCAGTGTATCTTTTGCATTGCTATCTCCACATGATTCTAGATTCTTCTTTCCTCTGTATCTCCTGTGTTTCTGGGTGTCTCACTTTTCTTTACTTCTGTATCGATTGCACATTGTTTAATTGTGCAACGCTACTATCAATATAAGATGTTCCCTTGTAAGTCCAAAAATACTATCCAAATTTGTTTATGATTTTGGGACTGCGGTCGCTCAGTAGTACAGCGTTGACCTCTACTACTGGTGCATGGGGTCTTTGGTTTGACCCCTGCTCGCACCAAGTAAAGTTTGTGGTAGACAAACAGTGTGGGAGTGGGTTTTCTCGAGGTTCTCCCCTTTCCTCCTACTTTCTTTATTCCACTATTTCCTTCATTTATCGTCATCATTGTCTCCTTTAACCTATCCGGCATAATCGTGGGGCGCAAAGCTTAAAGATTTCATTCCATTTCATTTTCTAACGAATAATTCAATACCAACTATATAGTAAAATACTATAATTTCAAACAATAAATATTGATACATGATCTGTATTTCAAATTTAAAACGATTAAAAAAAAAGAGAGAGAGACAGAAGAGGTAGAGAAAGAAAGAGAGTGAGATCGAAGTAGTGGCACTATCATAACTGCAAATACACAACTAGACTTTGATAACTAACCATTTCTTTAGCGCTGTTTTGTTGTTTCGCTGCCTATTCGAGTGTCAGCATATGCCCTTGTCTGGTGATCTTCCTAGGAACCAAAGCCAAGGGTACTTTATCAAAAGCATATCGAAGTCAGAACAGTGTGTTAGCGGTGGAGTTCTCGCTTCTTGTGCAGATCAATAGTTTCAGTGATGATTTCAGGGAAAGATTTTAGGATGATTTCCCTCATGTAGCTATAAAATGTTCCGGAACAAATCTCTGATTCTGTTAAAAATAAGTTTAACCAATATTTTCACAATACTACATAACCTTCTACGCATTGAAGCTCTCCACCGGGAAAAGTCATCTGAGACCATTACTACCTGATTCAATCCAAGTTTACGTCAGGTAAGCTTTATGGTGAACAAAAAACATGTGCGTAGGCTTTGTGAGGATTTTCTCGTTTCCTCCCACCTTTTTATTACCACTACTTCATTAATTATCAATACCGACTTCTTTACTACCTTCGGAGCATATTTCTAGGAAGCTATAATTCCGTAAAAACACAACTTTCTGACAGGAAGATCAATTAAATTTTGTAAGATACTGAAGTTTCATAATATTCAAATAACGCTTGTGCATTTTAAGCTAATAGTGTTCCGGAATTTAAAAAAAAAAAAAAGTCTTAATGTCGGTCCTTCTAAAAGCATCGGGGTAATGGTAGCTCAGTGGTGCCGGTGACAATATCAAAGTGACCCCGGGAGTTCGGTTTCAAATTATGCGACGCAATACATTGAGGTTCGAGTTCGTCTGAGGGAAATGACCGGAATTTTGTCTGTATGCGATATTTCTGAACAGACTTTCTTTTATTACTCTTAAGGGACGGTGGTGTGATATTATTGTTTTAAATGTACATGCTCCAACTGAAGATAAGGGTGACGATATAAAAGATAGTTTTTACGAAGAAGTGGAACGGATATTTGACCAACTCCCGCGATACCATATGAAGATTCTATTAGGGGATTTCAATGCGAAGGTAGGACGAGAGGATATTTTCAAACCGATTATAGGGAACGAAAGTTTGCATAAGGAAAGTAATGACAACGGTGTTAGACTCGTGAACTTTGCAACATCCAAAAACCTAATCGTGAAGAGTACAAAATTCCCACATCGCGACGTTCATAAATACACTTGGACATCACCAGACGGAAAAACACATAATCAAATTGATCACGTTTTAGTAGATAGAAGAAGACAATCTAGCATAATTGACGTCCGGTCGTTTAGAGGGGCTGATTGTGACACTGATCACTACCTGGTAGTAGCGATAATACGGGAATAAAGGTAATATTCAATGTCCGAAAACGGAGAGATTTAATTTAAAGAAATTAGAAGAGAGCCAGGTAAGAGAGGAATACCAAATTGAAGTTTCAAATAGATTCGCGGTTTTAGAAGACTCGGAGTGCACTAGTGTTGAGGATACTTGGATTGAAATTAGAGATAGCAATAAAATTTCAGCAATAGAAAAATTGGGACACGCGGAAATACGTAGGAACAAACCATGGTTCGACCAAGAATGCATTAAACTAGCAGAGAAGAGAAAACAGGCAAAATTACGATGGCTACAAAATCCGAATGAAATAACTACACAAAATTTCGCAGATATCAGGCGGGAAACTTCCAAAACTTTTAGAACAAAGAAACGGGATTTTTTGAAAGCTAAAATTAAGGAACTTGAAGATAATAGTAAAAATAAAAATATTCGGGACATGTATAAGGGGATCAGCGAATTTAAGAAAGGCTATCAACCTCGTGCTTATATATTAAAGAAATCTGACGGAACAGTTCTCACCGATACGGATAGCCTCTTAAATAGATGGAAAGATTTCTTTGACGATTTGCTGAACACGCAGCCAAAAACTAATGTGCGTGGAGAAAAAGGAGATACACACCGCAGAACCGTATATTCCAGAACCCAATCGAATAGAAGTGGAAGCCGCTATAAAGAAATTGAAGAAACACAAATCTCCGGGGGTAGATGAAATTCCGGCTGAGTTAATTTTAGCTGGAGGCGAAAAATTGTGGAACAAGATACACAAACTCATTCTCCTTATCTGGAACAAGGAAGAATTGCCACAAGAGTGGAAAGAATCAATCATTGTTCCAATTCACAAGAAAGGCGACAAAACTGACTGTAATAATTATCGAGGCATTTCTCTTATGTCAACATCCTATAAAATTCTTTCAAATATTCTGTTAGCAAGATTGACCCCATACGCAGATGAAATTATTGGAGATTATCAGTGCGGATTTAGACGAAATCGATCAACTATCGACCAAATATTTACCATTCGCCAAATACTCGAAAAGAAGTGGGAATACAATACCCCGGTACTTCAACTATTTATTCATTTTAGAAAGGCTTACGACTCGGTTAGGAGAGAAACATTATACAACGTTCTTACAGAACTTGGAATACCGAGAAAGCTAATTAGATTAATTAAAATATGTTTAAGTGAATCCCAAAGTAAAGTCCGGGTAGGAAAATTTTTGTCCACGACTTCCACGTCGAAAATGGCCTGAAACAAGGATATGCGTTGTCGCCATTATTATTTAACTTCGTTCTGGAATACGCCATAAGGAAAATCAAAGATAGCAACCAGGGCCTAGAGTTGAACGGCATTCACCAGGTTATGGCATATGCTGATGATGTAAATTTAATAGGGGATGATAGGAGAACAGTAGAGATAAATGCAGAGATCTTATTAAACGCTTGCAGGAACATGGGTTTAGAAGTAAATGCAGAGAAAACTAAATACATGGAAGTGCGTCGGGATCGTAATACGGCAAATTGTGGAGGCGTTAAAATATTAAATAATGCTTTTGATAAAGTGGATACTTTCAAATATTTAGGATCAATATTAACAGACGAAAATCATATTCACGAAGAAATTAAATGTCGACTAAAAGCAGGGAATTCGTGTTACTATTCGGTTCAAAATCTCTTGTCGTCGCGAATTCTGTCGAGGAATTTGAAGCTTAAAATATATAAAACGATAATCATGCCTGTTGTTCTGTATGGTTGTGAAACATGGTCGCTTACTCTGAGGGAAGAACATAGACTGAAACTATTTGAGAACAGGATCCTGAGAAGAATATTCGGACCCAAGAGGAACGAGAATGGGGAATGGCGGAAGCTTCATAACGAGGAACTACATTGTTTATACGGTTTACCCAACATTGTTAGGGTCGTCAAGTCTAGGAGGCTTAGATGGGCGGTTCATGTAGCTAGAATGGAAGAAAATAGAAACGCTTTTAAAGTCTTGACTGGAAGACGAATCGGAAAACAACCATTAGGAAGACCTAGGCGCAGATGGGAAGACAATATTAAGATGGATCTCGCAGAGATTGGAATACAAAGTAGAAACTGGAGCAGTTAGCTAAGGATAGAAGTCACTGGAGAACTATTGTGAACGCGGCATTGAACCTCCGAGTTCCATAGGCCATAGAGTTAGTTAGTTAGTTATAAATATCTACATATACATATAAGAAAATATCCCTTTTCAATTACTTACATACATATAGGGGGGATAAAATGGAAAACAAGAAGAGTACACATAAATTATTAAAGAAATTACGGCCTTTATTAAGGACAACAAAGCAGAAGAAGAAGACGTACCAAAAAGAGACGGAAGTTCTTCTAAGGGAAGTATATGACGTAATCGGGACAGAAGAAGAAGATGATGAACATCATCATGAGAGGAAGGAAGGAGTTCATAAGGAAGAAAAAGATGATGAAAGGAAGAAGAAGAAAGGAAGACATAAGGAAGAAGCAAGATTGTCAGCAGATGGAATAGTGCAAGAAGAAGAAGAAGAAGAAGAAAGATATGTAGTTAATGAAATTGAGATAGCAGGAGGAGAAGAAAAAAAGATGGTCACCAGTGCTAAAGAAGAAGAAGAAGAAAAATATGCAATTAATGAAATTCAAATTAAAGAAGAAGATGAAGAAGAAGAGAAATATAAAAATAACTATTAAAAATATCAGAAAATTGAGGTAATAGAATGATAACACGAGAAGCGGAAAACGAACCGTCCGTCTATATTTAAAAAAAACATTTAAAAAATGGTTAAAAGAAGAAGAAGAAAACGTCCAACAAATGACAAATGATGTAGAGGTGCTAAATCTTACGTTTTCGCAGATAATAGGAGATGCTTACAATAAGGAAGGAAAAATACAAAAGAAGGAGAGTTTTACGTAAATAGACTACAAAATTGGCTTAACAATTTGTTTCCGAATTCTGGAAAAGAAGAGGAAGAAAAATATATCCATCATTTATGAAAATACTAGTAGAAGCTAATAGAGAACATTGATTTAGACGAAATAACAAAAAAAATGAATGAATTGCTATCTGAATTTCAAGCAGAACGAAAAAAAAATGTACAAGCGGGATATTTACACAACAGGAATGTCATGGAAACAATAGATTTCATTTAGTAGAAGAACGTAGAAGGCAATATGTAAAGAATTTCGTCCTAAAAACCAATATGGTTCTTACATTACGTTCAAAAGACAATTGGACCAAAGGACATTTTATGCAAAGGACAGTTGGACCGAATGATAATTCGTCCTAAAGACAATTAGTCCAAAGGATATTTCGTACAGAGAACATTGGTTCCAAAGGACATTTCGTACAAAAGAATATTGTTTCAAAGGATATATCGTAAAAAATAATTGGCCCAAAGGACATTTTGTGCAAAGAAATTTGGTCCAAAGACTTTTGACCAAAAGACAATTGGTCCAAATGACATTTCGCCAGAAGACATTTGGTCCAATTAACATTTCGTCCAAAAGACTTCTAGTCCGAAGAACACTTCGTCCAAAAGACAATTGGTCCAAAACACAATTTGTCCAAAGGACATTTTGTACAAAAGAAAATTGGATGAAAACATTTCGTCCAAAGACATTTGGTCCAATTGAAAATTTTGCCAGAAAAATTTAGTCCAAAAACATTTCGTCCAAAGATATTTTGTCAAAAAAACAATTGGTTCAAAGAACACTTTATCCAAACATATTTGTTCCTAAAGACAATTGGTCCTATGGTAATTGTGTCTAAAAGACAATTGGTCCTAACGACAAATTGTCCAAATTACATTGCGTCCAAAAGTCATTTCTTCCAAAGGACATTTCGTCCAAAAGACAATATGTCCAAAGGGCATTTTGTTCAAAAGATAATTGGACGAAAGGAAATTTTATACAATGGAGAATTGGTCCGAATGATATTTCGTCCAAAACAATTTGTCCAAAAGACATTTCGCACAAAGGACAATTGGTCCAAAGGATATTTCGTCCAAAAGACAATTCGTATGAAGGACATTTCGTCTGAAGGACAATTGGCCCAAAGGACATTTCGTACAAAAGACAACTGCTTCGAAGGACACTTCGTCCAAAGGCATTTGGTCGAAAAGACATTTTGTATAAAGGACAATTGGTCCGAACGACATTTCGTCCAGAAGACAATTGGTGCAAAAGAATTTCGTACAAAAGACTATTGGTCAAAAAAGCATTTCATCCAAAGACATTTGGTCTAAAGGACACTTTGGGCGCAAGAATATTAGTCTAAAGAACATTTCGCCGAAACACATTTCGTTCCAAAAACAATTGGATCAAAGGACATTTTATCCAAACACAATTGATCCTAAAGGTAATTGGTCCAAAAGTCATTTTGTCTAAAAGACATCGGTTCAAACGGCAAATTGTCCAAAGGACATTTCGTCCAAAAGTCATTTGTTCCAAAGGACATTTCGTCCAAAAAAAAAACAATATATCCAAGGGATATTTGGTCCAAACGACAATTGTTGCAAAGGACACTTTGTCCAAAGGACATTTGGTCCAAATTACATTTCATCCAAAAGACAATTAGTCCAAGAACATTTTGTCCAAAGACACTTCGTCCAAAAGATATTTGTTCCAAATGACATTTCGTACAAAAGACAATTGGTCCAAAGGACATTTCGTGCAAAAGAGAATTGGTCCAAAGGACATTTTCTCCAAAAACAATTCTTCAAAAAGACATTTTGTCGAAAAACACTAGGTCCAAAGGACATTTTGTCCAAAGGACAATTGGTCAGAAGGACAATTCATCTAGAAGAAATTTGTTCCAAAAGATATATCGTCCAAAGGCATTTGGTTCAAATGACATTTCGTCCGAAAGACAATTAGTGCAAAGAATATTTCGTCCAAAGGACATTTCGTCCAAAAGACAATTGGCCCAAAGAACATTTTGTTCAAAGTACAATTAGTCCAAAGAACATTTCGTCCAAAGGACATTTCGTCCAAAAGACAATTAGTCCAAGAACATTTCGTCCAAAAGACAATTAGTCCAAGAACATTTCGTCCAAAGACACTTCGTCCAAAAGATATTTGTTCCAAATGACATTTCGTACAAAAGACAATTGGTCCAAAGGACATTTCATCCGAAAAAACATATGGTCCAAAGCACATTTCGTCTAAAAGACAATTGGTGCAAAGGACATTTCGTCGAAAGGCATCTGGTCCATAGGACATTTTGTATAAAGGACAATTGGTCAGAAGGACATTTCGTCCAGAAGACATTAGTTGCAAAGGACATTTCGTGCAAAGGCATTTCGTCCAAAAATATTTAGTCCAAATCACATTTCGTCAAAAAGACAGTTGGTGCAATGAACATTTCGTCAAAAGATATTTCGACCAAAGCCAATTACTCCATTGGATATTTCATCCAAGCACATTTTGTCCTAAAGACAATTGGTCCAAAGTTCATTTTGCCCAAAGGAAAATTGGTCCAAAAGACAAATGGGTCAAAGGACATTTCCTACCAAAAACATTTGTTCCAAAGGACATTTCATCTAAAAGACAATTTGTTGAAAGAACATTTCGTACAAATGACAATTGGTTCAAACAATATTTCCTACAAAGACGTTTGCTCCAAGTGACATTTTGTACAATAGACAATTGGTCCAAAGGACGTTTCGTCCAAAAGACAAATTAGTCTAAAGGACATTTTGTCCAAATGACAATTGGTAAAGAACATTTTGTCAAAGGCATTTGGTCCAAATGACATTTCGTCCAAAAGAAATTTGGCCAATATAACATTTCCTCCAAAGACATTTGTCCAAAAGACACTCGGTCCAAAGGACATTTCATCCAGGAACATGTGGTTTTAAAGACAATTGGCTAAAAGGTCATTTTGTCCAAAGGACAATTGTTCCAAATGACATTTCGCCCAGATGATATTTGGTCCAAATAAGATTACGTCCAACAGACAATTAGTCCAAAGAACATTTCGTCCAAAACACGTTTCGTCCAAGAACATTTGATCCAAAGCACATTTCGTCCAAAAGACAATTGGTCCAAAGGATATTTCACCAACAACATTTCGTCATAAAGACAATTGGTCCAAAAATCATTTCTTCAAAGCACAAAGGGTCCAAAGGACATTTCTTCCAAACTACATTTATCCATAGCACACTTCGTCCAAAAGACAATTGGTCCAAAGGATATTTCGTCTGAAGGACAATTGGTCCAAATAGCATTTCGTACAAAAGACAATTGGTTCCAAGTACACGCCGTCCAAAAGACATTTGGTCCAAAAAACATTGTTTCTAAGCGACAACTGGTCCGAAGGACATTTCGTACAGAGAACATTTGTTCCAAAGGACATTTCGTACAAAAGAATATTCTTTCAAAGGATATATCGTAAAAAATAATCGGCCCAAAGGACATTTTGTGCAAAGAAATTTGGTCGAAAGACTTTTGTCCAAAAGACAATTGGTCCAAATGGCATTTCGCCAGAAGGCATTTGGTCCAATTAACATTTCGTCCAAAAGATTTCTAGTCCGAAGAACACTTCGTCCAAAATACAATTGGTCCAAAACACAATTTGTCCAAAGGACATTTCGTACAAAAGAAAATTGGTCGAAAACATTTCGTCCAAAGACATTTGGTTCAATTGGAAATTTTGTCAAAAAATTTAGTCCAAAAACATTTCGTCATGAGTCATTTTGTCAAAAAAAAACAATTGGTTCAAAGAACACTTCATCCAAACATATCTGTTCCTAAAGACAATTGGTCCAATGGTAATTGTGTCTAAAAGACAATTGGTCCTAACGACAAATTGTCCAAATTACATTGCGTCCAAAAGTCAATTGTTCCAAAGGACATTTCGTCCAAAAGACAATATGTCCAAAAGGGCATTTTGCTCAAAAGATAATTAGACGAAAATAAATTTTATACAATGGAGAATTGGTCCGAATGATATTTCGTCCAAAACAATTTGTCCAAAAGACATTTCGCCCAAAGGACAATTGGTCCAAAGGATATTTCGTCCAAAAGACAATTCGCATAAAGGACATTTTGTATAAAGGACAATTGGTCCGAACGACATTTCGTCCAGAAGACAATTGGTGCAAAATAAATTTTGTACAAAAGACTATTGGTCCAAAAAGCATTTCGTCCAAAGACATTTGGTCCAAAGGACACTTTGGGCGCAAGAATATTAGTCTCAAGATCATTTCGTCCAAACACATTTCGTTCCAAAAGACAATTGGATCAAAGGATATTTTATCCAAACACATTTGATCCTAAAGATTATTGGTCCAAAAGTCATTTTGTCTAAAAGACCGGTCCAAACGGCAAATTGTCCAAAGGACATTTCGTCCTAAAGTCATTTGTTCCAAAGGACATTTCGTCCAAAAAACAATATGTCCAAGTTATATTTGGTCCAAAGGACAAAGGACACTTTGTTCAAAGGACATTTCGTCCAAAAGACAATTAGTCCAAGAACATTTCGTCCAAAGACACTTCGTCCAACAGATATTTGTTCCAAATGACATTTCGTACAAAACAATTGGTTCAAAGGACAATCGTGCAAAAGAGAATTAGTCCAAAGGACAATTTCTCCAAAAAAACTATTCGTCAAAAAGACATTTTGTCGAAAGTCACTAGGTCCAAAGGACATTTTGTCCAAAGGACAATTGGTCAGAAGGACAATTCGTCTAGAAGAAATTTGTTCCAAAAGACATATCGTCCAAAGGCATTTGGTCCAAATGACATTTCGTCCGAAAGACAATTCGCACAAAGGACATTTTGTTCAAAGTACAATTGGTCCAAATAACATTTCGTCGGAAGACTTTTGGTCCAAATGACATTTGGTCCAAACGACAATTGGTCCAAAGGTTATTTCTTCCAAAAAATATATGGTCCAAAGCACATTTCGTGCAAAAGACAATTGGTGCGAAGGAAATTTCGTGCAAAGGCATTTCGTGCAAAGGCATTTTGTCCAAAGACATTTCGTCCAAAACACGATTGGCCCAAAGGACATTTCATCCGAAAACTTTTGGTCTTAAATATAATTGATCTAAAGACCATTTTGTCCAAAGGACAATTGGTCCAAAGGGTATTTCGTCCTAAAACATTTAGTCCAAATCACATTTCGTCAAAAAGACAATTGGTCCAATGAACATTTCGTCAAAAGACATTTCGACCAAAGCCAATTACTCCATTGGATATTTCATCCAAGCACATTTTGTCCTAAAGACAATTGGTCCAAAGTTCATTTTGCCCAAAGGAAAATTGGTCCAAAAGACAAATGGGTCAAAGGACATTTCGTACCAAAGACATTTGTTCCAAAGGATATTTCATCTAAAAGACAATTGGTTGAAAGGACATTTCGTACAAAAGACAATTGGTTCAAACAATATTTCCTACAAAGACGTTTGCTCCAAGTGACATTTTGTACAATAGACAATTGGTCCAAAGGACGTTTCGTCCAAAAGACAAATTGGTCGAAAGGACATTTTGTCCAAATGACAATTGGTAAAGAACATTTTGTCAAAGGCATTTGGTCCAAATGACATTTCGTCCAAAAGAATTTTGGCCCATAAAACATTTCCTCCAAAGACATTTCGTCCAAAAGACACTTGGTCAAAAGGACATTTCATCCAGGAACATGTGATTTTAAAGACAATTGGCCCAAAGGTCATTTTGTCCAATGGACAATTGTTCCAAAGAACATTTCGCCCAGAAGATATTTGGTCCAAATAAGATTACGTCCAAAATACAATTAGTCCAAAGAACATTTCGTCCAAAACACAATACGTGCAAAAGACAATTGGTGCAAAGGCATTTCGTACAACATACAATTGGTTCAAAAAGCATATCGTTCAAAGACATTTGGTCCAAAGAACATTTTTGCCGAAATAATATTAGTCCAAAGAACATTTCGTCCAAACACATTTCGTTCCAAAAGACAATTGGTTCATAGGACACTTCATCCCAACACATTTGTTCCTAAAGACAACTGGTTCAAAAGAAAAATTTGTCTAAAAGACAATTGGTCCAAACTACAAATTGTCCAAAATACATTGTGTCCAAATTCATTTGTTCCAAAGGACATTTCGTCCAAAAACAATATGTCCAAACGATATTTCGTCCAAAAGACAATTAGTCCAAGGGACATTTTGTCCCAAAGAGAATTAGTTCAAAGAACATTTCGGTCAAATATATTTCGTCCAAAAGAAAATTAGTCGAAAAAATATTTGATCAAAAAAAATGTCCTAAAGACAATTGGTCAGAAGGACATTGTGTCCTGAAGATATTTTTTCCAAAGGATATTTCGTGTAAAAGACAATTGGTTCAAAGGGCAATTCGTCCAAAAGACAAAGGGTCCAAAAAACATTTTGCCCAAAGGACAATTGGTGCAAAGGACATTACGTCCAAAGGCATTTGGTACAAATGACACTTCAAACAAAAGACAATTAGTCCAAAAACTTTTCGTCCAAAGACATTTTGTCCAAAAGCTATTTGTTCCAAAGGACTTTTCGTCAAAAAGACAATTGGTCCAAAGGACAATTCGTCCAAAAGACAATTTGCCCAAAGAACATTTTGGCCAAAGGACAATTGGTCCAAAGGACATTTTGTAAAAAAAAACAATTTTTCCAAAGGACATGTGGTACGTAAGACAATTAGTCCAAACGACATTTCGTGCAGACATTTGGTCAAAAAGACATTTTTTCAAAAACAATTGGTTCAAAGGACATTTCGTCCAAAAGACAACCGGTCAAAGGGTCATTTTGTCCAAAGTACAATTGGTCCAAAAGACATTTCGTCCAAAGTCATTTGCTCTAAATGACATTTCGTTCAAAAGATAATTAGTCCAAAGAACATTTCGTCCAAAGACATTTCGTTCAAAAGACAATTGGTTCAACGGACATTTCATCAAGAAACATTTGGGTTTAAAGACAACTGGTCCAAACGTCATTTTGTACAAAGACAATTGTTTCAAAGGACATCTCGTCCAAAAAAACATTTTGGTCCAAAACACATTTCGAGAAAAGACGCTTTACCCAAAGTACATTTCGTCTGAAGGGCAATTGGTACAAAGGACGTTTCGTACAGAAGGCATTTCGTCCAAGTTCATTTGGTCCAAACGACAATTGGTCAGAACGACATTTCTTCCTGAGGATATTTGTTCCAAATTACATTTCGTCCAAAAGACAATTGGTTCAAAGGATATTTCATGCAAAAACATTTGACCCTAAAGAAAGTTGGTCCAAAATTGATTTTGTCCAAATGACAATTGGTCGAAAGCACAAATGTCCAAAGGACTTTCCGTCCAAGAGACATTTGTTCCAAAGGACATTTCGTCCAAAAAAATAGTTCGTAGTGCATATCGTAAAAAGACAATTGGTTCCAAGGACAATTCGTCCAAAGAATTTGGTCCAAAGGATATTTTCCTATAGACAATTGGTCCAAAGGATATTTCGGCATTTGGTCCAAATAAAATTTCATCCAAAAGAGATTTTTTCCAGAGAACATTTCGTGAAAAAACAATTGGTCCAAGAGATAATTTGCCCACAGACATTTCGTACAAAGGACAATTGGTTAAAAAGAATCCGTCCAAAGACATTTGGTCCAAATTACATTTTGGCCAAAAGAATATTAGTCCAAAGAACATTTCGTCCAAAAGACAATTGGTTCAAAGAACACTTCATTCAAGGACATTTATCCCTAAAGACAATTGGTCCAAAGGTGATCTTGTCTTCAAGAAAATATGTCCAAACGACAAATTGTCGAAAGGGCATTGCGTCCAAATGTGATTTGTTCCAAAGGACATATCATCCAAAAGACAATATGTCCAAAGTACATTTCGTTCAAAAGAAAATTGGACAAGAGGATATTTTGTACAAAAGGACAATTGGTCCGAATGACACTTCGTCCAAAACTATTTGTCCAAAGGACAATTCGTGCAAAAGACAATAGGTCCAAAGGACATTTTGTCCAAAGGACAACTGGTCCAAAGGATATTACGTCCAAAGGCATTCGGTCCAAATGACACTTCGAAAAAAACACAATTAGTCCAAAGAAAATTTCGTCCAAAGATATTTCGTTCAAAAGACATTTGTTCCAAAGGACTATTCGTCCAAAACACAATTGGTCCAAAAGACAATTCGTCCAAAAGACAATTGGTCCAAAGAACATTTTATCCAAAGGACAATTGGTCCAAAGGACATTTCGTGCAACACATATTTGTTCCAAAGGACATTTCGTCCAAAAAACAGTTTGTCCAAAGGACATGTTTTACGTAAGACAATTAGTCCAAACGACATTTCGTACAGATATATGGTCAAAAAGACATTTTGCACAAAAGGCATTTGGTCAATATGACATTTCGTCAAAAAATAATTATTCCAAAGAACTTTTCTTCCAAAGACATTTCGTTCAAAAGATAATTGGTCCAACGGACATTTCATCCAGAAACACTTGGGTTTAAAGACAATTGGTCCAAAGGTCATTTTGTACAAAGACAATTGTTTCAAAAGACATCTCGTCCAAAAAACATTTGGTCCAAAACACATTTCGACGAAAATACAATCGATCCAAAGTACATTTCGTCTGACGGACAGTTGGTACAAAGGACATTTCGTACAAAGAGCATTTTATCCAAATTATTTTTTTCCAAAGGACAATTGGTCAAAATTACACTTCGTCCAAAGAAATTTGGTCCAAAGGACATGTCTAAAGAACAATTGGTCCGAAGGATATTTAGTCCAGGAGACATTTGTTCCAAAGAACATATCGTTCAAAGGATATTGGTCCAAAGGACATTTCGTTCAAAGAAATTTCGTCCAAGGATATCTTTCCTATAGACAATTGGTCCAAAGGACATTTCGTCGAAAGGCATTTGGTTCAAATAACATTTCGTCCAAAAGACAATTATTCCAAAGAGCATTTAGTAAAAAAAAATGGTCCAAGAGATAATTTGTCCGAAGGACATTTCGTTCAAAGGACAATTGGTCAAAAAGAATCCGTCCAAAGACATTTGGTCTAAATTACAATTTGGTCAAAATAATATTAGTCCAAAAACATTTCGTCCAAAGGCATTTCGTCCAAAATACAATTGGTTTAAAGAACACTTCATCCAAACACATTCACTTCTAAAGACAATTAATTGGTCAAAAGGTGATTTTGTCTTCAAGACAATATGTCCAAACGACAAATTGTCCAAAGGACATTGCGTCCAAATGTAATTTCTTCCAAAGGACATATCTTCCAAAAGACAAAATGTCCAAAGTACAATTTCGTTCATAAGACAATTGGACCAAAGGACATTTTATACAAAAGGACAATTGGTCCGAATGATATTTCGTCTAAAACAATTTGTCCAAAGGGCATTTCGTCCAAAAGACAATTGGTCCAAAGGGCATTTTGTCCAGAAGACAATTTGTCCAAAGGACATTTCGTCCAAAAGTAAATTTGGCAAAAGGACATTTCAAACAAACACAATGTCCTAAAGACTATTGGTCCAAAATTAATTTTGTCCAAAGGACAATTGATCCAAAGGATAAATGGTCCTAAGGACATTTCGTCGAAAAGGAAGTTGGTCCAAAGGACCTTTTATCTAAAGATATTTAATTAGTCTGAATGACAGTTCGTCCAAAGGATAATTGGTCCAAAGGACATTTCGTCCAAAAGACAACTGGTCCAAAAAATTTCGTCGGAAAGACTATTGGTATACGGTCCAAAGGACATTTCGTCCAAACACATTTGGTCCAAATGCCATTTCGTCCAAAAAGCAATTGGTCCAACGGACATTTCTTCCAGGAATGTTTAGTTCAAAGCACATTTCGTCCAAATGACATTTGTTGCGGTAACGCTTGTGAGTCCGAGGTTTGTTTCTATCACAAGTGTAAAAAAGTGATGCCTATAACATTTATTCGGTTACCACTCTTTTCGTCAAAAGATATTTCCTCCAAAGGACATTTCGTACAAGAGACAAATAGTCCGAACGACATTTCGTCCAAAGGACTATTCATCAAATGACATTTCGTCCAAAAAGACAATTGTTCCATAGGTCATTTCGACTTAAGAGATTTGGTCCAAATGACACTTTATCCTAAAGACAATTGGTCAAAAATATTTCGTACACAACACAATTTGTAGAAAGAACATTTCGTCCAAAGACATTTGGTTCAAATGATATTTCACCCAGATGACAATTGGTTCAAAGAACCATTGGTCTAAAGGACAATTGGTCTAAAGGACATTTCATCTAAAGAAATTTAATTCGAAAAACAATTGGTCCAAACACATATCGTCCTAAAAGTAGGTCCAAATGATATTTTGTCTGAAGAACAATTGGTACAAAGTACATTTTGTACAAGAAACATTTCGTCGAAAGGGATTCGGTACAAAGGACAATTGGTCAGTGGGACATTTCGTCCAGAACTCATTTGTTTCTAAGAATATTTCGTCGAAAGGTCATTTTATACAAAGGATAATTGGTCCGAATGATATTTCGTCCCAAAGACAATTAGTCCAAACAATATTTCGTTCAAAGATATTTCATCCAAAAGAGAATTAGTCCAAAAATATTTAATCCAAAACCAATTGGTCCAAAAGACAATTGGTCCAAAGGTCATTTTGTCAAAGGACAATTGGCACAAACGAGAAACGGTCTAAAGACATTTCATCTAAAGAAATTTAATTCGAAAAACATTTGCTCCAAAGCAAATTTCGTCCAAAGGACTCTTGGCAGAAAAGATGATTTGCAATAGTTCCAAAGGATATTTCGTCCAAAGACATTTGGTTCAAAGGGAATTTCGTCCAAAAGACAATATGTCCAAAGGACATTTCGTTCAAAAGACAAATGGACCAGAGAATATTTTGTACAAAGGAAGATTGGTCCCGATGATATTTCGTCCAAAACACAATGAGTCCAAAGAACATTTCGTCCAAATATATTAAGTACAAAAGACAATTAGTCCAAAAAAATTCGTCCAAATATATTTCGTGCAAAAGACAATTAGTGGAAAAAACATTTCAAACAAAAATATTTGGTCCAAAGGACAAATGATCCAAAGGACATTTCGTCTAAAAGATATTTGGTCCAGAGCACATTTAGTCCAAAGAACAAATGGTCCAAAGGTCATTTCGTCTGAAGGACAATTGGTTCAAAAAACATTTTGTACAAAAGATATTTCGTCCAAATGGATTTGGTCCAAAAGACAATTGGTCAGAAGGACAATTCGTCCAAACGACATTTGTCAAAAAGGACATTTCCTACAAAGGACATTTTATACAAAGGACAATTGGTACAAAGGATATATCGTCCGAAAAAAATGGTCCAACGCACCTTTCGTCCAAAAGACAATTGGTCCGTTGAAAGTTTCGTCAAAAGACATTTCGTCCAAAGACAATTAGTCTATAGGATGTTTCATCCAAACACATTTTTTGCTAAAGATATTTGGTCCAAAGGTCATATTTTCCAAACGAAAATTGGTCCAAAAGACACATGGTCCAAACGACACTTCGTACCAAAGACATTTGTCCCAAAGGACCATTCGTCCAGAAGACAATTGGTCCAAAGGACATTTCGTACAAAACAAATTGGTCCAAACTACATTTCGTACAAAGACATTTGGTCCATAGGACATTTTTCCAATAGATAATTGGTCCAAAGAACATATCGTCCGAAATATAAATTGGTCAAAATGACATTTTGTCCAAAGGGCAGTTGGTCCAAAGGACATTTTCTCAAAGGCATTATGTCCAAATGACATATCGTCCAAAAGATAATTAGTCCAAAGAACATTTCGTCCAAAGAGATCTCGTCCAAAAGGCAATTGGTGCAAAGGACATTTCGTGCAAAAGACATTTGGTCCAAAGCATATTTCGTCCAAAAACATTTGGTCCAAAGGACATTTCATCTGAAGGACAATTGCTACAAGAGACATTTTTCAAAAGACATTTCGACCAATGGTATTTGGTCCAAAAAACAATTGGTTAGTAGGATATTTCGTCCAGAAGAAATTTATTCCAAAGGTTGTTTCGCCCAAAGGACAGTTTATACAAAGGTCAATTGGTCCGAATGATAATTTGTCCAAAAGACAATTAGTCCAAAGAACATTTCATCCAAAGATATTTCGTCCATAATACAATTAGTCCAAACAACGTTTCGTCAAAAGATATTTCGTGCAAAAGACAATTAATCCAAATAACATTTCATCCAGAAACACTTGGTCCAAAAGGCAATTGGTTCAAACGTCATTTTGTCCAAAGGACAATTGCTTAAAAAGGTCAAATGGTCCCAAGGATATTTCGTTCAATAGACATTTGGTCCAAAGCATTTTCGTGCAAAAAACAAGTGGTGCAAAGGACATTTCGTCTGAGGGACAAATGGTACAAAGAACATTTTGTTCAAAAGACATTTCGTCCAATGGCATTTGGTCCAAAAGAATGATCGAAAGAACATTTCGTCTAAAGACATTTGGTCAAAAAAGACATTTCGTCCAAAAGATAATTGATCCAAAGAACATTTCGTACAAGGACAAATTGGTCCAAAACACATTTTGTCCAAAGGACAAATTTGTCCAAAAAACATTTCGTCCAAAGATATTTCGTCCAAAATTTCATTAGTGCAAACAACATTTCGTCCAAAGACATTTCGTCCGAAACACAATTGGTCGAAAGGACATTTCATCCAAAAACATTTGGTCCTAAGGACAATTAGTCCAAAGGTCATTTTGTCCAAAGGATATTTCTTTCATAAAAACGTTTCGTCCAAGGCCCATTTCGTCCAAAATATAATTGGTAGAAGGAATATTTCGTGTGAAGGTCAATTGGTACAAATGACATTTTGTACAAAAGGCATTTCATCGAAATTCATTTGGTCGAAATCACATTTCGTCCAAAGGACAATTGGTCCAAAAAACATTTGGTCCAAGGCTCATTTCGTCCAAAAGACAACTAGTCAAAAAGATATTTCGTCTGAAGAGCAATTGGTACAATGGACATTTTGTACAAAAGACACTTCGCTCAAAGGGATTTGGTCCAAAGAACAATTGGATAGTAGAACATTTCGTCCAGAAGACATTTGTTGTAAAGGATATTTCGTCCAAAGGACATTTTATACAAAGGACAATTTGTCCGAATGATATTTCGTCCAAAAGACAATTAGTATATAGTAGATTTCGTAAAAAGATATTTCGTCCAACAGACAATTCGTCCAAAAACATTAAGTCCGAAACACAATTGGTTCAAAGGATATATCGTCCGAAAAACATTTGGTCCAAAGCACCTTTTGTCCAAAAGACAATTGGTCCAATGAACATTTTTTTAAAAGGCATTTCCTCCGAAGACAATTAGTCTATAGGATATTTCATCCAAACCCATTTTGTCCTAAAGGCAATTGGTCCATAGGTCATTTTGTCTAAAGGAAAATAGTTCCAAAAGACAAATTGTAAAAAGGACATTTCCTGAAAAAGACATTTGTTCCAAAGGACATTTCATACAAAAGACAATTGGTCCAAAGGAAATTTCGTCCAAAAGACAATTGTTCCAAAGGACATTAAGGTACAAAAGACAATTGATGCAAACAACATTTCGTCTAAAAACACTTGGTTAAAACGACATTTCGTCCAAAAGAAAATTGGTCCAAGGGACATTTCGTTCAAAATACAATTGGTCCAAAGGACATTTTGTTTAAAGACAAATTAGTCCAAAGGACATTTTGACCAAAGGACAATTGGTCCAAAGGATATTTCGTCCAAAACACATTTGGTACAAAGCACATTTCGTCCATAAACAATTAATCGAAACAAAATTTCGTCCAAAAGAAAATTACGCAAAAAACATTTCATCCAAAAACATTTGCTCCAAAAGACAATTGGTCCAAAGGTCATTTTGTCCAAAGGACAAATGACCGAAAAGACATTTCGCCCAAAATACACATGGTCCAAAGTACATTTTGGCCGAAAGAATATTAGTCCAAAGAACATTTCGTCCAAACACATTTCGTTCCAAAAGACAATTTTTTCAAAGGACACTTCCTCCAAACACATTTGTTCCTAAGAATAATTGGTCCGAAAGGATTTTTTTCTAAAAGACAATTGGTCCAAACTACAAATTGTCCAAAACACATTTCGTCCAAAAGTCATTTGTTCCAAAAGGCATTTCGTCCAAAAACAATATGTCCAAACGGTATTTAGTTCAAAAGACAATTGGACCAAAGGACATTTATAGAAAAAATTTGGTGCGAATGATATTTCGTCCAATAGACAATTAGTCCAAAGAACATTTCGTCCAAAGGTATTACGTCCAAAAGGAGTTTAGTCCAAACAACATTTCGTCCAAAGACATTACGTACAGAAGAAAATTAGTCGAAAAAATATTTTATCCAAAAAATTGTCCCAAAGACAATTGCTCAGAAGAACATTTCGTCCTGAAGTTTTTTCCAAAGGATATTTTGTTCAAAAGACAATTGATTCAACGGATAATTCGTCCAAAAGACAATGGGTCCAAAGGACATTCTGCCCAAAGGACAATTGTTCCAAAGAGCATTTCGTCCAAAGGCATTTGGTCGAAATGACATTTCGACCAAAAGTCAATTAGTCCAAAGAACATTTCGTCCAAAGACATTTCGTCAAAAAAATATTGTTCCATTATACGTTTCGTCTAAAAGACAATTGGTCCAATTACAATTCGTCCAAAAGACAATTGGTGCTAAGAACATTTTGTCCAAAGGACAATTGGTAAAAAGAATATTTCGTCCAAAAAACATTTTGTCCAAAGCACATTTCGTCCAAAAACAATTGGTCCAAAAAGCATCTCGTCGAAAAAAATTTGGTCAATTGACATTTTGTCCAAAGTACAATTGGTCAGAAGGACATTTCGTCCAGAATTTATTAGTTCCAAAGGACATTTCGTCCAAAAGATAATTGGACACAGGACATTTCGTGAGAATTAGTACAAAGAACATTACGAAAAAATATTTCGTCGAAAGGCATTTGGTCCAAAGGACATTTTGTCCAAAGTACAAGTAGTAAGAAGGACATTTCGTCCAGAAGATATTTGTTCCAAAGGACGTTTCGTCCAAAGGACAATTGCTCCATAGCAATTTCGTCCAAGGTCCAATTGGTCAAAGGGACAAATGGCCTAAAGAACATTTCGTACAAAGATAATAAGTCTAAAGCATATTTCATCCAAATACCTTTTGCCCTAAAGACAATTGGTGCAAAGGTCATTTTGTCCAAGGACAATTGGTACTAAAGACAATTGGTCCTAACTACATTTCGTACAGACATTTGCTCAAAAAGACATTTTGTCCAAAAATAATTGGTCCAAACGACAGTTTGTTGAAAGGACAAATTGGTCCAAAGGTCATTTTGTCCAAAGGACAATTGCTCCAAAGAACATTTCGTCTAAAGACATTTTATTCCAAAAGGCAATTCGTCCAAGAGACAGTTAGTCCAAGGGACATTAATTCCACGAATGTTTAGCTCAAAGCACATTTTGTCCATATGACATTTGTTCCGGTAACGATTGTGGATCCGAAGTTTGTTTCTATTACAAGTGTAAAAGAGTGATGCCTATAACATTGACTTGGTTACCACTCTTTTCGTCCAAAGATATTACCTCCAAAGGACATTTCGTCCAGAAAGAGTTTTGTTTTAGGGACATTTGGTTCATAGGGGAATTCGTCCAAAGGAAATTTCGTACAAAAGACAATTAGTCCAAACGAAATTTCGTCCAAAAACATTTGGTCCAAAGCACATTTCGTCCAAAAGAAAATTGGTCCAAAGGGCATTACGTCTGAAAGACATTTGGTACAAAGAACATTTCGTACAAAGGACATTTCGTCGAAAGACATTTGGTCCAAAGGACATTTTGTCCAAATGACAAGTGATAAGAAGGACATTTCGTCAAGAAGACATATGTTCCAAAGGGCATTTCTTCCAAAAGACAATTGGTCCAAAGGACATTTCGTCAAACGACAATTTCTTCAAAGCTATTTCGTCCAAGGGACAACTGGTCAAAGGGTAAATGGCCCAAAGAACATTTCTTCCAATGACATTTCGTCCAAAAGAATTTGACTAAAGTATATTTCATCCAAACACCTTATGTCTTAAAGACAACTGGTACAAAGATCATTTTGTCTAAAGGACAATTAGTCCAAAGGAAAAAGAGTCCAAACGATATTTGGTGCAAACGACATTTCGTACAAAAGACAATATGTCCAAAGACATTTCGTTCAAAAGGCAATTGGACCAAAGAACATTTTATACAAAGGACAATTGGTAGCAATGATAGTTCGTCCAAAAGACAAAGAGTCCAAAGAACATTTCGTCCAAAGATAATTCATACAAAATACAATTAGTCCATGCAACATTTCGTCTAAAGGTATTTCGTCCAAAAGACAATTAGTCGAAAAACATTTAATTAAAAAAAACATTTGGCCCAAAAAACAATTGATCCAAAGGTCATTTTGTACAAAGGACAAGTGCGGCAAACGACAAATGGCCCAAAGGACACTTCGTCCAAAAGACATTTGCTCCAAGGCACATTTTGTCCAAAAAATTTTGGTTCAAAGCACTTTTCGTCTGGAGAACAATTGCTCCAAAGGACATTTTGTACAAAAGACATTTCGTCCAAAAGGATTTGGTTCAAAATACAATTGTCCAAAGAACACTTCGTCTAAAGACATTTGGCTAAAATGACATTTCGTCCAAAAGAAAATTCGTCCAAGGAGAATTTCGTCCAAAAGACAATTGGTCCAAAGGTCTTTTTGTCCAAAGGACAAATGGTCCACAGGACACTTCGTCAAAAGTCATTTTGTCCAAATTACATTTCGTCCAAATGACAATTCGTCTAAAAACATTTCGCCCAAAACACCATAGGTCCAAAGAATATTTCATCAAAAAACTATTGGTTCTAAACACAATTGGTCCAGTGGTCATTTTGTCCAAAGTACAATTGGTCCAAAGGATTTATCGTCCGAAAAACATTTGGTCCAAAGCACCTTTCGTCCAAAAGACAATTGGTCCAATGAACATTTCGTCAAAGACATTTCCTTCAAAGATAATTAGTCTATAGGATATTTCGTCGAAACACATTTTGTCCTAAAGGCAATTGGTCGAAAGGTCATTTTCTCCAAGAGAAAATTGGTCCAAAAAATATTTCGTAGAAAGATATGTGGTCCAAAGGACATTTTTTTCTAAAAAGACAATTGGTACAAAGGACATTTCGTACAAAAGACAATTGGTCCAAACATCCTTTCGTACAAAGACATATCGTCCAAAGCCATTTCGTGCAAAAGGCAATTGGTGCAAAGGACATTTCATTCAGAAACATGTGGATTTAAAGACAATTGGTCCAAAGGTCATTTTGTAAAAAAGACAACTGTTCCAAAGGACATTTCGCCCAGAAGATATTTGGTCAAAATAACATTACGTCGAAAAGACAATTAGTCCAAAGAACATTTGCTTCAAAAGACAATTGGTCGAAAAGACAATTGGTGCAAAGGACATTTCGTACAAAATACAATTGGTCTAAAAATCATTTCGCCCAAAGACATTTGGTCCAAAGGACTTTTTGGCCGGAAGAAAATTAGACCAAAGAACATATCGTCCAAACACATTTCGTTAGAAAAGACAATACGTTTAAAGGCCACTTCATTCAAACACATTTTTTTTAAATTAATGGTCCTAAGGTCATTTTGTGTAAATAGAATTCGTCCAAACGACAAATTGTCCAAATAACATTGCGTCCAAAATCATTTGTTCCAAAATACATTTCGTCCCAAATACAATTTGTCCAAAGAACAATTCGTCCAAAAGATAATAAGTCCAAAGGTCATTTTGTCTAAAGGACAATTGATCCAAAAGACATTTCGACCAAAAGACAATTAAGCCAAAGAACATTTCTCCAATGACATTTCGTCCAAAAGACATTTGTTCCAGAGGACCTTTCGTTCAAAAGACAATTTGTCCAAATGACAATTCGTCCAAAAGACAACTGGTCCAAAGAACATTTTGTCCAAAGGACAATTGGTCCAAATGACATTTCGTCGAAAGGTATTTGGTCCAAAGGACCATTGGTCCGAAGAATATCTCATCCAGAAGATATTTGGTCCAAAGGACAGTTCGTCCAAACGACAATTAGTCCAAGCGGCATTTCGTCCAAAAACAACTGCTGCAAAGGTCATTTGTCCAAAGGACAATTGGTCCAAAAAATATTTCGTCAAAAAAAACATTTGGACCAAACCATATTTCGTCCAAAAGCAATTGGTCAAAGGGACATTTCGTCTGAAGCTCAATTGGTAGAAAGAACATTTCGTATAAATGACATTTCGTCGAAGGGCATTTGGTTCAAAGTACATTTTTCTAAAGGACAAGTAGTAACAAGGACATTTCGTCCAGAAGACATTTGTTCCAAAAGAAATTTTGTCAAAAAGACATTTGGTACAAAGGACATTTCGTCCCAAAGACAATTGGTCCATAGGGCATTTTGTACAAAAGACAATTGGTTCCAAGGGCACTTCGTCCAAAGGAATTTGGTCCAAAGTACATATCGTCTAAAAACAATATGTCCAAAGGACATATCGCTCAAAAGAAAATTCGAACAAGGGACATTTCGTATTAACGACATTTCCTCCAAAAGACATTTGGTCCAAAGGACATTTCATCTAAAGATATTTAATCCGAAGGACAATTAGTCTGAAGGACATTTCGTCCAAAGACATTTGGTACAGAGGGCATTTCGTCCAAAAGACAATTAGTTCAATGGACATTATTTCCAGGAATGTTTAGTTCAATGCACATTTTGTCCAAATGACATTTTTTCCGGTAACACTGGGGGGGGGGGGCAGGTTTGTTTCTATTACAATTGTAAAAAAAAACTATGTCTTTAACATTGACTCAGTTACCACTCTTTTCGTCCAAATATATTACCGACAAAGGACATTTCGTCCAGAAAGACATTCATTTTTGGGATATTTCGTCCAGAAAGACATTTGTTTTAGGGTCATTTCGTCCATAGGGCAATTCGTCCCAAGAACTTTTCGTACAAAAGACAATTAGTCCAAACGACAATTCATCTAAAGGAAATTTTGTCCAAAAGACAATTAGTCCAGAGGTCATTTGTTCCAAAAAACATTTCGTCCAAAAAAACAATTGGTGCGAATGATATTTCGTCCAAAAGCAATTAGTCCGAAGAACATTTCGTCCAAAAGATATTTCGTCCAAAAGAAAATTAAAAAAAAAACATTTCATCCAAAAACATTTTGTCCTAAAGACAATTGGTCAGAAGGACATTTCGTCCAGAAGATATTTTTCCCAAGGATATTTCGTTCAAAAGACAATTAAACAAAGGGCAATTCGTCCAAAAGACAATTGGTCCAAAGAACATTTTGTCCGAAAGACAATTGGTACATAGGTAATTTCGACTTAACAGATTTGATCAAAATGACATTTCGTCCTAAAGACAATTGGTCCAAACAATATTTGGTGTAAAGCAATTTGGTTCAAAAAACATTTCGTCCAAAAGACATTGGTCCAAAGAACCTTTTGTCCGAAAGACCATTGGTCTAAAGGACATTTCGTATAAAGAAATTTAATTCGAAAAACAATTGGTCTCAAGGCCACTTCGTCTGAAGGTCAATTGCTACAAAGGAAATTTCCTCCAAAAAGCAACTGGTCCAAAGATCATTTCGTCCAAATAACATTTCGCACAAAAGACTATTTGTAATAGCTCCAAGTGATAATTCGTCCAAAGACATTTGGTTCAAAGGGAATTTCGTGCAAAATACAATATGTGCAAAGGATATTTCGCTCCAAAAACAATTGGACCAAAGGACATTTTGTCCAAAGGAAAATGGTCTAAAAGATATTTCGTTCAAAAACATTTGGTCCAAAGCACATTTAATCCAAAGGACATTTCGCACAAAAGACTATTTGCAATAGCTCCAAAGGATATTTCGTCCAAAGACAATTGGTTCAAAGGGCATTTCGACCAAAAGACAACAAGTTCAAAGGACATCTCGTTCAAACGACAATTGTACCAATGGAAATTCTATACAAGGGTCAATTGGTCCGAATAATATTTCGTCCAAAAAACAATTAGTCCAAACAACATTTCGTCCAGAGAAATTTCGTCGAAAAGACAATTGGTCGAAAAATCTTTTCATCCAAAAACATTTGGTCGAAAAGACAATTGGTCCGAACGTCATTTTGTCCAAAAGACAAATGGTCCAAATGGCATTTCGCCTAAAAGACATTTGGTTCAAAGCACATTTCGTCGAAAAATCAATTGGCCAAAAGGATGTTTTGTCTGAAGAACAATTGGTACAAAGGACAATTTGTGTAAAAGACATTTCACCCAAAGGGATTTGGTCGAAAGGACAATTGGTTAGTAGGACATTTCGTCCAGAAGGCGTTTGTTCCAAAGGATATTTCGTCCAAAGCATATTTTATACAAAGGACAATTGGCCGGAATAATATTTCGTCCAAAAAACAATTAGCCCAAAGAACAAATCGTCGAAAGATATTTCGTCCAAAATACAATTAGTCAAAACAACGTTTCGTCCAAAGATATTTCGTCCAAAAGACAATTAGTCCAAACAACATTTTATACAAAAACACTTGGTCCTAAAGAGAATTGATTCAAAGACCATTTTGTCCAAAGGACAATTGTTCCATACGACAAATGGTCTAAAGGACATTTCGTCCAAAAGACATTTGGCCCAAAGCATGTTTCGTCCAAAAAACATTTACTCCAAAGGACATTTCGTGTGAAGGACAATTGGTACAAAGCACATTTTGTTTAAAAGACACTAAGTCCATTGGTATTTGGTCCAAAAAAAACAAATGGTTACTAGGACATTTCGTCCACAAGACATTTATTCCAAAGGATATTTATCCCAAAAAACATTTTATACTAAGCACAATTGGTCGGAATGATATTTCGTCCAAAACACAATTAGTTTAAAGAACATTTCGTCCAACGATATTTTGTCCAAAATACAATGAGTCCAAGTAACGTTTCATCCAAAGATATTTCGTCCAAAACACCATTGGTCCAAAGGACATTTCATCCAAAAAAACTTTTGGTCCGAAAGACAATTGGTACAAAGGTCATTTTTTCCAAAGAACAATTTGGTCCAAAGGATATTTCGTCCAAAAAACGTTTCGTACAAGGCACATTCCATTCAAAAGACAATTAGTACGAGGAACATTTCGTCTGAAGGTCAATTGGTACAAAGGATATTTTGTAAAAAAGGCATTTAGTCGAAAGTTATTTTGTCCAAACCACATTTCGTCCAAAAACAATTGGTCCAAAGGACATTTCGTCTGAGGGACAATGGGTACAAAGGACATTTTGTAGAAAAGACATTTCGGCCAATGATATTTGGTCCAAAATAAAATGGTCGAAAGAACATTTCGTCTAAAGACTTTTGGTTAAAACGACATTTCGTCCAAAAGATAATTGGTCCAAAAGAACATTTCGTACAAAAGACAAGCTGTATCCAAAGTTTTTTTTTTCAAAGGACAAATTGGTCCAAAGAACATTTCGTCCAAAAATATTTCGTGCAAAATACAACTAGTCCAAACAACATTTCGTCCAAAGACATTTTATCCGAAACACAAATGGTCCAAAGGACATTTCATCCAAAAACATTTGGTCCTAAAAACAATTGGTCCAAAAGTCATTTCTCCAAAGAACAATTGGTCTAATGGATATTTCGTCCAAAAAACGTTTCGTCCAAGGCCCATTTCGTCCAAAATACAATTAGTCGGAGGAACATTTCGTCTGAAGGTCAATTGGTACACCTTGTCTCAAAAAGGTTGAGCGCATTCTTTATTGCTGTTTCGAGGCAAAAATTTTCTAAGTCCAACTTCGGGTATCTTCGGGAAAAAGTAAACCAGGTTCGAACCTCGAAGCCAACCTTTGCAATCGGGAAAAATCTTGCAGATGTGTTTTTCATCTATTAAATATAATAAGACTTGTTACCAATTATATATAAAAAAGCAACATTGATTGAAATATTTAATGATACAATATTTCGAAACTGTGTTAACTCCAGCACATGCTTGTTTGTCATTTTGCTCTCCATACTTAATGGAATATTTAGATACGTAAACGAATCTTTCCATATGTAAAAGAATGGTGAAAGTTAAGACATAGAACATTATTCTCTCCTGAGTACTAAAATAAAAGTCAAAGTAGAACAAAAACAGCGTTTGCAGTTTATATGAATGTAATTATTATCTTAAATACCGCTATATATCGCTAGAAGTATTATTCGTGGAGCGCTTGTGTTAGCTCAGTGGTACGCCGTAGGATTTCAAATCGTAAGGTCGAGGGTTCGATTCCCACCTGAGTCAATATTTTTTTATGAAATTCTATTTTCCTCAATGCATGAAAAATTATATAAAATAATTACATTAAAATACGTCAGTTGTATATATATAACATATAATCATTGCAGAACATAGTGATTATTATGTTTAAAATATAACAGGTGTTCACAGTACGTTGGTATTCTATGATATATGTGAATGTTAAATACAAATTAAGAAAATAATATCATCGCAATGAATAAATTATGTAGTGTATTTATTTGCAGCTATTTGTCATATAGGGGTTACTTCTGAACATTCGTATTACAGCACGTCATTGATATTCTTGAAAAATTATCCGAGGCATAAAAAGAGGGTATAAACAGAGAATCCAAAGTCGGAACGCTCGCAAGAAATTCATGAACCCCAAAGGTCACGTGAGCAGACTGGAATTGTCCTTATGAAGCATGCCACAGCAGAAGGTCTTTACATAGATTTTCAATTCAATACCTGGTATATGCTTTTGCAATGTGGAAGTGGTGATGCCTTTGGTCGCTCTCTCTCACTTTCTCGCTCGCTCACTCTGTATTTATATATATGAAAGTGTATGTATGTGTGTGTTTCGACATAATTCTGATATGTCTAGAGCAATTTTAACCATATTTCTTACAATCTGGAAAAGAGTACTGTCGGGATATATATCAAAAATGCTAGAAAAGGATCGATATTAGTATCGAATCCATAGTTTCGTGGTCGCTTAGGTAAACAGTTCTACTTTCAATTCAAGTCCAATTAAGCTCCCATTAGCACTCAGGGTGGTTACGTAGCGACAAAAAAAAATATTGAAATCAACTAATATTAGAGTCGAAGCGTAAGTTTTCAGTGCCGCATTTCCCATTAGTCCAACTAGGCCCGTGCCCAGAGGGCAACATATTTGAAGAGCGCAAAGTTTAAAATTTTAATTTTTTTTCGTATGAAAAATTTTTAAAAAATCGAGAGCAAATATACTATTCCATGAGCAGTCCTCTTTTACTATTCTAATAAATTTAATGATAGCGTAAGAAATCTGAAAATAATTCAGAACATGTTTTCCATTTATTTTTTGTTACGTAATTGTAGCTCTAGCATCTAGTGAGTGGTATTTAACTGCAATAAATTCACTAATTAAGCATATTCGAATTAAGTTTTATTTGTAAGTTAGGGATCAAGAGACGGAGAAATGTGTAGTTATTGGGGTTGCCGAGAGCAAAAGTGCGTAGGGATGCCGAGCTTCTAAATGCAGCACTGTTCGCTAAATTAATTGGTAGAAATTTTAATGCCATTTAAGACCAAATTTAGTCCTAGCAGTGGCAGTATCCGTTTGCTGTCCTAGGAGGAATGAAAGGGACTGACATCAAAATTATAAAAAAAAGACCTACATAGTGTCGAATCTATAATTTTGGGGGTCTCTTAGGTAAAGATTGGAACTTCAGATGCCATGTAAGTTAAGCCCTCATTAACACAATGAAGGAGTTTGTGAAATTTGTGACATGTAGAAATAATTGAAAATAACCAATGTTAGTATACAACCCATATCTTCCGTGGTCGCCAAGTTCATTGGGAGCAGTTCTGATGACCTTTAAGTTCAACTTCTAGTAAGAGTAAGATCCCCCAGCACATCTAATAAGGAGAGCGTAGTTCTGGAATGTCTGGGACAACCTTTACCAAACTTGGGGGACATATTACTTTCAATTTAAGAAGAAAATATTGTAGTCGTATGAAGTTATGGAAGTTGGGAGGTGTGACATGTAAAAATAATGTAAAACGACTGATCTTAGTGTTTTATCCATAATTTTCTCGGTCGTTGAGATGGATAGTGATGCTCCCAATGGAGGTTACATCCAAATTCATCCCCATCTTCACAGGATGATGGCCTGGGAGACCTAAAAATAAAATCTCAAAAATTACTTAAATATTTGTCGAATTCATAGTTTTCGGGGTGAGAAAGCGTTTCTAATAACTTTGGAAGGTAATTTGTACCCACGTCAAGATGGGCTTTTTAATCATATCAATTTCTCACCTTAAGAAGAAATTACCATTACAATTATGATATTAAGCCAACCTTCGCAATCGATGAAAAAATTATGTGGATGTATGTTTCGTCTTTTAAATGAAACAAGACATGTTAAAATCAAAGATGGAGTGGGTCAGTGGGTCGGTTGGTAAGTGGGTGAAATGGGTCAAGATTTGTGAGTGGATTAGTGGATCTTGGGTCAAAAGGACGTGACCTACTGCGAAACACCACTCACCGTGACTCACACTGGCCCACCCGGTGACCACCCTTTTAGTCGAAAGATATTTGTCCAAAGAACATTTCGTCCAGAGACATTTGATCCAAAGACATTTGGTCCAAAGGACAATTCCTCCAAATGACATTTCGTCCAAAATACAATTGGTCCAAAGGACATTTCGTCCAGGGATGTTTAGTTCAAAGCACATTTCGTCCAAATAGCATTTGGTCCGGTAACGCTTGGGGGTCAAGGGTTTGTTTCTATTAGAAGAGTAAAAGTGATTCATATAACATTATGACTCAGTAGCTTCTTATTTCTAAAGGAAATTTGAAATAGAGATTTATTCCGCAATTTTCATTTTGATAGAACAAATAATGCTGAGATATTCAGAAAAACGTAAACGCCTGAAAACAACATGGCCGAACAACAGGAGTGAGGGAAAGGTTGTAGTGTGAAGTATGTTGCTGTAATAACTGCTAACATGACATCTAAAATTTTCATGTTGTGAATGAAATAGTTCTAAAATAAGTACCGGTAACTAAAATTAATGGAGTTTAAATTTGAGTAAGTTAAATATTAGGTATTCAAACCCTTGTGTTAGAAAAGTGAAAAATTATGTGTCAAGTATCTTTGAAGAAATACTGAAAATAGAAAAATACACATGTGTGAAATATATTCTTAGTGTCCAAAGATAATACTCTTAAACAGTCGCATTCTTGGCTGCAACATTGTGAAAAGTGATTGACAAATATAAGATGAACGTTGGAACATTTCGTGTAGAATATACGTATCTTTTCAGGTTAACCACAAGTCTGGTTTCTATTTGTAGACAATTGATAGTGTGTAACTTCGGCAGACGTTTCTACATAATTAGTGAGTTGTATGACAAACCAGAATTGTTAACTTGTCTTGTATTTTTATTTCAGCGTTACTCCTTATGCAAATATAGTATATACTTTTGCTTTCATATTAATTTTCTCGGTACAGCACAATATATTTAAGATATCCATTGCAAAGTCTCAAACCAAAACAAGATTCACATGACCATGCGGAGGCAATGTTGTCCGCAAATGAAGAGAGAGTGTGCTCTTCAAAGGGTTGTTTATCATTTTGAGAGGTGAATTCCTTAACCAACGAAGCTACAACTGTATTTCTGCGAAGCTAAAACTGTATTTTTGTAAAATTATTAATGAAAGCAAAGAAAGGTGGCCATTTAGTTTTCAGGCGTTTACGTTTTTTCTGAATATCTCAACATATATTTGTTTTATCGAAAAGAAAATTGCGGAATAAATCTCTATTTCAAAATTTCTTTTAGAAATAAGAAGCTACACAAGTAACACTTCCCAAGTGTAACACTCCAATTTTGATAAAAATTTTGGCAGGCAGATACACACATAAAATAAGTATATACGTGTTTTTTTATTTTCTGCGGAAAAACGGTTTTAGGGGGCAAAAGCCCCCACCCAAAATTTTGAAAGTTGTCGCCCGAAAGGCAAAAAGAAGTGGACCGAAGTGAATGAAATTGTATGTAGATATTGGATACGTAAAATGAGGCCATTCGTGTTTCACAAGTGTCTCCATCTGATTTCTTCAAATTTGGCAGATCAACAAGCACAAACAGTATAGTGTATTTTATAGCATTTCAGGAGGCACCTTTAACCCTTATAATGTTTTTCCGCATAAACAAAAACACGTGACGATTAATTTCCTGTTTGCTGTTGACGTGCCAAATTTGAAGCAAAACGGATAGGGATACTTCAGAAACACGAAAGACCTTATTTTACATAGGGTCTCTAAAATGTCCACCCACAATTTCATTTGCTTTGGTCCACTACTTCCTGCGCTATTACGGTAATATTTACTTTTTTTCGGAGAAGGCCTAGGCCCCAACACTGTTTTCCGCACAAATTAAAACACGTTTCGTTTATTGTTTTGCGAATTGTCCCTATACGAAGTTTCGTTGCAATTCTCTATACTCTTTAAGAACCTCTGACGTATAATTATTTGCACTTTTGACATTTCGTAATCAACAGTTTAAAAGGTCCGTGATATACGCAACCGTTTTTTAAAGGAAAATACGAAACCCAATTACCTCAATTTACGTCTACAATATCTGTGCACAGTTTCATTCAATTCTGTACACTTCTTCTTGCCTTTTAGGCCTCAAATTTCAAAATTTTTGGTGGTGGTGGAGGATTTTGCCCTTAAAACCGTTTTTCCTCAGAAAATAAACTCGCATTCGTTTATTTTTTGCGTATTGTCCCTACATAATATGTCGTTCCAATTCTTCATGTCCTTTAAGCACTTCTGACATACTGTTATTCGTACTTTTGATGTTTCACGATCAAAGTTTTGTAGGGGTCTGTGTCCCACCCAAACCTTTTTCTTTTTTTCAGGAAAATACGAAACCAGCATTCCCTCATTTTATGTCTACAATATCTCTGCACAATTTCATTCACTTTGGTTCATTTCTTGTGACCTTTCGGGCCTCAAGTTTCAAACTTTTGGATGGGGTCTTTTGCCCCTTAAAACCGTTCTTTCGCAGAAAATAAAAAAAAACGTATTTATTTATTTTTGCGTATTGTCCCTACTCAAAGTTTCGTTGCAATTCTTCATGTTCTTTACACACATCTGACATAATGTTGTTAGTACTTTTGATATTTCATGATCAAAGGTTTCTAGGGGTCTGTGCCCCACGTAACCATTTTTTCCAGGAAAATACGAAACACGTATTCCCTCATTTTACGTCTGCAATATCTGTGCACAATTTCGTTCACTTCGGTCCACCTCATCTTGCCTTTCGGGCGACAACTTTCAAAATTTTGAGTAGGGGCTTTTGCCCCCCCTAAAACCACTTTTCCGCAGAAAAACATGTATTCGTTTATTTTGTGTGTAGTATCTACCTGCCTATTTTTTTCAAAATCGGAGTGTTACACTTGGGAGGTATTACTTGTGAGTCATAATGTTATATGCATCACTTTTACTCTTCTAATAGAAGCAAACCCTTGACCCCCAAGCGTTACCGGACCAAATGTTCTTTGGACGAAATGTGCTTTGAACTAAACATCCCTGGACGAAATGTCCCTTGGACCAATTGTCTTTTGGACGAAATGCCCTTTGGACCAAATATTTTTTGGACCAATTGTGTTTTGGACCAAATGTCCTTTGGACCAATTGTCTTTTGCACCAATTGTGTTTTGGACGAAATGTCCCTGGACCAAATGTGTTTGGACTAAATGTCTCTGGACGAAAATCCTTTGGACTAAATGTTCTTTGGACCAATTGGCTTTTGGACGAAATGTCCGTTGGACCAATTGGCTTTTGGACGAAATGTTCTTTAAACCAATTGTGTTTTGGACGAAATGTCCTTTGGACCAAATGTCTTTTGGACGAAATGTCCTTTGGACCAATTGTCTTTTGGACAAAATGTTCTTTGGGGAAATTGCCCTTTGGACCAAATGTGTCTGGACCAAATGTGTTTGGGCTAAATGTTTCTGGACGAAAATCCTTTGGACGAAATATCTTTGGACGAAACGACCCCCAACTACCCACCGTCCCATTCTGTTCTGCGCATTGTAGACAGCATCTTCTGAACACTGGTGAGCTTGTCTACGTTTTACTTTCAATATCTCAATTTTTCTTCTTCTGAATCTCCATTTCTAATGAAAAAAGCTCAGGCATTTTTGGATTTTGATATTTGCAATTGTAAGAGTGGCAATAGCAATAGGAGTTCAATTTTGAGATACAGCTTGTGAGCTTTTAGAGGAGCTAACTGCTGGAAAAAAATTTTGAATCACCTGTAATATATGAATTATTATACCTAGTATAAAAATCTGAAAGTAACTATGTCTGCGTGATTATCACGGTCAAATTGCAAAGTCAAATGAAATGACATTTGGTATATAATCAGGCCCCAATCCCAACTGGGAAGTTATCATACGCATATCACTTTCATTATAACACATATCCTTAGTGTGGAGTAGGTGTCCGAATTTTTGCGAAAAACTGAGTATCTTACAAGCCGTTCAACTTAGAGAGCTTAAATTCAGTATATAACTCTTTACTAAAAATAAACAGAACGTGTCCTGGCATTTTTAAAAATGTGTTTTATGAGCGGGGGGGGGGATTTTCTATATATTGGAAATTAGTAGTGGGTTGATTTGTAAAAATTATCGAAAACTATTGATATTAGTTGAAAAACTAATTGAGGAATGAAAACTACAGTCCTTTGCATTTTATACCCACTGCTTTCTAATATAATAATTGCTGAAGCTGGTGTTTAATATATGGATCGCTCAGAGCATAAGGCAATCATACCATAAATTTGTGAGAAAAATAGACATAACATTTGTATTCCAAGCTTAGTTTCATGAGCATTTTAAATTAGTACGGCATGCTTAATTATATGGAAAACTAGTTTTTCTTTCTTTTCTTCTTACGTTGGTCTACTTTATCTTGATTTGATACTTTCAAATTTCATCCTTTTTCTACTGAAATGTATATGTAAGCCAAGAAAGAAATAATTATATATGATAAATTTAAATTCATCTTAATTTGGAAGATGAGAAACACCTTACCATTGTATATCGTAAAGTTCAGATCCACCGGTATTTTAACATAGCGGTGCTTGAGCGATTGACGGTAGGAATTCAAACTCCGATAAGTAAAAATTTCACAGTCTTGTTTTAACTTATTTCAAGTGTAACCTCTTTAGTCAATGGAGAGAAGGACGTAGATCATGGGTCAGAGTCGATTACGTTGGTGGGTCGGAGTTGGTCACAATGGTTCAGAGTGGTTCATAGTTGGTTGTGGGTCAATTCTGTATTCTACCATTAATTTCATAATTCGCAATCACCCTGTCCTTTAGCTTAAAGACACAATTGTGGAACGTAGAATTTAATATTAGTGATGTAATAAACCCATAATGGGTCGCTTCTTGTTTTACCTTGGTGCATTATACTTTTGCAATGGTAAGACAAGTGTTTACCTCTTCTGGGTAGTTTCACAGTTTCACATTTGTAGAGGTGGTCAAGGAGTTTTCAATGAAGGATTTATTACCATCTTGAACGCTCGCTATTTTGCACAAGTTAGCATAAAGACTCGGGACTCTTGCCATTTTTTTTAAATTTTAGTAATACTTTTAAATGACATACTACTTGATTTCCCTTACCATTTTCAAATTTTGAGTTGCACCCCTCCTGAGACTCACCGGGGAACTTTGGGACAAATCTTTTTCCTCGACACGGGGTACCTTTGAAATTATAAAATACATGTTTTCCGGTGTTGACATCTGTTTCATCGTTTCAGACTTTTATTAGTGTCAACGGGCTTCATGGATACCATGCTTCTTTATTCTCTTAGTTTTCAGATACAAGCCCCCATGTCGTAAGCGTCAGTGGACCACCGATGCGCAACTGGCGACATTTCGCCAAAAGTTGGTGATCCCGCAGCTACGATCCGTGGTGGTTCCACTTCGGTTTTGAAAATTATACTACCAGCGGCAGAGACTCAACGAAACGCCAACGAACCACAAAATTTCTCCCCCAAAATATGTTAAATCGCCCATATGCTTGATTTGTTTATATTTAGGTGAGTGTGAAAACACTAGGGGAAAAAAAGCAAGTATCCCAAGGTGGGCGCGAACCTTCAACCTTAAGTTTACTTGCCGCGTATTCTTCTGACTTCGCCACGGAAACGATGAAGAAAATCTCGCTTGTAGAAAGATAAATTATTGAGGTCTTAATTTAGCCAATCAAACAAATCCCTCTATCTCGAGTTCTGTGAGATGGAACTGTGAACCGTTTCGAGATTTATTGCTTTCTGGTGGGGTACTATCATGTACAAAATTTGAGAAAATCGCCTACGCGTACCTTCGGAAACTCTGCTCTTTAGTGCAATGTTGACAAGAGATGGTGTGGGTCAATGAAACCTTGATCCACAAAATACTGACACACTACACATCGTGACCCACAATGACTCAACACCCAACGTGACCCATTCACCCACCATGACCCACTCTGACCCACCACCACTATAAACAACTCTGAACCATTGTGACCAACTCCGACCCACTAAAATACATCGTCATTAAGTTTCATCCATTATCCACGCCATCCTCTCTACTGACTTAAGAGGTTATATTTGTAATAAACCAATTTTTTCCAGTAGTTAGCTCCTCTAAAAACGCATAGCCTGCATCTCAAAAGCCAAGCAGTAAGTCCTATTTCCATTGTTACAACTGGAAATATCAAAATCCAAAAGAGCCTGAACTTCTTTCTTCATTACAACCAAATGAAAAAAAGAAGAAAAATAGAGGTCTTGAAAGAAAAACGTAGACAAAGTTGTCAGTGTTCAGAAAATGCTATCTAGAAGGCACTGAGCAGAATGGGTTGGTGGGTCAATGGGTCAGTGTGAGTCACAGTGATGGTGTTTCGCAGTGGGTCACGCCTTACTGACCTACGATCCACTAACCCACTCATAAATCTTGACCCATTTGACCCACCGACCAACTCAATCTCTGATTTTACATTTAGTATATCATTTAAAAGACGAAACATACATCTACACAATTTTTTCTCGATTGCGAAGGCTAGCTTGATACATATACTAGTTGAGATGGTAATTTATTCTTAAGGTGAGAAATTGATATGATTAAAGAGCCCATCTTGAAGTGGTTACAAACTACATTCCAAAGTTATTAGAAACGCTTTTGCAACCCCAGAAAACTATTACTTCGACAAATATTTAAGTAAGTTTTTACATTTTATTAATCATATCTCCAAGCCCCTCATCCTGTAAAGATGGGAATGAATTTGGATATAACGCCATTGAGTGCCTCACTACTCATCTCAACGACCGAGAAAACAATGGATAACACTCTACAATCAGTCATTTTACACTATTTTTACATGCCACTCTTCCCAACTTCAATCCCTTGAGGTATCTGAATTCCACAATATTTTTTTTCCTTAGATTGAAAGTAATATGTCTCCCATGTTAAGTAAAAGTTGCTCCAGACATTCCGGAGTTTCGCTGGAATATACACGTATACATACATCAAAACATTTAGAGCTGTGTGAGCAATGCTTTTGATGTTGCTCCTGTAAATTCAAAATCCAGGAGGCATAGTCGCTCATACCAAAACGTGGCATTAAATGACATTGTGTTTGTAACAGTGTCACGAACTCAAACTATGGATTTGACACTAATCTCAGTCACTTGAGACATTTTATTTTTCATTCTTTATCGCCCGCCATAATAATGGGTTTTGAATCAATTGAATTGATTTTGAGTTTAACGTCCCGTCAGCACTGAGGCTATATGAGACGTAGACCTACTAATTAACGCGAACTACATGAGCTCTCGCTGGGGGCCGAACCTGGTTCTCCCACACCGAAAGTGTGTACGATATACGCTTAACCACAAAGGAGCTTTACGATGAGAGTTAAATTTGGACTTTAACGCTTTCGGAGTTGTAATTATTAATATCTGCAACAACGAGAACTATGGATTCGGCACTAATATCGATCGCTTTTACTTTATATATATTGGCGGAGAGAAAGGGACCACATCCATATACAAAAGCATTGCAGATTATTAAAGTGAAATCCTTTGGAAAGAAATCCTATTCTGCCTTCTTTCTCGAGTATAAACAAGTCTCTAAGACATGACTTAGTGTTCGTAAATTTCCTGTTTACATAGTTTTGGGGATCGGGAGTTTTGTGTCTGTAACGAAGATTGGAGTTTGTATAATAATTTCTGTTTATACCCGAATAGTCTCTTTACCTTTCAGAAAGCGTAAATAACTTGCTGCAATGAAAAAATTCAGAAGTAACTTCCGATGACAAATAGCTCCAAATAAATACACTACATAATTTATTCATTGCGATGATATTATTTTCTTAATTTGTATTTAACATTCACATATATCATAGAATTCCAACGTACTGTGAACACCTGTTATATTTTAAACATAATAATCACTATGTTCTGCAATGATTATATGTTATATATATACAACTGACGTATTTTAATGTAATTATTTTATATAATTTTTCATGCATTGAGGAAAATAGAATTTCATAAAAAAATATTGACTCAGGTTGGAATCGATCCCTCCACCTTACGATTTGAAATCCTACGGCGTACCACTGAGCTAACACAAGCGCTCCACGAATAATACTTCTAGCGATATATAGCGGTATTTAAGATAATAATTACATTCATATAAACTGCAAACGCTGTTTTTGTTCTACTTTGACTTTTATTTTAGTACTCAGGAGAGAATAATGTTCTATGTCTTAACTTTCACCATTCTTTTACATATGGAAAGATTCGTTTACGTATCTAAATATTCCATTAAGTATGGAGAGCAAAATGACAAACAAGCATGTGCTGGAGTTAATACAGTTTCAAAATATTGTATCATTAAGTATTTCAATCAATGTTGCTTTTTTTATATATAATTGGTAACAAGTCTTATTATATTTAATAGAAGAAAAACACATTTGCAAGATTTTTCCCGATCGCAAAGGTTGGCTTCGAGGTTCGAACCTGGTTTACTTTTTCCCGAAGATACCCGAAGTTGGACTTAGAAAATTTTTGCCTCGAAACAGCAATAAAGAATGCGCTCAACCTTTTTGAGACAAGGTGTACAAAGGACATTTTGTACAAAAGGCATTTCTTCGAAAGTCATATGGTCCGAATCACATTTCCTCCAAAGAACAATTGGTCCAAAAAATCATTTGTCCAAGGGAAATTTCGTCCAAAAGACAATTAGTCCAAAGGATACTTTCTCTGAAGAACAATTGGTACAAAAACGTTTTGTACAAATACACTTCGCCCAAAGGGATCCAAAGGACAATTTCATAGTAGGACATTTCGTCCACAAGGCATTTGTTCCCAACAACATTTCGTAGAAAACACAATTGGTCCAAAGGACATTTCGTACAAAAGACAATTGATCCAAACAACATTTCGTCTAAAGATATTTGCTTAAAACGACATATAGTCCAAAAGACAATTGGTCCAAAGCACATTTCGATCAAAATACCATTGGTCCAAAGTATATTTTGTCAAATGACTAATTGGTTCAAAGGACATTTTTTACAAAGGACAATTGGTCCAATGAACATTTCGTCAAAGACATTTCCTTCAAAGTCAACTAGTCTACAGGATATTTAATCGAAACACATTTTGTCCTAAAGGCCATTGGTCGAAAGGTCATTTTCTCCAAGAGAAAATTGGTCCAAAAGATATTTTGTCAAAGGCATTTGGTCCAAATGACATATCGTCCAAAAGACAACTGGTCCAAAGGACATTTCGTACAAAAGGCAATTGGCCCAAAAACATTTCGTTGAAAGGCATTTGGTCCAAAGTACCTTTTTTCCAAAAGACAATTGATCCAAAGGACATTTCGTACAAAATACAATTGGCCCAAACAACATTTCGTAGAAAGATATGTGGTCCAAAGGACATTTTGTCCTAAAGGCAATTGGTCCAAAGGTCATTTTGTCCAAAGGAAAATTGGTCCTAAAGACAAATGGTCCTAAGGACGTTCCGTATCAAAGATATTTGTTCCAAAGGACATTTTGTCCAAAAAGACAATTGGTCCAAAGGACATTTCGTACAAAGACATATCGTCCAAAGCCATTTCGTGCAAAAGGTAATTGGTGCAAAGGACATTTCATTCAGAAACATGTGGATTTAAAGACAATTGGTCCAAAGGTCATTTTGTAAAAAAGACAACTGTTCCAAAGGACATTTCGCCCAGAAGATATTTGGTCCAAATAGCATTACGTCCAAAAGACAATTAGTTCAAAGAACATTTGCTTCAAAAGACAATTGGTCGAAAAGACAATTGGTGGAAAGGACATTTCGTACAAAATACAATTGGTCTAAAAACATTTTGTCCAAAGACATTTGGTCCAAAGGACTTTTTGGCCGGAAGAAAATTAGTCCAAAGAACATATCGTCCAAACACATTTCGTTAGAAAAGACAATACGTTTAAAGGCCACTTCATTCAAACATATTTTTTTAAATTAATGGTCCTAAGGTCATTTTGTGTAAATAGAATTCGTCCAAACGACAAATTGTCCAAATAACATTGGGTCCAAAAGTCATTTGTACCAAAGGACATTTCGTCCAAAAGACAATTTGTCCAAAGAACAATTCGTCCAAAAGATAATAAGTCCAAAGGTCATTTTGTCCAAAAGACAATTGATCCAAAAGACATTTCGTCCAAAGGCATTTGGTCGAAATGACATTTCGACCAAAATACAATTAAACCAAAGAACATTTCGTCGAATTACATTTCGTCCAAAAGACATTGGTTCCAGAGGACCTTTCGTTCAAAAGACAATTTGTCCAAATGACAATTCGTCCAAAAGACAACTGGTCCAAAGAACATTTTGTCCAAAGAACATTTTGTCCAAAGGACAATTGGTCCAAAGAGTATTTCGTCCAAAAAAAACATTTGGACCAAACCACATTTCGTCCAAAAGCAATTGGTCAAAGGGACATTTCGTCTGAAGCCCAATTGGTAGAAAGAACATTTCGTATAAATGACATTTCGTCAAAGGGCATTAGGTCCAAAGTACATTTTTCTAAAGGACAAGTAGTAACAAGGACATTTCGTCCAGAAGACATTTGTTCCAAAAGAAATTTCGTCCAAAAGACATTTGGTACAAAGGACATTTCGACCCAAAGACAATTGGTCCATAGGGCATTTTGTACAAAAGACAATTGGTTCCAAGGACACTTCGTCCAAAGGAATTTGGTGCATAGTACATATCGTCCAAAACACAATATGTCCAAAGGACATTTCACTCAAAAGAAAATTCGAACAATGGACATTTCGTCTAAAGACAATTAGTCGAAATGGCATTTTGTGAAGAAGACAATTTGTCCGAAGGACATTTCAAACAACACATTTTGCCCTAAAGACTATTTGTCCAAAATAATTTTGTCCAAAGGAGAATTGGTCCAAAGGACAAATAGTATTAAGGACATTTCCTCCAAAAGACATTTGGTCCAAAGGACATTTCATCTAAAGATATTTAATCCGAAAGACAATTAGTCTGAAGGACATTTCGTTAAAATAATAATTGGTCCAAAGAACATTTCGTTCAAAAGACAATTGGTCCTAAAAATTTCGTCAAAAAAATTATTGCTAATCAGTCCAAAGGAACATTTCGTCCAAAGCACAATTGGTACAAAGAACTTTTCGTATAAAAGACATTTCGTCTAAAGACATTTGGGCCAAAGTACATTTTTTCTAAAAGACAAGTAGTAACAAGGACATTTCGTCCAGAAGACATTTGTCCCAAAGGATATTTCGTCCAAAAGACGTTTCGTAAAAAGGTAATTAGTCTAAATTATATTTCATCCAAACACATTATGTTCTAAAGACAAATGGTCCAAACTTCATTTTATCCAAAAGTATAATTGGTCCAAAGGACATTTCGTACAAAGACATTTGTTCCAAAGGACATTTCGTCCAAAAGACAATTTGTCCAAAGGACATTTGGAACAAAAACAATTGGTCTAAACGACATTTTGTACTCACATTTGGTCCAAAAGACAGTTTGTCCAGAAGAGAATTGATCGAAATGACATTTCGTACAAAAAGCAAATTGGTCCGAAGGTTATTTTTTCCAATGGACAATTGGTCCAAAGGACATTTCGTCCAATATCATTTGGTCCAAATGACATTTCGTCTAAATGATAGTTAGTCCAAAGAACATTTCGTCCAAAGACATTTCGCTGAAAACACAATTGGTCCAAAGGACAGTTCATTCAGAAACTTTAGGGTTTAAAGACAATTGATGCAAAGGTCATTTTGCCCAAAGACAATTGTTTCAAAGGACATCTAGTCAAAAAATACATTTGGTTCAAAACACATTTCGAAGAACCGATAATTGTTCCAAAGGACAATTGGTCAGAAGGACATTTCATCCAGAGAATATTTGTTTCAAATTACATTTCGTCCAAAAGACAATTTATTCAAAGGATATTTCATCCAAAAACGTATGGTCCAAATTAAAATTGGTCGAATTTGATGTTGTCCAAAGGTCCAAAGCAGAAATGGTCCAAACGACTTTCCGTCCAAAAGACATTTGCTGAAAGCACATTTTGTCCAAAAACAATTGGTCCATAGGGCATTTAGTAGAAAAGACAATTGGTTCCAAGGACACTTCGTCCAAAGGAATTTGGTCCGAAGGACATTTTGTCTAAAGGACAATTGGTCCGATGGACATTTCGTCCAAAGAAATTTGGTTTAAAGGGCATTTCGTCCAAAGACATTTGGTACAAAGGGCATTTCGTCCAAAAGACAATTAGTCCAATGGACATTATTTCCAGGAATGTTTAGTTCAATGCACATTTTGTCCAAATGACATTTGTTCCGGTAACACTGGGGTGTCCGAGGTTTGATTCTATTACAATTGTAAAACAAGTTATGTCTATAACATTGACTCAGTTACCACTCTTTTCGTTCAAAGATTTTACCGACAAAGGACATTTCGTCCAGAAAGACGTTAATTTTTGGGATATTTCGTCCAGAAAGACATTTGTTTTAGGGTCATTTCATCCATAGGGCAATTCGTCCCAACAACTTTTCGTACAAAAGACAATTAGTCCAAAGAACATTTCGTCCAAAAGAAAATTAGTCAAAAAAAAACATTTCATCCAAAAACATTTTGTCCTAAAGACAATTGGTCAGAAGGACATTTCGTCCTGAAGATATTTTTCCTGAGGATATTTCGTTCAAAAGACAATTGAACAAAGGACAATTCGTCCAAAAGACAATTGGTCCAAAGAAAATTTTGTCGGAAACACAATTGGTCCATAGGTAATTTCGACTTAACAGATTTGATCAAAATGACATTTCGTCCTAAAGACAATTGGTCCAAATAATATTTGGTGCAAAGCAATTTGGTTCGAAAGACATTTCGTCCAAAACACAATGGTACAATAACATTTCGTCTAAAGACATTTTTTTCCAAACGACATTTCGTCCTAAAGACAATTGGTTCAAAGGACATTTTGCCCAAAAGACAATTGGTCTAAAAGACACTTCGTACAAAAGACAAGTGGTCGAAAGGATATTTCGTCCAAAGGCATTTGGTCCAAATGACCTTTCGTCCAAAAGACATTGGTCCAAAGAACCTTTTGTCCGAAAGACTATTGGTCTAAAGGACATTTCATCTAAAGAAATTTAATTCGAAAAACAATTGGTCTCAAGGCCATTTCGACTGAAGGACAATTGGTCCAAAGGAAATTTCCTCCAAAAAGCAACTGGTACAAAGATCATTTCGTCCAAATAACATTTCGCACAAAAGACTATTTGTAATAGCTCCAAGTGATAATTCGTCCAAAGACATTTGATTCAAAGGGAATTCCGTCCAAAATACAATATGTGCAAAGGATATTTTGCTCCAAAACAATTGGACCAAAGGACATTTTGTCCAAAGGACAAATGGTATAAAAAGATATTTCGTTCAAAAACATTTGGTCCAAAGCACATTTAATCCAAAGGACATTTCGCACAAAAGACTATTTGCAATAGCTCCAAAGGATATTTCGTCCAAAGACATTTGGTTCAAAGGGCATTTCGACCAAAAGACAACATGTTCAATGGACATCTCGTTCAAAAGACAATTGTACCAATAGTCATGTTATACAAGTGTAATTGGTCCGAATAATATTTCGACCAAAAAACAATTAGTCAAAACAACATTTCGTCCAGAGATATTTCGTCGAAAAGACAATTGGTCCAAAAATCTTTTCATCCAAAAACATTTGGTCGAAAAGACAATTCGTCCGAACGTCATTTTGTCCAAAAGACAAATAGTCCAAATGGCATTTCGCCTAAAAGATATTTGGTCCAAAGCACATTTCGTCGAAAAATCAATTGGCCAAAAGGATGTTTTGTCAGGAGAAAAATTGGTAAAAAGGACAATTTGTGTAAAAGACATTTCACCCAAAAAGATTTGGTCGAAAGGACAATTGGTTAGTTGGACATTTCGTCCAGAAGGCGTTTGTTCCAAAGGATATTTCGTCCAAAGCATATTTTATACAAAGGACAATTGGCCGGAATAATATTTCGTCCAAAAAACAATTAGTCCAAAGAACATTCCGTCGAAAGATATTTCGTTCAAAATACAATTAGTCAAAAGAACGTTTCGTCCAAAGATATTTCGTCCAAAAGACAATTAGTACAAATAACATTTTATACAAAAACACTTGGTCCTAAAGAGAATTGATCCAAAGGCCATTTTGTCCAAAGGACAATTGCTCCATACGATAAATGGTCCAAAGGATATTTCGTCCAAAAGACATTTGGCCCAAAGCATATTTCGTCCAAAAACATTTACTCCAAAGGACATTTCGTCTGAAGGACAATTAGTACAATGCACATTTTGTTTAAAGTCCAATGGTATTTGGTCCAAAAAACAAATGGTTACTAGGACATTTCGTCCACAAGACATTTATTCCAAAGGATATTTATCCCGAAAAAACATTTTATACAAAGCACAATTGGTCGGAATGATATTTCGTCCAAAACACAATTAGTTTAAAGAACATTTCGTCCAAACATATTTTGTCTAAAATACAATGAGTCCAAGCAACGTTTCATCCAAAGATTTTCCGTCCAAAACAGAATTGGTCCAAAGGACATTTCATCCAAAAACTTTTGGTCCGAAAGACAATTGGTCCAAAGGATATTTCGTCCAAAGGCACATTCCGTCCAAAAGACAATTAGTACGAGGAACATTTCGTCTGAAGGTCAATTGGTACAAAGGATATTTTGTCCAAAAGGCTTTTAGTCGAAAGTCATTTGGTCCAAATCACATTTCGTCCAAAAACAATTGGTCCAAAGGACATTTCGTCTGAGGGACAATGGGTACAAAGGACATTTTGTACAAAAGACATTTCGACCAATGATATTTGGTCCAAAATAAAATGGTCGAAAGAACATTTCGTCTAAAGACTTTTGGTTAAAACGACATTTCGTCCAAAAGATAATTGGTCCAAAAGAACAATTCGTACAAAAGACAAGCTGTATCCAAAGCACTTTTTGTCCAAAGGACACATTGGTCCAAAGAACATTTCGTCCAAAAATATTTCGTGCAAAATACACCTAGTCCAAACAACATTTCGTCCAAACACATTTTATTCAAAACACTGTTGGTCCAAAGGACATTTCATCCAAAAACATTTGCTCCTAAAACCAATTGGTCCAAAGGTCATTTTCTCCAAAGAACAATTGGTCTAATGGATATTTCGTCCAAAAAACGTTTCGTCCAAGGCACATTTCGTCCAAAATACAATTAGTCCGAGGAACATTTGGTCTGAAGGTCAATTGGTACAAAGGACATTTTGTACAAAAGGCATTTCTTCGAAAGTCATATGGTCCGAATCACATTTCCTCCAGAAAATAATTGGTCCAAAAAATCATTTGTCCAAGGGATATTTCGTCCAAAAGACAATTAGTCCAAAGGATATTTTCTCTAAAGAACAATTGGTACAAAAGACGTTTTGTACAAATACACTTCGCCCAAAGGGATCCAAAGGACAATTTCATAGTAGGACATTTCGTCCAGAAGGCATTTGTTCCCAACGACATTTCGTAGAAAAGACAATTGGTCCAAAGGACATTTCGTACAAAAGACAACTGATCCAAACAACATTTCGTCTAAAGATATTTGCTTAAAACTGCATATAGTCCAAAAGACAATTGGTTCAAAGCACATTTCGATCAAAATACCATTGGTCCAAAGTATATTTTGTCAAAGGACTAATTGGTTCAAAGGACATTTTGTACAAAGGACAATTGATCCAATGAACATTTCGTCAAAGACATTTCTTTCAAAGACAAATAGTCTATAGGATATTTCATCGAAACACATTTTGTCCTAAAGGCAATTGGTCGAAAGGTAATTTTATCCAAGAGAAAATTGGTCCAAAAGATATTTTGTCAAAGGCATTTTGTCCAAATGACATATCGTCTAAAAGACAAGTGGTCCAAAGGACATTTCGTACAAAAGGCAATTGGCCCAAAGGACATTTATACAAAAGACAATTGGTGCGAATGACATTTCGACCAAAAGACAATTAGTCCAAAGAACATTTCGTCCAAACACACTTCGTCCAAAGAAAATTTCTTCCAAAGGACATTTCCTCCAAAAGACAATTGATCCATAGAACATTTTGTCCAAAAGACAATTGGTAAAAAGAATATTTCATCTAAAAAAACATTTGGTCAAAGGCGCATTTCGTCCAAAAGACAATTGGTCCAAAGGACGTTTTGTCGAAAGGCATTTGGTCAAATGACACTTTGTCCAAAGTACAATTGGTCAGAAGGACATTTCGTCCAGAAGTCATTTGTTCCAAAGGACGTATCGTCATAAAAACAATTGTTTCAAAGGATATTTCATCCAAAAACATTTGGTCTTTAAGAAAATTGGTCCAAAAATGTTTTCGTGCAAAGGGCAATTGGTCGAAAGGACAAAGGACCAAAGGACTTTCTCTCCAAAAGACATTTGGTCCAAACACATTTCGTCCAAAAACAATTAGTTCATAGGACATTTCGTACAAAAGACAATTGGTTCCAAGGACATTTCGTCCAAATGACATTTCGCACAAAAGACTATTTGTAATAGCTCCAAGTGATAATTCGTCCAAAGACATTTGATTCAAAGGGAATTTCGTCCAAAATACAATATGTGCAAAGGATATCTCGCTCCAAAAACAATTGGACCAAAGGGCATTTTGTCCAAAGGACAAATGGTCTAAAAGATATTTCGTTCAAAAACATTTGGTCCAAAGCACATTTAATCCAAAGGACATTTCGCACAAAAGACTATTTGCAATAGCTCCAAAGGATATTTCGTCCAAAGACAATTGGTTCAAAGGGCATTTCGACCAAAAGACAACATGTTCAAAGGACATTTCGTTCAAACGACAATTGTACCAATGGAAATTCTATACAAGGGTCAATTGGTCCGAATAATATTTCGTCCAAAAAACAATTAGTGCAATCAACATTTCGTCCTGAGATATTTCGTCGTAAAGACAATTGGTCGAAAAATCTTTTCATCCAAAAACATTTGGTCGAAAAGACAATTGGCCCGAACGTCATTTTGTCCAAAATACAAATGGTCCAAATGGCATTTCGCCTAAAAGACATTTGGTCCAAAGCACATTTCGTCGAAAAATCAATTGGCCAAAAGGATGTTTTGTCTGAAGAACAATTGGTACAAAGGACAATTTGTGTAAAAGACATTTCACCCAAAGGGATTTGGTCGAAAGGACAATTGGTTAGTAAGACATTTCGTCCAGAAGGCGTTTCATCCAAAGATATTTCGTCCAAAACACCATTGGTCCAAAGGACATTTCATCCAAAAAAACTTTTGGTCCGAAAGACAATTGGTACAAAGGTCATTTTTTCCAAAGAACAATTTGTTCCAAAGCATATTTCGTCCAAAAAACGTTTCGTCCAAGGCACATTCCGTCCAAAAGACAATTAGTACGAGGAACATTTCGTCTGAAGGTCAATTGGTACAAAGGATATTTTGTCCAAAAAGGCATTTAGTCGAAAGTTTTTTTGTCCAAACCACATTTCGTCCAAAAACAATTGGTCCAAAGGACATTTCGTCTGAGGGACAATGGGTACAAAGGACATTTTGTTCAAAAGACATTTCGACCAATGATATTTGGTCCAAAATAAAATGGTCGAAAGAACATTTCGTCTAAAGACTTTTGGTTCAAACGACATTTCGTCCAAAAGATAATTGGTCCAAAAGAACATTTCGTACAAAAGACAAGCTGTATGTAAAGTACTTTTTTTTCAAAGGACAAATTGGTCCAAAGAACATTTCGTCCAAAAATATTTCGTGCAAAATACAACTAGTCCAAACAACATTTCGTCCAAAGACATTTTATCCAAAACACAATTGGTCCGAAGGACATTTCATCCAAAAACATTTGGTCCTAAAAACAATTGGTTCAAAGGTCATTTTCTCCAAAGAACAATTGGTCTAATGGATATTTCGTCCAAAAAACGTTTCGTCCAAAAAACGTTTCGTCCAAAGCACATTTCGTCCAAAATACAATTAGTCCGAAGAACATTTGGTCTGAAGGTCAATTGGTACAAAGGACATTTTGTACAAAAGGCATTTCGTCGAAAGTCATATGGTCCGAATCACATTTCCTCCAAAGAACAATTGGTCCAAAAAATCATTTGTCCAAGGGAAATTTCGTCCAAAAGACAATTAGTCCAAAGGATATTTTCTCTGAAGAACAATTGGTACAAAAGACGTTTTTTACAAATACACTTCGCCCAAAGGGATCCAAAGGACAATTTCATACTAGGACATTTCGACCAGAAAGCATTTGTTCCGAACGACATTTCGTAAAAAACACAATTGGTCCAAAGGACATTTCGTACAAAAGACAATTGATCCAAACAACATTTCGTCTAAAGATATTTGCTTAAAACGACATATAGTCCAAAAGACAATTGGTCCAAAGCACATTTCGATCAAAATACCATTGGTCCAAAGTATATTTTGTCAAATGACTAATTGGTTCAAAGGACATTTTGTACAAAGGACAATTGGTCCAATGAACATTTCATCAAATACATTTCATTCAAAGACAAATAGTCTATAGGATATTTCATCGAAACACATTTTGTCCTAAAGGCAATTGGTCGAAAGGTCATTTTCTCCAAGAGAAAATTGGTCCAAAAGATATTTTGTCAAAGGCATTTGGTCCAAATGACATATCGTCCAAAAGACAACTGTTCCAAAGGACATTTCGTACAAAAGGCAATTGGCCAAAAATATTTTGTTGAAAGGCGTTTGGTCCAAAGTACCTTTTTCCAAAAGACAATTGATCCAAAGGACATTTCGTACAAAAGACAATTGGCCCAAACAACATTTCGTAGAAAGATATGTGGTCCATAGGACATTTTGTCCTAAAGGCAATTGGTCCAAAGGTCATTTTGTCCAAAGGAAAATTGGTCCTAAAGACAAATGGTCCTAAGGACGTTCCGTGTCAAAGATATTTGTTCCAAAGGACATTTTGTATAAAAAGACAATTGGTCCAAAGGACATTTCGTACAAAAGACAATTGGTCTAAACATCATTTCGTACAAAGACATATCGTCCAAAGCCATTTCGTGCAAAAGGTAATTGGTGCAAAGGACATTTCATTCAGAAACATGTGGATTTAAAGACAATTGGTCCAAAGGTCATTTTGTAAAAAAAGACAACTGTTCCAAAGGACATTTCGCCCAGAAGATATTTGGTCCAAATAACATTACGTCCAAAAGACAATTAGTTCAAAGAACATTTGCTTCAAAAGACAATTGGTCGAAAAGACAATTGGTGCAAAGGACATTTCGTACAAAATACATTTGGTCTAAAAAGGATTTTGTCCAAAGACATTTGGTCCAAAGGACTTTTTGGCCAGAAGAAAATTAGTCCAAAGAATATATCGTCCAAACACATTTCGTTAGAAAAGACAATACGTTTAAAGGCCACTTCATTCAAACACATTTTTTTTAAATTAATGGTCCTCCTAAGGTCATTTTGTGTAAATAGAATTCGTCCAAACGACAAATTGTCCAAATAACATTGCGTCCAAAAGTCATTTGTTCCAAAGGACATTTCGTCCAAAAGACAATTTGTCCAAAGAACAATTCGTCCAAAAGATAATAAGTCCAAAGGTCATTTTGTCCAAAGGACAATTGGTCCAAATGACATTTCGTCGAAAGGTATTTGGTCCAAAGGACCATTGGTCAGAAGAATATCTCATCCAGAAGTTATTTGTCCAAACGACAATTAGTCCAAGCGGCATTTCGTCCAAAAACAACTGCTGCAAAGGTCATTTGTCCAAAGGACAATTGGTCCAAAGAATATTTCGTCCAAAAAAACATTTGGACCAAACCACATTTCGTCCAAAAGCAACTGGTCAAAGGGGCATTTCGTCTGAAGCCCAATTGGTAGAAGGAACATTTCGTATAAATGACATTTCGTCAAAGGGCATTTGGTCCAAAGTACATTTTTCTAAAGGACAAGTAGTAACAAGGACATTTCGTCCAGAAGACATTTGTTCCAAAAGAAATTTCGTCCAAAAGACATTTGGTACAAAGGACATTTCGTCCCAAAGACAATTGGTCCATAGGGCATTTTGTACAAAAGACAATTGGTTCCAAGGACACTTCGTCCAAAGGAATTTGGTGCAAAGTACATATCGTCCAAAACACAATATGTCCAAAGGACATTTCGCTCAAAAGAAAATTCGAACAATGGACATTTCGTCTAAAGACAATTAGTCGAAATGGCATTTTGTGAAGAAGGCAATTTGTCCGAAGGACATTTCAAACAACACATTTTGCCCTAAAGACTATTTGTCCAAAATAATTTTGTCCAAAGGAGAATTGGTCCAAAGGACAAATAGTATTAAGGACATTTCCTCCAAAAGACATTTGGTCCAAAGGACATTTCATCTAAAGATATTTAATCCGAAAGACAATTAGTCTGAAGGACATTTCGTTAAAATAATAATTGGTCCAAAGAACATTTCGTTCAAAAGACAATTGGTCCTAAAAATTTCGTCAAAAAAATTATTGCTAATCAGTCCAAAGGAACATTTCGTCCAAAGCACAATTGGTACAAAGAACTTTTCGTATAAAAGACATTTCGTCTAAAGACATTTGGTCCCAAGTACATTTTTGTAAAAGACAAGTAGTAACAAGGACATTTCGTCCAGAAGACATTTGTCCCAAAGGATATTTCGTCCAAAAGACGTTTCGTAAAAAGGTAATTAGTCTAAATTATATTTCATCCAAACACATTATGTCCTATAGACAAATGGTCCAAACTTCATTTTATCCAAAAGTATAATTGGTCCAAAGGACATTTCGTACAAAGACATTTGTTCCAAAGGACATTTCGTCCAAAAGACAATTTGTCCAAAGGACATTTGGAACAAAAACAATTGGTCTAAACGACATTTTGTACTCACATTTGGTCCAAAAGACAGTTTGTCCAGAAGAGAATTGATCGAAATGACATTTCGTACAAAAAGCAAATTGGTCCGAAGGTTATTTTTTCCAATGGACAATTGGTCCAAAGGACATTTTGTCCAATATCATTTGGTCCAAATGACATTTCGTCCAAATGATACTTAGTCCAAAGAACATTTCGTCCAAAGACATTTCGCTGAAAACACAATTGGTCCAAAGGACAGTTCATTCAGAAACATTTGGGTTTAACCCTACAACAGCCAACCTATTTTTCTAACATAAACAGCCAAGGTGTGTCCAGTGGATTCACACTGTTGACAATGTGTTATGAGACCGTATATTGTGTTACGAAGTGTAACTTCGTAAAATATTTTTAAGTGTTTCTGACGGTACATGTAAGTATAACAACCACGTATTCCTACAGTGTTTACAAGCTCGTCAGTGTTCCCATCTGACGTAAATTTTTGGTTTAGATTTAAATTATTTTTCTTGTATCGTTTAAAAGACAGTTTAATTGTAAATTTTAGTAGGAACAACGTTCGCAAACTACACGATTTTCAAGACACCTCTTTTTTCAAAGCACTGTAAGTTTTTAGAAACAATATAAATAATGCAATTGCTGGTTTGGAATGTTCTTGTAATCTTCTGGAACTACTGAAGAATATGCTTCGTTTCACTTGTTTGTTGATTTACATTTTCTGCAGTATCTAAGTACAACCGAATGTTCAGAACACACATACTTTCGGCAGATCGTGCATGTTTGCCTTTGCATTCGTCCTTTTCGCGCATCGCACAAGTAAAAAAGTGTTTTCTTCTTTCTTTCACCAACTTTACGTTGGTAACATGCATTATATCTGTGTTGTTGAATTCAGCAGCCGCAGACTGGATTGATTTGTGAAGACCTACAGCACTTCTATTATCAATATATGGTTGGATAAGACTTTCTGCTATTGCAGCAAGACAATCATTTCTGGAAGTCTTCCGATCAGGATGGAATGTACTCCAGACGACATAGGCTGCAACAGCGCATACATTAATCATATTCATGAAAAGTAGTAAACGGTCATATGTTGGTCTTTCTTTGGCATGAGTATTCATGGACCAATTGGTCCAACGTATCAACACCCTTAGTCTCATTATAATTCAATATTTTCTCTGGTTTGGTTGTTTTCCTTACGTCTTCAAAATGGTGCATGCTTGAGAGAAGAATTACAGATCTGTTTCTCTCAGTTACATAAAATACAAGTATAAAATCTTTTTGGAAACCAAACATTAATGACTTCTCTTCCTTCCTTCTGTTTGGTAAGAACTCAGGTGGGACGAACTCTTTTGATTTCTCACTGATCCCACTAGTGTAAGGCCATTTCGAAGCAATCCTATGGTGAGATAAAAATGTGTGAAATAATCTTTTACTTTGAAAGTTTCAATAGGATCATAGTGATTTTTGAAGCATTCGTACATTCTTTCTCAAAGTTCACATATTATGACCACTTTATCTTTGTTTCTTCTGCCATTTCTTGTTGTTTTATCACCAAATTAGATAAATATGCACAAGTACTTGAACCTGATTTTACTCATCGCACCGGGAAATATTGGTGGTCCATACTTTTTGTCATAGCAGTTTTATGTTTAGATCTTTGGCTTTGAGACGACCAGTAATATGCATAGTTCCTAGGAAACACTCCAATTCTCTCTCATCTGCTGGCTTCCACTGATTCTGCATGTTGCGTCTTCTGTGTTCACATACTCCATCTTCATGCATGTACCGAACAATAGTCTTGAATAAATAATAACAGAGCGTCTAAGGGTTCTTCGGTTGTTTTATTTGGAGAAAGGAACCTTATTGTTTACCCATTTGATGATGTTCTGAGATTTCGTCTTCTATGGTCGAGGAGGTTAAGAATACCATGTAGTTCCGTCTTTTGCATACAAAATCTTTTCATTACTTTTGCACCGATTCCCAACATCTTCAATCTCAGAATCACTAATCGTATCAGAAACTTCTAATGCTTCAGTTTCCCAATCACTTTCGCTATCTTCAAGTTCACATAATGTCCTCGTCTTCATCCTCCAAGAACTGGCGAATTACTTATACAATATTCGAATAAGCTGCCGTTTCTGCACTTACATTAGTACTAACATACACCAACAGTTCAACTATATGCACCACAACAAGAATCAACTGATACAAACGTGCCTTAGAATGAATAATTTAAAGACAAATATACCTATATCTCCACTGGGAACTCAAATATATGACGAAAATTAGTAATGAGTCCATTGGACTCATGTTGGCCTTTTGTGTTACATAATTAGAAAAATAATTTTAAAACATACCCTAATGTATATTTTTTCAATTCCGAATTGTATTCACACTTTACATTACATACCGATAGCATATCTATAAAGAGACATATATTGAGCAAGAAATAAATTGCAGCTGAATAAAAATTATACGCGGTGAGTCCATTGGACTCACGTTGGCTGTTTAAGAGTTAAAGACAATTGATGCAAAGGTCATTTTGCCCAAAGACAATTGTTTCAAAGGACATCTAGTCAAAAAAACATTTGGTTCAAAACACATTTCGAAGAACCGATAATTGTTCCAAAGGACATTTTGTCCAAAGGACAATTGGTCAGAAGGACATTTCATCCAGAGAATATTTGTTTCAAATTACATTTCGTCCAAAAGACAATTTATTCAAAGGATATTTCATCCAAAAACGTATGGTCCAAATTAAAATTGGTCGAATTTGATGTTGTCCAAAGGTCCAAAGCAGAAATGGTCCAAACGACTTTCCGTCCAAAAGACATTTGCTGAAAGCACATTTTGTCCAAAATCAATTGGTCCATAGGGCATTTAGTAGAAAAGACAATTGGTTCCAAGGACACTTCGTCCAAAGGAATTTGGTCCGAAGGACATTTTGTCTAAAGGACAATTGGTCCGATGGACATTTCGTCTAAAGAAATTTGGTCCAAAGGGCATTTCGTCCAAAGACATTTGGTACAAAGGGCATTTCGTCCAAAAGACAATTAGTCCAATGGACATTATTTCCAGGAATGTTTAGTTCAATGCACATTTTGTCCAAATGACATTTGTTCCGGTAACACTGGGGTGTCCGAGGTTTGTTTCTATTACAATTGTAAAGTAAGTTATGTCTATAACATTGACTCAGTTACCACTCTTTTCGTAGAAGATATTACCGACAAAGGACATTTCGTCCAGAAAGACATTCATTTTTGGGATATTTCGTCCAGAAAGACATTTGTTTTAGGGTCATTTCGTCCATAGGGCAATTCGTCTAAACAACTTTTCGTACAAAAGACAATTAGTCCAAACGACATTTCGTCCAAACGACAATTCATCTAAAGGAAATTTCGTCCAAAAGTCAATTGGTCCAGAGGTCATTTGTTCCAAAAAACATTTCGTCCAAAAAACAATTGGTGCGAATGATATTTCGTCCAAAAGCAATTAGTCCAAAGAACATTTTGTCCAAAGATATTTCGTCCAAAAGAAAATTAAAAAAAAACATTTCATCCAAAAACATTTTGTCCAAAAGACAATTGGTCAGAAGGACATTTCGTCCAGAAGATATTTTTCCCAAGGATATTTCGTTCAAAAGACAATTGAACAAAGGTCAATTCGTCCAAAAGACAATTGGTCCAAAGAAAATTTTGTCGGAAACACAATTGGTCCATAGGTAATTTCGACTTAACAGATTTGATCAAAATGACATTTCGTCCTAAAGACAATTGGTCCAAATAATATTTGGTGCAAAGCAATTTGGTTCGAAAGACATTTCGTCCAAAACACAATGGTCCAATAACATTTCGTCTAAAGACATTTGTTCCAGACGACATTTCGTCCTAAAGACAATTGGTTCGAAGGACATTTTGCCCAAAAGACAATTGGTCTAAAAGACACTTCGTACAAAAGACAAGTGGTCGAAAGGATATTTCGTCCAAAGGCATTTGGCCCAAATGACATTTCGTCCAAAAGACATTGGTCCAAAGAACCTTTTGTCCGAAAAACAATTGTTCTCAAGGCCATTTCGTCTGAAGGACAATTGGTCCAAAGGAAATTTCCTCCAAAAAGCAACTGGTCCAAAGATCATTTCGTCCAAATAACATTTCGCACAAAAGACTATTTGTAATAGCTCCAAGTGATAATTCGTCCAAAGACATTTGGTTCAAAGGGAATTTCGTCCAAAATACAATATGTGCAAAGGATATTTCGCTCCAAAAACAAATGGACCAAAGGACATTTTGTCCAAAGGACAAATGGTCTAAAATATATTTCGTTCAAAAACATTTGGTCTAAAGCACATTTAATCCAAAGGACATTTCGCACAAAAGACTATTTGCAATAGCTCCAAAGGATATTTCGTCCAAAGACATTTGGTTCAAAGGGCATTTCGACCAAAAGACAACATGTTCAATGGACATCTCGTTCAAAAGACAATTGTACCAATGGTCATTTTATACAAGTGTAATTGGTCCGAATAATATTTCGTCCAAAAATATTTCGTGCAAATTACAACTAGCCAAACAACATTTCGTCCAAAGACATTTTATTCAAAACACAGTTGGTCCAAAGGTCATTTTCTCCAAAGAACAATTGGTCTAATGGATACTTCGTCCAAAAAACGTTTCGTCCAAGGCACGTTTCGTCCAAAATACAATTAGTCCGAGGAACATTTGGTCTGAAGGTTAATTGGTACATAGGACATTTTGTACAAAAGGCATTTCGTCGAAAGTCATTTGGTCCAAATCACATTTCCTCCAGAAAATAATTGGTCCAAAAAATCATTTGTCCAAGGGAAATTTCGTCCTAAAGACAATTAGTCCAAAGGATATTTTCTCTGAAGAACAATTAGTACAAAAGACGTTTTGTACAAAAGACACTTCGCCCAAAGGAATCCAAAGGACAATTGCATAGTAGGACATTTCGTCCAGAAGGCATTTGCTCCAAACGACATTTCGTCCAAAACACAATTGGTCCAAAGGACATTTCGTACAAAAGACAATTGATCCAAACAACATTTCGTCTAAAGATAATTGCTTAAAACGACATATAGTCCAAAAGACAATTGGTCCAAAGCACATTTCGATCAAGATACCATTGGACCAAAGTATATTTTGTCAAATGACTAATTGGTTCAAAGGACATTTTGTACAAAGGACAATTGGTCCAAACAACATTTCGTCCAAAAGAACATTGGTCCAAACATCATTTTGTCCAAATGACATTTTGCCCAAAACACATTTGTTAAATAGGTCATTTCGTCCAAAAAACAGTATGTCCAAACGGTATTTCGTTCAAAAGACAATTGGACCAAAGGACATTTATACAAAAGACAATTGGTGCGAATGACATTTCGACCAAAAGACAATTAGTCCAAAGAACATTTCGTCCAAAGAAAATTTCTTCCAAAGGACATTTCGTCCAAAAGACAATTGATCCATAGAACATTTTGTCCAAAGGACAATTGGTAAAAAGAATATTTCGTCTAAAAAAACATTTGGTCAAAGGCACATTTCGTCCAAAAGACAATTGGTCAGAAGGACATTTCGTGCAGAAGTCATTTGTTCCAAAGGACGTATCGTCTTAAAAACAATTGTTTCAAAGGATATTTCATCCAAAAACATTTGGTATTAAAGAAAATTGGTCCAAAAATGTTTTCGTTCAAAGGACAATTGGTCGAAAGGACAAAGGACCAAAGGACTTTCTCTCCAAAAGACATTTGGTCCAAACACATTTCGTCCAAAAACAATTAGTTCATAGGACATTTCGTACAAAAGACAATTGGTTCCAAGGACATTTCGTACAAAGGAATTTGGTCCAAAGGACATTTTGTCTAAATGATAATTGGTCAGAAGAACATTTAGTTCAGAAGACATTTGTTCCAAAGGACATATCGTCCTTAAGAATATTGATCCAAAGGACATTTCTTCCAAAGACATTTGGTCCAAATAACATTTCGTCCAAAAGGCAATTAGTCCAAAGATCATTTCGTCCAAAAACAATTGTTCCAAGAGACAATTTGTCCAAAGAACATTTCGTACAAAAGACTATTGGTCAAAAAAGCATCTGTCCAAGGACATTTAGTCCAAAGGACATTTCGTCCAAATGAATATTAGTCCAAAGTACATTTTGTCCTAAGGCATTTGGTCCAAAAGACAATTACTTGAAACAACATTTCATTAAAGCACATTTGCTCCTAAATGTAGTTGGTGCAAGGATCATTTTGTCTAAGAGACTGTATGTTCAAACGACAAATTGTGCAAAGGACATTGCGTCCAAATGTAATTTGTTCCAAAGGTTATATAGTCGAAAAGATATTATGTCCAAAGTACATTTCGTTCAAAAGACAATTGGACAAAAACATTTTATAAAAAAAGACAACTGGTCCGAACAATATTTCGTCCAAAACAATTTGTCCAAACGTCATTTTATACAAAAACCTTTGGTCCAAAAGACATTTGGTCCAAAGGTCATTTGTCCAATGGACAATTGCCCCAAAGGACAAATGGTCCAAAGGACATTTCGTCCAATAGACATTTGGTCCAAAGCATATTTCGTCCAAAAAGCAATTGGTCTAAAAGACATTTCGTCTGAAGGGCAATTGGTACAAAGGACATCTTGAACAAAAGACATTTCGTCAAAAGGTATTTGGTCCAAAATACAATGGACAAAGAACATTTCGTCTAAAGACATTTGGTGAAAACCACATTTCGTCCAAAAGGCAATTGGTCCAAGGGACATTTCGTCCAAAATACAATTGGTCCAAGGGAGACTTGTCCAAGAGGCAAATTGGTCCAATGAAGATTTCGCCCAAAGGCATTTGGTCCAAATGACATAACGTCCAAACACAGTTAGTCTAAAGGATATTTCATCCAAACACATTTTTTCCAAAAGACGTTAGTCCAAAGGTCATTTTGTTCAAAGGGAAATTGATCCAAAGGTCAAATGGTCCAAACAACATTTCCTACAAAAGACATTTGTTGTAAAAGACATTTCGTCCAAAAGACATTTGGTTCAAAAAACATTTCGTACGAAAGACATTTGGTCCAAACAACATTTCGTACAAAGACATTTGGTCAAAAGGACATTTTGTCCAAAATGCAATTTTTCAAAAGGACATTCCGGCTAAAATATAATTGGTACAAAGCACATTTCCTCCAAAATAGAGTTGCTGGAAAGGACATTTCGTCCGAAGGACAATCGGTCCAAAGGACATTTCGTCCAGAAGACATTTGGTCGAAATATTATTATATGTAAAAGATAATAATTCCAAAGAACATTTCGTCCAAAAGACAATTGGTTCAAAGAACACTTCATCCAAACATATTTCTTCCTAAAGACAATTGGTCCAATAGTCATGTTGTCTAAAAGACAGTTGGCCGAAACGACAAATTGTCCAAAGGACATTGCGTCCAAGAGTATTTTTTTCTAAAGGTCATTTCCTAAAAAGAACATGATGTCAAAGGGCCATTTCGTTCAAAAGAAAATTGTACAAAAGGACATTTTATACAAAGGACAATTGGTCCGAATGATATTTCGTCCCAAGCAATTTGTCCAAACGACATTTCGTCCAAAAGACAATTGTCCCAAAGGACATTTCGTCCAAAAGACAATTGGTCCAAAGGTCATTTCGTCCAAAGACTTTTGGTCCAAAGGAAATTTTGGCCAATATAAGTCCAAAGAACAATTCGCCCAAAGACATTTCGTCCAAAAGACAATTGGTTCAAAGGACACTACATTCAAGCACATTTGTTCCTAAGGGGAGTTGGTCCAAAGGTCATTTCGTCCAAAAGACAATTGGTCCAAAGTTCATTTTATCCAAATGACTATTGTGCCGAAGGACATTTCATTCAAGAGACAATTGGTCCAAAGGACATTTCATCTAAAATTTGTTAAATCCGACAGACAATTAGTCTGAAGGACATTTCGTCCAAAGGATAATTGGTCCAAAGGTCATTCTATCCAAATGACTGTTGTGCCGAAGGATATTTCATCCAAGAGACAATTGGTCCAAAGGACATTTCGTCCAAAAGACAATTGGTCGAAGGGACATTTCATCTAAAGATGTTTAATCAAATAGACAATTAGTCTGATAAACATTTCGTAAAAAGGATAATTGGTCCAAAGGACATTTCCTCTAAAAGACAACTGGTCCAAAGAACATTTTGTCGAAAAGACTATTGGTAATCGGTCCAAAGGACATTTCGTGCAAACACATTTGATCCAAAGGCATTTCGTCCAAAAGACAATTAGTCCAATGACATTACTTCCAGGAATGTTTAGTTCAAAGCACATTTCGTTCATATGACATTTTTGTCCAGTAGAGATAGCCCATTTTTCTGCCAAGAAAGGAACAAATTAGTAAAAGCTGAAATTTGGTATGGAAGTAGGGGGATGTGTCAGGAATAACATAGTAAAAGTTTCCTAGAATCCCACTGTAGCTTTTCCCGCAATTTTAAAAAATGTCCGCCATCTTTAGACGACGAGGAATTTATGGAAATCGTCACCCTTTATGTTTATTTTTCTAGCCACCGTTCTAATTATCATAAAGCCATGAATCATATATGGTTGGAAAGCTTGAAAGACAGAAAATCCACGTAATAACGTGTATACCCATCGTGCTAAATTTCTAGAAGAAGAGGAAGAAGAAAACAGCTTCTTATTTAAAAAAGATATATTTTCAGAAATCATGAGAGGTTTGCAACATTGACAGTTATTGCACACCAACGAAACACCACCAACAGATACCCTTGATATTTATCTCAATCATAGCCAACAATGACACAAATCAGTGCAATACAAGCCGAGAAAAAAATATAATTTATGTTACTTTCTGACCTCTTTGTACAAATGTGCATAAGGTGAAATACACTTTCACGGTTCTAGTCACCTACTTTTATCACATAGGACCAAGAGTTATATATCATTGGAAATCTTAAGAAACGTAAATTCGAACGCGGTAACACTTATACAATCAAGCCCAATTTGTGGAAGAAGCGCAAAACCCAAACTTTTGGGACAAAACGTGATTTTCGCATAAATTCTTTAAAACTTGCAACACTGACAATTATTGTGAGTTAACAAAACTCAGCCACCGTTTTCAGTATTATCATTATTAATTTACTTTTAAAATGGCCAACGTTTTTCCCAATGGAGTAAGCTTTTATGATACATAGTTTTACATCACTTAAATATAACACAAAAATCATTTATTGACAGCATTAGAAAGTAGCAGAATTTGGTAGTCTCCTATTCATACTTAAATCGTAATTCACACACTGAAAATCACTCTCAACTACAGTAGTCATTTGAGTGTATTTTTTTAAATGCCTTGTTTAAACTAGAATGCAATTTTCCTCCTACTATTCTTCAAATCAACTCAGTATTTACATTAGACGTTAGTATGCACTTTAAGAACATTTTTGTAACTAGTACATTAGGACTTATTTTATTAGAAATCAATGAGGTTATCATTATCCCGTTTCTTTTCAATAGTTTTCATCATTTGATTTTGCATTCACACATCCAATTCTTCGACACTGACATAAATTCCTGTCACTGAGCACGCAATTCCTGCTTTCCGACAACCGTACATACTTTCACAGCCCTTTTTTACAGTTACAGGATATTACACGGAACGGGTTCCTTGATCATTTTTGCTGGTGCGAGAATACCTCCTAATGTTGTATATTCATTTTCAGTCGCCCGCAAATCATTTCCACGGTACTATTGAACCTGATGATATGGTGTTTCGCAGCATCACTGGTGGGTGGCAATTTTTGCCAATCGTATTTCGTTCTGAATTGGGAGCGACTTACTGTAAGGATGTATGAATGACACTGGAATTCATCCAGTAAGGTTACTATTGCTGGAGAATCGTAGTGTGTTAGTTGAAATGATGTGGCAGCTTCATAGATTGTACACCAGCATTATCATGGTTCAAAACTTCAAGTGATCGGCATAAATATTCCCGTTTTTGAAGTAATCTCAATGGCTTTTTCTTTCCCTGTCGACACAAACCACATGATGTGTCGCATCCAGTCAAAGCATGGTAACTAAGTAAAACAGATAGTATATTTGTCTGTGTACCTTACAATTTCTTACCTACTACTAAATTCTTTACTCACGTCGTGTCCACGTCCAAGCTTTCGTAATGAGATGTCGTAACGATTATTACCTTGTTCAAGCAAAATGATTAAAATGTCAACATCCTCGCCAATTACTACGACGTGCCTACAAGGATTTAAAGACTTGGCTACAGCAGTTTTAACTATAAGTGTGTCAGCATCACTCCTTGCTTGCTGGGTTTGAATCCCAGCTTGTGTCAAATGAACCATCAATTCACGGGCAAAACAATCCTTATTTTTGAAATTACCTAATAATTTATCTTTTTTGTTAATAATATGGATTCATTTGTGAATAACACCAAAGCTGATTGAACCTTTGAATTACGTTGCTTCCGCTAAGCGCTTTTGTATAGTTTTCAGTGCAATACCCATAAAAAATAATTGTTGCTTTCGTTCCTGAGTTTGTGAGTACATAGGACACATACGAGTTCTGCACATCAAGGTATGTTCCATGTTGTGGCCAAACAACATGATGTAGAAGCAACCCTCCATCTATAACGTACACAGTGTTTTCAATTTGAGTTTTAGAATTTGTCCGACATTCAAACATGTCGTACAAAACGGACTTTTTCGATTTTCTCATAGATATTTCTGTGAAGAGAGAAAGTGAATAGGGTGCAAGCGCGTAAGCAAAGCACAGCTGGGGTTCTTTTTCGGACTTCTACTCATATGATTCAGTTGAAGTATGGTGTTTACAGCCAGTAGCTCACCGCGGATACGCACTACATTCTGCATTACGGATAGTGGGATGACTTTATCTTTTTGTTTAAATTTCACATTTCCAAAACTCTGTCCAAACATTCCTTCCATAGCAGCCAATCCCATTTCCTTAGATTTATCAGTTGACCATTTCATTACCTACCATGCCAGTGCTTAGGGACGCGAGCTCCGGATATGAAGGGAAGGGAGAATGCTGGCAAAACCAACGCAATAGCTTCTTTAGATGTACTACATCACGCGATTCACAATTCGTCCAAAGGAATTTGGTCCAAAGTACATTTTGTCCAAAGGACAATTCGTCCGAAGGACATTTAGTTCAGAAGACATTTGTTCCAAAGGACATATCGTCCAAAAGAATATTGTTCAAAAGGACATTTCGTTCAAAGTAATTTGGTCCAAAGGACATTTTTTCCTAAACACAATTGGTCCAAAGGACATTTCTTCCAAAGGCATTTGGTTCAAATAACATTTCGTCTAGAAGACAATTAGTCCAAAAAACATTTCGTCCAAAAACAATTGTTCCAAGATACAATTTGTTCAAAGGATATTTCGAACAAAAAACAATTGGTCCAAAAAGCATCTGTCCAAGGACATTTGGTCCAAAGGACATTTTGGCCAAATGAATATTATTCCAAAGTACATTTTGTCCAAAGGCATTTCGTCCAAAAGACAATTAGTTCAAACAACACTTCATCCAAACACATTTGCTCCTAAAGATAATTGGTCCAAGGGTCATTTTGTCTACAAGACAACATGTCCAAACGACAAATTGTGCAAAGGACATTGCGTCCAAATGTAATTTGTTCCATAGGACATATCGTCGAAAAGACATTGTGTCCAAAGTACATGCCGTTCAAAAGACAATTCGACAAAATAACATTTTATACAAAGGACAATTGGTCCGAATGATATATTGTCCAAAACAATTTATCCAAACGACATTTTATACAAAGGACAATTGGTCCAAAGGACATTTGGTCCAAAAGAAAATTAGTCCAAAGAACATTTCGTCCAAGGATATTTCGTCCAAAATACAATTAGTCAGAACAACGTTTCGTCCAAAAGACAACTAGTCCGAATAACATTTCATCCAAAAACATTTGGTCCAAAGCTCATTTTGTCGAAAGGACAATTGCTCCAAAGGAAAAATGGTCCAACGGACATTTCGTCCAAAAGACATTGGTCCAAAGCATATTTCGTCCAAACAACAATTGGTCCAAAAGACATTTTGTCCAAACAACAATTGGTCCAAAAGACATTTCGTCTGAAGAACAATTGGGACAAAGGACATTTTGAACAAAAGACATTTCGTCAAAAAGTATTTGATCCAAAATGCAATGGACAAAGAACATTTCGTCTAAAGACTTTTGGTTAAAACGACATTTCGTCGAAAAGGGAATGGGTCCAAAGGACATTTCGTCCAAAATACAATTGGTCCAAAGGAGATTTGTCCAAGAAACAAATTGGTCCAAAGGACAATTGGACCAAAGAAGATTTAGCCTAAAGGCATTTGGTCCAAATGACATATCGTCCAAAGACAGTTAGTCTAAAAGATATTTCATCCAAGCACATTTTGTCCAAAGACAGTTAGTCCAATGGTCATTTTGTTCAAAGGGAAATTGATCCAAAGGTCAAATGGTCCAAACAAAATTTCGTACAAAAGACATTTGTTGCAAACAACATTTTGTCCAAAAGACATTTGGTCCAAAAATATTTCGTACAAAAGACATTTGGTCCAAACAACATTTCGTACCAAGACATTTGGTCAAAGGACATTTTGTCCAAAAGGCAATTGTTCCAAAGGACATTTCGTCCGAAGTCATTTGTTCTAAATGGCATTTCGTCCAAAAGACAATTAGTCCAAAGGTCATTTCGTCCAAAATCATTTGGTCCAAAGGAAATTTTGGCCAATATAAGTCCAAAGAACATTTCGCCCAAAGACATTTCGTCCAAAAGACAATTGGTTCAAAGAACACTATATTCAAGCACATGTGTTCCTAAGGGGAGTTGTTCCAAAGGTCATTTCGTCCAAACAACAATTGGTCCAAAAGACATTTCGTCTGAAGAAAAATTGGGACAAAGGACATTTTGAACAAAAGACATTTCGTCAAAAAGTATTTGATCCAAAATGCAATGGACAAAGAACATTTCATCTAAAGACATTTGGTTAAAACGACATTTCGTCGAAAAGGGAATTGGTCCAAAGGACATTTCGTCCAAAATACAATTGGTCCAAAGGAGATTTGCCCAAGAAACAAATTGGTCCAAAGGACAATTGGTCCAAAGAAGATTTCGCCTAAAGGCATTTGGTCCAAACGACATATCGTCCAAAGACAGTTAGTCTAAAAGATATTTCATCCAAGCACATTTTGTCCAAAGACAGTTAGTCCAATAGTCATTTTGTTCAAAGGGAAATTGATCCAAAGGTCAAATGGTCCAAACAAAATTTCGTACAAAAGACATTTGGTCTAAACAACATTTCGTACCAAGACATTTGGTCAAAGGACATTTTGTCCAAAAGGCAATTGTTCCAAAGGACATTTCGTCCAAAGTCATTTGTTCTAAATGGCATTTCGTCCAAAAGACAATTAGTCCAAAGGTCATTTCGTCCAAAATCATTTGGTCCAAAGGAAATTTTGGCCAATATAAGTCCAAAGAACATTTCGCCCAAAGACATTTCGTCCAAAAGACAATTGGTTCAAAGAACACTACATTCAAGCACATGTGTTCCTAAGGGGAGTTGGTCCAAAGGTCATTTCGTCCAAAAGACATTTGGTCCAAAGTTCATTTTATCCAAATGACTATTGTGCCGAAGGACGTTTCATCCAAGAGACAATTGACCCAAAGGACATTTCATCTAAAGATGTTTAATCCGATAGACAATTAGTCTGAAGGACATTTCGTCCAAAGGATAATTGGTCCAGAGGTCATTTTATCCAAATGACTATTGTGTCGAAGGATATTTCATCCAAGAGACAATTGGTCCAAAGGACATTTCCTCCAAAAGACAACTGGTCCAAAGGACATTTTGTCCAAAAGACTATTGTTAATCGGTCGAAAGGACATTTCGTCCAAACACATTTGATGCAAAGGGCATTTCGTTAAAGAGACAATTAATCCAAGGGACATTACTTCCAGGAATGTTTAGTTCAAAGCACATTTCGTCCAAATGACATTTGTTCCTGTAACGCTTGGGGTCCGAGGTTTGTTTCTATTACAAGTGTAAAAAAGTGATGCCTATGAAATTGACTCGGTTACCACTTTTTCGTACAATTCATCAAAAGAAAATTTCGTCCAAAAGACAATTAGTCCATGGGCCATTTCGACTTTAGAGAGTTGGTCCAAATGGCATTTCGTCCAAAGGGCAATTGGTCCAAAAATTATTTGGTACAAGGAGATTTGGTTCGAAGGACGTATCGTCAAAAATACAATGGTCCACAGAACAGTTGATCTATAGACATTTGGTCCAAACGACATTTCGTCCCATAGACATTTTGTCCAAAAGACAATTATCTAAAAGACATTTCGTACAAAAGATAATTGGTCGAAAGAACATTTCGTCTAAAGACATTTGGTCCAAATGACATTTCGCCCAAAAGACACTTGGTCCAAAGAACCTTTTGTCCAAAGACAATTGGTCTAAGGGACATTTCATTTAAAGAAATTTAATTCGGAAAACAATTGGTGCGAAGGTCATTTCGTCTGAATGACAATTGGTACAAAGGTAATTTCGTCCAAAAGACATCTGGTCCAAAGATCATTTCAAACAAAGGACATCTCGCATAAAAGACTCTGTAATAGCTCCAAAGGATATTTGATCCAAAGACATTTGTTTCAAAGGGCATTTCGTCCAAAAGACAATATGTACAAAGGAAATTTTGTTCAAAAGACAATTGGACCAAAGGACATTTTATACATAGACAATTGGTCCCAATGATTCGTCCAACAGAAAATGAGTCCAAAGAACATTTCATCCAAAGATATTTTGTGCAAAATACAATTAGACCAAACAACATTTCGTCCAAAATATTTCGTCCAAAAGACAATTAGTCGAAAAACATTTCATCTAAAAACATTTGGTCCAAAAGACAATTGATCCAAAGGTCATTTTGTACAAAGGACAATTGCTCCAAAAGACAAATGGTCCGAGGGGCATTTGGTCCAAAAGACATTTGGTCCAAAGCACATTTCGTCCAGAAAACAATTGATTGAATGAATATTTCGTCTGAAGGACAATTGGTTCAAATGACATTTTGTACAAAAGACATTTCGTCCAAAAGGATTTGGTCCAAAATACAATTGTCCAAACAAATACTTCGTCTTAAAATATTTGGTTAAAACGACATTTCGTCCAAAAGACAATTGGTCCAAGGAACATTTCGTCCAAAAGACAAATGGTCCATAGGATATTTAATCCAAAGGACAATTGGACCAAAGGTCATTTCGTGAAAAGTCATTTTGTCGAAATGACATTTCGTCCAAAAGACAATTCCTCCAAACAACATTTCGCCCAAAGACACTTAGTCCAAGGACAATTAGTCTATTGAATATTTCATCCAAACTCATTTTGTTCTAAAGACAATTGGTCCAAGGGTGATTTTGTGTAAAGGAAAATTTGTCCAAAGGACATTTCCTAACAAAGATATTTGCTCAAACGGACATTTCGTCCAAAAGCAATTGGTCGAAAGGACATTTCGTAAAAAGGGCAATTGGCCCAAACAACACTTCGTAGAAAGACATTTGGTCCAAAGGACATTTTGCCCAAAACACATTTGGCCCAAACAACATTTCGTACAAAAACGTTTGGTCCAAAGGACATTTTGTCTAAGCGACAATTGGTCCAAAGGACATTTTGTCTAAGCGACAATTGGTACAAAGGACATTTCGTCCAAAAGAGAATTGGTCCAAAGGAGATTTTGTTCAAAAGATAAATTGGTCAGAAGGACATTTTGTCCTAAAGGCAATTGGTCTAAAGTTAATTTTGTCCAAAGGAAAATTGGTCCAAAGACAAATGGTCCAAAGGCCATTTCGTACCAAAGACATTTGTTCTAAAGGAAATTTTGTCCAAAAGACAATTGGTCCAAAGGACATTTCGTACAAAAGTCAATTGGTACAAAGGAAATTTCATGCAGAAACATGTGGTTTTAAAGACAATTGGTCTAAAGGTTGTTTTGTCCAAAAGACAATTGTCCCAAAAGGCCATTGGTGCAAATGACATTTCGTACAAAAGACAATTTGTCCAGAAACCATTTCGTCCAAAGACATTTGGTCCAAAGGACATTTTGGCCGAAAAAAAAACATTTGTCCAAAGTAAATTTCGTCCAAACACATTTCGATCCAACATACAATACTTTCAAAGAACACTTCATCCAAACACATTTGTTATTAAAAATAATTGGTACAAAAGTCATTTTGTGTAAAATACAATTGGTCCAAATGACAAATTTTCCAAAGGGCATTTCGTACCAAAGACATTTGTTCCAAAGTAAATTTCGTCCAAAAGTCATTTGTTCCAGAGGACATTTCGTCCAAAAGACAACTGGTAGAAAGGGCAATTCGTCCAAATGACAATGGGCCCAAAGGATATCTTGTCCTAAAGAAAATTGGTCCAAATGACATTTCATCCAAAGGCATTTGGTCAAAATGACATATCGACCAAAAAACAATTAATCCAAAGAACATTTCGTCCAAAGACATTTCGTCCAAAAGAAATTTCATCCAAAGGAACTTTTGCCCAAAAGACAGTCGGTCCAAATGAAAATTCGTCCAAAAAACATTTGGTCAAAAGAACATTTTGTCCAAAGGACATTTCGTCAAAAAGCATTTTGTCCAAAGGTCATTTTGTCCAAAGAACAATTGGTCAGAGGGATATTTCATCCAGAAATCATTTGGTCCAAAGGACATTTCGTCCAAAAGACAATTGGTCCAAGGACATTTAGCACAAAAAACAACTGCTGCAAAGACCATTTGTCCAAAGAATATTTCGTCCAAAGAAACATTTGGTCCAAACACATTTTGTCCAAAAAAATGGGTTCAAAGGACATTTCGTCTGAAGGACAATTTGTACAAAGAACATTTCATACAAAAAAAACATTTCGTCGAAAAGCATTTGGTCCAAAGGACATTTTGTCCAAAGGACAAGTAGTAAGAAGGACATTTCGTCAAGAAGACATTTGTTGCAAAGCACATATCGTGCAAAAGAAAATTGGTGCAAAGGACATTTCGTTCAAAAGTCGATTGATCCAATGTCATTTCGTCCAAGGGACAATTGATCAAAGGGTCAAATGGCCAAAAGAATATTTCGTCAAAAGACATTTCGTCCAAAGATAATTAGTCTAAAGGTTATTTCACCCAAACACATTTTGTCCTAAAGACAAATGGTCCAAAGGCCATTTCGTAAAGACGACAATTTGTCCAAAAGACAAATGGTCGAAATGACATTTCGTACCAAAGACATTTGTTCCAAAGAACATTTCGTCCAAAAGACAATTGTTCCAATGGACATTTCGACCAGAAGATATTTGGTCCAAATAACATTACGTCCAAAATAAAATTATTCCAAAGAACATTTCCTATAAGAAACAATTGGTCCAAAAGACAATTGGTGCAAAGGAGATTTCGTTCCAAAAGACAATTCGTTCAACAGACATTTGTTCCTAAAATAATTGGTCCAAAATTCAATTTGTGTAAAAACAATTGTGCCAAGCGACAAATTTTCCAAAGGATATTGCTTCCAAAAGTCATTTGTTCCAAAGGACATTTCGTCCAAAGGACAAATAGTTAGAGGAACATTTCGTCCAGAAGTCATTTGTTCCAAAGGATATTTCGTGCAAAAGGCAATTGGTCCAGAGGACATTTCGTCCAAAAGACAATTGCTCCATGGTCATTTCGTCCAAGGGACAATTGATCAAAGGGTCAAATGGCCAAAAGAATATTTCGTCAAAAAACATTTCGTCCGAAGGTAATTAGTCTAAAGGATATTTCATCCAAATACATTTTGTCTTTAAACAAATGGTCCAAAGGTCATTTTTTTCCAAAGGACAACTGGTCCAAAGGACAAATGGTCAAAAGGACATTTCGTACAAAAGACATTTGGTCCAAAGCACATTTCGTCCAAAACAATTGCTCCATAGTGCATTTCGTACAAAAGACAACAGGTTACAAGTACACTTTGTCCAAAGCAATTTTGTCCAAAAGACACTTTAGCTAAAGGCTAAAAGGTACCAAGGATTTTCGTTCAGAAGACATTTGTTCCAAAGGACATTTCGTTCAAAAGAATTTTGGTCGAAAGGTATTTCGTCCAATATACATTTGGACCAAAGGACATTTCGTACAAAACACAATTGGTCCAAAGAACATTTCGTACTAAAGACAATTAGTGCAAAGAACATTTCGTCCAAAAAAACAATTAGTCAAAGCGACAATTTGTTCTAAGAACCTCTCGTACAAAAGACAAATGGTCCAAAAAGCATTCGTCCAAAGACATTTGGTCCAAAGGACAATTTGTTTACAGGACAATATGAACAAAAGACAAATTCTCGAAAGGACATTGCGGCCAAAAGTAATTTGTTCCGAAGGACAGATCATCCTAAAGACAATATGTCCAAAGGGCATTTCTTTCAAAAGACAATTGGACCAAACGACATTTTGTACAAAGGACAATTGGTCCGAATGATATTTCGCCCAAAACAATTTGTCTAAAGGACATTTCCTTGTAAAGACAATTTGTCCAAGGGACATTTGAAACAAACACATTTTGTTCTAAAGACTATTGGTCCAAATGTAATTTTGTCCAAAGGACAATTGGTCGAAAGCATAAAAGGTCCTAAAGACATTTCTTCTAAAAGACATTTGGTGCAAAGGACATTTCACCAAAAGATATTTAATCCGAAAGACAATTAGTCTGAAGGGCATTTCGTTAAAGGATAATTGGTCCAAATGACATTTCGTTCGAAAGCCAACTGGTCCAAAAAACATTTCGTCGAAAGGACTATTGGTAATCCGTCCAAAGGACATTTCGTCCAAAGACATTTAGTAAAAAGGACATTTCGCCCAAAAGACATTGGTCCAAAGAAACTTTTGTCCAAAAGACAATTGGTCTCAAGGACATTTCATCTAAAGACTTTTATTTCAAAAAAACAATTGTTCCGAAGGCCATTTCGTCTGAAGGACAATTGGAACAAAGGAAATGTCCCCCATAAAGCAACTGGTCCAAAGGTCATTTCGTCCAAAGGACATTTCGCACAAAAGACTATTTGTAATAGCACCAAAGGATATTTCGTCCAAAGACATTTGGTACAAATCTACGTAGTGAAATTGCGCAACAACGTAATTTGCCAGAATCGTTGGCATGGCAAGCAGTCGGTAGGTTGGAAGCTGGTTAGCCATGGCGGGAGGTGGCACATGCCACAGGAGTGGCACAAAATGTGATTTCCCAATTGTGAAATCGATTTCAAACAACTGGAAGTGTTCGGAGAAGACAAGGACAGGGCCGTCCACTAGCAACCGAAGCCAGAGACGATCGTTATATCTTGTTAACAGCCAGTCGAAACCGGCGTCAGAATACAACTCTGCTCCCGCGAGCCTTCCGAACAACAACAGGAAGCACAATATCTACTCAAACGGTCCGCAATCGCCTTCGAGAGGGTGGTCTTTACGCACGTAGGCCTATGGTGTGTGTCCCATTAACTGCACGACACCGTGTTGATCGAAGAGCGTACGCAGAGGAACATCGTGGGTGGGGACGCAATGAATGGGGCAATGTTTTGTTCCCTGACGAGTCTCGATTTAGTGTAGAGCCTGATAATCGACGTGTTTTCATCTGGAGAGTGTGGAACATGACACAATCCCATGTTTGTGCGGGAAAGATTCTAGTATCATTGTGGTGGATTGATGGTTTAGGCAGGAATCAACATTGGTGGGCGTACTGAGCTCCACATCATCCGAAATGGCTCTTTGACGGCTCTCAGATATAGGGATGAGATCATGAAAACTCTTGTTCTTCCTTATGCTGGTGCCATTGGTGATTCGTTCCTTTTTTATGGATGACAAGACTCGTCCTCACAGAGCTCGGTTAATGGATGAGATGCTGGATGCTGAGGGTATCGCTCGGATGAAGTGGCCAGCATGCTCTCCGGATCTCGTTCCAGTTGAGCATGTCTGGGACATGCTTCGCAGATGAACTGCCGCTAGGCCAGTAAATCCAACAACCATTCCAGAGCTGCAAGTTGCTCTTCTGGATGAGTGGCACAACATCCCCCAAGAACTCGTCGATAATCTGATTGAATCCATGTCAGACAGGTGCGAGGCTCTGTTGGCTATTCGAAGTGATCAAATGACATATAAAGAAAGAAGCAGTGTTGTTGCCTTGCCTGTTTGTGAGCAGTTCGAGAGGTGCACACATAACCGCCTTGTGTCATGACCCATATTAACAAGGTTTTCCGTGCCCCAACACCAGTATGTGCCCCATTTTTCTAGTGTATCTTAAAGCATTCCTTCTTGTATGATATATATGAGTCAAACAGAAGCTCATTCTTACACTTAAGGTCTTGTGTGATATTTCAGCTGAACCCCTAATTTTTTGAGCATTATATACAGTATATATATATATATATATATATATATATATATATATATATATATATATATATATATAGTGCCGGATCCAGGATATGATAAAGGAGGGGATAAACCATAGTTTGCAGTTTTATCCAGTGTAAAGCAGGATTGAAGCCCATTTTATGCAGTGTATACTTGAGTGTGAAGGGGGCTATAGCCCCATTGGATCCGCCTCTGTATATATATATATATATATATATATATATATATATATATATATATATATATATATATATATATATATATATATATATATATATATATATACATGATCGAAAATGGCCTCGAATCCATACTCGCTGAGATGAACAGAAAATGCTGTTTAAATCCACAAATTCAGCAACATTAGTACTCTAAGGAGGATGGTGACATGTAAAGATGATTGAAAATTATCGATATTAATGTCAAATTCATAGTTTTGGGGCTCCACAAGTTCATTGGTGACAGTTTTGGTGCCCTTTGTGTTCAAAATGAAACGTATTCTCCCCATGCGAAGAACGGATATTCTTTTGTCTGTAATAATAACTTACGAAAGTTTCACTTAATATATTTCTCGCTGCTCAAATTTACTCACTTGTGCGGTATATGTGTGTAAAGTAGAATTAAAACCTGTTGCTTTAACTATTTTTCCGTTAGCGAAATACATTGTATATACAGTAGGACTCGATAATCCTAACTTCAAAAATCCGAACGCGGTCCCTAGAAGCTTTTTACATTTTGTCTTAACGCTGGCGATAAACAAACAATAGCGTGTCCATCGACGTTATGTGAAGTCAGTGTTTTTACAAAAGTTCATTTATATGTAATTGTTTGTCATGTATTTTTATTTTTATTTTTCTTAGGCCTATAAGTTTTAAGTGTGACTTACAAGAACAGTGTTATCTAGAGTACAAGCAAGTTCTTCAGAAATATAAGTAGCCTTACGTACGGTATTGTAGTTACTGTATGTACTGAATAACCACTGTATCGATAGAAGAACATACCGTACAGTATATGTAAGCCTAAATGGCATTTTCTTGGTCATTTTCGAAAATCCGAATAGCTGTGGTCCCAATTATTTCGGATTTTCGACTTCCCACTGTATATGTTGCAGACATGTTACAGCAAGTAAGATTACTAGCATCAGGCCAACAAATAGTTTTTAAACTACATTTTCCTGTTTCTGCCAATATTTCCGAATAAATGATTTTTTCTAATGGTTTCAAAATTTCCGGAATTTTACATAGAACAATGAAGATATCTCTATGAAATATATGTTTGATTTAACATATTAACTTAAATGATTCTGTGATTAACAAAAATGATGATTCTGATAATACTCAAATCTTCCTTTCTTCCCCAGCTCGGGGAAACAGTTAAAAAAATGTTTTTTACCCAAAATTTCCGTTTTTTTTTACAGGCATTCACAACGCTAGTCTGAACGCACAGTGCACCGAACACTCCTAACGATGGCGAATGTTAACACGACGACATCGGCAACTATAACTGAAGTGAATACGTGACCATCGCCACTAGACCTTGGCACAATGGCCGAGCGAATCATTGTCTGATGAATCCCGATACCTTCATCATGACGATTTGAGAGTGCGAATCCGTCGTGTTCCAAGGGAACAGCTCCTTGACATCTGTACTGCGGGACGGAGACAAACTGGCTACAGCTTAATTATTATCTGGGGAACATTCAGGTGAGCATCCATGTGTCTAGTGGAGCTCGATCAAGGCACCATGACGGCCGAGGCTTCGCACGCTGCTTGCAGATTACGTAAACCCCTTCATTACGGCCATGTTTCCCAGCGGTAGTGGCATTTTTCGACAAGATAATGCACCATGTCACAAGGCCAGGAGTGTGATGGAGTGGTTGGAGGAAAACAGGAGCGAGTTCCAAGTGATGTGCTGGCCCCCAAACTCTCTGGATCTGTACCCAATCGATCACATCTGGGATGTGATTGAACGTGACGTGAGGGCGCATCACCTTCTCCCCGGAATTTACGGGAATTAGATGACCTTTGTGTGCATATGTGGTGCCAACTCTCTCCAGCGACCCACCGCGGAACATTGCGACCATGCCAAGACGCGTTGCCGTTGTTATTCGAGCCAAAAGGTGGACATACTAACAATTAGGTAGGTAGTCATTATGGCCTGGCTGATGTGTGTGTATATTTTAACTTGTATATTTTGTCTCGACTCGAATTTCGAGACGTCTCGACTCGAATTCGAGTCGAGTCGAGACAAAGACTGTCGAGTCGAGACACGAGTCGAGACAGCAACATATTTTCGAGTCGAGACACGAGTCGAGACAACATTTTCTCGAGACGAGTCGAGACAGGCTTAGATCTCGACTCGACTCGAATCGACTCGTGCGCATCCCTAAACGTTTCGTCCAAAGATATTTCGCTAAAAAGACAGTTAGTACACAAAACATTTCATCCAAAAACATTTGGTCGAAAAGGCAATTGGTCCAAAGAAAATTTCATCCAAAAACACTTGGTCTAAAAGACAATTGGTGCAAAGGCCATTTTCTCCAAAGGACAATTGCTTCAAAGGACAAATGCTCCAAAGGACATTTCCTCCAAGAAACATTTGGTCCAAAGCATATTTCGTCCAAAAAAACAATTGGTCCAAAGAACATTTCGTCTGAAGGACAATTGGTACAAGGAACATTTTGTTCAAAAGACATTTCGTTCAATGGTATTTAGTCCAAAACACAATTGGTTAGTAAGAACAATTGGTCAGAGGAATATTTCAACCAGAAATCATTTAGTCCAAGGACATTTAGCGCAAAAAACAACTGCTGCAAAGGTCATTTGTTCAAAGAACAATTGGTCCAAAGAATATTTCGTCCAAAGAAACATTTGGTCCAAAGCACATTTCGTCCAAAAAACAATTGGTTCAAGGACATTTCGTCTGAAGGACAATTTGTACAAAGAACATTTCATACAAAAAACATTTCGTCGAAAAGCATTTTGTCCAAAGGACAAGTGGTAAGAAGGACATTTCGTCGAGAAAACATTTGTTGCAAAGCACATATCGTGCAAAAGACAATTGTCCAAAGGATATTTCGTCCAAAAGACAATTGATCCAAGGTCATTTTGTCCAAGGAACAATTGATCAAAGGGACAAATGGCTCAAACAACATTTCGTCAAAAGACATTTCGTCTAAAGATAATTAGTCTAAAAGTTATTTCATCCAAACACATTTTGTCCTAAAGACAAATGGTCCAAAGGTCCTTTCGTAAAGGGGACAATTTGTCCAAAGGGCAAATGGTCGAAAGGACAATTCGTACAAAAGACATTTGTCCCAATGGACATTTCGTACAAAAGACAATTAGTCCAAAAAAACATTTCATCCAAAAACATTTGGGTCGAAAAGACAATTGGTCCAAAAGTCATTTTGTCCAAAGACAAATGTTCCAAGGACATTTCGCACCAAAGACATTTGTTCCAAAGGACAATTCGTCCAAAAGAGGATTGGTCCAATGGACATTTTGTCCAAAAGACAATTGGTCGAAAGGACATTTCATCCACAAATATGTATTTTTAAAGACAATTGGTCCAACGCTCTTTTTGCCTAAAAGACAATTGTTCCAAAGAACATTTCGACCAGAAGACATTTGGTCCAAATAACATTACGTCCAAAAGACAATCATTCCAAAGAACATTTCCTCCAAAAAACAATTGGTCCAAAAGACAATTGGTACAAAGGAGATTTCGTACAAAAGACAATTGGCCCAAAAAGCATTTCGTCCAAAGACATTTAGTCCAAAGGACATTTGTCCAGAAAAAAATGTCCAAAGGATATTTCGTCCTAACACATTTTGTTCCAAAATACAATTGGTTCAAAAGACATTTGTTCCTAAAAATAATTGGTCCAAAATATTTTGTGTAAAAACAATTGGTCAAAACGACAAATTTTAGAAAGGATATTGCGTCCAAAGTCATTTGTTCCAAAGGACATTTCGTCCAAAGGACAAATAATTAGAGGAACATTTCGTCCAGAAGACATTTGTTCCAAAGGATATTTCGTACAAAAGGCAATTGGTCCAGAGGACATTTCGTCCAAAAGACAATTGCTCCATGGTCATTTCGTCCAAGGGACAATTGATCAAAGGGTCAAATGGCCAAAAGAATATTTCGTCAAAAGACATTTCGTCCGAAGGTAATTAGTCTAAAGGATATTTCATCCAAATACATTTTGTCTTTAAACAAATGTTCCAAAGGTCATTTTTTCCAAAGGACAACTGGTCCAAAGGACAAATGGTCAAAAAGACAAATGATCAAAAGGACATTTCGTACAAAAGAGATTTGGTCCAAAGCACATTTCGTCCAAAACAATTGCTCCATAGTGCATTTCGTACAAAAGACAACTGGTTCCAAGTACACTTTGTCCAAAGCAATTTTGTCCAAAGGACACTTTGGCTAAAGGCTAAAAGGTACCAAGGGTTTTCGTTCAGAAGACATTTGTTCCAAAGGACATTTCGTTCAAAAGAATTTTGGTCCAAAGGTATTTCGTCCAATATACATTTGGACCAAAAGACATTTCGTACTAAAGACAATTAGCGCAAAGAATATTTCGTCCAAAAAAACCATTAGTCAAAGCGACAATTTGTCCTAAGAACCTCTCGTACAAAACACAAATGGTCCAAAAAGCATTCGTCCAAAGACATTTGGTCCAAAGGACAATTTGTTTACAGGACAATATGAACAAAAGACAAATTCTCGAAAGGACATTGCGGCCAAAAGTAATTTGTTTCGAAGGACAGATCATCCTAAAGACAATATGTCCAAAGGGCATTTCTTTCAAAAGACAATAGGACCAAACGACATTTTGTACAAAGGACAATTGGTCCGAATGATACTTCGCCCAAAACAATTTGTCTAAAGGACATTTCGTTGTAAAGACAATTTGTCCAAGGGACATTTCAAACAAACACAATTTGTTCTAAAGACTATTGGTCCAAATGTAATTTTGTCCAAAGGACAATTGGCCGAAAGCATAAAAGGTCGTAAGGACATTTCTTCTAAAAGACATTTGGTGCAAAGGACATTTCATCAAAATATATTTAATCCGAAAGACAATTAGTCTGAAGGACATTTCGTTAAAGGATAATTGGTCCAAATGACATTTCGTACAAAAGACAACTGCTCCCAAAAACATTTCATCGAAAAGACTATTGGTAATCCGTCCAAAGGACATTTTGTCCAAAGACATTTGGTAATAGGGGCATTTCGCCCAAAAGACATTGGTCCAAAGAAACTTTTGTCCAAAAGATAATTGGTCTAAAGGACATTTCATCTAAAGAATTTTAATTCGAAAAGCAATTGTTCCGAAGGCCATTTTGTCTGAAGGACAATTGGAACAAAGGAAATGTCCTCCAAAAAGCAACTGGTCCAAAGGTCATTTCGTCCAAAGGACATTTCGCACAAAAGACTATTTGTAATAGCACCAAAGGATATTTCGTCCAAAGACATTTGGTTCAAAGGGCATTTCGTTCAAAATACAATATGTCGAAACGACATTTCGTTCAAAAGACAATTGGACCAAAGGACATTTTGTCCAAAGGACAAATTGGTCCAAAGAACATTTCGTCCAAAAATATTTCGTGCAAAATACAACTAGTCCAAACAACATTTCGTCCAAAGACATTTTATCCGAAACACAAATGGTCCAAAGGACATTTCATCCAAAAACTTTTGGTCCTAAAAACAATTGGTCCAAAAGTCATTTCTCCAAAGAACAATTGGTCTAATGGATATTTCGTCCAAAAAACGTTTCGTCCAAGGCCCATTTCGTCCAAAATACAATTAGTCGGAGGAACATTTCGTCTGAAGGTCAATTGGTACACCTTGTCTCAAAAAGGTTGAGCGCATTTTTTATTGCTGTTTCGAGGCAAAAATTTTCTAAGTCCAACTTCGGGTATCTTCGGGAAAAAGTAAACCAGGTTCGAACCTCGAAGCCAACCTTTGCAATCGGGAAAAATCTTGCAGATGTGTTTTTCATCTATTAAATATAATAAGACTTGTTACCAATTATATATAAAAAAGCAACATTGATTGAAATATTTAATGATACAATATTTCGAAACTGTATTAACTCCAGCACATGCTTGTTTGTCATTTTGCTCTCCATACTTAATGGAATATTTAGATACGTAAACGAATCTTTCCATATGTAAAAGAATGGTGAAAGTTAAGACATAGAACATTATTCTCTCCTGAGTACTAAAATAAAAGTCAAAGTAGAACAAAAACAGCGTTTGCAGTTTATATGAATGTAATTATTATCTTAAATACCGCTATATATCGCTAGAAGTATTATTCGTGGAGCGCTTGTGTTAGCTCAGTGGTACGCCGTAGGATTTCAAATCGTAAGGTCGAGGGTTCGATTCCCACCTGAGTCAATATTTTTTTATGAAATTCTATTTTCCTCAATGCATGAAAAATTATATAAAATAATTACATTAAAATACGTCAGTTGTATATATATAACATATAATCATTGCAGAACATAGTGATTATTATGTTTAAAATATAACAGGTGTTCACAGTACGTTGGTATTCTATGATATATGTGAATGTTAAATACAAATTAAGAAAATAATATCATCGCAATGAATAAATTATGTAGTGTATTTATTTGCAGCTATTTGTCATATAGGGGTTACTTCTGAACATTCCTATTACAGCACGTCATTGATATTCTTGAAAAATTATCCGAGGCATAAAAAGAGGGTATAAACAGAGAATCCAAAGTCGGAACGCTCGCAAGAAATTCATGAACCCCAAAGGTCACGTGAGCAGACTGGAACTGTCCTTATGAAGCATGCCACAGCTGAAGGTCTTTACATAGATTTTCAATTCAATACCTGGTATATGCTTTTGCAATGTGGAAGTGGTGATGCCTTTGGTCGCTCTCTCTCACTTTCTCGCTCGCTCACTCTGTATTTATATATATTGTAACGGGATATGAAGGCCTGTCCACCAGCCTTCCCGAGAATTCATCTATTCTTTGGAAATGCTGCAGTCATCGCCCTTGGGAGTTCGTCGCCTGGCAGATGTCAACAACATCAGACCACGTCGCCCGATATCAGCTTCAGTCATTAAAATTGAAAACTGTTTGCTTACTACAAGGAAGCTCCTTGTATGTATCTTGTACAATAAACAGTGGTAGCAACCTTCAGAACCTTAACCTTTAACAGTCTCATCCGCGTTTGCTATTTTCCGTACTTCTGGTTTGATCAGCTGCTTTCTCAATAAGTTTGTTTCCACTGGACTCTCATAGTCATGCCTTATTGTCGTTCAATGGACGCTCCGAACATTTACCCAGGGTCTGTGACACAACTAGGAAGCATCTCTACAGAGTAAGTATGTGTCGTCAGGAAAAAGTTCTTTCCTTCCTGCCTTGGCACAAGAAATTCTCGACGACGTTTGCATCCCGGAACGGACTTTGGAGAAGTCACGCTGTGTCATCGATAGGAGTGCAGGTGCACTCGAATTGTGTCTATCTGGGGTAATGAACGGGGCCATGACTGCGTGGAAATTTCGATCTGTTCTTCCGCATGACGTCAGAGAGGCAGTCGGAACAAATAGACTTGAGAAAGCTTGATCTTGGTCAGTTTTAGCCCGGTCATTTGGCTTGGTCATTTTGCGGATCGACTTGCTGAGAGGAGACCAGTCGATGGTAACTTAACCGCAGTACTACTTCACCGAAGGTCCGCTTGGCTTACCGAAGAACTTCAGACCATCCTCAGAAGGACCAGACACCGGCCTGCTCATCTTGTTATTGTGGGTGAGACTGAATCTTAGTTGCTATTCCCTTGCTCTACCATCTATCCCTTCACACACCTTAAGCTACCATTCTCTAATTTGAAAACCGTTCTTTTATTTGTTTTATATTTGCTCTACCATTGCCCAGTTGCTTTAGCCCTCTCGAGCTACGCAACCCCCCATTCTTCACTTTGTGTTACATGGTGGATTGGCGCCGTGAGTTTTTGACTCTGTTGGTCCTCTTGCACGTTGTATTTTAGTTCACCCCACCCTCCTGTAAGTTTGGTTTTCCCCCTCCCTCCGCCCTTGCTGATTTTGTGATTTAGGAAATTTCATTATGACTCTGTCATTAGCTTCTAACCATGACATCCACTACCCTATTTTGAACGACGAAGGTCGCCCGGCCTACATTAATTCTAATTATAAATTTTACTTGTTGGACACAGGTGTTTTAAAGTCATTTACAGAATTTGGTCCTACTTTTGGGGATACAATAGATAGCCAGCTATGCAGTTCTTTCATACACAACCGGTTCGCCAAGTGGAATATGGTTGAATTTAAACCCCTGAAGTGTGATCTTCCGGAACTCCTGGATTTAGGAAAGAAACGTCATTTCTTGGCCTTGGTTACCAGGTTAGTGACCATCCATTCCTTCTTGCGAGATGGTATTTTCTTTGGGATTAAGTCAGCTGATCCTAACTTTTCTGTAGTGGTTATCTTCAAATCAGGTAGGGATCAAGATACCCTAACGTCTTGGGTACAGAGATGTAGTCATATTTTTGCGTCGCGTCCTGTTATTAGGATTGCAGACCTGCCTCGAACGGTCCAAAGATTTGGGCGTCTTGCTCACGGGGTAGTTTCCCCTGATCCACAATTACTTAATCTTGCAGCGTTTGCTGACCTCTTTATTGAACGTAATAAGTGTTTTTTTTCATGAAAAGTGTGGTTCTTTTAGTTTTTTTTCTTCCTTGTATGGTGTTGTTGGTTCAATTGTACGGTTTGTATTTATGATTATTTTGATTACTTGGGTTCATTTGTTATGAGGAAGTTTAGTTTGTTTTTTGAATTATTAGCGTTGATAATGTTTATTCTTGAGTAGTTTTAAGAAATTTATGTGATTATTTTTTATCTCCCTCGTACATATTTCAATTATTATTATTTTGGTAAAGTTAGTGGTTTTTATTTAATTATATTCGATATTTCAGTTTGGTAGAGTTTTCTATTATTTTATTTAGGATTTTTATATTTAGTGCAATTTTGCTCGTTTGTTTCTTTTTATAGAGGGTAATGCAATGTATTTTCGTTCGAGTTAGTTTCTTCTTTTATCGTTTGTATTCAGTTAAGAAGATTCCGCTGTGTGAATGAAGTTCGTTCACTTTAATAAACATTATGTTAGGTCAGTATCATACTTTGATCTGGAAGTGTCAGCTCGTATTGCTATCTGGATATCAGGTTCGTGCGACCTTGACTATGTAGAAGTAAGCATTTCCGCTCGTTCTGTACAGCGAATGCTCACTTTTAAGCTCTGTTTTAATTAACATGGGGTTTCCTTTTGATTTTTTTGCGATTGGAGTTTTGCATTTAAAATTATGGCTTTTAGTTATGACCTCTCGTAGTCAGGAGCTTATATAGATTTTTTTTCATTTTTTGTTGGTACAATGTGAATATTGCGATAATTCACTCCTGACCCCCCCCCCTTTTTTTTGGTAATTTTGAATTGGATTATAGTATGACGTTTATGCTATTGCACCCATTTGCAATTGTATGCTTAGTAGAGTTCGATACTCCCTAGTTTGAGAGGATTTTGAAGGGATTCTTTGTTTTGTTGGTGCTTTCTGGAGTAGTATACCATTAAATTCCTTTGTCTTTTGTCTTTGTGTTACGTTTTACGGGTTCGTTACTCATTTACGGTATAGAGTACGCCCAATTTTGTGTAAAGGACCTATGTGGACCGTTAAGGAGTGCGTTTAGCCCAGGGTACCATGTCCTAAACTTGTCTTTATTTTATTATTATTCCTTCAAGCATGTCCCCATGTTGTTTTGCTAGCCAAGTAGTTGTGCATGCACTATTTTCGTTATTTTGTGTTTTTGTTTCGGTAGGGCAGAGAGTGCCACCGTATGAGGTTTTCCCATGGTATGATGTGCGGTTTCTCGTACCATGAAGGGCTAGCTTGATGTATGTTGTAGAGTTGATAATTAATAATAAGCAGAAGATGCGAACACGAGTATAGTTGACAATAAGTGTTTAACACGAACATATACAAGTACTATTTACGATAATAAGAAGAGTTAGGGGATATATTTTGTGTTGATGTTTGAAGAAATAATGGGAAAGTTAATGGTATACGTTGAAGTTTAAATTGTTTTATTTTGACGATTATTTGGTTTTAAAATATTTTGTTGAGGTCATACATATATTTAACTATCACATTTATAGTCATATTGATTTGTGACTGTCTTTACATACCTTGATTCACATGAGTTATATACTTGTACTTATGTTATAATGATAGATTACCCTGAGTTGAGTGTTTAACATCACAATTTTCTTTTTTCCCTGACATGACCTTTTAGTTATTTCGAATTTACTGGTAACTTCGATCTGGACGCCCTTGTCAGGAAGAGTAGCTAACTTTCTGGCATAGGACCTTATTATTCTCGATTGTGACGGTTGTGTTTATTTGAGATTTTTTACCCGACTTTGAGATGTAAGGTATATAACCAGGTATGTTGATAGTTTGTTTGATTTTCGCTTTCGATTTATTATCATGAATTTTAAGGTTTTTTTGAAATTCGAGATTGAATTTAGTGAATTTATGTAATGTTAAAATTTATCTTGAACTTTTAAATTTTTTTTTTTCTGTTCTAATGCAAATTCAGATAATTTGGTAAAACTAGTTTTGATAAATAATTCTTGCTGACCTACATAATGTTTGATCTTTCAGTCTAATTGTTATAAACCCTGTTAAAGAAAAATTGAGAAATTACGTTTTGGTGGTTGCCTGTGTTTTGGGTTTAATTACTTTTGATCGGCGAATGGTGGGCGCCGATATCAACAAAACCTGCCCCGAAGCCCACTTTGTTTCAAGTAAATGTGAAACAAATTATACACCGTTTCAAAAAGTAATTAAATCTTAAACCCTTCTTTGTTGTCCAACCTTTAGTTTTTTTTTTTTTCCCTTTCACATCAACCTTTTTAAATTTTTTGAGGAAAGCTTTGTTCGAATTTTACTTATTTATTTTATTTTGTTTTGTTGTATTGTGTTTCTTCTTTCAGGTACTTCAAGTTAAGGACTTAGTGGTTGTGAACCTATTGGTTGGTTCCTTGAGCTAGTGACCCAGTTTATCGTGTTTATTATTGTTTTTTATATTACTAGGTCACTTAGTTTATCTTTTTTGCCAGACTAGATGTCCTTGGTTCGATTCCACCTACACTTCATCATGGTTATATTGTTGCCTATATCTGCTAAATTTTTCATTTTGAATTTAAAATTATTTGATAATATTTCTTCAGGTAGCTTAACCTACATTCCCGCTTCCCTAAAAAGCAACTTTACGAACTGGAAGCCCTAGTCTCAGTGTTGTGTTATTGTGTTTTCGTGTGTAATTGGAACCTTAGTGTGACAGTGCTAGTTTACTTTATTTACTAATTGGAAACTGGATTGTGGACTCACCTCTGCTTTTTTTTCTTCATTTAGTTTTTTTCATCGAGTGTTACTACCACTTCACGCACCTACTAAGTTAACAACTGAAGAACGTGTTATGATACAGAGGAAATGTTACCTGCCTCATGCGTGTGTTGGTCATTGCAGTTAGCCAGCAGTGACATGCCTCCTCCATCTATTGGTGTTTTTGCGGAACTACCAGCTTCATCTGTCATTGGTACTGTGGTAAGGAATCTTTTCCTTGCAGCATCCCTTACCACTTGGGACTTATCGCATCTTTTTTCTTTCCACCTTTCACAGATGGTCATCGCCGCCGAAACGTCGTTGCTTCTCCAAGGTTTCGAAGCCCGACGATTCGTCTCTTTTTGGAGGTGGGTGATGTAACGGGATATGAAGGCCTGTCCACCAGCCTTCCCGAGAATTCATCTATTCTTTGGAAATGCTGCAGTCATCGCCCTTGGGAGTTCGTCGCCTGGCAGATGTCAACAACATCAGACCACGTCGCCCGATATCAGCTTCAGTCATTAAAATTGAAAACTGTTTGCTTACTACAAGGAAGCTCCTTGTATGTATCTTGTACAATAAACAGTGGTAGCAACCTTCAGAACCTTAACCTTTAACAGTCTCATCCGCGTTTGCTATTTTCCGTACTTCTGGTTTGATCAGCTGCTTTCTCAATAAGTTTGTTTCCACTGGACTCTCATAGTCATGCCTTATTGTCGTTCAATGGACGCTCCGAACATTTACCCAGGGTCTGTGACACAACTAGGAAGCATCTCTACAGAGTAAGTATGTGTCGTCAGGAAAAAGTTCTTTCCTTCCTGCCTTGGTACAAGAAATTCTCGACGACGTTTGCATCCCGGAACGGACTTTGGAGAAGTCACGCTGTGTCATCGATAGGAGTGCAGGTGCACTCGAAATGTGTCTATCTGGGGTAATGAACGGGGCCATGACTGCGTGGAAATTTCGATCTGTTCTTCCGCATGACGTCAGAGAGGCAGTCGGAACAAATAGACTTGAGAAAGCTTGATCTTGGTCAGTTTTAGCCCGGTCATTTGGCTTGGTCATTTTGCGGACCGACTTGCTGAGAGGAGACCAGTCGATGGTAACTTAACCGCAGTACTACTTCACCGAAGGTCCGCTTGGCTTACCGAAGAACTTCAGACCATCCTCAGAAGGACCAGACACCGGCCTGCTCATCTTGTTATTGTGGGTGAGACTGAATCTTAGTTGCTATTCCCTTGCTCTACCATCTATCCCTTCACACACCTTAAGCTACCATTCTCTAATTTGAAAACCGTTCTTTTATTTGTTTTATATTTGCTCTACCATTGCCCAGTTGCTTTAGCCCTCTCGAGCTACGCAACCCCCCATTCTTCACTTTGTGTTACAATATGAAAGTGTATGTATGTGTGTGTTTCGACATAATTCTGATATGTCTAGAGCAATTTTAACCATATTTCTTACAATCTGGAAAAGAGTACTGTCGGGATATATATCAAAAATGCTAGAAAAGGATCGATATTAGTATCGAATCCATAGTTTCGTGGTCGCTTAGGTAAACAGTTCTACTTTCAATTCAAGTCCAATTAAGCTCCCATTAGCACTCAGAGTGGTTACGTAGCGACAAAAAAAAAATATTGAAATCAACTAATATTAGAGTCGAAGCGTAAGTTTTCAGTGCCGCATTTCCCATTAGTCCAACTAGGCCCGTGCCCAGAGGGCAACATATTTGAAGAGCGCAAAGTTTAAAATTTTATTTTTTTTCGTATGAAAAATTTTTAAAAAATCGAGAGCAAATATACTATTCCATGAGCAGTCCTCTTTTACTATTCTAATAAATTTAATGATAGCGTAAGAAATCTGAAAATAATTCAGAACATGTTTTCCATTTATTTTTTGTTACGTAATTGTAGCTCTAGCATCTAGTGAGTGGTATTTAACTGTAATAAATTCACTAATTAAGCATATTCGAATTAAGTTTTATTTGTAAGTTAGGGATCAAGGGACGGAGAAATGTGTAGTTATTGGGGTTGCCGAGAGCAAAAGTGCGTAGGGATGCCGAGCTTCTAAATGCAGCACTGTTCGCTAAATTAATTGGTAGAAATTTTAATGCCATTTAAGACCAAATTTAGTCCTAGCAGTGGCAGTATCCGTTTCCTGTCCTAGGAGGAATGAAAGGGACTGACATCAAAATTATAAAAAAAAAAGACCTACATAGTGTCGAATCTATAATTTTGGGGGTCTCTTAGGTAAAGATTGGAACTTCAGATGCCATGTAAGTTAAGCCCTCATTAACACAATGAAGGAGTTTGTGAAATTTGTGACAGGTAGAAATAATTGAAAATAACCAATGTTAGTATACAACCCATATCTTCCGTGGTCGCCAAGTTCATTGGGAGCAGTTCTGATGACCTTTAAGTTCAACTTCTAGTAAGAGTAAGATCCCCCAGCACATCTAATAAGGAGAGCGTAGTTCTGGAATGTCTGGGACAACCTTTACCAAACTTGGGGGACATATTACTTTCAATTTAAGAAGAAAATATTGTAGTCGTATGAAGTTATGGAAGTTGGGAGGTGTGACATGTAAAAATAATGTAAAACGACTGATCTTAGTGTTTTATCCATAATTTTCTCGGTCGTTGAGATGGATAGTGATGCTCCCAATGGAGGTTACATCCAAATTCATCCCCATCTTCACAGGATGATGGCCTGGGAGACCTAAAAATAAAATCTCAAAAATTACTTAAATATTTGTCGAATTCATAGTTTTCGGGGTGAGAAAGCGTTTCTAATAACTTTGGAAGGTAATTTGTACCCACGTCAAGATGGGCTTTTTAATCATATCAATTTCTCACCTTAAGAAGAAATTACCATTACAATTATGATATTAAGCCAACCTTCGCAATCGATGAAAAAATTATGTGGATGTATGTTTCGTCTTTTAAATGAAACAAGACATGTTAAAATCAAAGATGGAGTGGGTCAGTGGGTCGGTTGGTAAGTGGGTGAAATGGGTCAAGATTTGTGAGTGGATTAGTGGATCGTGGGTCAAAAGGACGTGACCTACTGCGAAACACCACTCACCGTGACTCACACTGGCCCACCCGGTGACCACCCTTTTAGTCCAAAGATATTTGTCCAAAGAACATTTCGTCCAGAGACATTTAATCCAAAGACATTTGGTCCAAAGGACAATTCCTCCAAATGACATTTCGTCCAAAATACAATTGGTCCAAAGGACATTTCGTCCAGGGATGTTTAGTTCAAAGCACATTTCGTCCAAATAACATTTGGTCCGGTAACGCTTGGGGGTCAAGGGTTTGTTTCTATTAGAAGAGTAAAAGTGATTCATATAACATTATGACTCAGTAGCTTCTTATTTCTAAAGGAAATTTGAAATAGAGATTTATTCCGCAATTTTCATTTTGATAGAACAAATAATGCTGAGATATTCAGAAAAACGTAAACGCCTGAAAACAACATGGCCGAACAACAGGAGTGAGGGAAAGGTTGTAGTGTGAAGTATGTTGCTGTAATAACTGCTAACATGACATCTAAAATTTTCATGTTGTGAATGAAATAGTTCTAAAATAAGTACCGGTAACTAAAATTAATGGAGTTTAAATTTGAGTAAGTTAAATATTAGGTATTCAAACCCTTGTGTTAGAAAAGTGAAAAATTATGTGTCAAGTATCTTTGAAGAAATACTGAAAATAGAAAAATACACATGTGTGAAATATATTCTTAGTGTCCAAAGATAATACTCTTAAACAGTCGCACTCTTGGCTGCAACATTGTGAAAAGTGATTGACAAATATAAGATGAAAGTTGGAACATTTCGTGTAGAATATACGTATCTTTTCAGGTTAACCACAAGTCTGGTTTCTATTTGTAGACAATTGATAGTGTGTAACTTCGGCAGACGTTTCTACACAATTAGTGAGTTGTATGACAAACCAGAATTGTTAACTTGTCTTGTATTTTTATTTCAGCGTTACTCCTTATGCAAATATAGTATATACTTTTGCTTTCATATTAATTTTCTCGGTACAGCACAATATATTTAAGATATCCATTGCAAAGTCTCAAACCAAAACAAGATTCACATGACCATGCGGAGGCAATGTTGTCCGCAAATGAAGAGAGAGTGTGCTCTTCAAAGGGTTGTTTATCATTTTGAGAGGTGAATTCCTTAACCAACGAAGCTACAACTGTATTTCTGCGAAGCTAAAACTGTATTTTTGTAAAATTATTAATGAAAGCAAAGAAAGGTGGCCATTTAGTTTTCAGGCGTTTACGTTTTTTCTGAATATCTCAACATATATTTGTTTTATCGAAAAGAAAATTGCGGAATAAATCTCTATTTCAAAATTTCTTTTAGAAATAAGAAGCTACACAAGTAACACTTCCCAAGTGTAACACTCCAATTTTGATAAAAATTTTGGCAGGCAGATACTACACATAAAATAAGTATATACGTGTTTTTTTATTTTCTGCGGAAAAACGGTTTTAGGGGGCAAAAGCCCCCACCCAAAATTTTGAAAGTTGTCGCCCGAAAGGCAAAAAGAAGTGGACCGAAGTGAATGAAATTGTATGTAGATATTGGATACGTAAAATGAGGCCATTCGTGTTTCACAAGTGTCTCCATCTGATTTCTTCAAATTTGGCAGATCAACAAGCACAAACAGTATAGTGTATTTTATAGCATTTCAGGAGGCACCTTTAACCCTTATAATGTTTTTCCGCATAAACAAAAACACGTGACGATTAATTTCCTGTTTGCTGTTGACGTGCCAAATTTGAAGCAAAACGGATAGGGATACTTCAGAAACACGAAAGACCTTATTTTACATAGGGTCTCTAAAATGTCCACCCACAATTTCATTTGCTTTGGTCCACTACTTCCTGCGCTATTACGGTAATATTTACTTTTTTTCGGAGAAGGCCTAGGCCCCAACACTGTTTTCCGCACAAATTAAAACACGTTTCGTTTATTGTTTTGCGAATTGTCCCTATACGAAGTTTCGTTGCAATTCTCTATACTCTTTAAGAACCTCTGACGTATAATTATTTGCACTTTTGACATTTCGTAATCAACAGTTTAAAAGGTCCGTGATATACGCAACCGTTTTTTAAAGGAAAATACGAAACCCAATTACCTCAATTTACGTCTACAATATCTGTGCACAGTTTCATTCAATTCTGTACACTTCTTCTTGCCTTTTAGGCCTCAAATTTCAAAATTTTTGGTGGTGGTGGAGGATTTTGCCCTTAAAACCGTTTTTCCTCAGAAAATAAACTCGCATTCGTTTATTTTTTGCGTATTGTCCCTACATAATATGTCGTTCCAATTCTTCATGTCCTTTAAGCACTTCTGACATACTGTTATTCGTACTTTTGATGTTTCACGATCAAAGTTTTGTAGGGGTCTGTGTCCCACCCAAACCTTTTTCTTTTTTTCAGGAAAATACGAAACCAGCATTCCCTCATTTTATGTCTACAATATCTCTGCACAATTTCATTCACTTTGGTTCATTTCTTGTGACCTTTCGGGCCTCAAGTTTCAAACTTTTGGATGGGGTCTTTTGCCCCTTAAAACCGTTCTTTCGCAGAAAATAAAAAAAACGTATTTATTTATTTTTGCGTATTGTCCCTACTCAAAGTTTCGTTGCAATTCTTCATGTTCTTTACACACATCTGACATAATGTTGTTAGTACTTTTGATATTTCATGATCAAAGGTTTGTAGGGGTCTGTGCCCCACGTAACCATTTTTTCCAGGAAAATACGAAACACGTATTCCCTCATTTTACGTCTGCAATATCTGTGCACAATTTCGTTCACTTCGGTCCACCTCATCTTGCCTTTCGGGCGACAACTTTCAAAATTTTGAGTAGGGGCTTTTGCCCCCCTAAAACCACTTTTCCGCAGAAAAACATGTATTCGTTTATTTTGAGTGTAGTATCTACCTGCCTATTTTTTTTTCAAAATCGGAGTGTTACACTTGGGAGGTATTACTTGTGAGTCATAATGTTATATGCATCACTTTTACTCTTCTAATAGAAGCAAACCCTTGACCCCCAAGCGTTACCGGACCAAATGTTCTTTGGACGAAATGTGCTTTGAACTAAACATCCCTGGATGAAATGTCCCTTGGACCAATTGTCTTTTGGACGAAATGCCCTTTGGACCAAATATTTTTTGGACCAATTGTGTTTTGGACCCCAACTACCCACCGTCCCATTCTGTTCTGCGCATTGTAGACAGCATCTTCTGAACACTGGTGAGCTTGTCTACATTTTACTTTCAATATCTCAATTTTTCTTCTTCTGAATCTCCATTTCTAATGAAAAAAGCTCAGGCATTTTTGGATTTTGATATTTGCAATTGTAAGAGTGGCAATAGCAATAGGAGTTCAATTTTGAGATACAGCTTGTGAGCTTTTAGAGGAGCTAACTGCTGGAAAAAAAAATTGAATCACCTGTAATATATGAATTATTATACCTAGTATAAAAATCTGAAAGTAACTATGTCTGCGTGATTATCAAGGTCAAATTGCAAAGTCAAATGAAATGACATTTGGTATATAATCAGGCCCCAATCCCAACTGGGAAGTTATCATACGCATGTCACTTTCATTATAACACATATCCTTAGTGTGGAGTAGGTGTCCGAATTTTTGCGAAAAACTGAGTATCTTACAAGCCGTTCAACTTAGAGAGCTTAAATTCAGTATATAACTCTTTACTAAAAATAAACAGAACGTGTCCTGGCATTTTTAAAAATGTGTTTTATGAGCGGGGGGGGGATTTTCTATATATTGGAAATTAGTAGTGGGTTGATTTGTAAAAATTATCGAAAACTATTGATATTAGTTGAAAAACTAATTGAGGAATGAAAACTACAGTCCTTTGCATTTTATACCCACTGCTTTCTAATATAATAATTGCTGAAGCTGGTGTTTAATATATGGATCGCTCAGAGCATAAGGCAATCATACCATAAAGTTGTGAGAAAAATAGACATAACATTTGTATTCCAAGCTTAGTTTCATGAGCATTTTAAATTAGTACGGCATGCTTAATTATATGGAAAACTAGTTTTTCTTTCTTTTCTTCTTACGTTGGTCTACTTTATCTTGATTTGATACTTTCAAATTTCATCCTTTTTCTACTGAAATGTATATGTAAGCCAAGAAAGAAATAATTATATATGATAAATTTAAATTCATCTTAATTTGGAAGATGAGAAACACCTTACCATTGTATATCGTAAAGTTCAGATCCACCGGTATTTTAACATAGCGGTGCTTGAGCGATTGACGGTAGGAATTCAAACTCCGATAAGTAAAAATTTCACAGTCTTGTTTTAACTTATTTCAAGTGTAACCTCTTTAGTCAATGGAGAGAAGGACGTGGATCATGGGTCAGAGTCGATTACGTTGGTGGGTCGGAGTTGGTCACAATGGTTCAGAGTGGTTCATAGTTGGTTGTGGGTCAATTCTGTATTCTACCATTAATTTCATAATTCGCAATCACCCTGTCCTTTAGCTTAAAGACACAATTGTGGAACGTAGAATTTAATATTAGTGATGTAATAAACCCATAATGGGTCGCTTCTTGTTTTACCTTGGTGCATTATACTTTTGCAATGGTAAGACAAGTGTTTACCTCTTCTGGGTAGTTTCACAGTTTCACATTTGTAGAGGTGGTCAAGGAGTTTTCAATGAAGGATTTATTACCATCTTGAACGCTCGCTATTTTGCACAAGTTAGCATAAAGACTCGGGACTCTTGCCATTTTTTTTAAATTTTAGTAATACTTTTAAATGACATACTACTTGATTTCCCTTACCATTTTCAAATTTTGAGTTGCACCCCTCCTGAGACTCACCGGGGAACTTTGGGACAAATCTTTTTCCTCGACACGGGGTACCTTTGAAATTATAAAATACATGTTTTCCGGTGTTGACATCTGTTTCATCGTTTCAGACTTTTATTAGTGTCAACGGGCTTCATGGATACCATGCTTCTTTATTCTCTTAGTTTTCAGATACAAGCCCCCATGTCGTAAGCGTCAGTGGACCACCGATGCGCAACTGGCGACATTTCGCCAAAAGTTGGTGATCCCGCAGCTACGATCCGTGGTGGTTCCACTTCGGTTTTGAAAATTATACTACCAGCGGCAGAGACTCAACGAAACGCCAACGAACCACAAAATTTCTCCCCCAAAATATGTTAAATCGCCCATATGCTTGATTTGTTTATATTTAGGTGAGTGTAAAAACACTAGGGGGAAAAAAGCAAGTATCCCAAGGTGGGCGCGAACCTTCAACCTTAAGTTTACTTGCCGCATATTCTTCTCACTTCGCCACGGAAACGATGAAGAAAATCTCGCTTGTAGAAAGATAAATTATTGAGGTCTTAATTTAGCCAATCAAACAAATCCCTCTATCTCGTGTTCTGTGAGATGGAACTGTGAACCGTTTCGAGATTTATTGCTTTCTGGTGGGGTACTATCATGTACAAAATTTGAGAAAATCGCCTACGCGTACCTTCGGAAACTCTGCTCTTTAGTGCAATGTTGACAAGAGATGGTGTGGGTCAATGAAACCTTGATCCACAAAATACTGACACACTACACATCGTGACCCACAATGACTCAACACCCAACGTGACCCATTCACCCACCATGACCCACTCTGACCCACCACCACTATAAACAACTCTGAACCATTGTGACCAACTCCGACCCACTAAAATGCATCGTCATTAAGTTTCATCCATTATCCACGCCATCCTCTCTACTGACTTAAGAGGTTATATTTGTAATAAACCAATTTTTTCCAGTAGTTAGCTCCTCTAAAAACTCATAGCCTGCATCTCAAAAGCCAAGCAGTAAGTCCTATTGCCATTGTTACAACTGGAAATATCAAAATCCAAAAGAGCCTGAACTTCTTTCTTCATTACAACCAAATGAAAAAAAGAAGAAAAATAGAGGTCTTGAAAGTAAAACGTAGACAAAGTTGTCAGTGTTCAGAAAATGCTATCTAGAAGGCACTGAGCAGAATGGGTTGGTGGGTCAATGGGTCAGTGTGAGTCACAGTGATGGTGTTTCGCAGTGGGTCACGCCTTGCTGACCTACGATCCACTAACCCACTCATAAATCTTGACCCATTTGACCCACCGACCAACTCAATCTCTGATTTTACATTTAGTATATCATTTAAAAGACGAAACATACATCTACACAATTTTTTCTCGATTGCGAAGGCTAGCTTGATACATATACTAGTTGAGATGGTAATTTATTCTTAAGGTGAGAAATTGATATGATTAAAGAGCCCATCTTGAAGTGGTTACAAACTACATTCCAAAGTTATTAGAAACGCTTTTGCAACCCCAGAAAACTATTACTTCGACAAATATTTAAGTAAGTTTTTACATTTTATTAATCATATCTCCAAGCCCCTCATCCTGTAAAGATGGGAATGAATTTGGATATAACGCCATTGAGTGCCTCACTACTCATCTCAACGACCGAGAAAACAATGGATAACACTCTACAATCAGTCATTTTACACTATTTTTACATGCCACTCTTCCCAACTTCAATCCCTTGAGGTATCTGAATTCCACAATATTTTTTTTCCTTAGATTGAAAGTAATATGTCTCCCATGTTAAGTAAAAGTTGCTCCAGACATTCCGGAGTTTCGCTGGAATATACACGTATACATACATCAAAACATTTAGAGCTGTGTGAGCAATGCTTTTGATGTTGCTCCTGTAAATTCAAAATCCAGGAGGCATAGTCGCTCATACCAAAACGTGGCATTAAATGACATTGTGTTTGTAACAGTGTCACGAACTCAAACTATGGATTTGACACTAATCTCAGTCACTTGAGACATTTTATTTTTCATTCTTTATCGCCCGCCATAATAATGGGTTTTGAATCAATTGAATTGATTTTGAGTTTAACGTCCCGTCAGCACTGAGGCTATATGAGACGTAGACCTACTAATTAACGCGAACTACATGAGCTCTCGCTGGGGGCCAAACCTGGGTCTCCCACACCGAAAGTGTGTACGATATACGCTTAACCACAAAGGAGCTTTACGATGAGAGTTAAATTTGGACTTTAACGCTTTCGGAGTTGTAATTATTAATATCAGCAACAACGAGAACTATGGATTCGGCACTAATATCGATCGCTTTTACTTTATATATATAGGCGGAGAGAAAGGGACCACATCCATATACAAAAGCATTGCAGATTATTAAACTGAAATCCTTTGGAAAGAAATCCTATTCTGCCTTCTTTCTCGAGTATAAACAAGTCTCTAAGACATGACTTAGTGTTCGTAAATTTCCTGTTTACATAGTTTTGGGGATCGGGAGTTTTGTGTCTGTAACGAAGATTGGAGTTTGTATAATAATTTCTGTTTATACCCGAATAGTCTCTTTACCTTTCAGAAAGCGTAAATAACTTGCTGCAATGAAAAAATTCAGAAGTAACTTCCGATGACAAATAGCTCCAAATAAATACACTACATAATTTATTCATTGCGATGATATTATTTTCTTAATTTGTATTTAACATTCACATATATCATAGAATTCCAACGTACTGTGAACACCTGTTATATTTTAAACATAATAATCACTATGTTCTGCAATGATTATATGTTATATATATACAACTGACGTATTTTAATGTAATTATTTTATATAATTTTTCATGCATTGAGGAAAATAGAATTTCATAAAAAAATATTGACTCAGGTTGGAATCGATCCCTCCACCTTACGATTTGAAATCCTACGGCGTACCACTGAGCTAACACAAGCGCTCCACGAATAATACTTCTAGCGATATATAGCGGTATTTAAGATAATAATTACATTCATATAAACTGCAAACGCTGTTTTTGTTCTACTTTGACTTTTATTTTAGTACTCAGGAGAAAATAATGTTCTATGTCTTAACTTTCACCATTCTTTTACATATGGAAAGATTCGTTTACGTATCTAAATATTCCATTAAGTATGGAGAGCAAAATGACAAACAAGCATGTGCTGGAGTTAATACAGTTTCAAAATATTGTATCATTAAGTATTTCAATCAATGTTGCTTTTTTTATATATAATTGGTAACAAGTCTTATTATATTTAATAGAAGAAAAACACATCTGCAAGATTTTTCCCGATTGCAAAGGTTGGCTTCGAGGTTCGAACCTGGTTTACTTTTTCCCGAAGATACCCGAAGTTGGACTTAGAAAATTTTTGCCTCGAAACAGCAATAAAGAATGCGCTCAACCTTTTTGAGACAAGGTGTACAAAGGACATTTTGTACAAAAGGCATTTCTTCGAAAGTCATATGGTCCGAATCACATTTCCTCCAAAGAACAATTGGTCCAAAAAATCATTTGTCCAAGGGAAATTTCGTCCAAAAGACAATTAGTCCAAAGGATACTTTCTCTGAAGAACAATTGGTACAAAAACGTTTTGTACAAATACACTTCGCCCAAAGGGATCCAACGGACAATTTCATAGTAGGACATTTCGTCCACAAGGCATTTGTTCCCAACAACATTTCGTAGAAAACACAATTGGTCCAAAGGACATTTCGTACAAAAGACAATTGATCCAAACAACATTTCGTCTAAAGATATTTGCTTAAAACGACATATAGTCCAAAAGACAATTGGTCCAAAGCACATTTCGATCAAAATACCATTGGTCCAAAGTATATTTGGTCAAATGACTAATTGGTTCAAAGGACATTTTGTACAAAGGACAATTGGTCCAATGAACATTTCGTCAAAGACATTTCCTTCAAAGTCAAATAGTCTACAGGATATTTCATCGAAACACATTTTGTCCTAAAGGCAATTTGTCGAAAGGTCATTTTCTCCAAGAGAAAATTGGTCCAAAAGATATTTTGTCAAAGGCATTTGGTCCAAATGACATATCGTCCAAAAGACAACTGGTCCAAAGGACATTTCGTACAAAAGGCAATTGGCCCAAAAACATTTCGTTGAAAGGCATTTGGTCCAAAGTACCTTTTTTCCAAAAGACAATTGATCCAAAGGACATTTCGTACAAAATACAATTGGCCCAAACAACATTTCGTAGAAAGATATGTGGTCCAAAGGACATTTTGTCCTAAAGGCAATTGGTCCAAAGGTCATTTTGTCCAAAGGAAAATTGGTCCTAAAGACAAATGGTCCTAAGGACGTTCCGTATCAAAGATATTTGTTCCAAAGGACATTTTGTCCAGAAAGACAATTGGTCCAAAGGACATTTCGTACAAAGACATATCGTCCAAAGCCATTTCGTGCAAAAGGTAATTGGTGCAAAGGACATTTCATTCAGAAACATGTGGATTTAAAGACAATTGGTCCAAAGGTCATTTTGTAAAAAAGACAACTGTTCCAAAGGACATTTCGCCCAGAAGATATTTGGTCCAAATAGCATTACGTCCAAAAGACAATTAGTTCAAAGAACATTTGCTTCAAAAGACAATTGGTCGAAAAGACAATTGGTGCAAAGGACATTTCGTACAAAATACAATTGGTCTAAAAACATTTTGTCCAAAGACATTTGGTCCAAAGGACTTTTTGGACGGAAGAAAATTAGTCCAAAGAACATATCGTCCAAACACATTTCGTTAGAAAAGACAATACGTTTAAAGGCCACTTCATTCAAACATATTTTTTTAAATTAATGGTCCTAAGGTCATTTTGTGTAAATAGAATTCGTCCAAACGACAAATTGTCCAAATAACATTGGGTCCAAAAGTCATTTGTACCAAAGGACATTTCGTCCAAAAGACAATTTGTCCAAAGAACAATTCGTCCAAAAGAAAATAAGTCCAAAGGTCATTTTGTCCAAAAGACAATTGATCCAAAAGACATTTCGTCCAAAGGCATTTGGTCGAAATGACATTTCGACCAAAATACAATTAAACCAAAGAACATTTTGTCGAATTACATTTCGTCCAAAAGACATTTGTTCCAGAGGACCTTTCGTTCAAAAGACAATTTGTCCAAATGACAATTCGTCCAAAAGACAACTGGTCGAAAGAACATTTTGTCCAAAGGACAATTGGTCCAAAGAGTATTTCGTCCAAAAAAAAAACATTTGGACCAAACCACATTTCGTCCAAAAGCAATTGGTCAAAGGGACATTTCGTCTGAAGCCCAATTGGTAGAAAGAACATTTCGTATAAATGACATTTCGTCAAAGGGCATTTGGTCCAAAGTACATTTTTCTAAAGGACAAGTAGTAACAAGGACATTTCGTCCAGAAGACATTTGTTCCAAAAGAAATTTCGTCCAAAAGACATTTGGTACAAAGGACATTTCGTCCCAAAGACAATTGGTCCATAGGGCATTTTGTACAAAAGACAATTGGTTCCAAGGACACTTCGTCCAAAGGAATTTGGTGCAAAGTACATATCGTCCAAAACACAATATGTCCAAAGGACATTTCGCTCAAAAGAAAATTCGAACAATGGACATTTCGTCTAAAGACAATTAGTCGAAATGGCATTTTGTGAAGAAGACAATTTGTCCGAAGGACATTTCAAACAACACATTTTGCCCTAAAGACTATTTGTCCAAAATAATTTTGTCCAAAGGAGAATTGGTCCAAAGGACAAATAGTATTAAGGACATTTCCTCCAAAAGACATTTGGTCCAAAGGACATTTCATCTAAAGATATTTAATCCGAAAGACAATTAGTCTGAAGGACATTTCGTTAAAATAATAATTGGTCCAAAGACCATTTCGTTCAAAAGACAATTGGTCCTAAAAATTTCGTCAAAAAAATTATTGCTAATCAGTCCAAAGGAACATTTCGTCCAAAGCACAATTGCTACAAAGAACTTTTCGTATAAAAGACATTTCGTCTAAAGACATTTGGGCCCAAGTACATTTTTTCTAAAAGACAAGTAGTAACAAGGACATTTCGTCCAGAAGACATTTGTCCCAATGGATATTTCGTCCAAAAGACGTTTCGTAAAAAGGTAATTAGTCTAAATTATATTTCATCCAAACACATTATGTCCTAAAGACAAATGGTCCAAACTTCATTTTATCCAAAAGTATAATTGGTCCAAAGGACATTTCGTACAAAGACATTTGTTCCAAAGGACATTTCGTCCAAAAGACAATTTGTCCAAAGGTTATTTGGAACAAAAACAATTGGTCTAAACGACATTTTGTACTCACATTTGGTCCAAAAGACAGTTTGTCCAGAAGAGAATTGATCGAAATGACATTTCGTACAAAAAGCAAATTGGTCCGAAGGTTATTTTTTCCAATGGACAATTGGTCCAAAGGACATTTCGTCCAATATCATTTGGTCCAAATGACATTTCGTCTAAATGATAGTTAGTCCAAAGAACATTTCGTCCTAAGACATTTCGCTGAAAACACAATTGGTCCAAAGGACAGTTCATTCAGAAACATTAGGGTTTAAAGACAATTGATGCAAAGGTCATTTTGCCCAAAGGCAATTGTTTCAAAGGACATCTAGTCAAAAAATACATTTGGTTCAAAACACATTTCGAAGAACCGATAATTGTTCCAAAGGACATTTTGTCCAAAGGACAATTGGTCAGAAGTACATTTCATCCAGAGAATGTTTGTTTCAAATTACATTTCGTCCAAAAGACAATTTATTCAAAGGATATTTCATCCAAAAACGTATGGTCCAAATTAAAATTGGTCGAATTTGATGTTGTCCAAAGGTCCAAAGCAGAAATGGTCCAAACGACTTTCCGTCCAAAAGACATTTGCTGAAAGCACATTTTGTCCAAAAACAATTGGTCCATAGGGCATTTAGTAGAAAAGACAATTGGTTCCAAGGACACTTCGTCCAAAGGAATTTGGTCCGAAGGACATTTTGTCTAAAGGACAATTGGTCCCATGGACATTTCGTCCAAAGAAATTTGGTTTAAAGGGCATTTCGTCCAAAGACATTTGGTACAAAGGGCATTTTGTCCAAAAGACAATTAGTCCAATGGACATTATTTCCAGGAATGTTTAGTTCAATGCACATTTTGTCCAAATGACATTTGTTCCGGTAACACTGGGGTGTCCGAGGTTTGTTTCTATTACAATTGTAAAACAAGTTATGTCTATAACATTGACTCAGTTACCACTCTTTTCGTAGAAGATATTACCGACAAAGGACATTTCGTCCAGAAAGACATTCATTTTTGGGATATTTCGTCCAGAAAGACATTTGTTTTAGGGTCATTTCATCCATAGGGCAATTCGTCCCAACAACTTTTCGTACAAAAGACAATTAGTCCAAAGAACATTTCGTCCAAAAGAAAATTAGTCAAAAAAAACATTTCATCCAAAAACATTTTGTCCTAAAGACAATTGGTCAGAAGGACATTTCGTCCTGAAGATATTTTTCCTGAGGATATTTCGTCCAAAAGACAATTGGTCCAAAGAAAATTTTGTCGGAAACACAATTGGTCCATAGGTAATTTCGACTTAACAGATTTGATCAAAATGACATTTCGTCCTAAAGACAATTGGTCCAAATAATATTTGGTGCAAAGCAATTTGGTTCGAAAGACATTTCGTCCAGAACACAATGGTCCAATAACATTTCGTCTAAAGACATTTGTTCCAAACGACATTTCGTCCTAAAGACAATTGGTTCAAAGGACATTTTGCCCAAAAGACAATTGGTCTAAAAGACACTTCGTACAAAAGACAAGTGGTCGAAAGGATATTTCGTCTAAAGGCATTTGGTCCAAATGACATTTCGTCCAAAAGACATTGGTCCAAAGAACCTTTTGTCCGAAAGACTATTGGTCTAAAGGACATTTCATCTAAAGAAATTTAATTCGAAAAACAATTGGTCTCAAGGCCATTTCGACTGAAAGACAATTGGTCCAAAGGAAATTTCCTCCAAAAAGCAACTGGTACAAAGATCATTTCGTCCAAATAACATTTCGCACAAAAGACTATTTGTAATAGCTCCAAGTGATAATTCGTCCAAAGACATTTGATTCAAAGTGAATTCCGTCCAAAATACAATATGTGCAAAGGATATTTCGCTCCAAAACAATTGGACCAAAGGACATTTTGTCCAAAGGACAAATGGTATAAAAAGATATTTCGTTCAAAAACATTTGGTCCAAAGCACATTTAATCCAAAGGACATTTCGCACAAAAGACTATTTGCAATAGCTCCAAAGGATATTTGGTCCAAAGACATTTGGTTCAAAGGGCATTTCGACCAAAAGACAACATGTTCAATGGACATCTCGTTCAAAAGACAATTGTACCAATAGTCATTTTATACAAGTGTAATTGGTCCGAATAATATTTCGACCAAAAAACAATTAGTCAAAACAACATTTCGCCCAGAGATATTTCGTCGAAAGACATTTGGCCCAAAGCATATTTCGTCCAAAAACATTTACTCCAAAGGACATTTCGTCTGAAGGACAATTAGTACAATGCACATTTTGTTTAAAGTCCAATGGTATTTGGTCCAAAAAACAAATGGTTACTAGGACATTTCGTCCACAAGACATTTATTCCAAAGGATATTTATCCCGAAAAAACATTTTATACAAAGCACAATTGGTCGGAATGATATTTCGTCCAAAACACAATTAGTTTAAAGAACATTTCGTCCAAACATATTTTGTCTAAAATACAATGAGTCCAAGCAACGTTTCATCCAAAGATTTTCCGTCCAAAACAGAATTGGTCCAAAGGACATTTCATCCAAAAACTTTTGGTCCGAAAGACAATTGGTCCAAAGGATATTTCGTCCAAAGGCACATTCCGTCCAAAAGACAATTAGTACGAGGAACATTTCGTCTGAAGGTCAATTGGTACAAAGGATATTTTGTAAAAAAGGCTTTTAGTCGAAAGTCATTTGGTCCAAATCACATTTCGTCCAAAAACAATTGGTCCAAAGGACATTTCGTCTGAGGGACAATGGGTACAAAGGACATTTTGTACAAAAGACATTTCGACCAATGATATTTGGTCCAAAATAAAATGGTCGAAAGAACATTTCGTCTAAAGACTTTTGGTTAAAACGCCATTTCGTCCAAAAGATAATTGGTCCAAAAGAACAATTCGTACAAAAGACAAGCTGTATCCAAAGCACTTTTTGTCCAAAGGACACATTGGTCCAAAGAACATTTCGTCCAAAAATATTTCGTGCAAAATACACCTAGTCCAAACAACATTTCGTCCAAACACATTTTATTCAAAACACTGTTGGTCCAAAGGACATTTCATCCAAAAACATTTGCTCCTAAAAACAATTGGTCCAAAGGTCATTTTCTCCAAAGAACAATTGGTCTAATGGATATTTCGTCCAAAAAACGTTTCGTCCAAGGCACATTTCGTCCAAAATACAATTAGTCCGAGGAACATTTGGTCTGAAGGTCAATTGGTACAAAGGACATTTTGTACAAAAGGCATTTCGTCGAAAGTCATATGGTCCGAATCACATTTCCTCCAGAAAACAATTGGTCCAAAAAATCATTTGTCCAAGGGAAATTTCGTCCAAAAGACAATTAGTCCAAAGGATATTTTCTTTGAAGAACAATTGGTACAAAAGACGTTTTGTACAAATACACTTCGCCCAAAGGGATCCAAAGGACAATTTCATAGTAGGACATTTCGTCCAGAAGGCATTTGTTCCCAACGACATTTCGTAGAAAAGACAATTGGTCCAAAGGACATTTCGTACAAAAGACAACTGATCCAAACAACATTTCGTCTAAAGATATTTGCTTAAAACGACATATAGTCCAAAAGACAATTGGTCCAAAGCACATTTCGATCAAAATACCATTGGTCCAAAGTATATTTTGTCAAAGGACTAATTGGTTCAAAGGACATTTTGTACAAAAGACAATTGGTCCAATGAACATTTCGTCAAAGACATTTCTTTCAAAGACAAATAGTCTATAGGATATTTCATCGAAACACATTTTGTCCTAAAGGCAATTTGTCGAAAGGTAATTTTATCCAAGAGAAAATTGGTCCAAAAGATATTTTGTCAAAGGCATTTGGTCCAAATGACATATCGTCTAAAAGACAAGTGGTCCAAAGGACATTTCGTACAAAAGGCAATTGGCCCAAAGGACATTTATACAAAAGACAATTGGTGCGAATGACATTTCGACCAAAAGACAATTAGTCCAAAGAACATTTCGTCCAAAGACATTTCGTCCAAAGAAAATTTCTTCCAAAGGACATTTCCTCCAAAAGACAATTGATCCATAGAACATTTTGTCCAAAAGACAATTGGTAAAAAGAATATTTCATCTAAAAAAACATTTGGTCAAAGGCACATTTCGTCCAAAAGACAATTGGTCCAAAGGACGTTTTGTCGAAAGGCATTTGGTCAAATGACATTTTGTCCAAAGTACAATTGGTCAGAAGGACATTTCGTGCAGAAGTCATTTGTTCCAAAGGACGTATCGTCCTAAAAACAATTGTTTCAAAGGATATTTCATCCAAAAACATTTGGTCCTAAAGAAAATTGGTCCAAAAATATTTTCGTTCAAAGGGCAATTGGTCGAAAGGACAAAGGACCAAAGGACTTTCTCTCCAAAAGACATTTGGTCCAAACACATTTCGTCCAAAAACAATTAGTTCATAGGACATTTCGTACAAAAGACAATTGGTTCCAAGGATATTTCGTCCAAATGACATTTCGCACAAAAGACTATTTGTAATAGCTCCAAGTGATAATTCGTCCAAAGACATTTGATTCAAAGGGAATTTCGTCCAAAATACAATATGTGCAAAGGATATTTCGCTCCAAAAACAATTGGACCAAAGGGCATTTTGTCCAAAGGACAAACGGTCTAAAAGATATTTCGTTCAAAAACATTTGGTCCAAAGCACATTTAATCCAAAGGACATTTCGCACAAAAGACTATTTGCAATAGCTCCAAAGGATATTTCGTCCAAAGACAATTGGTTCAAAGGGCATTTCGACCAAAAGACAACATGTTCAAAGGACATTTCGTTCAAACGACAATTGTACCAATGGAAATTCTATACAAGGGTCAATTGGTCCGAATAATATTTCGTCCAAAAAACAATTAGTGCAATCAACATTTCGTCCTGAGATATTTCGTCGTAAAGACAATTGGTCGAAAAATCTTTTCATCCAAAAACATTTGGTCGAAAAGACAATTGGTCCGAACGTCATTTTGTCCAAAAGACAAATGGTCCAAATGGCATTTCGCCTAAAAGACATTTGGTCCAAAGCACATTTCGTCGAAAAATCAATTGGCCAAAAGGATGTTTTGTCTGAAGAACAATTGGTACAAAGGACAATTTGTGTAAAAGACATTTCACCCAAAGGGATTTGGTCGAAAGGACAATTGGTTAGTAGGACATTTCGTCCAGAAGGCATTTGTTCCAAAGGATATTTCGTCCAAAGCATATTTTATACAAAGGACAATTGGCCGGAATAATATTTCGTCCAAAAACAATTAGTCCAAAGAACAAATCGTCGAAAGATATTTCGTCCAAAATACAGTTAGTCAAAACAAGGTTTCGTCGAAAGATATTTCGTCCAAAATACAATTAGTCAAAACAACGTTTCGTCCAGAGATATTTCGTCCAAAAGACAATTAGTACAAACAACATTTTATACAAAAACACTTGGTCCTAAAGAGAATTGATTCAAAGACCATTTTGTCCAAAGAACAATTGTTCCATAAGACAAATGGTCCAAAGGACATTTCGTCCAAAAGACATTTCGCCCAAAGCATATTTCGTCCAAAAAACATTTACTCCAAAGGACATTTCGTGTGAAGGACAATTGGTACAAAGCACATTTTGTTTAAAAGACACTAAGTCCAATGGTATTTTGTAGAAAAAAAACAAATGGTTACTAGGACATTTCGTCCACAAGACATTTATTCCAAAGGATATTTATCCCAAAAACATTTTATACAAACCACAAAAAATGCCGGAATGATATTTCGTCCAGAACACAATTAGTTTAAAGAACATTTCGTCCAAAGATATTTTGTCCAAAATACAATGAGTCCAAGTAACGTTTCATCCAAAGATATTTCGTCCAAAACACCATTGGTCCAAAGGACATTTCATCCAAAAAAACTTTTGGTCCGAAAGACAATTGGTACAAAGGTCATTTTTTCCAAAGAACAATTTGTTCCAAAGGATATTTCGTCCAAAAAACGTTTCGTCCAAGGCACATTCCGTCCAAAAGACAATTAGTACGAGGAACATTTCGTCTGAAGGTCAATTGGTACAAAGGATATTTTGTCCAAAAGACATTTCGACCAATGATATTTGGTCCAAAATAAAATGGTCGAAAGAACATTTCGTCTAAAGACTTTTGGTTCAAACGACATTTCGTCCAAAAGATAATTGGTCCAAAAGAACATTTCGTACAAAAGACAAGCTGTATGCAAAGTACTTTTTTTTCAAAGGACAAATTGGTCCAAAGAACATTTCGTCCAAAAATATTTCGTGCAAAATACAACTAGTCCAAACAACATTTCGTCCAAAGACATTTTATCCAAAACACAATTGGTCCAAAGGACATTTCATCCAAAAACATTTGGTCCTAAAAACAATTGGTCCAAAGGTCATTTTCTCCAAAGAACAATTGGTCTAATGGATATTTCGTCTAAAAAACGTTTCGTCCAAAAAACGTTTCGTCCAAAGCACATTTCGTCCAAAATACAATTAGTCCGAAGAACATTTGGTCTGAAGGTCAATTGGTACAAAGGACATTTTGTACAAAAGGCATTTCGTCGAAAGTCATATGTTCCGAATCACATTTCCTCCAAAGAACAATTGGTCCAAAAAATCATTTGTCCAAGGGAAATTTCGTCCAAAAGACAATTAGTCCAAAGGATATTTTCTCTGAAGAACAATTGGTACAAAAGACGTTTTTTACAAATACACTTCGCCCAAAGGGATCCAAAGGACAATTTCATACTAGGACATTTCGACCAGAAGGCATTTGTTCCGCACGGCATTTCGTAAAAAACACAATTGGTCCAAAGGACATTTCGTACAAAAGACAATTGATCCAAACAACATTTCGTCTAAAGATATTTGCTTAAAACGACATATAGTCCAAAAGACAATTGGTCCAAAGCACATTTCGATCAAAATACCATTGGTCCAAAGTATATTTTGTCAAATGACTAATTGGTTCAAAGGACATTTTGTACAAAGGACAATTGGTCCAATGAACATTTCATCAAAGACATTTCCTTCAAAGACAAATAGTCTATAGGATATTTCATCGAAACACATTTTGTCCTAAAGGCAATTGGTCGAAAGGTCATTTTCTCCAAGAGAAAATTGGTCCAAAAGATATTTTGTCAAAGGCATTTGGTCCAAATGACATATCGTCCAAAAGACAACTGGTCCAAAGGACATTTCGTACAAAAGGCAATTGGCCAAAAATATTTTGTTGAAAGGCGTTTGGTCCAAAGTACCTTTTTCCAAAAGACAATTGATCCAAAGGACATTTCGTACAAAAGACAATTGGCCCAAACAACATTTCGTAGAAAGATATGTGGTCCATAGGACATTTTGTCCTAAAGGCAATTGGTCCAAAGGTCATTTTGTCCAAAGGAAAATTGGTCCTAAAGACAAATGGTCCTAAGGACGTTCCGTGTCAAAGATATTTGTTCCAAAGGACATTTTGTATAAAAAGACAATTGGTCCAAAGGACATTTCGTACAAAAGACAATTGGTCCAAACATCATTTCGTACAAAGACATATCGTCCAAAGCCATTTCGTGCAAAAGGTAATTGGTGCAAAGGACATTTCATTCAGAAACATGTGGATTTAAAGACAATTGGTCCAAAGGTCATTTTGTAAAAAAAGACAACTGTTCCAAAGGACATTTCGCCCAGAAGATATTTGGTCCGAATAACATTACGTCCAAAAGACAATTAGTTCAAAGAACATTTGCTTCAAAAGACAATTGGTCGAAAAGACAATTGGTGCAAAGGACATTTCGTACAAAATACAATTGGTCTAAAAAGGATTTTGTCCAAAGACATTTGGTCCAAAGGACTTTTTGGCCAGAAGAAAATTAGTCCAAAGAATATATCGTCCAAACACATTTCGTTAGAAAAGACAATACGTTTAAAGGCCACTTCATTCAAACACATTTTTTTTAAATTAATGGTCCTCCTAAGGTCATTTTGTGTAAATAGAATTCGTCCAAACGACAAATTGTCCAAATAACATTGCGTCCAAAAGTCATTTGTTCCAAAGGACATTTCGTCCAAAAGACAATTTGTCCAAAGAACAATTCGTCCAAAAGATAATAAGTCCAAAGGTCATTTTGTCCAAAGGACAATTGGTCCAAATGACATTTCGTCGAAAGGTATTTGGTCCAAAGGACCATTGGTCAGAAGAATATCTCATCCAGAAGTTATTTGTCCAAACGACAATTAGTCCAAGTGGCATTTCGTCCAAAAACAACTGCTGCAAAGGTCATTTGTCCAAAGGACAATTGGTCCAAAGAATATTTCGTCCAAAAAACATTTGGACCAAACCACATTTCGTCCAAAAGCAACTGGTCAAAGGGGCATTTCGTCTGAAGCCCAATTGGTAGAAGGAACATTTCGTATAAATGACATTTCGTCAAAGGGCATTTGGTCCAAAGTACATTTTTCTAAAGGACAAGTAGTAACAAGGACATTTCGTCCAGAAGACATTTGTTCCAAAAGAAATTTCGTTCAAAAGACATTTGGTACAAAGGACATTTCGTCCCAAAGACAATTGGTCCATAGGGCATTTTGTACAAAAGACAATTGGTTCCAAGGACACTTCGTCCAAAGGAATTTGGTGCAAAGTACATATCGTCCAAAACACAATATGTCCAAAGGACATTTCGCTCAAAAGAAAATTCGAACAATGGACATTTCGTCAAAAGACAATTAGTCGAAATGGCATTTTGTGAAGAAGGCAATTTGTCCGAAGGACATTTCAAACAACACATTTTGCCCTAAAGACTATTTGTCCAAAATAATTTTGTCCAAAGGAGAATTGGTCCAAAGGACAAATAGTATTAAGGACATTTCCTCCAAAAGACATTTGGTCCAAAGGACATTTCATCTAAAGATATTTAATCCGAAAGACAATTAGTCTGAAGGACATTTCGTTAAAATAATAATTGGTCCAAAGAACATTTCGTTCAAAAGACAATTGGTCCTAAAAATTTCGTCAAAAAAATTATTGCTAATCAGTCCAAAGGAACATTTCGTCCAAAGCACAATTGGTACAAAGAACTTTTCGTATAAAAGACATTTCGTCTAAAGACATTTGGGCCCAAGTACATTTTTTCTAAAAGACAAGTAGTAACAAGGACATTTCGTCCAGAAGACATTTGTCCCAATGGATATTTCGTCCAAAAGACGTTTCGTAAAAAGGTAATTAGTCTAAATTATATTTCATCCAAACACATTATGTCCTAAAGACAAATGGTCCAAACTTCATTTTATCCAAAAGTATAATTGGTCCAAAGGACATTTCGTACAAAGACATTTGTTCCAAAGGACATTTCGTCCAAAAGACAATTTGTCCAAAGGACATTTGGAACAAAAACAATTGGTCTAAACGACATTTTATACTCACATTTGGTCCAAAAGACAGTTTGTCCAGAAGAGAATTGATCGAAATGACATTTCGTACAAAAAGCAAATTGGTCCGAAGGTTATTTTTTCCAATGGACAATTGGTCCAAAGGACATTTTGTCCAATATCATTTGGTCCAAATGACATTTCGTCCAAATGATACTTAGTCCAAAGAACATTTCGTCCAAAGACATTTCGCTGAAAACACAATTGGTCCAAAGGACAGTTCATTCAGAAACATTTGGGTTTAAAGACAATTGATGCAAAGGTCATTTTGCCCAAAGACAATTGTTTCAAAGGACATCTAGTCAAAAAAACATTTGGTTCAAAACACATTTCGAAGAACCGATAATTGTTCCAAAGGACATTTTGTCCAAAGGACAATTGGTCAGAAGGACATTTCATCCAGAGAATATTTGTTTCAAATTACATTTCGTCCAAAAGACAACTTATTCAAAGGATATTTCATCCAAAAACGTATGGTCCAAATTAAAATTGGTCGAATTTGATGTTGTCCAAAGGTCCAAAGCAGAAATGGTCCAAACGACTTTCCGTCCAAAAGACATTTGCTGAAAGCACATTTTGTCCAAAAACAATTAGTCCATAGGGCATTTAGTAGAAAAGACAATTGGTTCCAAGGACACTTCGTCCAAAGGAATTTGGTCCGAAGGACATTTTGTGTAAAGGACAATTGGTCCGATGGACATTTCGTCTAAAGAAATTTGGTCCAAAGGGCATTTCGTCCAAAGACATTTGGTACAAAGGGCATTTCGTCCAAAAGACAATTAGTCCAATGGACATTACTTCCAGGAATGTTTAGTTCAATGCACATTTTGTCCAAATGACATTTGTTCCGGTAACACTGGGGTGTCCGAGGTTTGTTTCTATTACAATTGTAAAATAAGTTATGTCTATAACATTGACTCAGTTACCACTCTTTTCGTCCAAATATATTACCGACAAAGGACATTTCGTCCAGAAAGACATTCATTTTTGGGATATTTCGTCCAGAAAGACATTTGTTTTAGGGTCATTTCGTCCATAGGGCAATTCGTCTAAACAACTTTTCGTACAAAAGACAATTAGTCCAAACGACATTTCGTCCAAACGACAATTCATCTAAAGGAAATTTCGTCCAAAAGTCAATTGGTCCAGAGGTCATTTGTTCCAGAAAACATTTCGTCCAAAAAACAATTGGTGCGAATGATATTTCGTCCAAAAGCAATTAGTCCAAAGAACATTTTGTCCAAAGATATTTCGTCCAAAAGAAAATTAAAAAAAACATTTCATCCAAAAACATTTTGTCCAAAAGACAATTGGTCAGAAGGACATTTCGTCCAGAAGATATTTTTCCCAAGGATATTTCGTTCAAAAGACAATTGAACAAAGGTCAATTCGTCCAAAAGACAATTGGTCCAAAGAAAATTTTGTCGGAAACACAATTGGTCCATAGGTAATTTCGACTTAACAGATTTGATCAAAATGACATTTCGTCCTAAAGACAATTGGTCCAAATAATATTTGGTGCAAAGCAATTTGGTTCGAAAGACATTTCGTCCAAAACACAATGGTCCAATAACATTTCGTCTAAAGACATTTGTTCCAGACGACATTTCGTCCTAAAGACAATTGGTTCGAAGGACATTTTGCCCAAAAGACAATTGGTCTAAAAGACACTTCGTACAAAAGACAAGTGGTCGAAAGGATATTTCGTCCAAAGGCATTTGGTCCAAATGACATTTCGTCCAAAAGACATTGGTCCAAAGAACCTTTTGTCCGAAAGACTATTGGTCTAAAGGACATTTCATCTAAAGAAATTTAATTCGAAAAACAATTGGTCTCAAGGCCATTTCGTCTGGAGGACAATTGGTCCAAAGAAAATTTCCTCCAAAAAGCAACTGGTCCAAAGATCATTTCGTCCAAATAACATTTCGCACAAAAGACTATTTGTAATAGCTCCAAGTGATAATTCGTCCAAAGACATTTGGTTCAAAGGGAATTTCGTCCAAAATACAATATGTGCAAAGGATATTTCGCTCCAAAAACAAATGGACCAAAGGACATTTTGTCCAAAGTACAAATGGTCTAAAATATATTTCGTTCAAAAACATTTGGTCTAAAGCACATTTAATCCAAAGGACATTTCGCACAAAAGACTATTTGCAATAGCTCCAAAGGATATTTCGTCCAAAGACATTTGGTTCAAAGGGCATTTCGACCAAAAGACAACATGTTCAATGGACATCTCGTTCAAAAGACAATTGTACCAATGGTCATTTTATTCAAGTGTAATTGTTCCGAATAATATTTCGTCCAAAAATATTTCGTGCAAAATACAACTAGCCAAACAACATTTTGTCCAAAGACATTTTATTCAAAACACAGTTGGTCCAAAGGTCATTTTCTCCAAAGAACAATTGGTCTAATGGATACTTCGTCCAAAAAACGTTTCGTCCAAGGCACGTTTCGTCCAAAATACAATTAGTCCGAGGAACATTTGGTCTGAAGGTCAATTGGTACAAAGGACATTTTGTACAAAAGGCATTTCGTCGAAAGTCATTTGGTCCAAATCACATTTCCTCCAAAGGACAATTGGTCCAAAAAAATCATTTGTCCAAGGGAAATTTCGTCCTAAAGACAATTAGTCCAAAGGATATTTTCTCTGAAGAACAATTGGTACAAAAGACGTTTTGTACAAAAGACACTTCGCCCAAAGGAATCCAAAGGACAATTGCATAGTAGGACATTTCGTCCAGAAGGCATTTGCTCCAAACGACATTTCGTCCAAAACACAATTGGTCCAAAGGACATTTCGTACAAAAGACAATTGATCCAAACAACATTTCGTCTAAAGATAATTGCTTAAAACGACATATAGTCCAAAAGACAATTGGTCCAAAGCACATTTCGATCAAGATACCACTGGACCAAAGTATATTTTGTCAAATGACTAATTGGTTCAAAGGACATTTTGTACAAAGGACAATTGGTCCAAACAACATTTCATCAAAGACATTTCCTTCAAAGACAAATAGTCTATAGGATATTTCATCGAAACACATTTTGTCCTAAAGGCAATTGGTCGAAAGGTCATTTTCTCCAAGAGAAAATTGGTCCAAAAGATATTTTGTCAAAGGCATTTGGTCCAAATGACATATCGTCCAAAAGACAACTGGTCCAAAGGACATTTCGTACAAAAGGCAATTGGCCAAAAATATTTTGTTGAAAGGCGTTTGGTCCAAAGTACCTTTTTCCAAAAGACAATTGATCCAAAGGACATTTCGTACAAAAGACAATTGGCCCAAACAACATTTCGTAGAAAGATATGTGGTCCATAGGACATTTTGTCCTAAAGGCAATTGGTCCAAAGGTCATTTTGTCCAAAGGAAAATTGGTCCTAAAGACAAATGGTCCTAAGGACGTTCCGTGTCAAAGATATTTGTTCCAAAGGACATTTTGTATAAAAAGACAATTGGTCCAAAGGACATTTCGTACAAAAGACAATTGGTCCAAACATCATTTCGTACAAAGACATATCGTCCAAAGCCATTTCGTGCAAAAGGTAATTGGTGCAATGGACATTTCATTCAGAAACATGTGGATTTAAAGACAATTGGTCCAAAGGTCATTTTGTAAAACAAGACAACTGTTCCAAAGGACATTTCGCCCAGAAGATATTTGGTCCAAATAACATTACGTCCAAAAGACAATTAGTTCAAAGAACATTTGCTTCAAAAGACAATTGGTCGAAAAGACAATTGGTGCAAAGGACATTTCGTACAAAATACAATTGGTCTAAAAAGGATTTTGTCCAAAGACATTTGGTCCAAAGGACTTTTTGGCCAGAAGAAAATTAGTCCAAAGAATATATCGTCCAAACACATTTCGTTAGAAAAGACAATACGTTTAAAGGCCACTTCATTCAAACACATTTTTTTTAAATTAATGGTCCTCCTAAGGTCATTTTGTGTAAATAGAATTCGTCCAAACGACAAATTGTCCAAATAACATTGCGTCCAAAAGTCATTTGTTCCAAAGGACATTTCGTCCAAAAGACAATTTGTCCAAAGAACAATTCGTCCAAAAGATAATAAGTCCAAAGGTCATTTTGTCCAAAGGACAATTGGTCCAAATGACATTTCGTCGAAAGGTATTTGGTCCAAAGGACCATTGGTCAGAAGAATATCTCATCCAGAAGTTATTTGTCCAAACGACAATTAGTCCAAGTGGCATTTCGTCCAAAAACAACTGCTGCAAAGGTCATTTGTCCAAAGGACAATTGGTCCAAAGAATATTTCGTCCAAAAAACATTTGGACCAAACCACATTTCGTCCAAAAGCAACTGGTCAAAGGGGCATTTCGTCTGAAGCCCAATTGGTAGAAGGAACATTTCGTATAAATGACATTTCGTCAAAGGGCATTTGGTCCAAAGTACATTTTTCTAAAGGACAAGTAGTAACAAGGACATTTCGTCCAGAAGACATTTGTTCCAAAAGAAATTTCGTTCAAAAGACATTTGGTACAAAGGACATTTCGTCCCAAAGACAATTGGTCCATAGGGCATTTTGTACAAAAGACAATTGGTTCCAAGGACACTTCGTCCAAAGGAATTTGGTGCAAAGTACATATCGTCCAAAACACAATATGTCCAAAGGACATTTCGCTCAAAAGAAAATTCGAACAATGGACATTTCGTCAAAAGACAATTAGTCGAAATGGCATTTTGTGAAGAAGGCAATTTGTCCGAAGGACATTTCAAACAACACATTTTGCCCTAAAGACTATTTGTCCAAAATAATTTTGTCCAAAGGAGAATTGGTCCAAAGGACAAATAGTATTAAGGACATTTCCTCCAAAAGACATTTGGTCCAAAGGACATTTCATCTAAAGATATTTAATCCGAAAGACAATTAGTCTGAAGGACATTTCGTTAAAATAATAATTGGTCCAAAGAACATTTCGTTCAAAAGACAATTGGTCCTAAAAATTTCGTCAAAAAAATTATTGCTAATCAGTCCAAAGGAACATTTCGTCCAAAGCACAATTGCTACAAAGAACTTTTCGTATAAAAGACATTTCGTCTAAAGACATTTGGGCCCAAGTACATTTTTTCTAAAAGACAAGTAGTAACAAGGACATTTCGTCCAGAAGACATTTGTCCCAATGGATATTTCGTCCAAAATACGTTTCGTAAAAAGGTAATTAGTCTAAATTATATTTCATCCAAACGCATTATGTCCTAAAGACAAATGGTCCAAACTTCATTTTATCCAAAAGTATAATTGGTCCAAAGGACATTTCGTACAAAGACATTTGTTCCAAAGGACATTTCGTCCAAAAGACAATTTGTCCAAAGGACATTTGGAACAAAAACAATTGGTCTAAACGACATTTTGTACTCACATTTGGTCCAAAAGACAGTTTGTCCAGAAGAGAATTGATCGAAATGACATTTCGTACAAAAAGCAAATTGGTCCGAAGGTTATTTTTTCCAATGGACAATTGGTCCAAAGGACATTTTGTCCAATATCATTTGGTCCAAATGACATTTCGTCCAAATGATACTTAGTCCAAAGAACATTTCGTCCAAAGACATTTCGCTGAAAACACAATTGGTCCAAAGGACAGTTCATTCAGAAACATTTGGGTTTAAAGACAATTGATGCAAAGGTCATTTTGCCCAAAGACAATTGTTTCAAAGGACATCTAGTCAAAAAAACATTTGGTTCAAAACACATTTCGAAGAACCGATAATTGTTCCAAAGGACATTTTGTCCAAAGGACAATTGGTCAGAAGGACATTTCATCCAGAGAATATTTGTTTCAAATTACATTTCGTCCAAAAGACAATTTATTCAAAGGATATTTCATCCAAAAACGTATGGTCCAAATTAAAATTGGTCGAATTTGATGTTGTCCAAAGGTCCAAAGCAGAAATGGTCCAAACGACTTTCCGTCCAAAAGACATTTGCTGAAAGCACATTTTGTCCAAAAACAATTAGTCCATAGACAATTGGTTCCAAGGACACTTCGTCCAAAGGAATTTGGTCCGAAGGACATTTTGTCTAAAGGACAATTGGTCCGATGGACATTTCGTCTAAAGAAATTTGGTCCAAAGGGCATTTCGTCCAAAGACATTTGGTACAAAGGGCATTTCGTCCAAAAGACAATTAGTCCAATGGACATTATTTCCAGGAATGTTTAGTTCAATGCACATTTTGTCCAAATGACATTTGTTCCGGTAACACTGGGGTGTCCGAGGTTTGTTTCTATTACAATTGTAAAATAAGTTATGTCTATAACATTGACTCAGTTACCACGCTTTTCGTCCAAATATATTACCGACAAAGGACATTTCGTCCAGAAAGACATTCATTTTTGGGATATTTCGTCCAGAAAGACATTTGTTTTAGGGTCATTTCGTCCATAGGGCAATTCGTCTAAACAACTTTTCGTACAAAAGACAATTAGTCCAAACGACATTTCGTCCAAACGACAATTCATCTAAAGGAAATTTCGTCCAAAAGTCAATTGGTCCAGAGGTCATTTGTTCCAGAAAACATTTCGTCCAAAAAACAATTGGTGCGAATGATATTTCGTCCAAAAGCAATTAGTCCAAAGAACATTTTGTCCAAAGATATTTCGTCCAAAAGAAAATTAAAAAAAACGTTTCATCCAAAAACATTTTGTCCAAAAGACAATTGGTCAGAAGGACATTTCGTCCAGAAGATATTTTTCCCAAGGATATTTCGTTCAAAAGACAATTGAACAAAGGTCAATTCGTCCAAAAGACAATTGGTCCAAAGAAAATTTTGTCGGAAACACAATTGGTCCATAGGTAATTTCGACTTAACAGATTTGATCAAAATGACATTTCGTCCTAAAGACAATTGGTCCAAATAATATTTGGTGCAAAGCAATTTGGTTCGAAAGACATTTCGTCCAAAACACAATGGTCCAATAACATTTCGTCTAAAGACATTTGTTCCAGACGACATTTCGTCCTAAAGACAATTGGTTCGAAGGACATTTTGCCCAAAAGACAATTGGTCTAAAAGACACTTCGTACAAAAGACAAGTGGTCGAAAGGATATTTCGTCCAAAGGCATTTGGTCCAAATGACATTTCGTCCAAAAGACATTGGTCCAAAGAACCTTTTGTCCGAAAGACTATTGGTCTAAAGGACATTTCATCTAAAGAAATTTAATTCGAAAAACAATTGGTCTCAAGGCCATTTCGTCTGGAGGACAATTGGTCCAAAGGAAATTTCCTCCAAAAAGCAACTGGTCCAAAGATCATTTCGTTAAATAACATTTCGCACAAAAGACTATTTGTAATAGCTCCAAGTGATAATTCGTCCAAAGACATTTGGTTCAAAGGGAATTTCGTCCAAAATACAATATGTGCAAAGGATATTTCGCTCCAAAAACAAATGGACCAAAGGACATTTTGTCCAAAGTACAAATGGTCTAAAATATATTTCGTTCAAAAACATTTGGTCTAAAGCACATTTAATCCAAAGGACATTTCGCACAAAAGACTATTTGCAATAGCTCCAAAGGATATTTCGTCCAAAGACATTTGGTTCAAAGGGCATTTCGACCAAAAGACAACATGTTCAATGGACATCTCGTTCAAAAGACAATTGTACCAATGGTCATTTTATACAAGTGTAATTGTTCCGAATAATATTTCGTCCAAAAATATTTCGTGCAAAATACAACTAGCCAAACAACATTTTGTCCAAAGACATTTTATTCAAAACACAGTTGGTCCAAAGGTCATTTTCTCCAAAGATACTTCGTCCAAAAAACGTTTCGTCCAAGGCACGTTTCGTCCAAAATACAATTAGTCCGAGGAACATTTGGTCTGAAGGTCAATTGGTACAAAGGACATTTTGTACAAAAGGCATTTCGTCGAAAGTCATTTGGTCCAAATCACATTTCCTCCAAAGGACAATTGGTCCAAAAAAATCATTTGTCCAAGGGAAATTTCGTCCTAAAGACAATTAGTCCAAAGGATATTTTCTCTGAAGAACAATTGGTACAAAAGACGTTTTGTACAAAAGACACTTCGCCCAAAGGAATCCAAAGGACAATTGCATAGTAGGACATTTCGTCCAGAAGGCATTTGCTCCAAACGACATTTCGTCCAAAACACAATTGGTCCAAAGGACATTTCGTACAAAAGACAATTGATCCAAACAACATTTCGTCTAAAGATAATTGCTTAAAACGACATATAGTCCAAAAGACAATTGGTCCAAAGCACATTTCGATCAAGATACCATTGGACCAAAGTATATTTTGTCAAATGACTAATTGGTTCAAAGGACATTTTGTACAAAGGACAATTGGTCCAAACAACATTTCATCAAAGACATTTCCTTCAAAGACAAATAGTCTATAGGATATTTCATCGAAACACATTTTGTCCTAAAGGCAATTGGTCGAAAGGTCATTTTCTCCAAGAGAAAATTGGTCCAAAAGATATTTTGTCAAAGGCATTTGGTCCAAATGACATATCGTCCAAAAGACAACTGGTCCAAAGGACATTTCGTACAAAAGGCAATTGGCCAAAAATATTTTGTTGAAAGGCGTTTGGTCCAAAGTACCTTTTTCCAAAAGACAATTGATCCAAAGGACATTTCGTACAAAAGACAATTGGCCCAAACAACATTTCGCAGAAAGATATGTGGTCCATAGGACATTTTGTCCTAAAGGCAATTGGTCCAAAGGTCATTTTGTCCAAAGGAAAATTGGTCCTAAAGACAAATGGTCCTAAGGACGTTCCGTGTCAAAGATATTTGTTCCAAAGGACATTTTGTATAAAAAGACAATTGGTCCAAAGGACATTTCGTACAAAAGACAATTGGTCCAAACATCATTTCGTACAAAGACATATCGTCCAAAGCCATTTCGTGCAAAAGGTAATTGGTGCAAAGGACATTTCATTCAGAAACATGTGGATTTAAAGACAATTGGTCCAAAGGTCATTTTGTAAAAAAAAGACAACTGTTCCAAAGGACATTTCGCCCAGAAGATATTTGGTCCAAATAACATTACGTCCAAAAGACAATTAGTTCAAAGAACATTTGCTTCAAAAGACAATTGGTCGAAAAGACAATTGGTGCAAAGGACATTTCGTACAAAATACAATTGGTCTAAAAAGGATTTTGTCCAAAGACATTTGGTCCAAAGGACTTTTTGGCCAGAAGAAAATTAGTCCAAAGAATATATCGTCCAAACACATTTCGTTAGAAAAGACAATACGTTTAAAGGCCACTTCATTCAAACACATTTTTTTTAAATTAATGGTCCTCCTAAGGTCATTTTGTGTAAATAGAATTCGTCCAAACGACAAATTGTCCAAATAACATTGTGTCCAAAAGTCATTTGTTCCAAAGGACATTTCGTCCAAAAGACAATTTGTCCAAAGAACAATTCGTCCAAAAGATAATAAGTCCAAAGGTCATTTTGTCCAAAGGACAATTGGTCCAAATGACATTTCGTCGAAAGGTATTTGGTCCAAAGGACCATTGGTCAGAAGAATATCTCATCCAGAAGTTATTTGTCCAAACGACAATTAGTCCAAGTGGCATTTCGTCCAAAAACAACTGCTGCAAAGGTCATTTGTCCAAAGGACAATTGGTCCAAAGAATATTTCGCCCAAAAAACATTTGGACCAAACCACATTTCGTCCAAAAGCAACTGGTCAAAGGGGCATTTCGTCTGAAGCCCAATTGGTAGAAGGAACATTTCGTATAAATGACATTTCGTCAAAGGGCATTTGGTCCAAAGTACATTTTTCTAAAGGACAAGTAGTAACAAGGACATTTCGTCCAGAAGACATTTGTTCCAAAAGAAATTTCGTTCAAAAGACATTTGGTACAAAGGACATTTCGTCCCAAAGACAATTGGTCCATAGGGCATTTTGTACAAAAGACAATTGGTTCCAAGGACACTTCGTCCAAAGGAATTTGGTGCAAAGTACATATCGTCCAAAACACAATATGTCCAAAGGACATTTCGCTCAAAAGAAAATTCGAACAATGGACATTTCGTCAAAAGACAATTAGTAGAAATGGCATTTTGTGAAGAAGGCAATTTGTCCGAAGGACATTTCAAACAACACATTTTGCCCTAAAGACTATTTGTCCAAAATAATTTTGTCCAAAGGAGAATTGGTCCAAAGGACAAATAGTATTAAGGACATTTCCTCCAAAAGACATTTGGTCCAAAGGACATTTCATCTAAAGATATTTAATCCGAAAGACAATTAGTCTGAAGGACATTTCGTTAAAATAATAATTGGTCCAAAGAACATTTCGTTCAAAAGACAATTGGTCCTAAAAATTTCGTCAAAAAAATTATTGCTAATCAGTCCAAAGGAACATTTCGTCCAAAGCACAATTGGTACAAAGAACTTTTCGTATAAAAGACATTTCGTCTAAAGACATTTGGGCCCAAGTACATTTTTTCTAAAAGACAAGTAGTAACAAGGACATTTCGTCCAGAAGACATTTGTCCCAATGGATATTTCGTCCAAAATACGTTTCGTAAAAAGGTAATTAGTCTAAATTATATTTCATCCAAACACATTATGTCCTAAAGACAAATGGTCCAAACTTCATTTTATCCAAAAGTATAATTGGTCCAAAGGACATTTCGTACAAAGACATTTGTTCCAAAGGACATTTCGTCCAAAAGACAATTTGTCCAAAGGACATTTGGAACAAAAACAATTGGTCTAAACGACATTTTGTACTCACATTTGGTCCAAAAGACAGTTTGTCCAGAAGAGAATTGATCGAAATGACATTTCGTACAAAAAGCAAATTGGTCCGAAGGTTATTTTTTCCAATGGACAATTGGTCCAAAGGACATTTTGTCCAATATCATTTGGTCCAAATGACATTTCGTCCAAATGATACTTAGTCCAAAGAACATTTCGTCCAAAGACATTTCGCTGAAAACACAATTGGTCCAAAGGACAGTTCATTCAGAAACATTTGGGTTTAAAGACAATTGATGCAAAGGTCATTTTGCCCAAAGACAATTGTTTCAAAGGACATCTAGTCAAAAAAACATTTGGTTCAAAACACATTTCGAAGAACCGATAATTGTTCCAAAGGACATTTTGTCCAAAGGACAATTGGTCAGAAGGACATTTCATCCAGAGAATATTTGTTTCAAATTACATTTCGTCCAAAAGACAATTTATTCAAAGGATATTTCATCCAAAAACGTATGGTCCAAATTAAAATTGGTCGAATTTGATGTTGTCCAAAGGTCCAAAGCAGAAATGGTCCAAACGACTTTCCGTCCAAAAGACATTTGCTGAAAGCACATTTTGTCCAAAAACAATTAGTCCATAGACAATTGGTTCCAAGGACACTTCGTCCAAAGGAATTTAGTCCGAAGGACATTTTGTCTAAAGGACAATTGGTCCGATGGACATTTCGTCTAAAGAAATTTGGTCCAAAGGGCATTTCGTCCAAAGACATTTGGTACAAAGGGCATTTCGTCCAAAAGACAATTAGTCCAATGGACATTATTTCCAGGAATGTTTAGTTCAATGCACATTTTGTCCAAATGACATTTGTTCCGGTAACACTGGGGTGTCCGAGGTTTGTTTCTATTACAATTGTAAAATAAGTTATGTCTATAACATTGACTCAGTTACCACGCTTTTCGTCCAAATATATTACCGACAAAGGACATTTCGTCCAGAAAGACATTCATTTTTGGGATATTTCGTCCAGAAAGACATTTGTTTTAGGGTCATTTCGTCCATAGGGCAATTCGTCTAAACAACTTTTCGTACAAAAGACAATTAGTCCAAACGACATTTCGTCCAAACGACAATTCATCTAAAGGAAATTTCGTCCAAAAGTCAATTGGTCCAGAGGTCATTTGTTCCAGAAAACATTTCGTCCAAAAAACAATTGGTGCGAATGATATTTCGTCCAAAAGCAATTAGTCCAAAGAACATTTTGTCCAAAGATATTTCGTCCAAAAGAAAATTAAAAAAAAACGTTTCATCCAAAAACATTTTGTCCAAAAGACAATTGGTCAGAAGGACATTTCGTCCAGAAGATATTTTTCCCAAGGATATTTCGTTCAAAAGACAATTGAACAAAGGTCAATTCGTCCAAAAGACAATTGGTCCAAAGAAAATTTTGTCGGAAACACAATTGGTCCATAGGTAATTTCGACTTAACAGATTTGATCAAAATGACATTTCGTCCTAAAGACAATTGGTCCAAATAATATTTGGTGCAAAGCAATTTGGTTCGAAAGACATTTCGTCCAAAACACAATGGTCCAATAACATTTCGTCTAAAGACATTTGTTCCAGACGACATTTCGTCCTAAAGACAATTGGTTCGAAGGACATTTTGCCCAAAAGACAATTGGTCTAAAAGACACTTCGTACAAAAGACAAGTGGTCGAAAGGATATTTCGTCCAAAGGCATTTGGTCCAAATGACATTTCGTCCAAAAGACATTGGTCCAAAGAACCTTTTGTCCGAAAGACTATTGGTCTAAAGGACATTTCATCTAAAGAAATTTAATTCGAAAAACAATTGGTCTCAAGGCCATTTCGTCTGGAGGAAAATTGGTCCAAAGGAAATTTCCTCCAAAAAGCAACTGGTCCAAAGATCATTTCGTTAAATAACATTTCGCACAAAAGACTATTTGTAATAGCTCCAAGTGATAATTCGTCCAAAGACATTTGGTTCAAAGGGAATTTCGTCCAAAATACAATATGTGCAAAGGATATTTCGCTCCAAAAACAAATGGACCAAAGGACATTTTGTCCAAAGTACAAATGGTCTAAAATATATTTCGTTCAAAAACATTTGGTCTAAAGCACATTTAATCCAAAGGACATTTCGCACAAAAGACTATTTGCAATAGCTCCAAAGGATATTTCGTCCAAAGACATTTGGTTCAAAGGGCATTTCGACCAAAAGACAACATGTTCAATGGACATCTCGTTCAAAAGACAATTGTACCAATGGTCATTTTATACAAGTGTAATTGTTCCGAATAATATTTCGTCCAAAAATATTTCGTGCAAAATACAACTAGCCAAACAACATTTTGTCCAAAGACATTTTATTCAAAACACAGTTGGTCCAAAGGTCATTTTCTCCAAAGAACAATTGGTCTAATGGATACTTCGTCCAAAAAACGTTTCGTCCAAGGCACGTTTCGTCCAAAATACAATTAGTCCGAGGAACATTTCGTCTGAAGGTCAATTGGTACAAAGGACATTTTGTACAAAAGGCATTTCGTCGAAAGTCATTTGGTCCAAATCACATTTCCTCCAAAGGACAATTGGTCCAAAAAAATCATTTGTCCAAGGGAAATTTCGTCCTAAAGACAATTAGTCCAAAGGATATTTTCTCTGAAGAACAATTGGTACAAAAGACGTTTTGTACAAAAGACACTTCGCCCAAAGGAATCCAAAGGACAATTGCATAGTAGGACATTTCGTCCAGAAGGCATTTGCTCCAAACGACATTTCGTCCAAAACACAATTGGTCCAAAGGACATTTCGTACAAAAGACAATTGATCCAAACAACATTTCGTCTAAAGATAATTGCTTAAAACGACATATAGTCCAAAAGACAATTGGTCCAAAGCACATTTCGATCAAGATACCATTGGACCAAAGTATATTTTGTCAAATGACTAATTGGTTCAAAGGACATTTTGTACAAAGGACAATTGGTCCAAACAACATTTCGTCCAAAAGAACATTGGTCCAAACATCATTTTGTCCAAATGACATTTTGCCCAAAACACATTTGTTAAATAGGTCATTTCGTCCAAAAAACAGTATGTCCAAACGGTATTTCGTTCAAAAGACAATTGGACCAAAGGACATTTATACAAAAGACAATTGGTGCGAATGACATTTCGACCAAAAGACAATTAGTCCAAAGAACATTTCGTCCAAAGAAAATTTTTTCCAAAGGACTTTTCGTCCAAAAGACAATTGATCCATAGAACATTTTGTCCAAAGGACAATTGGTAAAAAGAATATTTCGTCTATAAAAAACATTTGGTCAAAGGCACATTTCGTCCAAAAGACAATTGGTCCAAAGGACGTTTTGTCGAAAGGCATTTTGTCAAATGACATTTTGTTCAAAGTACAATTGGTCAGAAGGACATTTCGTGCAGAAGTCATTTGTTCCAAAGGACGTATCGTCCTAAAAACAATTGTTTCAAAGGATATTTCATCCAAAGACATTTGGTATTAAAGAAAATTGGTCCAAAAATGTTTTCGTTCAAAGGACAATTGGTCGAAAGGACAAAGGACCAAAGGACTTTCTCTCCAAAAGACATTTGGTCCAAACACATTTTGTCCAAAAACAATTAGTTCATAGGACATTTCGTACAAAAGACAATTGGTTCCAAGGACATTTCGTACAAAGGAATTTGGTCCAAAGGACATTTTGTCTAAATGATAATTGGTCAGAAGAACATTTAGTTCAGAAGACATTTGTTCCAAAGGACATATCGTCCTTAAGAATATTGGTCCAAAGAACATTTCTTCCAAAGACATTTGGTCCAAATAACATTTCGTCCAAAAGGCAATTAGTCCAAAGATCATTTCGTCCAAAAACAATTGTTCCAAGAGACAATTTGTCCAAAGAACATTTCGTACAAAAGACTATTGGTGAGAAAAGCATCTGTCCAAGGACATTTAGTCCAAAGGACATTTCGTCCAAATGAATATTAGTCCAAAGTACATTTTGTCCTAAGGCATTTGGTCCAAAAGACAATTACTTGAAACAACATTTCATTAAAGCACATTTGCTCCTAAATGTAGTTGGTGCAAGGATCATTTTGTCTAAGAGACTGTATGTTCAAACGACAAATTGTGCAAAGGACATTGCGTCCAAATGTAATTTGTTCCAAAGGTTATATAGTCGAAAAGATATTATGTCCAAAGTACATTTCGTTCAAAAGACAATTGGACAAAAACATTTTATAAAAAAAAGACAACTGGTCCGAACAATATTTCGTCCAAAACAATTTGTCCAAACGACATTTTATACAAAAACCTTTGGTCCAAAAGACATTTGGTCCAAAGGTCATTTGTCCAATGGACAATTGCCCCAAAGGACAAATGGTCCAAAGGACATTTCGTCCAATAGACATTTGGTCCAAAGCATATTTTGTCCAAAAAACAATTGGTCTAAAAGACATTTCGTCTGAAGGGCAATTGGTACAAAGGACATCTTGAACAAAAGACATTTCGTCAAAAGGTATTTGGTCCAAAATACAATGGACAAAGAACATTTCGTCTAAAGACATTTGGTGAAAACCACATTTCGTCCAAAAGGCAATTGGTCCAAGGGACATTTCGTCCAAGAGGCAAATTGGTCCAATGAAGATTTCGCCCAAAGGCATTTGGTCCAAATGACATAACGTCCAAACACAGTTAGTCTAAAGGATATTTCATCCAAACACATTTTTTCCAAAAGACATTAGTCCAAAGGTCATTTTGTTCAAAGGGAAATTGATCCAAAGGTCAAATGGTCCAAACAACATTTCCTACAAAAGACATTTGTTGTAAAAGACATTTCGTCCAAAAGACATTTGGTTCAAAAAACATTTCGTACGAAAGACATTTGGTCCAAACTACATTTCGTACAAAGACATTTGGTCAAAAGGACATTTTGTCCAAAATGCAATTTTTCAAAAGGACATTCCGGCTAAAAGATAATTGGTACAAAGCACATTTCCTCCAAAATAGAGTTGCTGGAAAGGACATTTCGTCCGAAGGACAATCGGTCCAAAGGACATTTCGTCCAGAAGACATTTGGTCGAAATATTATTATATGTAAAAGATAATAATTCCAAAGAACATTTCGTCCAAAAGACAATTGGTTCAAAGAACACTTCATCCAAACATATTTGTTCCTAAAGACAATTGGTCCAATAGTCATGTTGTCTAAAAGACAGTTGGCCGAAACGACAAATTGTCCAAAGGACATTGCGTCCAAGAGTATTTTTTTCTAAAGGTCATTTCCTAAAAAGAACATGATGTCAAAGGGCCATTTCGTTCAAAAGAAAATTGTACAAAAGGACATTTTATACAAAGGACAATTGGTCCGAATGATATTTCGTCCCAAGCAATTTGTCCAAACGACATTTCGTCCAAAAGACAATTGTCCCAAAGGACATTTCGTCCAAAAGACAATTGGTCCAAAGGTCATTTCGTCCAAAGACTTTTGGTCCAAAGGAAATTTTGGCCAATATAAGTCCAAAGAACATTTCGCCCAAAGACATTTCGTCCAAAAGACAATTGGTTCAAAGGACACTACATTCAAGCACATTTGTTCCTAAGGGGAGTTGGTCCAAAGGTCATTTCGTCCAAAAGACAATTGGTCCAAAGTTCATTTTATCCAAATGACTATTGTGCCGAAGGACATTTCATCCAAGAGACAATTGGTCCAAAGGACATTTCATCTAAAATTTGTTAAATCCGATAGACAATTAGTCTGAAGGACATTTCGTCCAAAGGATAATTGGTCCAAAGGTCATTCTATCCAAATGACTGTTGTGCCGAAGGATATTTCATCCAAGAGACAATTGGTCCAAAGGACATTTCGTCCAAAAGACAATTGGTCGAAGGGACATTTCATCTAAAGATGTTTAATCAAATAGACAATTAGTCTGATAAACATTTCGTAAAAAGGATAATTGGTCCAAAGGACATTTCCTCTAAAAGACAACTGGTCCAAAGAACATTTTGTCCAAAAGACTATTGGTAATCGGTCCAAAGGACATTTCGTGCAAACACATTTGATCCAAAGGCATTTCGTCCAAAAGACAATTAGTCCAATGACATTACTTCCAGGAATGTTTAGTTCAAAGCACATTTCGTTCATATGACATTTTTGTCCAGTAGAGATAGCCCATTTTTCTGCCAAGAAAGGAACAAATTAGTAAAAGCTGAAATTTGGTATGGAAGTAGGGGGATGTGTCAGGAATAACATAGTAAAAGTTTCCTAGAATCCCACTGTAGCTTTTCCCGCAATTTAAAAAAATGTCCGCCATCTTTAGACGACGAGGAATTTATGGAAATCGTCACCCTTTATGTTTACTCTTCTAGCCACCGTTCTAATTATCATAAAGCCATGAATCATATATGGTTGGAAAGCTTGAAAGACAGAAAATCTACGTAATAACGTGTATACCCATCGTGCTAAATTTCCAGAAGAAGAGGAAGAAGAAAACAGCTTCTTATTTAAAAAAGATATATTTTCAGAAATCATGAGAGGTTTGCAACATTGACAGTTATTGCACACCAACGAAACACCACCAACAGATACCCTTGATATTTATCTCAATCATAGCCAACAATGACACAAATCAGTGCAATACAAGCCGAGAAAAAAATATAATTTATGTTACTTTCTGACCTCTTTGTACAAATGTGCATAAGGTGAAATACACTTTCACGGTTCTAGTCACCTACTTTTATCACATAGGACCAAGAGTTATATATCATTGGAAATCTTAAGAAACGTAAATTCGAACGCGGTAACACTTATACAATCAAGCCCAATTTGTGGAAGAAGCGCAAAACCCAAACTTTTGGGACAAAACGTGATTTTCGCATAAATTCTTTAAAACTTGCAACACTGGCAATTATTGTGAGTTAACAAAACTCAGCCACCGTTTTCAGTATTATCATTATTAATTTACTTTTAAAATGGCCAACGTTTTTCCCAATGGAGTAAGCTTTTATGATACATAGTTTTACATCACTTAAATATAACACAAAAATCATTTATTGACAGCATTAGAAAGTAGCAGAATTTGGTAGTCTCCTATTCATACTTAAATCGTAATTCACACACTGAAAATCACTCTCAACTACAGTAGTCATTTGAGTGTATTTTTTTTTTAAATGCCTTGTTTAAACTAGAATGCAATTTTCCTCCTACTATTCTTCAAATCAACTCAGTATTTACATTAGACGTTAGTATGCACTTTAAGAACATTTTTGTAACTAGTACATTAGGACTTATTTTATTAGAAATCAATGAGGTTATCATTATCCCGTTTCTTTTCAATAGTTTTCATCATTTGATTTTGCATTCACACATCCAATTCTTCGACACTGACATAAATTCCTGTCACTGAGCACACAATTCCTGCTTTCCGACAACCGTACATACTTTCACAGCCCTTTTTTACAGTTACAGGATATTACACGGAACGGGTTCCTTGATCATTTTTGCTGGTGCGAGAATACCTCCTAATGTTGTATATTCATTTTCAGTCGCCCGCAAATCATTTCCACGGTACTATTGAACCTGATGATATGGTGTTTCGCAGCATCACTGGTGGGTGGCAATTTTTGCCAATCGTATTTCGTTCTGAATTGGGAGCGACTTACTGTAAGGATGTATGAATGACACTGGAATTCATCCAGTAAGGTTACTATTGCTGGAGAATCGTAGTGTGTTAGTTGAAATGATGTGGCAGCTTCATAGATTGTACACCAGCATTATCATGGTTCAAAACTTCAAGTGATCGGCATAAATATTCCCGTTTTTGAAGTAATCTCAATGGCTTTTTCTTTCCCTGTCGACACAAACCACATGATGTGTCGCATCCAGTCAAAGCATGGTAACTAAGTAAAACAGATAGTATATTTGTCTGTGTACCTTACAATTTCTTACCTACTACTAAATTCTTTACTCACGTCGTGTCCACGTCCAAGCTTTCGTAATGAGATGTCGTAACGATTATTACCTTGTTCAAGCAAAATGATTAAAATGTCAACATCCTCGCCAATTACTACGACGTGCCTACAAGGATTTAAAGACTTGGCTACAGCAGTTTTAACTATAAGTGTGTCAGCATCACTCCTTGCTTGCTGGGTTTGAATCCCAGCTTGTGTCAAATGAACCATCAATTCACGGGCAAAACAATCCTTATTTTTGAAATTACCTAATAATTTATCTTTTTTGTTAATAATATGGATTCATTTGTGAATAACACCAAAGCTGATTGAACCTTTGAATTACGTTGCTTCCGCTAAGCGCTTTTGTACAGTTTTCAGTGCAATACCCATAAAAAAATAATTGTTGCTTTCGTTCCTGAGTTTGTGAGTACATAGGACACATACGAGTTCTGCACATCAAGGTATGTTCCATGTTGTGGCCAAACAACATGATGTAGAAGCAACCCTCCATCTATAACGTACACAGTGTTTTCAATTTGAGTTTTAGAATTTGTCCGACATTCAAACATGTCGTACAAAACGGACTTTTTCGATTTTCTCATAGATATTTCTGGGAAGAGAGAAAGTGAATAGGGTGCAAGCGCGTAAGCAAAGCACAGCTGGAGTTCTTTTTCGGACTTCTACTCATATGATTCAGTTGAAGTATGGTGTTTACAGCCAGTAGCTCACCGCGGATACGCACTACATTCTGCACTACGGATAGTGGGATGACTTTATCTTTTTGTTTAAATTTCACATTTCCAAAACTCTGTCCAAACATTCCTTCCATAGCAGCCAATCCCATTTCCTTAGATTTATCAGTTGACCATTTCATTACCTACCATGCCAGTGCTTAGGGACGCGAGCTCCGGATATGAAGGGAAGGGAGAATGCTGGCAAAACCAACGCAATAGCTTCTTTAGATGTACTACATCACGCGATTCACAATTCGTCCAAAGGAATTTGGTCCAAAGTACATTTTGTCCAAAGGACAATTCGTCCGAAGGACATTTAGTTCAGAAGACATTTGTTCCAAAGGACATATCGTCCAAAAGAATATTGTTCAAAAGGACATTTCGTTCAAAGTAATTTGGTCCAAAGGACATTTTTTCCTAAACACAATTGGTCCAAAGGACATTTCTTCCAAAGGCATTTGGTCCAAATAACATTTCGTCTAGAAGACAATTAGTCCAAAAAACATTTCGTCCAAAAACAATTGTTCCAAGATACAATTTGTTCAAAGGATATTTCGAACAAAAAACAATTGGTCCAAAAAGCATCTGTCCAAGGACATTTGGTCCAAAGGACATTTTGGCCAAATGAATATTATTCCAAAGTACATTTTGTCCAAAGGCATTTCGTCCAAAAGACAATTAGTTCAAACAACACTTCATCCAAACACATTTGCTCCTAAAGATAATTGGTCCAAGGGTCATTTTGTCTACAAGACAACATGTCCAAACGACAAATTGTGCAAAGGACATTGCGTCCAAATGTAATTTGTTCCATAGGACATATCGTCGAAAAGACATTGTGTCCAAAGTACATGCCGTTCAAAAGACAATTCGACAAAATAACATTTTATACAAAGGACAATTGGTCCGAATGATATATTGTCCAAAACAATTTATCCAAACGACATTTTATACAAAGGACAATTGGTCCAAAAGACATTTGGTCCAAAAGAAAATTAGTCCAAAGAACATTTCGTCCAAGGATATTTCGTCCAAAATACAATTAGTCAGAACAACGTTTCGTCCAAAAGACAACTAGTCCAAATAACATTTCATCCAAAAACATTTGGTCCAAAGCTCATTTTGTCGAAAGGACAATTGCTCCAAAGGAAAAATGGTCCAACGGACATTTCGTCCAAAAGACATTGGTCCAAAGCATATTTCGTCCAAACAACAATTGGTCCAAAAGACATTTCGTCCAAACAACAATTGGTCCAAAAGACATTTCGTCTGAAGAACAATTGGGACAAAGGACATTTTGAACAAAAGACATTTCGTCAAAAAGTATTTGATCCAAAATGCAATGGACAAAGAACATTTCGTCTAAAGACTTTTGGTTAAAACGACATTTCGTCGAAAAGGGAATGGGTCCAAAGGACATTTCGTCCAAAATACAATTGGTCCAAAGGAGATTTGTCCAAGAAACAAATTGGTCCAAAGGACAATTGGACCAAAGAAGATTTAGCCTAAAGGCATTTGGTCCAAATGACATATCGTCCAAAGACAGTTAGTCTAAAAGATATTTCATCCAAGCACATTTTGTCCAAAGACAGTTAGTCCAATGGTCATTTTGTTCAAAGGGAAATTGATCCAAAGGTCAAATGGTCCAAACAAAATTTCGTACAAAAGACATTTGTTGCAAACAACATTTTGTCCAAAAGACATTTGGTTCAAAAATATTTCGTACAAAAGACATTTGGTCCAAACAACATTTCGTACCAAGACATTTGGTCAAAGGACATTTTGTCCAAAAGGCAATTGTTCCAAAGGACATTTCGTCCAAAGTCATTTGTTCTAAATGGCATTTCGTCCAAAAGACAATTAGTCCAAAGGTCATTTCGTCCAAAATCATTTGGTCCAAAGGAAATTTTGGCCAATATAAGTCCAAAGAACATTTCGCCCAAAGACATTTCGTCCAAAAGACAATTGGTTCAAAGAACACTATATTCAAGCACATGTGTTCCTAAGGGGAGTTGTTCCAAAGGTCATTTCGTCCAAACAACAATTGGTCCAAAAGACATTTCGTCTGAAGAAAAATTGGGACAAAGGACATTTTGAACAAAAGACATTTCGTCAAAAAGTATTTGATCCAAAATGCAATGGACAAAGAACATTTCATCTAAAGACATTTGGTTAAAACGACATTTCGTCGAAAAGGGAATTGGTCCAAAGGACATTTCGTCCAAAATACAATTGGTCCAAAGGAGATTTGCCCAAGAAACAAATTGGTCCAAAGGACAATTGGTCCAAAGAAGATTTCGCCTAAAGGCATTTGGTCCAAACGACATATCGTCCAAAGACAGTTAGTCTAAAAGATATTTCATCCAAGCACATTTTGTCCAAAGACAGTTAGTCCAATAGTCATTTTGTTCAAAGGGAAATTGATCCAAAGGTCAAATGGTCCAAACAAAATTTCGTACAAAAGACATTTGGTCCAAACAACATTTCGTACCAAGACATTTGGTCAAAGGACATTTTGTCCAAAAGGCAATTGTTCCAAAGGACATTTCGTCCAAAGTCATTTGTTCTAAATGGCATTTCGTCCAAAAGACAATTAGTCCAAAGGTCATTTCGTCCAAAATCATTTGGTCCAAAGGAAATTTTGGCCAATATAAGTCCAAAGAACATTTCGCCCAAAGACATTTCGTCCAAAAGACAATTGGTTCAAAGAACACTACATTCAAGCATATGTGTTCCTAAGGGGAGTTGGTCCAAAGGTCATTTCGTCCAAAAGACATTTGGTCCAAAGTTCATTTTATCCAAATGACTATTGTGCCGAAGGACGTTTCATCCAAGAGACAATTGGCCCAAAGGACATTTCATCTAAAGATGTTTAATCCGATAGACAATTAGTCTGAAGGACATTTCGTCCAAAGGATAATTGGTCCAGAGGTCATTTTATCCAAATGACTATTGTGTCGAAGGATATTTCATCCAAGAGACAATTGGTCCAAAGGACATTTCCTCCAAAAGACAACTGGTCCAAAGGACATTTTGTCCAAAAGACTATTGTTAATCGGTCGAAAGGACATTTCGTCCAAACACATTTGATGCAAAGGGCATTTCGTTAAAGAGACAATTAATCCAAGGGACATTACTTCCAGGAATGTTTAGTTCAAAGCACATTTCGTCCAAATGACATTTGTTCCTGTAACGCTTGGGGTCCGAGGTTTGTTTCTATTACAAGTGTAAAAAAAGTGATGCCTATGAAATTGACTCGGTTACCACTTTTTCGTACAATTCATCAAAAGAAAATTTCGTCCAAAAGACAATTAGTCCATGGGTCATTTCGACTTTAGAGAGTTGGTCCAAATGGCATTTCGTCCAAAGGGCAATTGGTCCAAAAATTATTTGGTACAAGGAGATTTGGTTCGAAGGACGTATCGTCAAAAATACAATGGTCCACAGAACAGTTGATCTATAGACATTTGGTCCAAACGACATTTCGTCCCATAGACATTTTGTCCAAAAGACAATTATCTAAAAGACATTTCGTACAAAAGATAATTGGTCGAAAGAACATTTCGTCTAAAGACATTTGGTCCAAATGACATTTCGCCCAAAAGACACTTGGTCCAAAGAACCTTTTGTCCAAAGACAATTGGTCTAAGGGACATTTCATTTAAAGAAATTTAATTCGGAAAACAATTGGTGCGAAGGTCATTTCGTCTGAATGACAATTGGTACAAAGGTAATTTCGTCCAAAAGACATCTGGTCCAAAGATCATTTCAAACAAAGGACATCTCGCATAAAAGACTCTGTAATAGCTCCAAAGGATATTTGATCCAAAGACATTTGTTTCAAAGGGCATTTCGTCCAAAAGACAATATGTACAAAGGAAATTTTGTTCAAAAGACAATTGGACCAAAGGACATTTTATACATAGACAATTGGTCCCAATGATTCGTCCAACAGAAAATGAGTCCAAAGAACATTTCATCCAAAGATATTTTGTGCAAAATACAATTAGACCAAACAACATTTCGTCCAAAATATTTCGTCCAAAAGACAATTAGTCGAAAAACATTTCATCTAAAAACATTTGGTCCAAAAGACAATTGATCCAAAGGTCATTTTGTACAAAGGACAATTGCTCCAAAAGACAAATGGTCCGAGGGGCATTTGGTCCAAAAGACATTTGGTCCAAAGCACATTTCGTCCAGAAAACAATTGATTGAATGAATATTTCGTCTGAAGGACAATTGGTTCAAATGACATTTTGTACAAAAGACATTTCGTCCAAAAGGATTTGGTCCAAAATACAATTGTCCAAACAAATACTTCGTCTTAAAATATTTGGTTAAAACGACATTTCGTCCAAAAGACAATTGGTCCAAGGAACATTTCGTCCAAAAGACAAATGGTCCATAGGATATTTAATCCAAAGGACAATTGGACCAAAGGTCATTTCGTGAAAAGTCATTTTGTCGAAATGACATTTCGTCCAAAAGACAATTCGTCCAAACAACATTTCGCCCAAAGACACTTAGTCCAAGGACAATTAGTCTATTGAATATTTCATCCAAACTCATTTTGTTCTAAAGACAATTGGTCCAAGGGTGATTTTGTGTAAAGGAAAATTTGTCCAAAGGACATTTCCTAACAAAGATATTTGCTCAAACGGACATTTCGTCCAAAAGCAATTGGTCGAAAGGACATTTCGTAAAAAGGGCAATTGGCCCAAACAACACTTCGTAGAAAGACATTTGGTCCAAAGGACATTTTGCCCAAAACACATTTGGCCCAAACAACATTTCGTACAAAAACGTTTGGTCCAAAGGACATTTTGTCTAAGCGACAATTGGTCCAAAGGACATTTTGTCTAAGCGACAATTGGTACAAAGGACATTTCGTCCAAAAGAGAATTGGTCCAAAGGAGATTTTGTTCAAAAGATAAATTGGTCAGAAGGACATTTTGTCCTAAAGGCAATTGGTCTAAAGTTAATTTTGTCCAAAGGAAAATTGGTCCAAAGACAAATGGTCCAAAGGCCATTTCGTACCAAAGACATTTGTTCTAAAGGAAATTTTGTCCAAAAGACAATTGGTCCAAAGGACATTTCGTACAAAAGTCAATTGGTACAAAGGAAATTTCATGCAGAAACATGTGGTTTCAAAGATAATTGGTCTAAAGGTTGTTTTGTCCAAAAGACAATTGTCCCAAAAGGCCATTGGTGCAAATGACATTTCGTACAAAGACAATTTGTCCAGAAACCATTTCGTCCAAAGACATTTGGTCCAAAGGACATTTTGGCCGAAAAAAAAACGTTTGTCCAAAGTAAATTTCGTCCAAACACATTTCGATCCAACAGACAATACTTTCAAAGAACACTTCATCCAAACACATTTGTTATTAAAAATAATTGGTACAAAAGTCATTTTGTGTAAAATACAATTGGTCCAAACGACAAATTTTCCAAAGGGCATTTCGTACCAAAGACATTTGTTCCAAAGTAAATTTCGTCCAAAAGTCATTTGTTCCAGAGGACATTTCGTCCAAAAGACAACTGGTAGAAAGGGCAATTCGTCCAAATGACAATGGGCCCAAAGGATATCTTGTCCTAAAGAAAATTGGTCCAAATGACATTTCATCCAAAGGCATTTGGTCAAAATGACATATCGACCAAAAAACAATTAATCCAAAGAACATTTCGTCCAAAGACATTTCGTCCAAAAGAAATTTCATCCAAGGGAACTTTTGCCCAAAAGAAAATCGGTCCAAATGAAAATTCGTCCAAAAACATTTGGTCAAAAGAACATTTTGTCCAAAGGACATTTCGTCAAAAAGCATTTTGTCCAAAGGTCATTTTGTCCAAAGAACAATTGGTCAGAGGGATATTTCATCCAGAAATCATTTGGTCCAAAGGACATTTCGTCCAAAAGACAATTGGTCCAAGGACATTTAGCACAAAAAACAACTGCTGCAAAGACCATTTGTCCAAAGAATATTTCGTCCAAAGAAACATTTGGTCCAAACACATTTTGTCCAAAAAAATGGGTTCAAAGGACATTTCGTCTGAAGGACAATTTGTACAAAGAACATTTCATACAAAAAAAACATTTCGTCGAAAAGCATTTGGTCCAAAGGACATTTTGTCCAAAGGACAAGTAGTAAGAAGGACATTTCGTCAAGAAGACATTTGTTGCAAAGCACATATCGTGCAAAAGAAAATTGGTGCAAAGGACATTTCGTTCAAAAGTCAATTGATCCAAGGTCATTTCGTCCAAGGGACAATTGATCAAAGGGTCAAATGGCCAAAAGAATATTTCGTCAAAAGACATTTCGTCCAAAGATAATTAGTCTAAAGGTTATTTCACCCAAACACATTTTGTCCTAAAGACAAATGGTCCAAAGGCCATTTCGTAAAGACGACAATTTGTCCAAAAGACAAATGGTCGAAATGACATTTCGTACCAAAGACATTTGTTCCAAAGAACATTTCGTCCAAAAGACAATTGTTCCAATGGACATTTCGACCAGAAGATATTTGGTCCAAGTAACATTACGTCCAAAATAAAATTATTCCAAAGAACATTTCCTATAAGAAACAATTGGTCCAAAAGACAATTGGTGCAAAGGAGATTTCGTTCCAAAAGACAATTGGTTCAACAGACATTTGTTCCTAAAATAATTGGTCCAAAATTCATTTTGTGTAAAAACAATTGTGCCAAGCGACAAATTTTCCAAAGGATATTGCTTCCAAAAGTCATTTGTTCCAAAGGACATTTCGTCCAAAGGACAAATAGTTAGAGGAACATTTCGTCCAGAAGTCATTTGTTCCAAAGGATATTTCGTGCAAAAGACAATTGGTCCAGAGGACATTTCGTCCAAAAGACAATTGCTCCATGGTCATTTCGTCCAAGGGACAATTGATCAAAGGGTCAAATGGCCAAAAGAATATTTCGTCAAAAGACATTTCGTCCGAAGGTAATTAGTCTAAAGGATATTTCATCCAAATACATTTTGTCTTTAAACAAATGGTCCAAAGGTCATTTTTTTCCAAAGGACAACTGGTCCAAAGGACAAATGGTCAAAAGGACATTTCGTACAAAAGACATTTGGTCCAAAGCACATTTCGTCCAAAACAATTGCTCCATAGTGCATTTCGTACAAAAGACAACAGGTTACAAGTACACTTTGTCCAAAGCAATTTTGTCCAAAAGACACTTTAGCTAAAGGCTAAAAGGTACCAAGGATTTTCGTTCAGAAGACATTTGTTCCAAAGGACATTTCGTTCAAAAGAATTTTGGTCGAAAGGTATTTCGTCCAATATACATTTGGACCAAAGGACATTTCGTACAAAATACAATTGGTCCAAAGAACATTTCGTACTAAAGACAATTAGTGCAAAGAACATTTCGTCCAAAAAAACAATTAGTCAAAGCGACAATTTGTTCTAAGAACCTCTCGTACAAAAGACAAATGGTCCAAAAAGCATTCGTCCAAAGACATTTGGTCCAAAGGACAATTTGTTTACAGGAGAATATGACCAAAAGAGAAATTCTCGAAAGGACATTGCGGCCAAAAGTAATTTGTTCCGAAGGACAGATCATCCTAAAGACAATATGTCCAAAGGGCATTTCTTTCAAAAGACAATTGGACCAAACGACATTTTGTACAAAGGACAATTGGTCCGAATGATATTTCGCCCAAAACAATTTGTCTAAAGGACATTTCCTTGTAAAGACAATTTGTCCAAGGGACATTTGAAACAAACACATTTTGTTCTAAAGACTATTGGTCCAAATGTAATTTTGTCCAAAGGACAATTGGTCGAAAGCATAAAAGGTCCTAAAGACATTTCTTCTAAAAGACATTTGGTGCAAAGGACATTTCACCAAAAGATATTTAATCCGAAAGACAATTAGTCTGAAGGGCATTTCGTTAAAGGATAATTGGTCCAAATGACATTTCGTTCGAAAGCCAACTGGTCCAAAAAACATTTCGTCGAAAAGACTATTGGTAATCCGTCCAAAGGACATTTCGTCCAAAGACATTTAGTAAGAAGGGCATTTCGCCCAAAAGACATTGGTCCAAAGAAACTTTTGTCCAAAAGGCAATTGGTCTCAAGGACATTTCATCTAAAGAATTTTATTTCAAAAAACAATTGTTCCGAAGGCCATTTCGTCTGAAGGACAATTGGAACAAAGGAAATGTCCCCCAAAACGCAACTGGTCCAAAGGTCATTTCGTCCAAAGGACATTTCGCACAAAAGACTATTTGTAATAGCACCAAAGGATATTTCGTCCAAAGACATTTGGTTCAAAGGGCATTTCGTTCAAAAGACAATTGGACCATAGCACATTTTGTCCAAAGGACAATTGGTCCAAAGGACAAATGGTCTAAAAGCATTTCGTTCAAAAGACATTGTTCCAAAACACATTTCATCCAATGAATATTTCGCACAAAAGACTATTTTGAATTGCTCCGAAGGATAATTCAACCAAAGACATTTGGTTCAAAGGGCATTTCGACCAAAAGTCAATATGTTCATAGGACATTTCGTTCACAAGACAATTGTACCAAAGGACATTTTATACAAGGGACAATTGGTCCGAGTGATATTTTGTCCTAAAGACAATTAGTCCAAACAATATTTCGTCCAAAGATATTTCGCCGAAAAGACAGTTAGTCCAAAAAACATTTTATCCAAAAACATTTGGTCGAAAAGGGAATTGGTCCAAAGGTAATTTTGTCCAAACGATGTTTCGCCCAAAAGACATTTGGTCCAAAGCACATTTCGTCGAAAAAACAATTGGTTAGTAGGACATTTCGTCCAAAAGATTTGTTCCATAGAATATTTCGTCCAAAGGACATTTAAAACAAAGGACAATTGGTCCTAGCGATATTTCGTCCAAAAGACAATTAGTGCAAACAATATATCTAGGGATGCGCTCGAGTCGAGACATGTCTCGAATCTCGACTCGACTCGACTCGAATTCGAGTCGAGATTCAAGTCGAGACACACTTTGTAAAATTCGAGACGAGTCGAGACAAACGTATTTATCGACTCGAATTTTCGAGTCGAGACTCGAGTCGAGTCGAGACAGCTGGTAAAAATCTCGACTCGACTCGAATGTCTCGAAAATTTTTCTATAATGTTTAATATTATTTTGAAGAAAGTGCTCGCTCAGAAACACTCGGCACGAGAATTTCTGAAACTGCAGGACTTGTCAGGTGTTCGAGGAGTGTTGTGGTGACTGTCTTCAGCAAGTGGCGAAACCAAGGGGAAAAGACGTCCAAATGTCGAGGGGTTGGGTGCCCCCACCTCATTACAGATGTCGAACGTCATGGGCTGTGCAGACTGGTAAAACAGAACAGGCGGCGAACTGCGTCGGAACCAAGATCAGAGTTTAATGCTGGCAAAGTACAAGTGTCTCTGAACTAGTGTTGTCAAATTTCCGGAAATTATTAACCTGTTTTTTTTTTTAAAAAAAACGTTTTTTCGTTTTTCCGGAAAAATTGAAAAAAATAAATATGTTGGTATTAAGTTAATTTTACTAGTAATGATATCTCTTTTTTTTTTCAAACACTCAAAAAATGTAAGTTCAAAAATTTCAATATTGCGAATATTAAAAAAGTAGCACTCAAAAATAAAACCATTCCAATTATTATCTATATATTAAAATACTAGATTTCCGCGTATATGTTTCTCCTCAAAGAAAAGTTTATATGTTTGTCTCCAATCCTTTCAACAATGAGATCTGGAATCCATAAGTGCTGGAAACGTGCCGTTTTCATTTGTTGATTCCAAATTTTATGTAAATGTCCAGTTCTAATTGAATATTTTTATTTAAAAAAACATGGTCATTAGTTCTTTATTACATTTATAGGGGTACACAAGAAGTACTGTGGGGGCGCGGTGGCTCAGTAGTAGGGCGTTCACCTCCGGTGCTTGTGGTCCCTGGTTCGATTCCAGATCGCGCCGTGTGGACTTTGTGGGGGACAAACACCATGCTCGTGGGTTTTTTCGGGGTTCTCCAGTTTCCTCCCACTTTCTTCATTCCACCATTTCATCCATTTCTCATCATCACCGTCTCCTTTATCCTAACCGGCATAAACGTGTGACGTAAAACTAAAGACTAAAACTAAAACTTTCATTTCACTAGAAGTACTGACATTTTTGAAAAAGTAAAGCATCATACCCTATGAGTTATATATTCCAACATCACATAGTTGTATATAGGGGTTGTATATCTGTGAGGCGTTTGTTTCATGGCCAAATGATAATGAAAACGAAGGATAACCATTTATCCAGTCTAAGATTAATCTTCATTGTTTGGAGAGGGTTTTTTTTTAATTAAACACCGTTTATCACTGACAACTAATTATGTGTGTACTTTATTTACTTATTAAATAATGCATGCAAATGAATGCATACACGATATGGGCATTCAGTAAATGGATACTTGAATATTTGATTTCAATTATCTATACAAGCTGACTACGGTTTGGTGCTAGATCTAGCATAATTCACTCCCGTTTAGCATCTAGCATCTTGACTTTAGCATCTTGGCAAAATCTCATTCTTTCCTCTGGAGAACAGAAAAAGAACGAAAATTTACATGGCTCACTGACCGTTGGAAATTATCCCTTATTTGAAGCGATGGTTGGAGTAATAAAACCAGTTAGTATTTCCGCTATTGTATTGTTGAATTCACAGAAATGTTCAAAAATAAGCAAAACGTGACTCTGTACAAGATGTTTACTTAACAATAGTTTTACTATTGTCAACTGAACCCTGAGTGTCTGGGATGTTTCTGTCCCTTCTCACTTTACAACTTAAGAGGGAAGGGGGTATAATCGTCAGAAATGCTTCAGTGCTGCGTCGGAAGCGGCATCTTTTCTATATATTTCTTAATATGTTATCCATTCATAAAGTATAAATTCCCCCTTCCTCCCCTGATTCTCTTTCCAATACAGAGAACCGACTCTTTAAATGAAGAAAGAACCCTGAACCCTCCCGAAAATGCAAAAATGAATGATGCGTACACACAACAAATCTGTGGATGCATCAAATGATTCAGATACATGAGAAGATGATGGCGAAGATAACAGTGTTTGATGCAGTGCAGTCCACCACATGTAAATAGATTTGAAGTGTTCATATTTGTGTATCTGTACGTGTGTATGTGCTTGTTTCTGAGTATTTATATGCACTTGTGTCTTGTAATTGTTATATTAATATCCACTGGATTAAGTGAAAGTATAAAATGGATTTGATGACTGCCAAATTGGCGCCACCTTGGTAAGTCATTATTTTTTAATATTTAGTAATATTAAATTAGAGTATAGTTTAGCGTCGTTTTCAGGAGCAAAGTTCTACAAGGCGTGAAAGTACAGTTTAACGTCGGATTTGAAACACATGAGCTCCTACCATGAATCAAACCTCGTTCGAGAAAGGCGCATACTTTAACCACATAGCAACGGGGAGCTCAACATTTAGTGATATGTATATTAAGTTGTAAAATTATATTCGTTTAATTTTCACTAATATAATCTTCACAATGTAAAGCATTCGCTGAGCACGTTATCTTGTTTAAAAACAAAAAACCTATCTCTTATGTTTCCGTCTCGGGGTTGGACTGCGGGATGATAGAAATCGGAAAGAGATGTTTTTATTATATTTTGAACAGTAGATCATCTCCTTCATAATCTCCGTGTTTGATAAGAATGAAACTCCTTGGCTCACGAAAATGTATACGTAATATAACAAACCATGCACATTAAATGCCAGACTAATACTGCAAACATTGAAGATGCCCTCCTAGAAAATTTTCTTCGGACGCCCATATCTGGAGGTACACAATTTCGCAACTCAGTGCATACGATGTGGATGTATTCAAAGTCTACTGATTTACCCATAAAATTAAAATTTTATAACAATATTCTCAGTGAATACTAACCTGAAGAGAACTATTTTTTTAATTCGATCGCTAAAAGTTTTTTTTTTTTGTCCACCAGGTCTCGGTAATCGTCCGGCACGAAAACTGAATTTTCTACAAGTGTTTCCGAAGCAGTTTTTTTTTTGAGAAAGGGGTCCTCCAGGAGCGTTATTTAGGGGGTAATTTCCTGCGTTTGTTATATACATATATAGATATAGATATATAGAAATATAGATATACTGTGTATATATATAAAGTTAAGTAGGAGCGGATCTTTAAAATTAGTTCGGAAAGATAATATGAAAATATGGCATAATTTGCAAGAATCTATCGTCTAATATAAATAAAATAAATAGTTAGTTTGTGTTTGTCTGTCTGTATGCGGCCTGGGGACAAGAGACCGAGAGTTACCAAATTTTGGTCAGGGGTACCATGGCCCAGGCCCCAGATCAAGACGAATCTTTTTTTTCAAAATCTGAACAAGGGGGTCTCAGGGGGCGCTTACAGGGACATGTAAAAGTGGTAGAAAATGGCCGATATTACTGTCGAATTAATAGTTTTCGCGGTCGCTGAAATCAATGGTGAAACTCTGATCACATTAACTTACAAATTCACCCTATTCGGGCCGGGGGTCACCGGGGGGAGAAGTTGAGATATCGAGACATATAAAAGTAATCCACAATGACCGATATTAGTGTCAAATCCACAGTTTTCGCGGTTGCTGAGATCAATAGTGGCACTTCCATTAGCGATGATTTGCAAATTCAGCTACAGTGTATATGGGCCGCAAGTCAGTGGGGGGATACCGATACAAGTAAAAGTAATCCAAAATGACCTATATTAATGTCAAATACATAGTTTTCGCAGTCGCTTAGATGAATGGTGACACTTTCATTAGCGATAACTTGCAAATTCAGCTACCATTGTATGCGGGCCAGGAGTCAGCGCGGGGGAAGAGGATACCGAGACATCTAAACGTAATCCAAAATGATCGATTTAGTCTCAGATCCATAGATTTCGCGGTCGCGGAAATGAGGGTAATACTTCCACAGGCCTTGACATTCATGCGAAGAATGGGTATATTTAGCTAATATATACATATATGTATGTATATATATACTGATCAAAAAATTAGGGAATCAGATGAAAACACATGTAAAACTTCTTACGAATAATGTGAGAACACTGTATCTTGTCCAGTTCAGATTAAAATCATGAAGACCCAACGTACAAATGAACCGTTTGGAACATCTGTGCACGCGATCAGTGACGTGGCGCTACCAGATATCATTTTGTAGTGTGGCGCTGCCAACACATTCCATCTCCAGAATACCTTTGTTCTCATTGTGTTTAGTGCGTCACAAATCTACGTAGTGAAATTGCGCAACAACGTGATTTGCCAGAATCGTTGGCATGGCAAGCAGTCGGCAGGTTGGAAGCTGGTTAGCCATGGCGGGAGGTGGCACATGCCACAGGAGTGGCACAAAATGTGAATTCCCAATTGTGAAATCGATTTCAAACAACTGGAAGTGTTCGGAGAAGACAAGGACAGGGCCGTCCACTAGCAACCGAAGCCAGAGACGATCGTTATATCTTGTTAACAGCCAGTCGAAACCGGCGTCAGAATACAACTCTGCTCCCGCGAGCCTTCCGAACAACAACAGGAAGCACAATATCTACTCAAACGGTCCGCAATCGCCTTCGAGAGGGTGGTCTTTACGCACGTAGGCCTATGGTGTGTGTCCCATTAACTGCACGACACCGTGTTGATCGAAGAGCGTACGCAGAGGAACATCGTGGGTGGGGACGCAATGAATGGGGCAATGTTTTGTTCCCTGACGAGTCTCGATTTAGTGTAGAGCCTGATAATCGACGTGTTTTCATCTGGAGAGTGTGGAACATGACACAATCCCATGTTTGTGCGGGAAAGATCCTAGTATCATTGTGGTGGATTGATGGTGTAGGCAGGAATCAACATTGGTGGGCGTACTGAGCTCCACATCATCCGAAATGGCTCTTTGACGGCTCTCAGATATAGGGATGAGATCATGAAAACTCTTGTTCTTCCTTATGCTGGTGCCATTGGTGATTCGTTCCTTTTTTATGGATGACAAGACTCGTCCTCACAGAGCTCGGTTAATGGATGAGATGCTGGATGCTGAGGGTATCGCTCGGATGAAGTGGCCAGCATGCTCTCCGGATCTCGTTCCAGTTGAGCATGTCTGGGACATGCTTCGCAGACGAACTGCCGCTAGGCCAGTAAATCCAACAACCATTCCAGAGCTGCAAGTTGCTCTTCTGGATGAGTGGCACAACATCCCCCAAGAACTCGTCGATAATCTGATTGAATCCATGTCAGACAGGTGCGAGGCTCTGTTGGCTATTCGAAGTGATCAAATGACATATAAAGAAAGAAGCAGTGTTGTTGCCTTGCCTGTTTGTGAGCAGTTCGAGAGGTGCACACATAACCGCCTTGTGTCATGACCCATATTAACAAGGTTTTCCGTGCCCCAACACCAGTATGTGCCCCATTTTTCTAGTGTATCTTAAAGCATTCCTTCTTGTATGATATATATGAGTCAAACAGAAGCTTATTCTTACACTTAAGGTCTTGTGTGATATTTCAGCTGAACCCCTAATTTTTTGAGCATTATATACAGTATATATATATATATATATATATATATATATATATATATATATATATATATATATAGTGCCGGATCCAGGATATGATAAAGGAGGGGATAAACCATAGTTTGCAGTTTTCTCCAGTGTAAAGCAGGATTGAAGCCCATTTTATGCAGTGTATACTTGAGTGTGAAGGGGGCTATAGCCCCATTGGATCCGCCTCTGTATATATATATATATATATATATATATATATATATACATGATCGAAAATGGCCTCGAATCCATACTCGCTGAGATGAACAGAAAATGCTGTTTAAATCCACAAATTCAGCAACATTAGTACTCTAAGGAGGATGGTGACATGTAAAGATAATTGAAAATTATCGATATTAATGTCAAATTCATAGTTTTGGGGCTCCACAAGTTCATTGGTGACAGTTTTGGTGCCCTTTGTGTTCAAAATGAAACTTATTCTCCCCATGCGAAGAACGGATATTCTTTTGTCTGTAATAATAACTAACGAAAGTTTCACTTAATATATTTCTCGCTGCTCAAATTTACTCACTTGTGCGGTATATGTGTGTAAAGTAGAATTAAAACCTGTTGCTTTAACTATTTTTCCGTTAGCGAAATACATTGTATATACAGTAGGACTCGATAATCCTAACTTCAAAAATCCGAACGCGGTCCCTAGAAGCTTTTTACATTTTGTCTTAACGCTGGCGATAAACAAACAATAGCGTGTCCATCGACGTTATGTGAAGTCAGTGTTTTTACAAAAGTTCATTTATATGTAATTGTTTGTCATGTATTTTTATTTTTATTTTTCTTAGGCCTATAAGTGTGACTTACAAGAACAGTGTTATTTAGAGTACAAGCAAGTTCTTCAGAAACATTAAATATAAGTAGCCTTACGTACGGTATTGTAGTTACTGTATGTAGTGAATAACCACTGTATCGATAGAAGAACATACCGTACAGTATATGTAAGCCTAAATGGCATTTTCTTGGTCATTTTCGAAAATCCGAATAGCTGTGGTCCCAATTAGTTCGGATTTTCGACTTCCCACTGTATATGTTGCAGACATGTTACAGCAAGTAAGATTACTAGCATCAGGCCAACAAATAGTTTTTAAACTACATTTTCCTGTTTCTGCCAATATTTCCGAATAAATGATTTTTTCTAATGGTTTCAAAATTTCCGGAATTTTACATAGAACAATGAAGATATCTCTATGAAATATATGTTTGATTTAACATATTAACTTAAATGATTCTGTGATTAACAAAAATGATGATTCTGATAATACTCAAATCTTCCTTTCTTCCCCAGCTCGGGGAAACAGTAAAAAAAAATGTTTTTTACCCAAAATTTCCGTTTTTTTTTTACAGGCATTCACAACGCTAGTCTGAACGCACAGTGCACCGAACACTCCTAACGATGGCGAATGTTAACACGACGACATCGGCAACTATAACTGAAGTGAATACGTGACCATCGCCACTAGACCTTGGCACAATGGCAGAGCGAATCATTGTCTGATGAATCCCGATACCTTCATCATGACGATTTGAGAGTGCGAATCCGTCGTGTTCCAAGGGAACAGCTCCTTGACATCTGTACTGCGGGACGGAGACAAACTGGCTACAGTTTAATTATTATCTGGGGAACATTCAGGTGAGCATCCATGTGTCTAGTGGAGCTCGAGCAAGGCACCATGACGGCCGAAACTTCGCACGCTGCTTGCAGATTACGTAAACCCCTTCATTACGGCCATGTTTCCCAGCGGTAGTGGCATTTTTCGACAAGATAATGCACCATGTCACAAGGCCAGGAGTGTGATGGAGTGGTTGGAGGAAAACAGGAGCGAGTTCCAAGTGATGTGCTGGCCCCCAAACTCTCTGGATCTGTACCCAATCGATCACATCTGGGATGTGGTTGAACGTGACGTGAGGGCGCATCACCTTCTCCCCGGAATTTACGGGAATTAGATGACCTTTGTGTGCATATGTGGTGCCAACTCTCTCCAGCGACCCACCGTGGAACATTGCGACCATGCCAAGACGCGTTGCCGTTGTTATTCGAGACAAAAGGTGGACATACTAACAATTAGGTAGGTAGTCATTACGGCCTGGCTGATGTGTGTGTATATTTTAACTTGTATATTTTGTCTCGACTCGAATTTCGAGACGTCTCGACTCGAATTCGAGTCGAGTCGAGACAAAGACTGTCGAGTCGAGACACGAGTCGAGACAGCAACATATTTTCGAGTCGAGACACGAGTCGAGACAACATTTTCTCGAGACGAGTCGAGACAGGCTTAGATCTCGACTCGACTCGAATCGACTCGTGCGCATCCCTAAACGTTTCGTCCAAAGATATTTCGCTAAAAAGACAGTTAGTACAAAAAACATTTCATCCAAAAACATTTGGTCGAAAAGGCAATTGGTCCAAAGAAAATTTCATCCAAAAACACTTGGTCTAAAAGACAATTGGTGCAAAGGTCATTCTGTCCAAAGCACAATTGCTTCAAAGGACAAATGCTCCAAAGGACATTTCCTCCAAGAAACATTTGGTCCAAAGCATATTTCGTCCAAAAAAAACAATTGGTCCAAAGAACCTTTCGTCTGAAGGACAATTGGTACAAGGAACATTTTGTTCAAAAGACATTTCGTTCAATGGTATTTAGTCCAAAACACAATTGGTTAGTAAGAACAATTGGTCAGAGGAATATTTCAACCAGAAATCATTTAGTCCAAGGACATTTAGCGCAAAAAACAACTGCTGCAAAGGTCATTTGTTCAAAGAACAATTGGTCCAAAGAATATTTCGTCCAAAGAAACATTTGGTCCAAAGCACATTTCGTCCAAAAAACAATTGGTTCAAGGACATTTCGTCTGAAGGACAATTTGTACAAAGAACATTTCATACAAAAAACATTTCGTCGAAAAGCATTTTGTCCAAAGGACAAGTGGTAAGAAGGACATTTCGTCGAGAAAACATTTGTTGCAAAGCACATATCGTGCAAAAGACAATTGGTCCAAAGGATATTTCGTCCAAAAGACAATTCATCCAAGGTCATTTTGTCCAAGGAACAATTGATCAAAGGGACAAATGGCTCAAACAACATTTCGTCAAAAGACATTTCGTCTAAAGATAATTAGTCTAAAAGTTATTTCGTCCAAACACATTTTGTCCTAAAGACAAATGGTCCAAAGGTCCAATCGTAAAGGGGACAATTTGTCCAAAGGGCAAATGGTCGAAAGGACAATTCGTACAAAAGACATTTGTCCCAATGGACATTTCGTACAAAAGACAATTAGTCCAAAAAAACATTTCATCCAAAAACATTTGGGTCGAAAAGACAATTGGTCCAAAAGTCATTTTGTCCAAAGACAAATGTTCCAAGGACATTTCGCACCAAAGACATTTGTTCCAAAGGACAATTCGTCCAAAAGAGGATTGGTCCAATGGACATTTTGTCCAAAAGACAATTGGTCGAAAGGACATTTCATCCACAAATATGTATTTTTAAAGACAATTGGTCCAAAGCTCTTTTTGCCTAAAAGACAATTGTTCCAAAGGACATTTCGACCAGAAGACATTTGGTCCAAATAACATTACGTCCAAAAGACAATCATTCCAAAGAACATTTTCTGCAAAAAACAATTGGTTCAAAAAACAATTGGTGCAAAGGAGATTTCGTACAAAAGACAATTGGTCCAAAAAGCATTTCGTCCAAAGACATTTAGTCCAAAGGACATTTTGGCCGGAAAAAATTTGTCCAAAGGACGTTTCGTCCAAACACATTTTGTTCCAAAATGCAATTGGTTCAAAAGACATTTGTTCCTAAAAATAATTGGTCCAAATTTTTTGTGTAAAAACAATTGGTCAAAACGACAAATTTTCCAAAGGATATTGCGTCCAAAAGTCATTTGTTCCAAAGGACATTTGGTCCAAAGGACAAATAGTTAGAAGAACATTTCGTCCAAAAGACATTTGTTCGATAGCATATTTCGTGCAAAAGGCAATTGGTCCAGAGGACATTTCGTGCAAAAGACAATTCCTCCAAGGTCATTTCGTCCAAGGGACAATTGATCAAAGGGTCAAATGGCCAAAAGAATATTTCGTCAAAAGACATTTCGTCCGAAAGACAATTTCGATATTTCGTTCAAAAGATAATTGTACCAAAGGACATTTTATACAAGGGACAATTGGTCCGAGTGATATTTCGTCCTAAAGACAATTAGTCCAAACAATATTTCGTCCAAAGATGTTTCGCCGAAAAGACAGTTAGTCCAAAAAACATTTAATCCAAAAACAGTTGGTCGAAAAGGCAATTGGTCGAAAGGTAATTTTTTTTCCAAACGATGGTTCGCCCAAAAGACATTTGGTCCAAAGCACATTTCGTCGAAAAAGCAATTGGTTAGTAGGACATTTCGTCCAAAGGTCATTTTGTCCAAAGGACAATTGCTTCAAAGGACAAATGCTCCAAAGGACATTCCCTCCAAAAAAATTGGTCCAAAGCATATTTCGTCCAAAAAAAAACAATTGGTCCAAAGAACATTTCGTCTGAAGGACAATTGGTACAAGGGACATTTTGTTCAAAAGACATTTCGTCCAATTTTATTTGGACGAAAAGACAATTGGTTAGTAAGAACAATTGGTCAGAGGAATATTTCATCCAGAAATCATTTAGTCCAAAGAACATTTCATCGAAAAGACAATTGGTTCAAGGACATTTAGTCCAGAAAACAACTGGTGCAAAGGTCATTTGTTCAAAGGACAATTGGTTCAAAGAATATTTCGTCCAAAGAAACATTTGGTCCACAGCACATTTCGTCCAAAAACAATTGGTTCAAAGGACATTTCGTCTGAAGGACTATTTCTACAAAGAACACTTCATACAAAAAACATTTCGTCGGAAAGCATTTTGTCCAAAGGACAAGTAAGAAGGACATTTCGTCGAGAAAACATTTGTTGCAAAGCACATATCGTGCAAAAGACAATTGGTCCAAAGGACATTTCGTGCAAAAGACAATTGATCCAAGGTCATTTCGTCCAAGGGACAATTGATCAAAGGGACAAATGGCTCAAACAACATTTCGTCAAAAGACATTTCGTCCAAAGATAATTAGTCTAAAGGTTATTTCATCCAAACACATTTTGTCCTAAAGACAAATGGTCCAAAGGTCCTTTCGTAAAGGGGACAATTTGTCCAAAGGGCAAATGGTCGAAAGGACATTTCGTACAAAAGACATTTGTCCCAAAGGACATTTCGTACAAAAGACAATTAGTCCAAAAGAACATTTCATCCAAAAACATTTGGTGGAAAAGACAATTGGTCCAAAAGTCATTTTGTCCAGAGAAAAAATGGTCCAAAAGACAAATGTTCCAAGGACATTTTGCACCAAAGACATTTGTTCCAAAGGACAATTCGTCCAAAAGAGAATTGGTCCAATGGACATTTTGTGCAAAAGACAATTGGTCGAAAGGACATTTCATCCACAAATATGTATTTTTAAAGACAATTGGTCCAAAGCTCTTTTTGCCTAAAAGACAATTGTTCCAAAGGACATTTCGACCAGAAGACATTTGGTCCAAATAACATTACGTCCAAAAGACAATCATTCCAAAGAACATTTTCTGCAAAAAACAATTGGTTCAAAAAACAATTGGTGCAAAGGAGATTTCGTACAAAAGACAATTGGTCCAAAAAGCATTTCGTCCAAAGACATTTAGTCCAAAGGACATTTTGGCCGGAAAAAATTTGTCCAAAGGACGTTTCGTCCAAACACATTTTGTTCCAAAATGCAATTGGTTCAAAAGACATTTGTTCCTAAAAATAATTGGTCCAAATTTTTTGTGTAAAAACAATTGGTCAAAACGACAAATTTTCCAAAGGATATTGCGTCCAAAAGTCATTTGTTCCAAAGGACATTTGGTCCAAAGGACAAATAGTTAGAAGAACATTTCGTCCAAAAGACATTTGTTCGATAGCATATTTCGTGCAAAAGGCAATTGGTCCAGAGGACATTTCGTGCAAAAGACAATTCCTCCAAGGTCATTTCGTCCAAGGGACAATTGATCAAAGGGTCAAATGGCCAAAAGAATATTTCGTCAAAAGACATTTCGTCCGAAAGACAATTTCGATATTTCGTTCAAAAGATAATTGTACCAAAGGACATTTTATACAAGGGACAATTGGTCCGAGTGATATTTCGTCCTAAAGACAATTAGTCCAAACAATATTTCGTCCAAAGATGTTTCGCCGAAAAGACAGTTAGTCCAAAAAACATTTAATCCAAAAACAGTTGGTCGAAAAGGCAATTGGTCGAAAGGTAATTTTTTTTCCAAACGATGGTTCGCCCAAAAGACATTTGGTCCAAAGCACATTTCGTCGAAAAAGCAATTGGTTAGTAGGACATTTCGTCCAAAAGATTTGTTCCATAGGATATTTTGTCCAAAGGACATTTAAAACAAAGGACAATTGGTCGTAGCGATATTTAGTCCAAAAGACTATTAGTGCAAACAACATTTCGTCCAAAGATATTTCGCCGAGAAGACAGTTAGTACAAAAAACATTTCATCCAAAAATGTTTGGTCGAAAAGGCAATTGGTCCAAAGAAAATTTCATCCGTAAACACTTGGTCTAAAAGACAATTGGTGCAAAGGTCATTTTGTCCAAAGGACAATTGCTTCAAAGGACAAATGCTCCAAAGGACATTTCCTCCAAGAAACATTTGGTCCAAAGCATATTTCGTCCAAAAAAAAACAATTGGTCCAAAGAACATTTCGTCTGAAGGACAATTGGTACAAGGAACATTTTGTTCAAAAGACATTTCGTTCAATGGTATTTAGTCCAAAACACAATTGGTTAGTAAGAACAATTGGTCAGAGGAATATTTCAACCAGAAATCATTTAGTCCAAGGACATTTAGCGCAAAAAACAACTGCTGCAAAGGTCATTTGTTCAAAGAACAATTGGTCCAAAGAATATTTCGTCCAAAGAAACATTTGGTTCAAGGACATTTCGTCTGAAGGACAATTTGTACAAAGAACATTTCATACAAAAAACATTTCGTCGGAAAGCATTTTGTCCAAAGGACAAGTGGTAAGAAGGACATTTCGTCGAGAAAACATTTGTTGCAAAGCACATATCGTGCAAAAGACAATTGGTCCAAAGGACATTTCGTCCAAAGGACAAATAATTAGAGGAACATTTCGTCCAGAAGACATTTGTTCCAAAGGATATTTCGTACAAAAGGCAATTGGTCCAGAGGACATTTCGTCCAAAAGACAATTGCTCCATGGTCATTTCGTCCAAGGGACAATTGACCAAAGGGTCAAATGGCCAAATGAATATTTCGTCAAAAAACATTTCGTCCGAAGATAATTAGTCTAAAGGATATTTTATCCAAATACATTTTGTCTTTAAACAAATGGTCCAAAGGTCATTTTTTCCAAAGGACAACTGGTCCAAAGGACAAATGGTCAAAAGGACAAATGATCCAAAGGACATTTCGTACAAAAGAGATTTGGTCCAAAGCACATTTCGTCCAAAACAATTGCTCCATAGTGCATTTCGTACAAAAGACAACTGGTTCCAAGTACACTTTGTCCAAAGCAATTTTGTCCAAAGGACACTTTGGCTAAAGGCTAAAAGGTACCAAGGATTTTTGTTCAGAAGACATTTGTTCCAAAGGACATTTCGTTCAAAAGAATTTTGGTCCAAAGGTATTTCGTCCAATATACATTTGGACCAAAAGACATTTCGTACTAAAGACAATTAGTGCAAAGAACATTTCGTCCAAAAAAACCATTAGTCAAAGCGACAATTTGTCCTAAGAACCTCTCGTACAAAACACAAATGGTCCAAAAAGCATTCGTCCAAAGACATTTGGTCCAAAGGACAATTTGTTTACAGGAGAATATGAACAAAAGACAAATTCTCGAAAGGACATTGCGGCCAAAAGTAATTTGTTTCGAAGGACAGATCATCCTAAAGACAATATGTCCAAAGGGCATTTCTTTCAAAAGACAATAGGACCAAACGACATTTTGTACAAAGGACAATTGGTCCGAATGATACTTCGCCCAAAACAATTTGTCTAAAGGACATTTCGTTGTAAAGACAATTTGTCCAAGGGACATTTCAAACAAACACAATTTGTTCTAAAGACTATTGGTCCAAATGTAATTTTGTCCAAAGGACAATTGGCCGAAAGCATAAAAGGTCGTAAGGACATTTCTTCTAAAAGACATTTGGTGCAAAGGACATTTCATCAAAATATATTTAATCCGAAAGACAATTAGTCTGAAGGACATTTCGTTAAAGGATAATTGGTCCAAATGACATTTCGTACAAAAGACAACTGCTCCCAAAAACATTTCATCGAAAAGACTATTGGTAATCCGTCCAAAGGACATTTTGTCCAAAGACATTTGGTAATAGGGGCATTTCGCCCAAAAGACATTGGTCCAAAGAAACTTTTGTCCAAAAGATAATTGGTCTAAAGGACATTTCATCTAAAGAATTTTAATTCGAAAAGCAATTGTTCCGAAGGCCATTTTGTCTGAAGGACAATTGGAACAAAGGAAATGTCCTCCAAAAAGCAACTGGTCCAAAGGTCATTTCGTCCAAAGGACATTTCGCACAAAAGACTATTTGTAATAGCACCAAAGGATATTTCGTCCAAAGACATTTGGTTCAAAGGGCATTTCGTTCAAAATACAATATGTCGAAACGACATTTCGTTCAAAAGACAATTGGACCAAAGGACATTTTGTCCAAAGGACAATTGGTCCAAAGGACAAATGGTCTAAAAGCATTTCGTTCAAAAGACATTGTTCCAAAACACATTTCATCCAATGGACATTTAGCACAAAAGACTATTTTGAATTGCTCCGAAGGATAATTCAACCAAAGACATTTGGTTCAAAGGGCATTTCGACCAAAAGTCAATGTGTTCAAAGGACATTTCGTTCAAAAGACAATTGTACCAAAGGACATTTTATACAAGGGACAATTGGTCCGAGTGATATTTCGTCCTAAAGACAATTAGTCCAAACAATATTTCGTCCTAAGATATTTCGTCGAAAAGGCAGTTAGTCCAAAAAACATTTTATCCAAAAACATTGATCGAAAAGGGAATTGGTCCAAAGGTAATTTTGTCCAAACGATGTTTGGTCCAAAAGACATTTGGTCCAAAGCACATTTCGTCGAAAAAACAATTGGTTAGTAGGACATTTCGTCCAAAAGAATATTTCGTCATTTTGTTCAAAAGACATTTTGTTCAAAAGACATTTCGTCCAATGGTATTTAGTCCAAGAGACAATTGGTTAGTTAGAAATTTTGTCCAGAAGACTTTTGTTCCAAAGCATATTTCGGTCAAAAAACAAGTGGTCCAAAGGACATTTTATACAAACAACAATTGGTCCGAGTGATATTTCGTCCAAAAGACAATTAGTCCAAACAACATTTCGTCCAAAGATATTTCGCCGAAAAGACAGTTAGTCGAAAAAACATTTCATCCAAAGACATTTCGTCGAAAAGGGAATTGGTAAAAAGGTAATTTTGTCTGAAGAACAATTGGTACAAAGGACATTTTGTACAAGAGACATTTCGCCCAAAGGGATTTGGTCCAAAATACAATTGGTTAGTAGGACATTGCGTCCAGAAGACATTTTTTCCAAATCATGTTTCGTCCAAAGGATATTTTATACAAAGGACAATTGGTCCGAATGTTATTTGTACATGTTTGGCCTGTAGGTACTTTCACAGCTTATGATTTGCATGGTGTTATTGGAAATATCATTAGAAAAAGTGAAGGTGAATGTAATTTGTGTATTAGCAGACAATAGTGCAATTAACTGAAAAGCAATATCCATGTTTTCCAACCCTCCTATATTAAGTATTGTGTATGCCCAACAAAGTGATATCAATAAGCCAGTATTTTTTTGTTATTGATCCTGTACATTTTTTCAAAAGTCTAAGAAACAACTGGTTAAACCCAAAAAATGATGAAATATGCATATTTGTTGCGGACTTTTATGGTTCATCGGATACTATTAGTACAGCGTCTTTCTCAACTTTACGTAAAGTTTTCAAACTTGAAAATGACAAACTTTTGAAATTTGGTTATGGGCTTTCACTTAAAGCATTATGGACATTTAATCTTGAAAGACAAAGAGTAAAATATATTCTACACGTGTTCATTGAACATGTTGTTGCTGACCATAAGGAAATGGGCCATGAAAAAAACTTTCCACATTCCGAAGGTACTTTGAAATTTATAGACATTATTTTAAATTGGTGGAAAATCGTCAATACTAAAATTCCTTTCAAAGGCAGATGTCTTTGAGATGTTATGCAACTCCATTAACCAGCACCTCCTCTGACGATAAACCATCTTCATATCTCAACACTTTCGTATGTTGGCTTGGTCGTTAGCAAGAACTAGCACTGAAATCTGGTATTCTTTGTAAAGAAATTCATTCTGCACTGGCCCACACAACCTACGCTTTGATGGAATTGACAACGTACTGCCTTAATGAGTTAAACATGCAATATGTATCACTAGGCAAGTTTCAAACTTATGCACTAGAAGTTCGATTTGGATTGTACAAGCAACTGGCAGACTGACAATACTGCATATCTATGAGACAATTATTTGAAGTGGAAAATAAGTTGAAAATGTCCTCACTACTGCAAAAAAAGCTTTCGAATCTTGTAATTCCGATGTATTGCAATGTTGAATATGCCTGATGCACAAATTTGAAAGAATATAGGCACGTCTTTGGAGGTAACGGTGACTCCAGAACACATTTCGTGTGTTAACGATGAAATGCCAATAGTATTCTACGTAGGAGGATACTGTGCAAGTACTGTGTTAAAAAAGAACTAAAGCGTTCTTCCTGCAAGCAGTATCTTCTGTCAGATGTTCCAATGGATAAACCTGTATGGTGCGGATTAATTAGAAATCTTGATAGAGGTGGATTGTTATATCCAGAACAGTGTGTTGTTAGAACAGTCATCTAGGCATCTGTTGTTGGGAATAAATTAACTTCGTCGGAAATGGAAGCAAATTTCTTGCGGGAAACAAACCAGAAACATGTTGCTTTACAAAGCAGTGACAAATATGAATTGTGAGGATTCTTAATTGTGGGACGCATGTGAAAATAGGCATGCGAATGCATTAAAGTTATTGAAACTATAGTGGTAACTAGCGTAAATTGTCTTTTGAACACCTATTGCAAAACCAAAAACAGTGAAGTATCTGATAAACTTAACAAACATACCGTCAAATGTGCAAACCAAAAATAATTGTCAACTCTAAAATAATCTTAAACAAAAAGTTGTTCTAAATAATGTAAGTAAAAGTTTAATAGTCACCGAAAGAAACAAACCACATCCCTAAGAAGTACTTTCGAAGAACATAATTTTTATGTTTAGCCTAGCAACACTACGAAAAAGATTTCAACCATAGAAAAGAAAGCAATAAACAGTGACAAGTCAATTCCTATTAACATATGTCTATTTCTAGTAACAAGAAGATTTTTGCTTCGCATATTTTTAAAATTCTTTTGAATCATTTTTACATAAAATATAATGTCTGTCCAATTGTTTAAATCCTTTTATAATTGTGCCTAGGTTGAAGATGAAGACGATGTTCTTCTAAAGTACTTCCTAGTGATATGATTTGTTTTTGCGGTGACTATTAGCCTTCTACTTACGTTATTTCTAATCATTATCTCCGCCCACAATACAGTAATAAGAAAGTTATTGTAAAATAGTAGTTCGAATCCTTAGATGGAAAGTTTCCATTAAGAGATCTTTTTATGTATACAGGACTCCAAAGGTGCATTACCACCTGCAATTTGCCTTTTCCTGCAATAGCAAGCAACCCAAAAAGCTTGGCGCTTGGGTTGGTTGCGAATTCGAAAGGCGCTCGACGAAACCTCAATTTTGTAACAAATAAATCAGTGTGGCAAACTGCAAATACGAAAATAAAACAGATTGTTAAAAATGGCAATTTTAATATCGTGACGAAGTTGGAAGACATCAAATGTTACAAAATGATCTTACTTAAGAAATTCAAACAAGATGAATGGCAAGAAACAGATATAAGAGGAAACCATTTCTCTCTTCCCCACCGAAAAAAAATAATCTCATAAAAAGAAAAAGTTACATAAAGTAAAATCTTAATATAAAGGCACCACTCTAAATTGTGAAAGTTGACACCCGGAAGGCAAGAACAATTGAACCAAAGAAAATGAAAGTGTGCAAACATATTGCAGAAGTAAAACGAGGGAATACGAGTTTCCTATTTTCCTGGAAAAAACGGTTGGGTGGGGCACGGTCCCCTCCGAACCCTTGATCACGAAATATCAAAAGTGCTAGTAACATTATGTCGGAAGTGTGTAAAAGACATGAAGAATTGCAACGAAACTTTTAGTGTGGAAAATACGCAAAAAATAAAGGAATACGATTTTTGTAATTTTCTGCGGACAATCAAATTTAGGGGCAAAAACTTCCACACAAAATTCTGAAACTTGACGCCTGAAACGCAGGAAGAAGTGAACCGAAGTGAATGAAATTATGCACAGATACAGCAGACGTAAGATGAAGATACGAGTTTCTTATTTTACTCGAGAAAACGGTTGGTTAGGGCACGGATCCATCCCAACCTTTGACCATCAACAATCAAAAGTGGTGGTAAAAGTATGTCAGATGTATGGAAAGAATATGAAAAATTACAAAGAAGTTTTTGTATGGACAATACGCAAAAAAATAAAAGAAAACCTTTTTTTGTTACTTTCTGCGGGAAAAAAAACTGTTTTACGGGTCAAAAACTAAACCCAAAATTTTGAAAGTTGCCTCCCGAAAGGCAAAAAGAAGTGAACAGAAATGAATGAAATTGCGCACAAATATTGTAGATATGAAATCAGACAATCCGCGTTTCGTATTTTCCTGGAGAAAACGCCTGGGTGGGGCACCGATCCCCCTAAACTTGGATCACGGAAAATCAAAAGTGATGGTAACTGTATGTCAGATCTGTGTAAAGGACATGAAGTATTAAAACGAAAATTCATGTATGGATAATACGCAATAAATAAAGGAATATCATTCTTTCCATGTCGTGCGGGAACACGGCATTTAGGGCAAAGCCTCCCAACAAGTAATTTGAAAATTGACGCCCGAAAAGCAAATAGAAGTGAATCGAATTGAATGAAATTCTGCACAAATATTGTAGACATAAAATGAGGGAATACGGGTTTCGAATTTTCCTGAAAAAAAAAATGCTTGGGTGGAGCACGGTCCCCTCCAAACCTTTGATCACGAAAAATCAAAAGTGCTAGTAACAGTATGTTAGATGTGTGTAAAGGACATGAAGTATTGCAACGAAACTTTTTGTTTGGGCAATACGCAAATAATAAAAAAACGCGGATCTCTTTATGTTCTTCGCAAAGACACTTTTAGGGGGCAAGAGAACTCACGCCAAAATTTTGAAATTTGAATCCGGAAAGGCAAGAAGAATTGAACCGAAGTGACAGAAATTTTTCACAGATATTGTAGACATAAAATGAGGGAACACGGGTTTAGTATTTTTCTGAAAAAAAATATTTCGGTGTGGCACTAACCCCTTAAAACCTTTCATCACGGAAGATCAAAAGTGCTAGTAACAGTATCTGAAATGTTTGTAAAGGACATGAGGAATTACAACGAAACCTTATGTATGGACAATAAGCATAAAATAAATGAATATTGTCTTTTTGTTTTCTTTTGGAAAAACTGTTTTATATGGCGAAATCTCCCACCCAAAATTTTGAAAGTTGACACCCGAAAGGCAAAAAGAAGTGAAATGAAGGGAATGAAATTGTAAACAGTTATAGTAGATTAAAAATCAGGGAATCCGCGTTTGGTGATTTGCTGAGAAAACTGTTGGGTGGCGCACCGATACCTCCAAACCTTTGACCACGAAAAATGAAAAGTGCTAGTAACAATATGTCAGATATCAGTAAAGGACAGGAAGTATTGACACGAAACTTATGGTATGGATAATACGCAATAAATAAAAAAATACCGTTTTTTCTATGTTCTGCGGAAAAACGGCATTAGGGGGCAAAGGCTCCTAACAAATTATTTGAAGATTGAATCCCGAAAGACTAAAATAAATGAACCGAAGTGAATGAAATTTTTCCACAGATTTTTTAGATGTAAAATAAGGGAATACAGTTTCCTATATTGCTTGAAAAAAGTTTTGGGTGCTGCACGGACTCCTCCAAACCTTCAATCACGGAATATCAAAACTGCTATCAACGATATGTCAGATGTGTGCAAACAACACAAAGAATTGCAACATAACTTTGTGTATGGATAATACGCAAGAAGTAAATGAAAACGGGTCTTTTCTTCTGCGGGAAAACGGTTTTAGGAGGCAAAACCTCGGAAATAAAATTTTGAAATGTGACTCCCGATAGGCAAAAAGAAGCGAACCGAATTGAGTGAAATTGTGCACAGATACTGTAGACATAAAATGAGTGAATACGGGTTCCCTATTTTCCTGGAGAAAACGGTTGGGTAGGGCACCTACCCCCCAAACCTTTCCTCACAAAAAATGAAATGTGCTAGTAACAGTATGTCAGGTGTGTGTAAATGACATGAAGAATTGAAAAAAATATTTTTGTATAGACAAAAAATAAAGGAGTACGATTTTTGTCTCTTTTGCGTAAAGACGGGATTACGGGAAAAAGAACGCAGAACCAAAATTTTGAAAATAAGAAGAACGTATTTCCTCCTTTTATGTCTACAATATCTGTGCACAATTTCATTCACTTCGGTTCACTTCGTCTGGCTTTTCGGGTATTAACTGTCAAAATTTTGTGTGGGGATTTTGCCCTCCCGTTTCTCAGCACAAAACAAGAAAGTGTTCCTTTATTTTGTGTATGTTGTTCACACACAAAGTTTCGTTGAAATTCTGTGAATCCTTTACAGTCATCTGATATATTGTTACTAGTACGTTCTTCCAGAACTTGGAATACCGAGAAAGCTAATTAGGTTAATTAAGATATGTTTAAATGAATCCCAAATAAAGTCCGGTTAGGAAAATTTTTGTCCACGAGCTTTCACGTCGAAAATGGCCTGAAACAAGGAGATGCGTTGTCGCCATTATTATTTAACTTCCCTCTGGAATACGCTATAAGGAAAATCAAAGATAACAACCAGGGACTACAGTTGAACGGTATTCACCAGGTTATGTCATATGCTGAAGATGTAAATTTAATAGGAGATGATAGGAGAACAACATAAATAAATGCAGAGATCTTATTAAACGCTTTCAGGGACATGGGTTCAGAAGTAAATGCAGAGAAAACTAAATACATGGAAGTGCTTCGGGACCGGAATAAAGCAAATTATGGATGCGTTAAAATATTAAATAACACTTTTGATAAAGTGGATAGTTTCAAATATCTAGGATTAATATTGACAGAGGAAAATCATATTCACGGAGAAATTAAATGTCGACTAAAAGCAGGGAATTTGTGTTACTATTCGGTTCAGAATCTCTTGTCGTCGCGAATTCTGTCGAGACATTTGAAACTTAAGATATAGAAAACGATAATCATGCCTGTTGTTTTGTATGGCTGCGAAACATGGTCACTCTCTCTGAGGGAAGAACATAGACTGAAAGTATTTGAGAAGACGATTCTCAGACGAATATTCAGACCCAAGAGGAACGGGAATGGGGAATGCATGAAACTTCATAAGGAGGAACTACATAACTTATATGGTTTACCCAACATTGTTAGGGTCGTCAAGTATAGGAGGCTTATATGGGCGGGTAATGTAGCAAAAATGGAAGAAAGTAGAAACGCATTGAAAGTCTTGACTGGAGAACCATTCGGAAAACGACCATTAGGAAGACCTAGGCGCAGATGGGAGGACAATATTAAGATGGATCTCGCAGAGATTGGAATACAGAGTAGAAACTGGATGCAGTTAGCTAACGATAGAAGTCAGTGGAGAGCTTTTGTGAACGCGGCATTGAACTCCGGGTTCCATAGGCCTTAGTGTTAGTTAGTTAGTTGGTTAGCACTTTTAATATTTCGTGATGAAAGGTTTGGAGGGATCCGTTTCCCACCTAACCGTTTTATTCAGGAAAATGCGAAATGCGTGTTCCCTGATTTTATGTCTGCAATATTTATGTAAAATTTCGATTACTTTGGTTTACTTGGTTTTTGCTTTTCGGGCGTTAACTTTCAAAATTGTGGGTGGGAGCTTTTGCCCCTTAAAACCTTCTTTTTCGCGGAAAATAAGAAACGCGTATTCGTTTGTTTCATGTGCAGTATCTAACTTCCAAATTTTATCCAAATCGGAGTGTTACACTTTGCAAGTTTTGCTAGTTAGTAATAATATTTCTTTAAAATTTTATTAAGAAATAGAGGGAATTAAAGCGAAAAATTGGGATCAATTGGAACTTTCGGCTCCTTCCAAAATTGAAAGAAATGACAGCACAAGTATTTGGATCCAAGGTAGGCATGACATTTGAAACTGAGATATAACTATATTTCTGCCATGATTTTAATGCACAGTGCAAAGTTCTTAAATGCTAATTATATCAGTATCTTACATCCAAATTTAGTTGCAACATAATAATTCTTGTTAGAAAACCGGAATCGGCAATGTGAATTCAAGAGTAGCCGATGCTTTAGATAGTATTCGAAAAAGGTGAAGAGTGTAACCTAAGTGTTTGGCCAAGTTGGTTGCGAAGCAATTTAATAATTTGCATGTCTTCTACTCGGCAGAGTTCAGCTCAACCGTTTCATTTTGTTTTAAAAAAAACATTTTTATCATGACTTATATTTAGGGATGCGCACGAGACGAATGGGGACAGGTCATTTCTGAGAAAAATTCAAGTCGAGACACGGCTCTTCCAATAGAGAGATATACATTTTTCGAGTCGAGACATCATTTTACAGCACATTTTCGGGACGAGACAGCCACAAATCTTTTCTCGTGTACATCCCTAGTTACATTAGTACACACTACATTAGTGACAATTTATATTATGATAGAATATACTATGAACTTTAATAGAAAAAGTGTGAGCACTCGATAATTATTACGTAGTAAGATTTTAATAGATCCAGTGCTTGATAGTGCTGCGTGTGAAGTTATGAAAAATGAATTTTTTTCAACAGGCGCGGGTCCAAGGGGAATTTTATAGCGGCTACAGTACCCCCTTGATGCTCACGTACACACTGGACAGATTGGGTTTCAATACTACTTTATTTACAGTGGGCAAGTTCGGAAACTATGGTTTAGTCCATCCCTTGATCATATCCTGGCTTTGCAGTGTTAATATCTGTTCAGAACTTGCTGTTCTGGAAGCTTCAAATCCATACGCGATAAAATAGTATTTCTGCATTACGCACTTTTTTAAAGCTATTTTCAATATTTGCATGTATCTTCAGACAAACCCTCCTCGAAAATTTTGCTTTATTGGATGCTGTATTTATGACGATGCTTCCATTATCAAATAGTGTAGTTTTATTTAACATAGAACTGCATACGCCAAAACAGTAGAAAAGTTTCAAATTCTTTTAACTTTTCTTGAGTTGATTTTGAGCTTAACGTCCCTTTCAACAGCGAAGCTATATGATAAGTGGACCTACTAATTACCGTTGATTCTGAATCACATGAACTCCCACCGAGAATTGAACCTGGTTCTTCCATGCGTTGACTTCAATTTGGACTCGAACGCTTTCAAGCGGATTTAAGAGGGTGCACTTGCTACCTCCTGAGTTTTCCAATGAATGTATTTTTTACTAATTATATTAGTTTCACTTTTGAAAAGGTGTAAGCATTTCGTTTTTTTTAAAAAAATCCTTGAATTATACGTAATGACTGTTGAACCCAGGTTTCACTTTTGTACGTGGCAATAGTAACCTCTAGACACAGAAATATTGTTTTTAATAACTGCCAAAATACAATTTTTTATCAATAAAGCGTAGCTGTCCTACTAACTCTTGTATCGATTTCCTGCTAAGCAGGGATAAAGTGAATCTGAAAAAGTAGGGAGACGGTACGGTAGGTAGCGGTATGCGGCCATGCCGTCTCCCATGCCTATATTTGCCCATTGTAATTTCTTAGGAACTGGGGGACGCCGTACACAGTTTTGGAGGTGGAGGACGTCGTCCGCCGCGTTTGCAAGCAGTTTTACCCCTGCTGCTAAGTATTGATTGCTGTGAACTAACGAAAAATATTATGTGATAATAATAATACCACCACCACTGCTACTACTAGTACTACTACTACTAATAATAATAATAATGGATCTGAATGATAAAGATATTTTTAAACTTTCTATTACAATTCCTATTGGCTTCCGTGAATCTAGACATATTGATTCTATGAGGAATAAAGAGGTAGAAAAGAATCTTATCAGTTGTTTTACAAAGAACTAAGCAACTGACAACTGACCTTGTGTCTGTTTTATAAATACAATGTTACAAGGCGCAAAAACCACACCTGAGGGCATCTTGCTTTTTTGCCTAGGGTAGCTTCAGTACTAAAATCAGAACTTTCACTCTGTTGTTGGCACGTGTCGAATCAGCTTGTTTGCTGTGCGATGTTTTGCAGTCAGGCGATCGACTAGATAGATATATAGAATAGTGAAGAAAGAAAGAAAGAAAGAAAGAAAACGATATGCTTATTTCATGAAGATATGCTTGCTTCTTGGCATTAAGTGTTTGAAAACCAAAACTGTTCTGAATATCCATTTTGTTATTTCCATAAAAAGAATAAAGGGAAATGTTAATTCTCATATATAGCTGGGGTAAAACTGAGAGGTAACGCGAGAGGCGTCGTCCCTTTGCTTCCAGAAAATACCTGTGGCATCCCTCCACTTTCTAAAAAAATACAATGGGCAAAGATAGGCCCGGAGGACGGCATGACTCATGCCTCCCCTACCTTTTAAGATCCAATTTTACCCCTGGTATATCGGAAGAAATAAAGAAAAAATATATTTCACACAAATAAAATAAAGTATTCTACTTAACTTCGTCTTGGCCTTGTGTGTTTCGAAATTGTTCAGAATGTTTTTCTTAACTTCAATAAAAAAATTACGGAATGAAAAGAGTTGCTAATTCCCATCGAAAAAGAAAAAATATAATTGCACTTATTAAACAAAAAGAACTAGATAAAATATTTCAGTCTGTCTTTGCAATTCCAAATGCTTAGAACTATTTTTCCCTTCTGCTCGTGAACACTTCAAACTAATATTAGTCTTAAACAAAACAGTCTTAAATAAACATAAAAATCCTATAATTTTAAACCTAATAGTGTGTCCACGAACCATTATTATATATTACCTCATTCATTCGAGGAGGCATGCAACCAATTAGTGACGAATTTACACAGGAATTGGAAAGGAAGGAGGTGAACTGGGATCTGTATGTTAGGTGCCATCCCGGCATTTGCCTGGTATGAATGAGGTAAAACCGAAGAAAAACTTCACTCAGAATGGCAGGACTGAAAAAGCTGTTACACCTTTTCGACCAAGTGTCCCTGTACACATAGTAAAACCTCTTATTTCTCAACGCATTCAATCCACAGTTTTCATGAGATCTGATTCTTGATTATTTAATGGAAGATGAAGATATCTGTATCATTGTCCATCTGAAAATAAAATTTTTCGTTTGGTGTGGGCACCATAATATTCAACTACAAAGTATGTCTTATTCCTGTTACCTAAGGGTCTTTTTCCTGTTACCTAAGGGTTATTTTTTACTACTTCCTTCAAGACTAAGGACAATTCTTCCTTAATCTCTTAATTTCAATTATAAAGAATTTGTGATCCAATCTTCCCCCTTAACAAAGAGAAATAATGAAACCGGTTTAGTCAAACGCTTGAAACAATATTGGTGATAATTTCACGAGCAGCAATTACGCAATAGATTATCAGGATATTTAAAAACAATTTATACGATAGTAGAGATGCTACAACTATAAGATCTTTTGACCGTAATGTATGACGAGTAAACAACACGATATAATACTGAAAACTGATACACATGCTATTTACTGATGTGCGTGTTATTGTGCAGAGAAAGTAGTGTTGCTGAGGAAACGACACATGACGACATCGCCCAATAGAAATAATTAAACCTTTTTGAAAACGAAATTGAATTTTCATGATATTTTATGAGACGAGAGAGACTCCCTTTGTGAAGAACACAAGCAAAAATCACGAAGTTTAAGTCGTTGATGAAAGAGGTATGTATACGTTTCGAATATAAATAACCCTCACAACTATACTGATGTAATCGCAGTTCTCATTCTTGATATCTGAGCATTTGAGATTAAGAAATAAACGCTTATACCTTGTTCTGACAGATCATATGTTTAACCCTGTAGCTGTAAGAGGTTCTAATAACAAATATAGTTAAACAAAAATTTACTGTTTCTTGGTGTAACTGGGTAACATTTACTGTTGTCTGGGTTTAACAAATAGTTCTGCGAACTGAATATATTTTAACAACCTGTTCTAGCGAACCGGTTTAATAACACCACTGGACCGTGGGGATTTCCCTCGTAATAGTTAGAGGGCTCAGTTTCTACACGGGAGATCCGAGATCGATTCCTGGTGGGAGCTTATGTGGTTCAGATTCCACGTTAAGATATAGGTCCACGTCTTAGATTGCCTCGCTCTGAATAGAATAGTAAACTGCAAATCAAACAAACACCCAACCAATTGGCATTGGAAGCGGGAGCGCCTTTCCGTCACAATTAGAGTATGGTGGCTCAATGATAGAGCTCTCACTTTTGGTTTCAAGATCATAGGCTCGATTCCAGTCTATACTATGTAAGTTTATGTTTAACAGCATTGTGTCAATTTGTTTCTAAGAGTTCTTTATTGCTTTCCATTTCATTCCTCAGTTCCTTTCATTAATCATTTAGTTCACTCATCATGTGTGTTCTTTAGCCCCCAGGAAATAATCGTGTGATGTTAAAATTCCCAATTCATTTCAAAGTATTAGACAAATAATGCAGTCTTGAAATTTCCGAAATCATTTTTCATTGTTCACACCTTAATTACCTGTGAGTAAATCATGAGTATTTAGATATCTAAATTAATCATAATAGGTAATCTGGCACTTATAAACTACTATGCATTAATTATTTGTTTTCGTCGAAAACAAATTCAAGTACTGTATTCCTTCTCGTTCTAAAAGCACTAAGATTAGTATCGAAAACAACATTGCTTTCCTCAGATACTAGATTTGTTTGGGAAAGCTGCTTACAGACCTCACGTGATAGCAGCAAGTCTCTCGCAGAAGTTATTTCACGTGAACAGGGTTGGGAATATTTCCCCTCTTGCCCGCCTGACATATTACTTTCGCGACAGCACGTTGTAATCCCTTCCCTCTTTTGCACACTGTGTGAAATTTAACTTGTATACTGTTGTGAGTTACAAATAAGAGAATGCTATTTTTTTTAATAAATAACATCAAATAAGATTGACCATTAGTACAATATATTCAAGATGACAAATATTCATTTAACAGTCATCGTACTTTGTTGTCTGCACTGAAATTCCCATAATGTGCTTTCTTCTTTAGTCCGGCGAGACCCAGGCGACAGCTCATGTGGTTAAGTTTTCACGATTAATCAGTAGGTCCCCTCTCATATAGCCTAGCGGCTGAAAGGATGTTAAACTCAAAATCACATCAACTAATATGAGCACCTTGGCAATGCTACTGCATTATTTCCTCACTTCTTCGACAAGATCTTTGTAGGAATGAAGAATCATCATGTAGTTAATATATGTTGGGACATGGTACCCCGAAGATAAGATTTCATTCTGCACAGAGTCGAAAATAACCGTTCTGGTGTCACTGAAGTCATAGGAACAATAAGGTAAAGCATTATTAGCTTATTAACTTCCGAAAACAAATAATGAGTTTTCTTTTTTGGTTCAGATTTCAATGAGACAACCAGATCTTGAACACCTTCAATGACGCTTAAAGAATCATTTTTGCTTCGGTGAAGCGAGGAAAGTGCTAACAACAGTATGTCAGAAGAACTTGAAGAATATGAAACATTGGAACGACACATTATTTAAGGACAATACGCAAAAGATAAACGAATACTGTTTTTTTTATTTTCTGTATAAAAAAGGTTTTAGGGGCAAAAGCCCCACCCAAAATTTGGAAATTGAGGCCCGAAAGGCCAGAGGAAGTGAATGAAATTGTGCACAGATCTTCTAGACATAAAATGAGAGAATACAGGGTTTTAATTTTACTGAAAAAAAAGATAGAAAACCGTTTAGGTGGGACACAGACGCCTCCAAAACTTTGATCGTGAAATATCAAAAGTGCAAATAACAGTTTTCAGAAGTGCTTGAAGAACATGATGAATTCGAACGACACGTCGTGTAGGGACAATACGCAGAAAAATAAACGATACGTTTTTATTTATTTTCTGCGTAAAAACGGTTTCAGGGGCAAAAGAACCCACAAAAAATTGAAATTTGAGGTCCAAAAGTTAAGAAGAAGTGCACCAAATTTTATGACGTTTTGTGCAGATATTGCAGACCTAAAATGAGATAACTGGGTTTCGTATTTTACTGGAAAAAGCGGTTGAGTGAGGCCCGGTCCTTCTAAACCGTTGATTACGACTTTTGAAAAGTGCAAATAAGCATACATCAGAAGTTCCTAAATAATATGGAGAATTGAAACGAAACTGCGTATAGGGACAATTTGCAAATAATAATAATAATAATAATAATAATAATAATAATAATAATAATAATAAAAATACATGGTTTAATTTTTGCGGAAAAAACTGTGTTCGGGCATAGGCCCCATCCGAAAAGAGGAAATATTACCATAATTGCGCAGAAGGGAGTGGACCGAAGCAAATAAAAGTGTGTGTAGATATTATATAGACCGTATGTAAAATAAGGCTTGAAGTGTTTATCAAGTGTCCCTATCCGTTTTGCTTCAAATTTGGCAGATCAACAGCAATCTGGAAATAAATCGAAACGTATATTCGTTTATGCGCAAAAATATTGTAAGAGTTAAAGATGCCTCCTGAAATACTATAAAATACGCTATACTGTTTGTGCTAGTAGTTGATCTGTCAAACTTAAAGAAATCGGATTCAGACACGACACTTGTGAAACACGGGAGGACATATTTTACACAACCAATATCTGCATACAATTTCATTCACTTCGGTCAACTCCTCCCGCCACTCAAAGTCTCGGTCCAATAAACAGATTTTTTACTTCAGAAAAATACGAAACACGTATTCCCTCATCTTCATCTTACCTCTACAATATTTGAGCACATTTGATTCACTTTCGTTCACTTCTATTTGCCCTTCGGGGTCAAATTCCAAAATTTTTGGGTGAATTCTTTTGCCACCTAATACCGTTTATCAGCAGAAAATAAAAAAGATCGTATTCCTTTATTTTTTGGGTATTGTCCGTACAAAATGTTTCGTTGCAATTCTTCATGTCCTTTACACACATCTGACATACTGTTACTAGCACTTTTGATTTTTCGCAATCGAAAGTTTGGATGGGTCAGTACCGTACCTAACCGTTATTTTTTTTTCAGGAAATTACGAAACTCATATTCCCTCGTTTTATGTTTACAACGTCTGTGCACAATTTCATTCACTTCGGTTCACTTCTTTTTGGTTTCGGGCGTCAAATATCAAAATTTTTGGTGGGGCTTTTGCACCCTAGAACCGTTTTACCACAGAAAATAAATACCAATATTCTTTTGTTTTTTGCGTATTGTCCATACGCTAAGTTTCGTTGCAATTCTGCGTGTCTTTTACAGGCATCTGACATATTTTACTAGAAGTTTTGATATTTAGTGATCAAATGCTTCAAGTGGTCCGTGCTCCTCCTAACCGTTTTTTTTTCTGGAAAATACGAAACCCGTATTCCCTCATTTTCTGGCTACAATATCTGTGCAAAATTTTATTCACTTCGGTCATATCTTCTTACACCTTGTCTCAAAGAGGCTGAGCGCATTCTTTATTGCAGTTTGGAGGCAAATATTTTGGGTACTTTCGGAAAAAAGTAAACTAGGTTCGAAACTCCAATTCAACCTTTCCAATGTGGAGAAAGTTTGCAGGTGTGCTTTTCTTCTTTTAAATATAATAAGACTTGTTACCAAGTATACTAAAAAGCAATATTGATTGAAATACTTAATGATACAGGGCGGTATTCAGAGAGAATTCGTTAATCGAAAGTTAGTCAAAGACTAGCTAGTAAGCATACTAACTTTTTACTAAAGAAGGTGAACTTTTTGCTACTCAGAGTCTACTTCGAGTACAACTAAAATGACGATTTGAGCATGATAAACTTATAGAACCCCAATGCATCGGTAAGTAATATAAATGGGGCAACTACGGAAAAATAGATGAGCGCATGCGTAGTCTGTAAAAATGAAAAAAAAAACATGAATTACGAAATACGAAATGTTGTGTCGCACGCTCAACCATGGGTAAAAGACTAGCCTCTGCTGTAGATCAACTAGTCACATTTGATTAACTTCGTCAAATACTACGTCCTAATCAGAGACTCTGAATAGAATTTTGAAAACCGTCCGTTAGTCAAACTCGTAGTATGTCGTTTATCAGATGTCAAAACGACTCTGAATAAGGCCCACAATATTTCGAAACTTTGTATTAGTGTTAGCACATGCTTGTTTGTCATTTATCTATCCATACGTAATGGAACATGTAGATACGTAAACGAATCTTTCCATATGTAAATGAATGCTGAAGGTTAAGACGTAGAGCATAATTGTCGCCCGAGTACTGAAATAAAAATCAAAGTAGAACAAAAACAGCCTTTGCAGCGGATATGAATGTCTTCATTATATAGAGATCTGTTACACATCGCCAGAAGCATCTTACGAAGATTGCTTGTGCTAGCTCAGTGGACGTCGTTAGGTTTCAAATTCTAAGATTGTGAGTTCGATTCCCGTCTTGGTCAATGCCTTTTTTTATTAAATTCTTTTTTTCCTCAATGCATGAAAAATTATTTAAAATAATTACATTAAAATACATCAGTTGTACATATATATATATATAACATATAATCATTGCAGAACACACACACACACACACACACATATATATATATATATATATATATATATATATATATATATATATATATATATATATATATATATATATATATATATATATATATATATATTGTATGTGTGTGTATGTTCCATCATGTGATTATTACGTTTAAAATATAACATCTGATATAGGTATTCACAGTATGTCGGTATTCTATATGTGAGTGATGAATACAAATTATGAAAATAGTATCATAGTTTCAATTATTTATTGATTAGTTATCAATAAATAAGTTATATAGTGTATTTTTTGCAGCTATTTGTGATACGGTGGTTACTTCTCAATTTTCTCATTACAGCAAGTGATTTACGCTTTCTGAAAGGTGAAGAGATTATTCGTTTATAAACAGAAATTATTTTACAAACTCGAATCTTGGTTACAAACACAAAACTTACGATGCTCAAAACCATGTAAATAGGAAATCTACGAACGCGAAGTTATGTCTAAGAGACTTATTTATACTTTAGAAAAAAGGCAGAATAAGGTTTATTTCCAAAGAATTTCAGTTCAATAACACTGTTCAACAACGAAAATGTAAATTGAACAAAATCAGCTAATTCGTATTGATTTTGTGGTGCTGATCACGAATTTGAAAGTTATTTTCGAATATTAGCTCTACTTTTCATTTTACAAGCATGTCTAATAATAACGTTTTAAAAATAAATATATTCGCTTCGTTTGGGGTAAAATGTTACACTGATCCGGCAACACTGGAGAAAATATATGAACGCTTGGTTTCATTGTGTTCCTTATCTCAGTAGTGTTCTGCTATTGTTAGAAAAGACAGGTTTAGTGCAGTTATCAGCGTTTTAGGTGTGACGTTTGTATAGTGCAGGACATAAAAATACAACTACAAGTACGCAAAAATACTGGTATGTGTATTTTTAAATAATTGTCGGAACTATTTCAAATGACATTTTGAGGATTTCAATAAACAAAAATGCCGCGAAATTGTGTAAACAGTGCGGATAGTTTCTGCTACGTGTGTGGGGAAGTGACATTTTCCTCACAAAAGCAGACTATAACACCACTAATAAGAAAAGCTTATCAATATCACTTTGGTGTAATATTGGAGACCAAGATAAATCTTGGGCACCCCACATTGTGTGTAACACTTGTGCCAGCAAGCTAAGAAATTGGATTAATGGGAAGGGGCGCTCAATACCTTTTGCACTGCCCATGATTTGGAGGGAGCCAAGCGACCACATCAGAGACTGTTATTTTTGTATGGTTCCTTCCGTCAAGAAGGAAATTTCCACGAAGAAGAAGCGGGCCTTGATATATCCTAACATTCCTTCTGCAATGCGCCCTGTTCCACATGGAGAAGGACTACCTGTTCCTGACCCATCTAAAGAATACGATCTTTTTTCTGATGATGATCAAGAAGTTGAAGCTCCTGAATCAAGTACTTCGAAGGACCCTACGTTTGTTGTAGAACAACCTCCATGTGAACCACATAGAGTTACTCAAGATGAACTAAGTGATCTAATCAGAGACTTGGACCTCTCGAAAAGCAAAGCCGAAATTTTAGCGTCACGCTTAACGCAATGGAATTTATTGCAGGAAAAAAGTAAATATTTCAGTGTATCGGAATAGGGAGAAGATGTTCACTTCATTTTTTACTATGGAAGACACACTTGTGGCATGTACAGATGCAAATGGTCTCATGAGGGCACTTAAAATTAATTACGAACCTACGCAGTCGAGGATCTTTATAGATTCGTCCAAGGTGAGTTTAAAGGCAGTGCTGTTACATATTGGAAATAAACTTCCTTCAATTCCTTTAGGTTACGCAGTTCATATGAAGGAATCTTATGAAAACTTGAAACGTTTACTTCAAGCCATTAAATATTACGATTTTCAGTGGCTCATTTGTGGTGACCTTAAAGTAATAGCACTGTTGCTAGGTATGCAATTAGGGTATACAAAGTATTGTTGCTTTATATGTGAATGGGACAGTAGAGATCGTGGATCTCATTACCGCAAAAGTGATTAGAGTACCAGAGAAACTCTTCAGACAGGAGTGAAAATGTACAGCATGAACCACTGGTAGATCGTAACCGAATTTTTCTTCCCCCTCTACATATTAAATTAGGTCTTATGAAAAGTTTTGTTAATAGCATGAACCAAGAGGATGAGGCCTATAAATACCTAAGAGGACAATTCCCTCGATTAAGTGATGCCAAAGTTAAAGAGGGTGTTTTCATAGGGCCACAGATTAGGCAACTATTCAAAGATCACAAGTTCGACGAAATTCTCCAAGGTGAGGAGAACGCTGCGTGGGAAAGCTTGAAGAATGCTTGTTTACAGTTCTTGGGAAGACACCGAGCAATAAATTACAAACAACTGGTAGCAAAGTTGTTATTGTGCTACGAAAATCTTGGTTGCAATATGTCTCTGAAACTCCACTTTCTTCATTCACATCTAGACTTCTTTCCCGAAGATTGTGGAGCAGTAAGTGGCGAACGTGGTGAGCGTTTCCATCAAGATATTGCAGCCATGGGGAAGAGATATGAGGGAAGGTGGAGTTGTAACATATTGGCCGACTACTGTTCGACTATTGCAAGGGATGCTCCAGGTGTAACCTACAAAAAGCAAGCCAAGCGAAGACGCTCAAAATAAAATAAACATAATCCTGTACACGGGATCACTTGAAACTTTTGTCTACATTGCAGTGTAGTTCTTGCACAAAAAAGTATTTGTACATATTTTCCATGTTTTGATGTTAATACTGATTTTTATTACGGAATTGTTAATGTTTAACTTGACCACGGTTACTTTATTTTCTGTATCGCTGTGAAACTGGTATCTGCGCAATTTTGAAAAAGGAAGTACAAGGGTATAGAAAGCTATAGGTTAGGGTACTTCTTAACTCCCCAGCTTATCACAGTGAAACAGATAAAAAAAGTGAAATGTAGGTTTTTACAAGGATTTTGCTTAAATGTTCTATAAATATTAATACATTTGTATATATACAGCTACTGTTGTACAAGGACGTTTTTTTTTTTTTTTTTTTTACAATCTGAGCTAAGAAAAATTTCTATTATCATTTCCTTTCATATTCTGCTTAAATGAATGTAAAAATCGCAATTTCAAGGAATATACATACTTTCGATCAAAATTTGTTGAACAGTGTAATCTACAATGCTTTTGTATATGGATGTGGTCTCTTTCTCTCCGCCTCGTATATATATATATATATATATATATATATATATATATATATATATATATATATATATATATATATATATATATATATATATATATATATATATATATATAGTGTGTGTGTGTTCCATCATGTAAACAAACTTCCTACATACAGTGCTGGAAATTGGTATAAAGGCAGAGGGATATTTGAAAATAGAAGAAGGCAAGAATGCCGAGGATGGATAAAGATGATATATTTACAAAGTAACACTGTAGACTGCACAAAATCAAAGGCATATCGTTTGCTAATACGTCACTAGCACGTGGAGTTTATACAAAAATATAAATTAGACAATTTTCGCGTGGAAATTAGTATAAAGGCACCCATTGTCTTTGGCAAAAAATAAAAATGCAGTGTACGGTACAGAAAGGAAAATAGATGTTCAGTGTTTGATTGACCCTCCTTTCTTCTGAATGGGTTGGAATATACGCTTCGGCATTGTGTTTATGAGATATGCTAGTTGTTGCAGTGGAATAGCTGACCACTCTTCTTGTATCGCGTTTTTCAACTCAGCAACCGTCCCAAATTGCCGACCATTGCGATAAATAAGGCGCGCAAGGATTCCCCAGAGGTTTTCTATCGGGTTAAGATCCGGGCTTCTCGCTGGCCACTCCATAACCTTGATGCCCTTACCTTGAAACCACAGTCGGGTTGCTGCTGCCCTGTGGATAGCAGCGTTGTCCTGCTGCAAAATCAGATTCTGATCGTCTAACTCCTCATACATCCGCACCAATTATATTTCTAACATCTCTATGCACGTACATGAATTCATTTTGGTGTTGAGCCATGCAATGGTGGATGTACCTTTAACACAAAACGCTGCCCAAATCATAACACTTCCTCCGCCAAAATTTCTGCTCATTTGCACTTGTTCCTCTTTCCTAAGGTCATGCCAATAGTATTGAAAACCATCCGGACTATCGAAATTGAACTTCTTCTCTTCACTAAACACAACGTGATTCCATTCGGATATCCACGACATATGTGTTTCCGCAAACTGGAGTCGCGCCTGCTTGTGCGTCGCACTAACGGGGGGTTTACACTTCTGTTTCTTGAATATAAGATGTGGATCTTGATTCAAAATTTGACGCACTCTTCTGGATGTGACAGGTAAGTTGCAAGCAGCAACAATTTGGGAAGATGACATATTTCCGGCCCTTGCCTTGGGCACAATTAATCGTTTCGCAGCCTCCGAAAGTTTTCTTGTTCTACCATACTTCCCATTCTTTCCGTATTGTGAGCCCAATCGAACGTAATTATCAATTACACAACTTGAACGATTTAGCTGTTTTGCAATTGGCCGATTTGACAGGCCTATGTCCTTGTACGCACAGACACGTGCTTGTTCCTCTCGACAACAATTTTCCACGAGGCATGGCCCACACAACAGCTCAAAGACGTTCGCACCCGCACTTCTCTTATCGCACTATGTCAGCTGATTCTCAAAGTGGCATCAGGAGTAATGATGAACGTGTAGAGAGCGCCAAACAACAAGTAATCGTGGGTGCCTTTATACCAATTTCCACCCGACAATCGTCTCATTTCGCTTTTTGTGTAAACTATGCGTGCCAGTGACATATTAGCAAACGATATGCTTTTGATTTTGTACAGTCTACAATGTTACTTTGAAAATATATCATCTTTATCCATCCTCGGCATTCTTGCCTCCTTCTTATTATCAAATGTCCCTTTGCCTTTATACCAATTTCCAGCACTGTATAGTGCTTACAGTCAAAAAAAGAGTACTCTCGTGGTAAGCTATTGGGAGTCGCAGCGGGATATATATGAAGTAAAAGCGATCGATATTAGTGTCGAATCCATAGTTCTCGTTGTTATTAATTACAACTCCGATAGCGTTAAAGTCGAAATTCAAATCTCATCATAAAGCTCCTTTGTGGTTAAGCGTATAGCGTACAAGCTCTCGGCGTGGGAGACCCAGATTGGGCTCCCAGCGAGAGCTCATGTATTTCGGATTCTACGTTAACTAGTAGGTCTACCTCTCATATAGCCTCACTGCTGAATAGGACGTTAAGCTCAAAATCAATCCAATCGATTCAGATCCCATCGTCATGGCGGGCGATAAAGGGTGAAAAATAAAATGTCTCAAGGGACTGAGATTAGTGTCAAATCCATAGTTTGGGTTTGTCAAGCTATTACAATTGCAATGGCATTTAGTGCCACATGTCACCTTGATTTTGAATTTAGAGGGGCAACATCGAAATCGTTGTTTACACAGCTCTAATATTTTAATGTATGTATAAGTGTATATTTCAGCGAAACTCCGCAATGTCTGGAGCAACATTTACCTAACGTGGGAGACATATTACTTTCAATCTAAGAAAAAAATATTGTGGAAGTCAGATACACCAAGTATTTCAAGTTGGGAGTCGTGACATGTAAAAAAAAAGTGCAAAATGACTGACCGTAGAGAGAATTGTTTTCTGGGTCATTGAGATGAATAGTTAGTAACTCAATGGCGTTATATCAGAATTTATCCCCATCTTCACAGGATGAGGGGCTCGGAGATATGACCAATAAAATGTAACAACTTACTTAAATATTTGTGAAATTGATAGTTTTCTGGGGACGCGAAAGCGTTTCTAATAACTTTGGAATGCAGTTTGTAGACACTTCAAAATGGGAATTTTATTCGTATCAATTTCTCACCTTAAGAAGAAATTACCATCTCAACTAGTAATGTATCAAGCCAGCCTTCGGAATCGAAAAAAATTGTGTAGATGTATGTTTAATTTTTTAAATTATATACTGCAGGTTAAAATCAGAGATTGAGTGGGTCGGTGGGTTAAGTGAGTCAAGATTTGTGAGTGGGTCAGTGGATCGTGGGTCAACAAGACGAGATCCACTGCGAAACACTAATCATCCTTACTCACACTGACCCACTGATCCACCGACCCATTATGCTCACAAGCAATGTACAGAACAGGGCAGGATCAGATCCGACTCAAACTTCGCACAGAGGACACATAATAAAAAACAAGAAAAAATGTCAAATTTTCGCTGCCCATATCCAGAAACACCGGAGATATGCTCCTTTACATAACAAACCACGCGACAATATGATATAAAGTAAACGTCGGAAGATACCCATTTATGTCGAAAAAGGAAAGGATGGGCAACTCCAAAATTAAATCAAGATATTTGATATGCTATAATACCAGGACTAGCTCAGGAGAGTAATGCTCCCGTAAGTAGGAACGAAAAACGCAGTTCTGATTGGTTGGCGTCATCCATTTCTTGCCACGTTGCATTCAAATAGCCGAAATCAAACAATTGTTCTTGTCGGTCTTCGTGGCCGAGTCATACGAGTGCGAAACGTCGGCGAGTGCGGACGTGGAGAAGAGTTCTCGGAAGACTGTTCTTACTTTGTTGCATACGAGTGTTAGTGAGACGTACTGTTATTAATAATTTTCTGAGCTTATTGCTCCTGTGTATTGCAGGTACGTGGTTTATTCTGTTGACCTGTAAAAGTGAAGTAAAATGAATCGTGTAAATACGATTCAATTTCTATTTGAAAATGGCGCACAGAATCCTAGTGCTTTTGAGTTGCATGATTGGATTTTTGAAACTTTTCATTTGCAAGAAGACGAAATAGCTGCTATTCAAATTCCGACCACCCAGCGTTGTGGTTATTTAAAATTAGTGAGGAAAACTCGAATGGAGCAGATTCTTCGCGACGCTAATGGTGAACTCACTTTCAAATATAATAATGGAGCCGTTGCTAAAGTATTGGTAAATGATGCTACTTTAGAAGTGAAAGTTTTACGCATATTTAATTTGCCTCCGGAGACTTCGATTCATTGTATTCAGACGACTTTAAGTGCCTATGGTAATGTGTTAAGTGTTACACCTGATGCATGGTCTAGACAATATCGATATACTGTAAATAATGGCATTTATCTTGCCCGTGTCCAGCTTAAACGAAACATTCCATTATTTGTGATATTTTCAAAATATCAAGGACACATTATTTATGAAGGTCAGCCAAAAACTTGCCAACGATGTTATTCAGAATTACATGAACGCTCTAATTGTCCTTTAAATACTCGCCCTACAGTGTTGCCTATACCCCTTACTGTTCCCCGTCAAGTGCCTGTACCTGCCCCCTCTGCCATCCAATCTAGTACTACGGAGAGAGAATTACATGTAACGAAGGAAGAAATTCAATTCAGTTCTAATGATGTTCGACCTGTAGCTTCAAGCGAAGGTGTTGAGAACCAAACAAAGGCAGAAACAGCTGACGTAACACCAGAGGAAGTAGCTGGTGTTTCTCCCGTGGAACTCGCTCAGACCGAGGTAACTGAAGGTCAATTCACTTCAACAACAACAACAACAACAACAACGGGGAGTGTCGATAGAAAGCAAACAGAGGCTTCTTGTGTGATTCAAACTGATACAAACGATAATAACTCTGACTTTCTCAAGGACGATGACATCGATAGTAATGATGATTTTCCGTTACTACGATCTAGCCAACGCAATTTTAAACGTTCAAAATTAGAAAATAAAAGACATGATAATGCATCGCCAAAAAGACGGACAAGTCAACAAATTGCGCTTCATCAGCAAAATAATTGTACTGCCTCACAAAAGAAATTAAATACGGGTGATAATCAGGCACGCAATATGGACTGTTCTGAAACGGCGTCTGTAAATACCTGAATACTTCGTTTTCCTTTAGTTGTTTACATTTAACAGGAAATGAGTGTTAAGGTTACCTTGTGTTTACTGTGTTTACTTTGTTTACTAAGTTTACTGTGTTTACTTATGTCATTATTAAGTTGTGTTACTGTTAATGTTAATGGCATGAGTTCGGAAACGAAACGTCAACTGTTTAAACAGTTTATATTTGACCACGATCCCGGAATTGTTTTTTTGCAAGAGGTAGTTGAAGATAATTTCGCATATCTCTCTGGTTATAAATCTTATTTAAATTTGGGAGTGAACCGGAGAGGTACTGCAATTTTGATCAAGCAGGAATTTGAGATTTCTCAGTTGCGCATGACACCAGATATCCATGCTATTGGTTTTCTTTGGAACAAAATATTATTTCTTAATATATATTCTCCTAGTGGGCATACTAAAATAAATGAGCGTAAGATATGTTTTAATAAAACGTTAGTAGATATGTTTAATCGGACATATGATCATGTAATTTTTGGGGGAGACTATAATTTTATTATTATTCCTCCTGGAAAAGATTCCACAGGAGACACTAGTTATAGTCCTGAATTACGATATTTAGTCGATGGACTTAGGTTACAGGATGTTGCTATTTTTAAAAAGAAAAATCATTTGTACACGTATGTCCGTAGTAATAGTAGAATAGACATGTTTTATTTTAGTGATAGATTGTGTACACCACAAGTGATGTATGATGTGCGTGGTAATTCTTTCTCCGATCATTTTGCAGTACAAATATGGATCCCTTATGATGTACCATGAAAGTTAATGGGTAAATCTTATTGGAAATTAAACTCTTCTTTGTTAGATTTACCTGAAGTTAAAGAAAACTTTCGAAACTGTTGGATTAAATGGTGTGAACGTAAGTCCCACTTCAACTCTATTCTCAATTGGTGGGAAAAAATGGTTAAACCCAATATCAAAACCTTCTTTATGCGCATCGCACAAGATCAGGCTATACAGACTACACATACTTTGCAATTTTATCACAAATGTCTCCAAGAATTGAGTCACAGGAATGATCTTCCAGATCAACATCAAAGATTGCAATTTTTTAAAGCAAAAGTTTTAAATTTGCAACGAAAAAAAACTTAGAAGGGTTTAAGGCAAGAACACGTGATCCTCTGACGATTCCACACGAAAGCTTATCCATGTACCAACATATAAAAGAAACTCGCCGACGAGAACGTCTCAGTGTTCCTTCTCTTCATACAGGGGATGCGAATGTTCTTCAGAAGCAACCTGATATAGCGGCTTATATTCCCTCCGAATACCAAAATAAATTTAATGACATACCTGATCCTACTCAGTCTGATCCGCCATTTCCTCTGCCGCAAGTGAATTGTCCTACCCCTGAAACACACCTATTGAACCAACCCTATACAATGAACAAAATCCACCAAGTAGTTAAATCTTCTAGTACATTGAGTAGTCCAGAAGTTGACAGAATTCCTTATACTTTCTATCAATGTTATTGGGATATTATTGCCTCGGACTTTCTTGAAGTCGCTCATTATATTCCAGAGACGGGTCAGGTGTCTACCACATTTGCTACGGGGGTCATTGTTTTAATACCGAAGAAAGATAAACCTCAGGTCTTGAGTGATTACCGCCCTATTACCTTACTCAACTGTGATTACAAAATTATCGCGAAATGTCTTGCTCGTAGATTGCAACCTTTCATGCCTGATCTATTGCATGACGCCCAAAGTGGCTTTAGTATTGGTAACAAAATGTTAGATGTTCTAATGGACTTCCGCGACACAGTTGCTTGGTTTTATACCACTGGTACTATGGGTGGTTTACTGAGTTTAGACCTCTGTCAAGCTTTTGATAATGTGCGACATTCCTATTTATTTCATGTTATGCAACATATAGGGATACCTCATAAATTCATTCAACAAGTCCAAACCCTGTTTTTACATGCAACTTCTAGACTCCAAGTCAATGGTCTCTTGACACCAGCATTCCCAATTCGTAAGTCCATACGTCAAGGAGACCCATTGTCGTCGGTGTTGTTTAGTATATATATATCCTGCCTCTTATTACGGAATTCCATCGCCAGCTTACTGGAATTCCAATAAACGGCACTAAACTTGCATTGCGATCTTATGCAGATGACATTAGTGTCATTATCCGTTATCAACAAGTTATGCAGGTTATGGCTCATTTTAGAACATCTGCTGGAGCTAGTCTAAATATGCATAAATGCAAATTTTTACAGTTTTGTGTTACAACTCCGACTTATCTGCCGACTACTATTTCTGTTGTGTCGCAAGTCTGTATATTAGGTATAGTCTACCAGCCAAATGTTTCGTCAATGATTATTTCTAATTGGAAGAGAGTGGTCACTAATATAAAGTCACTTTGTCAGGATATTCGTTTTCGACCATTTAATTTGGAAAAACGAATCTGGATTTGTCATAGCTATATTTATGCAAAATTATGGCATATTGCCAAAATTGTGCCTGCTCCGAAGGATAGTCTCCGTCAAATTCAATCTTTGAGTCTTTGGTATATTTGGCAAGGGCACATCTTTCGTGTGCCTTATTCAATATTGTGTAAAAGGAAGAAGAGTGGAGGTCTTAATTTGATCAATATCCGTTTAAAGTGTTATGTTTTGTATTTCACAAAATGGTATTGTAAACTGTATCAGGAATCTTCTTCCTTCACTAAAGAGTGGGCCTTATTCTGGTATGAAAGAGTCGGTATACTTGCACCGTTAAATATAGGTAACTTACTCCCATCTGTCTCTTATTTAAAAGAACTCTTATTGGAGGGCAGTTATTTACAACAAGATCCGACTCTTTCTTCTCGAGAGCTTGCAAAAAACTTGTACAATACAAGGTTACTTTCTGACAATACCACAGTCTCTCGTGTTGAAAGAATAAGTCCCGCCTCTTGCTGGACGCAAATTTGGAAAAATATAAATAGTCCTGTCATACCACAATACATACGCATTGAGTGGTATAAAGTCGTACATGATCTTCTTGCTACACCTGCTCCGTTAGTACGCATTAACTTACTTGCAAACAACGTATGTCACTCTTGTGGATAGGAAGATGATTCTCAACATCGTCTCACGACGTGTTCTAAGATTTTACCAATATGGCATTTATTACGGGCCATGTTAGGATATATATGCCACTGTGGAATTCAAGCATTCCCAGATACTTTATTACGCCTTCCTGATTTTTGCTATATGCCGCAGCCTAAACAAAATTCGATGATCTGGTTGTGTGCTTATACGGTGTATTATCTGGTTACTCATGTTGATCATTCAGAATACCAATACAAATTGTTTATGTACGGTGCGCATGTGTAATGTCAAAATGTTCCTTCTTATTATGGATTTTTTGCTAATTATTTGAAGTTTTTTCCCCCTCATAACTTGGAGCGGTTTTTCGATCAGTAGTTATGTTGTATAATTTGTAGTTTTTGTTAAATTGCACAAATGTATTGTTAAGCTGTCAATAAATCAAGTTAAGAAAGTGGGCTAAGTCTATATGCTAGTAATGAAAATATCTTTTGGCGTGAGTTAAAACCCGGCCCGAGGAAAGTATTTTTTATATTTTTATAACACTTTTAAAATTAAAATAATATGAAAATAATACTCAAAAAAGTGATTTTCTTACTTTTGTGCAGATAAGTAGTAGTAGTAGTGGGAACGGATTAGAAGCCACGCAGGGCTCGTTTTATTCCCCTTGTACTCCATGATATAGGGCTCGTTTTGTTCCCCTTGTACTCCATGATATAAATTTTGTGACCAACTTAAAACAACTGCCTAGGATAGCGCGTAAAACAGCCGGCTACAGTAGCGCGCGAAAAAAAACGTACATCCTGGAGCATTACTCTCCCGAGCGGGTCGTATAACACTGACTTGGCAGCCATCTTGAAAACCGGGATCTTGGATATAACGTAAGGTATTGAAATGAGAAGCGGGATGTCTGATATATCAATGTAAGGTAAAATGCAAAAGGTAATCCAATTATGCAACCGCGTAAAACATATGTGTTATGGTGTGGACGGGACGAAGTGTGGAAGACTCGGGCAAAACAAAGGTCTTATCGAAGGACGGAATAATAGGGCAAGATCCTCACGACAATGATACGCGACAAGTAACTGCAACAGTGTCTGTGCATGAAAGTGCATCCCCCTTGACAGATTATGCCTTTCGAGGATATTGGGATTCGGTTTGGAACCATGAAAACCACAATTGCAACCCACGATACGAGCGTTCGTTTGGTGACTACATAAACTACAAAGGATTATCTCTTATGGAACAGCAATTCGGCAGATTGTTGCAGAGTGTGGAAGATATCATCTTGGATTGGTGATGAAAACAACGACCTAACTGGGATTGAAGCCCACTCCTAGACAAGTACACTTTCCTTGGAAGTACACTTTCCATCAGTAACACCAGATTGAGAGGGTTTGCCATTGCAGCTCTACATGGTGTTTGTAGATGAACGATACTGCGGACACATTCACTACATAGAATATTGTGCGTTTTGGCTTGCGTATGCCACAAACCCACTATCATTTCTCACTGGCTGGCCCGTGCTGTCACGTTCAATTCGTTTCATATGTGCAAGTGAAACCAGCAGACACAATTAGAGCGTTTCATTATGTGGTAAACTAGCCTTCTAATGGGAGACTGCAACAACTCATGGAATTCATCGAGTCAATGCAGAACGCTGCCTTTCCCTGATATTGTGACTGTTTGGGACTGTCGCGAAACAGTGTAGCAAACCGCGCAAAGAAAAAGAAATATTCGTAGAGAAATGTAAGCTAGAACATGACTGGGCTTTATCATGTGTACACACTTTGCTTCAGATAGTGTTGTTTAAACATATGTAGTCCGAAATGTCCTTTGTTTACACGAAACAGCAAAGAAATTTAACAAGAAATGTACGAAACATTGTCTAGGAGTGGGCTTCAATCCCAGTTAGGTCGTTGTTTTGATCACCAATCCAAGATGATATCTTCTACACTCTGCAGCAATCTGCCGAATTGCTGTTCCATAACAGACAATCCTTTGTAGTTTATGTAGTCGCCAAACGAACGCTCGTATCGTGGGTTGCAATTGTGGTTTTCATGGTTCCAAACCGAATCCCAATATCCTCGAAAGGCATAATCTGTCAAGGGGGATGCACTTTCATGCACAGACACTGTTGCAGTTACTTGTCGCGTATCATTGTCATGGGGATCTTGGTCTATTATTCTGTCCTCCGATAAGACGTTTGTTTTGCCCGAGTCTTCCACACTTCGTCCCGTCCACACCATAACACATATGTTTTACGCGGTTACATAATTGGTTTACCTTTTGCATTTTACCTTACATTGATATATCAGACATCCCGCTTCTCATTTCAATACCTTACGCTATATCCAAGATCCCGGTTTTCAAGATGGCTGCCAAGTCAGTGTTATACGAACCGCTCGGGAGAGTAATGCTCCAGGAAGTACGTTTTTTCACGTGCTACTCTAGCCAGATGTTTTACGCGCTATCCTAGGCAGTTGTTTTAAGTTGGTCACAAAATTTATATCATGTAGTAAAAGGGGAACAAAACGAGCCCTATATCATGGAGTACAAGGGGAATAAAACAAGCCCTGCGTGGCTTCTAAGCTGTTCCTACCACTACTACTGCTTATCTGCACAAAAGTAAGTAAATCACTTTTTCGAGTATTATTTTCATATTATTTTAATTTTAAAAGTGTTATAAAAATATAAAAAAAATACTGTCCTCGGGCTTGGTTTGAACTCACGCCTAAAGATATTTGTTTTTTGTTAGTAGCATAATGCAGTAGTCCACTCGGCCATGAAGACCGACAACAACAACTCTTTGAATTCTGCTATTTGAATGCAACGTGACAAGAAATGGATAACGCCAACCAATCAAAACTGTGTTTTTCGTTCCTACTTCCGGGAGCGTACTCTCCTGAGCTAGTCCTAGTGTTATAGCATATCAAATATCATGATTTTATTTTGGTGCTGCCCATCTTTTCCGTTTCCTACATAAATAGATATCTTGCGACGTTTACCTTATATCATATTGTCGCGTGGTGTGTTGTGTAGAGGAGCATATCTCGGTGTTTATGGATATGGGCAGCTAAAATTTGGTATTTTTCCTCCTTCTTATTGTGTGTCCTCTGGGCGAGGTTTGAGTCGAATATGATCCTGCCTTTTTCTGTATATTGCTTGTCAGCGCCTTGTTGATAGCATCTTCTGATCACTGGTAAGTTTGTCTATATTTTACTTTCAAGACCCATTTTTCTTATTTTTTCTCATTTGGTTCTAATGAAAAAAGTTCAGGCTCTTTTGTATTTTGATATTTGCAATTGTAACAATGGAAACAGGACTTACTACTTGGCTTATGAGAAGCAGGCTGTGAGATTTTAAAGTGGTTTATTACAAATATAAATTCTTTAGTCAGTAGAGAGGATGGCGTGGATCACGGATCAAATTTAATGACGACGTATTTTGGTGGGTCATAGTTGGTCACAATGGTTCAGAGTTGTTATTAGTGTGTTGTGGGTCAGAGTTGGTTATGATGGGTTAAAGGATTACGTTGGGTGGTGAGTCATTGTGGGTGACGGTGGGTGGTGGGTCATGATGTGTGATAGGTCAGTATGTTGTGGATCAAGGTTTCATTGACCCACACCACTTCTCGTTAAAATTGTAGTAAAGAGGAGAGGCTCCGAAGGTGCTGGTCGGCGATTTCCTCAAATTTTGCACATAGATAGTAACCCACTAGAAAGCAATAAATCTCAGAACGGTTCACAGTACCATTTCACAGAACTCGAGATAGAGAAATTTGTTTGATTGGCTAAATTAAGACCACAAAAATTTATGGTTTCCGTGGCGAAGTCAGAAGAATACGCGGCTAGTAAACTTATAGTTGAATGTTCGCGCCCACCTCAGGGGACTTGCTTTTTCTTTCTAGTGCTTTATACACTCATCTTAATATAAACAAATCAGGCATATTTTCGATTTAACATATTTTGGGGGAGTAATTTTGTGGTTCGTTGGCGTTTCCTCGAGTCTCTGCCGCTGGTGGTATAATTTTCAGAACAGAAGTGTGGCCACCACGGATCGTAGCTGCGGCATCACCAACTTTTGGCGACAGGTCGTCAGTTCTTTATTGGTGGTCCACTGACGCTTACGGCATGGGGGCTTGCATCTCAAAACTAAGAGAATCAAGAAGCATGATATCCATGAAGCCCGTTGGCACTCCTAAAAGTCTGAAACAATGAAACAGATGTCAAAACTAGAAAACATGTATTTTATAATTTCAAAGGTACCCCATATCGAGGTAAAGGAAATGTGCCAAGGTCCCCAGGAGGGTATCAGGAGGGGTGCGACTCAAAATTTGAGCAAGGGCAATCAAGTAGTATATCGTTCAAAAGTATTGCTAAAATTTAAAAAAAAAATGGTAAGAGACTCGAGTGTTTATTCTAAACTTGTGTAAAATAACGAGCGTTCAAGATGCTAATTAATCCTTCATTGAAAACTCTACTTCTAAAGGTAAAACAAGAAGTGCCTCGTTGTGGGTTTATTACATCATTAATATTTAATTCTTCGTTCCATGGTTGTGCCTTTAGGCTGAAAGACAAGGTGATTGTGAATTATGAAATTAATGGTAGAATACAGTTCGATATCGCTTTCACAGTTTCACATTTCTAGAGGTGGCCACGGAACTTTCAATTAATTTATTACTGTTCGGCCGCATTTCATTATTCTTTTGTTTTGTATCTGGCAACACTGGATGATTGATAGTTTTTTTATAAGTGTCAACGTGGCGTGTGTGACTGCATAATGTGTAGTTGTTTATGCATAGCAACTATTGTATTTAGTTGTGTGTTTACAATATAATAAATAGTATATTGTACAACAAACTCTGTGTTCAAAATAATACAGTCCACGAACATTAAATTGGTCCTTACCGACCGGATTTTGTTCCAGTTGTGCATGTGATGTGTGTGGTTTGCGAACTTGTGGCGCAGTATTTTCATTTTGTAGTGCATTGTCAAAGTGGTGCAGAATTATAACAATGGAAGAACTCATAGTTAAGAAAACTGTCCTGAAACGTGAAGTGACAAGGTTAATACATAAAGTGAACGAGAATAAAGACAAGCCTAACTTCAGTATCAAGCTGTACACTGAGCGTGCTACGCAATTACATGACGATTGCACAGAGCTCATTACAAAGTTCATTTCTGTGGGTGGTGAAAGTGGGTTTGCAACATATGACGGAGAATTTAATGAAGTGCAAAATAAGTTGGACTCTATCTTAGAAATTTTGTACAATATGCAGTTACCTAATACTGAACAGGTAAATACATCTAATAAACAGTGCATAGATGTGAAGTTGCCAGACTTAGAACTTCCTACATTTTGTGGTAGAGTGCAAGATTGGCTATCGTTTCGTGACTTATTTGTTGCTGCTGTTCATAATAACAATCGATTAGGAAATGCTCAAAAGTTGCAGTATTTGAAGACAGCTGTATCAGGGGAACCTGCTGTATTGTTGCAGTCTATTTCCATATCTGATGATAACTATAAAGTAGCATGGGAGTTATTTAATTCAAGATATGAAGATTTTAGGGAGCTAGCAAATCATATTTTGAGCAAGTTTTGTTACTCGACCAGTTGTGAAGAATGAGTCATCAGGTGAGTTACGAAGATTGGTTGACAATAGTGTTCAGTGTGTGTGTGAACTTAAATCCTTGGGCCTTCCAGAGGAACATTGGGATGTGATTTTAATTTACCATGTGGGTGAGAAGCTAAATAAGAACACCAGAAAACAATAGGAGCTTTCGTTGAAGAAAAACGAACAACCAACTTTCGACCAGCTGAAAGAGTTCATATTACAACGTGCCAAAGCGTTAGCTGCAGTGGGTGCAAGGTCACCGGCAGACACGTCTGCTTTAAAAACAAACAAAAAAAGCAACACGTTAGTGCATCATTCAAGTCCAATTGTGTCATGTATCATGTGTAAAAATAACCACAAGCTATACAAGTGTCAAAAATTCATAAATATGTCAGTGAATGATAAGCATAGTTTTGTGAAAAAGAATTCGGTTTGTTCCAATTGTTTGACCTTAAATTGTTCCGTAAATAAGTGTAATGTGAAGCAGGGTTGCCACACTTGCAACAAAAAACATCATAGTTTATAGCATTTTGAAAAGAAGGATAAAGTAGATCATGTAAATTGTTCTCATTCTATAAATCAAAAACTAATTCCTCAGGTGTTGTTGTCCACCGCTGTCATAAATATCAAAGATAATGCAAATAAGTTGATACAGTTTCGTGCTCTTATCGATTGTGGCAGTGAATTGTCGTTTGTAACTGAACGTTGCGTCTATAAATTATGCATAAACAAAGAGAAAATAAACATGAGCATATCAGGTGTTACTGGTTCTAACGTTGGAAATTCTCATGCAATAGTTGATTTGTGTTTTCAGTTATTGTTCATAATAATATTCATACTAAAGCAATAGTAGTCCCAAGAATCACAAGTAACTTACCCAGAGTAACTATTCAAAATATAAGTAATTGGGAAATTGTGAAACAAGAAAACTTAGCAGATCCACAGTTTAATAAAAGCGGGCCTATTGATGTGTTGTTAGGTGCTGATGTTTTCCCATTATTGTTGCTCAGTGGGAGACACGTAGGTACGAATGGAGCTCCGTCAGCCATTGAAACGGTGTTAGGTTGGGTATTGTGTCGTCAGATTAACTTAACGAATAACACATCAAGTGTTCAGTCATATTTTGTTTCTGTTGATCTCAATAATACATTGCAAAGATTCTGGGAAGTAGAAGAGTTGCCAACTGTACAACATTTATCCGTTGAAGAGCAAACATGTGAGCAGTAGTTTGCTGAAACTTACAAACGTGATGTTGATGGCAAATATATTGTAAAATTGCCTTTTAAAGAAAATGTTGAGCCTCTAGGTATATCAAGGGACACAGCAGTAAAGCGATTATGCCAGATGGAAAGTAAGTTACAGAAAGATCCTGATTTATGTAAACAATATTGTGATTTCATGAAGGAGTACTTAGACTTAGGTCACATGGAAAAAAATCCTCATGTAGAACTTGATAAGCTTGTATCTGAATCTTATTATCTGCCGCATCATTGTGTCTTAAATGAAAGTAGTTCTACCACTAAATTGCGGGTTGTATTTGATGGTAGTGCTAAAACTAGCAGTGGAGTATATCTCAATGACAACTTAATTTTAGGTCCAAAATTACAAGATGATATTATTCCGTTAATATTAAGGTTCAGAACGCATTCAATTACATTGTATGCTGATATAGCAAAAATGTACAGACAAGTTAAGGTAGATCAAACTGATTCTGATTACCAGAGAATAGTGTGGAGAGAAACAATTGACCAACCTATTGCTGATTTTAGATTGTTAACTGTTACTTATGGAACCAGTTCGGCTCCATATCTGGCTGTAAAGTGTTTGCAACAGTTAGCTGTAGATGAAGGTTATTGTTATCCCAGAGCTGCAGAATTAGTCATGAATGATTTCTTTGTTGATAATTTAGTTTCAGGTGCAGCTGATAGTAGTGAGGCAATGGTATTGTACTCAGAATTAACAGCATTATTACACAAAGGTGGTTTCGAATTAAGAAAATGGTCTACTAACGACATGAATGTGCTAAATACTATACCTTCTCACTTAAGAGAAACTCAATCGTTAATTTGTTTTAATGAAGATGAGAATGTAAAAGCTTTAGGTATACAGTGGAATCCATCAAGTGATTCAATTTCATTTTCTATTGTTGTTTCCACTTATAAGTCAATAATGACAAAACGAATGTTACTATCTGATATTGCAAAATTGTATGATCTGCTTGGTTGGTTATCTCCAGTACCCATTGTTGCAAAATTGTTGCTACAATCATTATGGAAATTAAAAATTGAATGGGATGACGTACTTCCGAGTGATATTACTCGCTCGTGGAAAGTATATTGTCAAGAATTGCCATTGTTGAGACAGATTAAGATTAAAAGGTGTATTTCTTCTGAAAATATTGTGAAATATGATCTAATTGGGTTCTCAGATGCTAGTGAACAGGCGTATGCTGCAGTAGTATATGTACGTTGTATATATACACCTGAAAATGTGCAAGTATATCTGATTGCTGCAAAGACCAAAGTTGCCCCTATAAAGCAAATATCAATACCTAGGTTAGAATTGTGTGCTGCAGTATTGTTATGTAGATTACTCAATACGGTCATTAAGGCAATGTTAATCAAGTTTGAACAGGTTGTCTGTTACACAGATTCCACTATTGTGTTAGCATGGCTTTCTTCATGTCCGAATAAATGGAAAACATTTGTGGCTAACCGAGTATCTGAGATTCAACAATCAATTTTTATTAAATGGGCGCACACATCGAGCAAGACAACCCAGATGATTGTAGTTCTCGTGGTTTGAATCCGTCACAATTAGAGTCTTATTCACTATGGTGGAATGGGCCAAAGTGGTTGATGGAATGAGATATACCTATTGTAAATATTAATTGCAAAAATCTAGATTCTGTTCAATGTGAGCAAAAGTCTTCAACTGTTAACATGCACATTAAGGTTGACTGTACAATAGTAGATAAATTTTCATCATTATCTAGGTTAGTTCTTGTTACTGTTTGGTGTAAAAGATTTATTAGGAATAGTAGAAGTAAACAGGAGTTAAGATGTAGTGGACCATTAACTACAAAGGAGTTGTCAAATGCATTAATGTATTGGATAAAACAAGCTCAAGAAACTGAATATCCACTTGAGGTACAATACTTACGTATGAAAAAAACCTTTGCCTTATAATAGCAAACTATTGTGTTTAAATCCAATTTTTGATGAAAATGATGTCATAAGAGTTGGAGGTCGCTTGCAAAATGCTAGTGTAACATATGATTTCAAATATACTATCTTACTTCCAAAACATGCTAGAATTACAGAACTTCTTGTAAAATCTGAACATATAAAGCATCTTCTTGCAGGTGCACAGTTACTTTTATCTGTTTTGCAAAAAAACGTTTTGGATTATTGGTGGTCGTGAGTTTGTAAGGAAAATGTAAAAAGTTGTGTAATGTGTCACAAACAGTCAAGTGTAACAGCCTCTCAATTAATGGGTCAACTTCCTGTTGGTAGAGTAGCACCAACTCGTCCATTTTTGCATTGCGGTTTAGATTATTCTGGTCCACTAATTTTAAAAAAATATGAAAAATCGAAGTTCAAAATTGTTCAAAGGTTACGTAGCACTCTTCATTTGTTTCAGTGTCAAAGCAATCCATTTAGAATTGGTAAGTGATGCTTCAACAGAGTCATTTATTGCAGCTTTAAAACGTTTTATAGCTAGAAGGGGAAAACCTACTGATATTTACAGTGATTGTGGTTCAAATTTCATAGCTGCAAACAGAGAATTAAAATCCTTACTGAAACTTGTAACGAATGATGATTCAAGACAGTCTGTATTTAATTACCTCAGTATGCAATCTATAAATTGGCATTTTAATTCACCATCCTCACCTCACTTTGGAGGCATATGGGAAGCTGGTGTTAAGTCTGTCAAGTACCACTTAAGACGTGTAGTTGGTAACACTATACTCACATTTGAAGAAATGTATACAGTTTTGTGTAAGATTGAAGCATGTTTAAATGCTAGACCATTAACTGCTCTATCTTCTGATCCTAATGACTATCAGGTATTAACTAATTATCATTTCTTAATTCACGATGTACTAGTAGCAATACCTGAACCAAATTTGTGTGAATTAAAAGTCAATCATTTTTCACGCTGGCAATTAACTCAAAGATTGGTCCAACATTTTTGGAACCGTTGGCAAACAGAATATTTGTCTCGTCTGCAACAAAGGCCAAAATGGTGGTGTGAACGTGCTAATATCAAGGTCAATGATTTAGTATTAGTGAAGGAAGATAAGGCATCTCCTCAACATTGGAATTTAGCAAGAGCAGTTGCTGTTCATCCTGGTGTAGATAATATTGTTAGAACTGTTACTATTAAAACTAGCAAAGGTGTCAAACTACCAATTGTAAAAATTTCTCCTCTTCCATTTAATGAAGAATAATGTGTAGAATGTGTAGTGTAAAGTAATGTGTAGAATAATATATAGTGTTGAAATGACAATTCAATGTGGGCGGTATGTTCGGCCGCATTTCATTATTCTTTTGTTTTGTATCTGGCAACACTGGATGATTGATAGTTTTTTATAAGTGTCAACGTGGCGTGTGTGACTGCATAGTGTGTAGTTGCTTATGCATAGCAACTATTGTATTTAGTTGTGTGTTTACAATATAATAAATAGTATGTTGTACAACGAACTCTGTGTTCAAAATAATACAGTCCACGAACAATTACCATCTTGAAGACTCGCTATTTTGCTCAAGTTTAGCATAGAGACTCGAGACTCTTAAAATAGTTCTTTTTCTAGCAATACTTTCAAATGGTTTACTACTTAATTCCCCTTGCCATGTTCAAATTTTGAGTTGGACCCCTCCTGGGACCCTCCGGGGGGAACTCTGGCAAATGTTTTTACCTAGACCCGGGGTAACTTTGAAAAAATCAAATCCATTTTTTTTCGATTTTAATATATGTTTCACCGTACGAGATTTTTAGGGGTGGCAACGGACTTCAAGGATACTATGCCGTAAGCGTAGGTGGATCGCCGATGGACAACTAACGATCTTTCGTCAAAAATTGACGGGCCCGCAGCGTCGATTTGCGATTGCTCCACATCCGTTTTGAAAATTATAACAACGGCGGCAGAGACGCGACAGAACGCCAACGAATCACAAATCTACATATCAAAATACGTTAAATCTCCTATATGCGTGATTTGTTTAGATTTAGGTGAGTCAGAAAAAACACTAAAACAAATACCCCGGAGTGGGCGCGAACAATCAACGTTACGATTTCTAGCCACGTGATCTTCTGACTTCCTCAGGGAAACGATGATAAAGAGCTTGCTTGCTGAAGGGTAAATCATTGCGGTCTTATTGGCCAAACAGACAAACCCCCATATCTCGAGTTCTAAGAGGTGGTACCGTGAACCGTTTCATATGTATTGCTTTCTGGTGGGGTACAATCTATGTGCAAAATTTGAGCATAATTCGGTGCCTCTTCTCTTCAGTACAATTTTAACAAGAGATGGCGTGGAGCAATGAAAATTTGATCCACTACTCACCATGACCCACTATCATCCATCACCCAAATCACCCATTGATCCACTCTGACCCACCACCAATGATGAATCACTCTGAACCATTATGACCAACTCCGACCCACCAAAACCCATCGTCATTAACTCTGATCCATGATCCACGTCCTCCTCTCGACTAATTGAAAAGGTTAGTCTTGTAATAAAACAAGACAGAAATTATCACTTATCGGAGTTTGAATTCCTACCGTCAATCGTTCAAGCGCCGCTCTGTTACAACACCGGTGGATCTGACCTTTACGATATACAATGGTAAAGTGTTTCTCATCTTCCGAATTAAGATGCATTTAAATTTATTATATATATAATTATTTCTTTGTTGGCTTACAGATACAAATCGGTAGAAAATAGGATGAAATTTGAAAGTCTCAAATCAAGATAAAGTAGATCAACATAAAAAGAATAAACTAGTTTTCCATATAATTAAGCATGCCGTACTAATTTAAAATGCCCATGTAATTAAGCTTGGAATACAAATTTTATGGCATTTTTTCTCACTTTTTAACTTGATTGCCTTATGCTGTGAACGCTCCATATATTAAAAACCAGCTTCAGCAATTATTATAATAGAAAGCAATGGATATAAAATGCAAAGAACTGAAGTCATTTCTCAATTTCTTTCTCAACTACTATCAATCGTTTTCGATAATTCTTACAAATCAACCAATTGCCAATTTCCAATATATAGAAAATGCCCCGCCCCTTGCTCATAAAAGAAAAATTTTTTAAATGCCAGGACACATTCTGTTTATTTTTAATAGAGTTATATACTGAATTTCAGCTAACTTGAACGGCTTGTGAGCTACTCAATTTTTCGCAACAATTCGGACCCCCTACTCTCCCCTAAGGATATGTATTATAATGAAAGTGATACGCGCATGATAACTTCCCAGTTGGGATTGGGGCCTGATTATATACCAAATATCATTTCATTTGACTTTGCAATTTGACCGTGATGATCACGCAGATATACCTTCTTTCAGTTTTTTTATATAATAATTCATATATTACAGGTGATTCAAAAATATGTCTTTCCAGTAATCAGCTCCTCTAAACGCTCACAGGCTGCATATCAAAATCGAACTCCTACTTCTATTGCCACTCTTACAATTACAAATATCAAAATTCAAAAGTACCTGAACGTTCTTTTATTAGAAACAAATAAGAAAAGAAGAAAAATGGAGATCTTGAAAGGGAAACGTAAACAAGTTCACCAGTTTTCAGAAGATGCCGTCAACTATGCACTGAACAGAATGGGTCGGTGGGTCAGTGTGAGTCACAGTGAGTGGTGATTTGCAGTAGGTCACGTACTTTTGACCCATGATCCACTGACACACTCACAAATCTTGAATCATTTCACCCACTTACCATTCGACCCACTGACCCAGTCCATCATTGATTTTAACATGTCTTATTTCATTTAAAAGACGAAACATATATCCACACAATTTTTTCATCGATTCCGAAGGTTGGCTTAATATAATAGTTCAAATGGTCATTTCTTCTCACGGTGAGAAATTGATATGATTAAAAAAACCATCTTGAAGTGGGTACAAACTGCCTTCCGAAGCTATTTGAATCGCTTTCACAACCCCGAAAACTATGAATTTGACATTAGTATTTTTTTTAAGATTTTATTTTTATCTCTCATAGGCCATCATCCTTTGAAGATGGGAATGAATTTGGATGTAAACTACATTGAGAGCATCACTATCCACGTCAACGGCCGAGAAAATTATGGATAAAGCACTAAGATCAGTCGTTTTACATTATTGTTAAATGTTACACCTCCCACTTCCATAACTTCATACTACTACAATATTTTCTTCTTAGATTGAAAGTAATATGCCCCAAAAGTTTCGTAAATGTTGTACCAGACATTCACGAGTTAGGCTGGAATATTCATTTATACAGAAACATTAAACTACTTAGAGATATGCGAGAAAAACTTTCCATGCTGCCCCTGTAAATTCAAAATCCAGCTGACATGTTCGCTCAGAAGTGTTGCTATTTATCTCGGTGATAACGAAACTGTGAACTTCAAACTAATATCGGTCGTTCTGAATCATTTAATATGTTACTCCCTTCGACTCTCCTTATTAGATGTACTAGGGGATCTTACTCCTACTGGAAGATGAACTTAAAGTTTATCAGATTTGCTCCCAATGAACTTGGGGACCCCGAAAGATATGGATTCGACACTAACACTGGTCATTTTCAATTACTTCTAAATGTTATTTTTCACACACTCCTTCAGGGTGGTAATGGGGGCTTGACTTACATGGCATCTGGAGTGCCAGTCTTTATCTAAGTGACCCCCAAAATTATGGTTTCGAGACTAATGTTGGTCTTTTTTATAATTTTGATGTCAGTCCCTTTCATTACTCCTAGAAGAGCAAACGGATGCTGTCACAGCTAAGATTAAATTTGGTCTTAAATGGCATTAAAATTTCTACCAGTTAATATAGCGACCAGTGCTGCATTTAGAAGCTCTGCGTCCCTCCGCACTTTTTCTCTCGGCGTCCCCAATTACTACATATTTTTTTATGATTTAAGTAAACATATTAGAATTGTAAAAGAGGATTGTTCATGAAATAGTATATTTGCACTTGATTTTTTTAACTTTTTCATACCAAAAAGATATTACTTAATTTTTAAATATTGGGCTCTTCAAAGATGTTGGCATCTAAGCACGGACCTAGTTGGACTAATGGGAAATGCGGCACAGTTAGTGGCGCTGAAAAATTATATTTCGACTCTAATATCGGTTGATTTCGATATTTTTATGTTGCTACGTAATCACTCTATGTGCTAATGGTAGCTTAATTGGACTTGAATTGAAAGTGGAACTATTTACCTAACCGACCACGAACTATGGATTCGATACTAATATCGATTATTTCTAACATTTTTATATGTATGCCCACAGTACTCTTTTCCATATTGTAAGAAATGTGGTTAAAATTGCTCTAGACATATCAGAACTATGTTGACATACACACACACATACATCTACTTATATATATATATATATATATATATATATATATATATATATATATAGAGAGAGAGAGAGAGAGAGAGGATAACCCAGGGCATCACCACTTCAACATTTCAAAAGCATATATCAGGTATTGAATTGAAAATCTATGTAAAGACTTTCTGCTGTAGCATGCTTCATAAGGACAATTCCAGTCTGCTCAAATGACATTTGGGGCTCACGAATTTCTTGCGAGCGTTCCGAATTTGGATTTTCTGTTTATACCTTCGTTTTATGCCTGGGATAATTTTTCAATAACATAAATGACATGTTGTAATATGAATGTTGAGAAGTAACCTATATATGAAAAAAAGCTGCGAATAAATACACTATATAACCTATTTCTTGCTATGGAATTATTATCTTAACTTGTATTGAACAATATCATATATAATACCGACCTACTGTGGACACCTATATCAGATGTTATATTATAACCATAATAATTATTATGTTCTTCAATGATTGTGTTATATATATATATATATATATATATATATATATATATATATATAACTGATGCATTTTAATGTAATTATTTTATACAATTTTTCATGCATTGCGGAAAATAGAATTCCATAAAAAAAACATTACCCTAGATGGGAATGGAATTCATAACCTTACAATTTGAAATTCAACGGCTTGCCACTGAGCCAACGCACACACTCTTCGGAACGTGATTCTAGCGATGTATTCGGCTCTCTAGATAATTATGACATTCATATCAGAGCCCTGCAAACCCAGACCCGAAGACGGCCCGGATGGATCTGTATTTTGTGCCCGGCTCGACCCGGCCCTGCCCAATGGAAAATGGGAAATATTTCTCCATATTATTAATGTCCCTTTGTCCTTCTTCAATGGGAAAATCGTGTGAAAGGTTACCCAAGGTTTACTTTCTATATTCCTATTCTCTCTGTCTATTTGTTATCTGTACTTGTGCTATCCAGCCACGTTTATTATACAATAACACAGCTCATGGACGAAAAAGTATTGTACTACACTCATTATTGCGTTACGAGTAACAGAGAAAACATGTAAAACTGCTACACCGTATATAATACTAATACTACAATTGCTACTGCTAATACTACTATTACTATTACGATTACGAATGCTAGTGCTAATTTCACTATTGCTGTCGCTCCTACTAATATTACTACTATCACTACTACTACTACTACTCATTACTACACTAATACGACAGCAAATATCACTACAGCTATTACTAGTAATAGGAAAACGAAACAATGCAAATGAAATCTTCGAGTTTTACGTCCCACACTTATGCCGGCTAGGCTAAAGGAGACGGTGATGATGAGAAATAAATGAAATGGTGGAATTAATAAAGTGGGAGGAAACGGGAGAACGCCGAGAAACCCCCTACACGGTGTTTATCCACCACAAATTTCAGCTGGCGCGAGCTGGAATCGAACCAGGGACCCCATACACCATAGGTGAACGTTCGACCACTGAGCCATCATTGCAGGAACACCTAATAGACCGTGGCGTCTTGGTGATTTTTTTAAATCATTATATTTTGTTATGTTTGTAGTATCATACTATAAACAATACAGGAACATGTAACACCATTTGGTATTTACCTTGCTAATTGAACATTACTAGAAATTGCACTGATCTTATGAACACGTCAGTTTACGGTTTCGGCCTCCGTGGTCTAATGGTAGAGTACCAAATTTACTTGCTAGGTCAAGTACTTGACTTCATAATACATTCTTTAGGTAACTACGGCTCAGGCCGTATGGATGATGACGGGATGAATTGATGGAATGAAAACAGTGGGAAGAAACGGGACCACCCCCAAATCTCCCACGTACACCGTGTTTGTCTAGCACGAATCTCACATAGCACGAGCAGGGATTGATCCAACGGCCTCTAACACCAGATGTGAGTGCTTTACCTACTGAGCCAACGTTCTCCCTCGTAGATCAAGCATCGCTTCTCATTCTATGCTTACCGGCCATAATAACTATCATTTGTCCGTTTTTTTCTGTACTTAGAAGGTAAATTCTGTACCACCAGACATGCCAACTCTGACGCGAAATCGTAGCAGTTATAGTAGTATTAGCTGTGGTCGTAGTAGTAATAATAGAAGAAGTAATACTAATAGAAGTAGTAATATTAGTAGTATTACAGTACTTTGCATTCCTGAATAAAGAGTCAGTTTCCCAAACACATTACGATTAACGTAGGCTGACAGTAAGACCGTACGAAGACGGCAAAGGAAGAGGTAGTGGAGGACATTTAAGAAAAAAAAAGACATTAGTTTCCAATCCGTCTTTCAGTGTCTGAGCCGAGCCCGGCAGTTTGGTGTGGGTTCTTTTGCCCCATAAAACTCTTTCCGGAAAAAAAAAAAACGTACTCCTTAATTTTTTGCGTATTGTCCATTCACAATGTTTCGTTGCAATTGTTCATGTCCTTTACACACATCTGGCATACTGTTACTAGCACGTTTCATTTCATTTTTTTTGTAATCAAAGGTCTGGAGGGGTCCTTCCTCACCCAACCGTTTCCTCCAGAAAAATACAAAACTCGTATCCTAATTTTATGTCTACAATATCTGTGCAAAATTTCATTGACTTCTATTCACTTCTTACCTTTCGGGCTTCAACTTTCAAAATTTTGGGTGGGTACCTTTACCCCATAAAACCGTTTTTCCGCAGAACATAAAAAAAGGTATTCATTTATTCTTTGCGTATTGTCCATACACAATGTTTCGTTGCAATTGTTCATGTCCTTTATATACATCTGAAATACAGTTACGAGCATTTTTGATATTTTGTGATCAAAGTTTGGAGGGGTCCGTGCCCCTAATCGTTCTTCTCAGGAAAATACGAATCCCGTATGCCCTCATTTTAGACCTACAATATCTTCCTAATATTTCATTTTGTCCATACACAAAATTATGTTACAATTCTCCATGTCCTTTACACACATCTGACATATTGTTACTAGCACTTTTGATATTTCGTGATCAAAGCTTTGGAGGGGTCCGAGTGCAACGCAACCGATTTCTCTATTAAAATACCAAACCCGTATTCTCATTTTAAGTCACCAATTTCTGTAGACAATTTCATTAACTTCGGTTCACTTCTTCTCGTCTTTCGGGCTACAACTTTCAAAATTTTGAGTGGGACTCTTGCCCCTAAAACCGTTTTCCCGCAGAACATAAAAAACGGCATTCCTTTATGTTTTGCGTATTGCCCATATACAATGTTTCGCTGCAATTCTTCATGGACCTTACAGAAATCCGACATACTGTTACTAGCGCTTATGATATTTCGTGATCAAAGGTTCGAAAGCATCAGTGCCCCACCTAAGCGTTTTTTTAGGTAAATACGAAACCCGTATTCCCTCATTTTGTGTCCACAATATTTGTGCAAAATTTAATTCATTTCAGTTCACTTTTTCTTACTATTTGGGCGTCAAATATCAAAATTTTGGGGTGGTGTCTTTTGTCAGACAAAACCGATTTTCCGCAGAAATGAAAAAAAAAGTATTACTTTACTTTTCGCGTGTTGTACATACATAAAGTTATGTTGCAGTTCTTAATGTCCTTTACACACATGTCACATACTGTTACTAGCACTTCTGGTATTTCGTGATCAAAGGTTTGGAGAGGTGTATGCCCCACCCAACCGTTTTTTTCCAGGAAAACACGAGACCTGTATTCTCTCATTTTATGTTTACACTATCTGTGCACAATTTTTTCCCCCTAAAACCATTTTTACGCAGAACATAAAAGAAAACAGTATTCGTATATTTTTTTACATATAATCCATACAATAAGTTTCGTTACAATTCTTCATACTCTTTACACACATCTGACACACTGTTACTAGCACTTTTGATATTTCGTGATCAAAAGTTTGGACGGGTCCGTACCCCATCCAACCCTTTTTTCCACGAAAATACGAAACCCGCATTCCCTCATTTTGTGTCCACAATATTTGTGCAATATTTCATTCACTTCGGTTCACTTATCCTTACGTTTCTCGCGTCAAATTTAAAATCTTGGTGTGGGTTATTTTGCCGCATAAAACTGTCTTTCCGCAGAAAATAAAAAAAAAAAAACGTATCCCTTTACTTTTTGCGTATTGTCCATACAAAAGATTAGTTTAAACCGTATTCCTTTATTTTTTGCGTATTGTCCATACAAAAAGATTCGTTGCAATTCTTCATGTCCTTTACACCCATCTGACATTTGTTACTAGTACTTTTGATATTTCGTGATCAAATATTTTGAGGGGTCTGTGCCCCATCCAACCGTTTTTTAAAGGAAAATAAGATACCCGTATTCCCTCATTTTATATCTACAATATCTGTGCAGAATTTCATTCACTTCGATTCACTTCTTCTTACCTTTCGGGCGTCAAATTTGAAATTTTTCGTGGGGGCTTTTGCCCCCTAAAACCGTATTTTACAGAAAATAAAATATCCGTATTCGTTTACATTTTGCGTGTTGCCCATAGAAAAAGGTTCATTACAATTCTTCATGTCCTTTACACACATCAGACATACTGTTACTACAATCTCGTGATCAAGGGTTTTGAGAGGTCCTTGCTCCACCCAACCGTATTTTTTTTCAGTAAAATACGAAGCCTCTATTCCCTCTTCTTACGCCTGCGATATCTGTGCACAACTTTGTTCAATTCGGTTCAGTTGTTTTAGCCTTTCGGGTGTCAAGTTTCAAAATTTTGGTTGGGGCTTTTATATTAAACCTTTACTTTATGTACCTTTTTCTTTTTTATGGAATTCTTTTTTTGTGTGTGGGGGGGAAGGGGAGAGATGCTTTTTTTTCTGATATATGTATCTTGCCATTCATCTCTTTTGCTGCTTAAGTAAGATCATTTTGTAACTTTTAAAATCATCCAACTCCGTCACGATAATAAAATTGTTATTCTTAACAATTTGTTTTATCTCCTTATTTGTAGTTCGCCACACTGACATATTTGTTTTGTGGTTTCGTCAAACACCTTTCGAATTCGCAACCAACCCAACCGCGCAGATCTGTTGATTGCCTGCTATTGCTGGAAGACGAGAATTGCAGGTGGTAATGCACTTTTTGAGTGGTGTAAACATATGTTCATTATAATTATTACGAACATATATATTTTTCTTTCATTTGATTCCCTACTTTTACATTTTGAAGTATGCCCTAATATTTTCCGAGTAAGCAATCCTATTATAAAGTTTTAATATAGTAAGATGAAAGTGTGACATTTTTAAGGTGTGCGAAGTGCTACAAAAAGATTCCTTCATTTGTGTTTTCCCGTAAAATGAATTTATTTTTTAATGATTTGATTTAGCTGATTTGTTCTTCAAATTTATTGAAATGTAACTAATAAGTGCTGAAAGGCTAAAAATTCAGGGAAAAGTAACTGTTTATAACGCAAATACTTGAGAACTAGAAGAATATTTTGACTGTTGTGGGAAAAGATCGACCTAAATGCTTGAAACAGTTTTGAAGTACATAAAATTAGAGTTTCTAAGTTTTATGTTATCTTATTTAATTAATTAATTTATTTATTTCTTACTTATTTCTTACTTATTTATTTATTTTTTATTCGTTTTTAGGTCTTACTATAGATCATAACCTGACATGGGAATTTCATATAGAGTCAGTTATTAATAAATTAAATAGAATATGTCATACACTAAGGATTATTAGAAAGAAGGTAAATTTAAAATTAGCTTAAACCTTGTATCATTCGTGTTTTAACTCTATCTTGCAATATGGTATCATGTTCTGGGGAAATTCAAGTCAGAGATTTAATGTTTTCAAAATTCAGAAGAATGCCATAAGAATACTTTGTGATAAGAAGCCGAATTTTTCTTGTAGACATTTGCTTAAGGAGGTCAATATACTTCCTCTGGATAGTTTATATTTGTATCGTCTCTTTTTGTATTTGAAAGAACACTCATCGGCATTCGTAACAAATAAGGATGTACATAATCATAATACGCGAAACAAGAATGATTTTCATTTGTGTAATCACCGGTCAGCAATGTATCAAAAAAGTGTAAGTTATGGTGGTGTTAAGTTGTACAACATGTTGCCTATTGATATAAAGTATGAAGAAAATATGAAAAGGTTTAGACAAAAGTTAAAATTATTTCTATTAGGAAATTCTTGTTATACGATTGAGGAGTACGTAAATATCATGAAGAGGTAATATTACTTTATTTTACTCATGTAAATTTTTTGTACATATGTCGCATGTTACACTTACTTGAGGACATTCCTCCTACTTGTAAGTTAAAACAAAAGAAATAAATACAATACAATATTTATTTATTTAGGCCAAAACGAACAGACATCGTGATAAAAAATAGATAAGGGAAGGGAGGAAAACAAAATTCGGGAATAAAGTCGTAGTTATGTTGCAAGTTCCTGAATTGATCCCAGATTGGTATAAAACCTTGTTTGTACCTAGACTTTTAATAAAGTGTAATGATTAACATTACTGTAGTATCGATTTTCTGTTTTATTTTGATTGTTCTTCTTTTCCCTATCTTTTGGGTAGTATAAATATAGTTAGCAACCCTTGTGCAGAGCAAAGACAAGCAAAATAGACGGGAAGAATGCAGCGAAGGTAATTGAACCATGCGCAGTTTTTCAATTTATCTCTATGACCGGTAGGGTTCGTGTCTTGTCTGGTACGCCTATCTGGTGAGCCAACTTGGTACGATTCTTTCATTCGCACACTAAAGATTTTAATTTACAGTGGGTCTAACGGATGGAACGGAATGAGAAACTCCTTTTCGAATAGTAGTGGTTAGAGGTTGTGGGACGAATTGAACCAGATCACAAGTTAAGACGGGTTCGATCCAAGGTGATATATGCGCGTACCCACCCTCGGTGACACGCCCACTTCGCATCCATATAATTTTTACAACACCAAGTAAAGTATTCTTACCGTTCAAGTAGTGATTTGCGTATGAAACTGGAATGAAACAACTGAAATAAATCACATATATGAAATGGATTTACTTAAACACGGACATTATACATGTAACACACATACTTACTTCTGTATTTTGATTAATATGTATATTGTTGATACCTTTGAAGTTTCGTATTTTAGATTTTTCCTTTCATCATTATAACATATTAAATTTAAGCCCATGAAATTTTATTGGAGAATAAAAAAAGTAAAAAAAAAAAAGAATTTCGAGAAATTAATTCAGAATTATATGCTATGTCGACGAAGCCGGCTCATTGCGTAACAACAGACATGATTACTTTGCACATATTGCTCACTGAACACTGATTCACACACACTTCGATTTTGGAGATTTCGGAAGAAGGGGGGGGGTAGCGGATTTTTTGGAGGGCTTTCCTTTTAGATTCTCCTTCCCATTTTTGAAGGGATTTTAGACTTTCTTTATTAGCTCCAATTTCCATTGTCCGGCTGGGTAGTCGACCGCGAACTTACTTATGGTGCCACTGATTAACAATCTAGGAAGTAAATTTATCCCTTGTTTTACCTACATTACTTTATCACGAATATAAGTAAAATTCAATAATAGATTTGGTATTTGTTCTTGAACAGCAACATTTGCAAGGAACTGAGACAACGTGGTTTTCCTTAATCTCAGATAAGTTAGTTGTTTCAATGCATTTACGTTGAAATTCACCTTAACTTACGTAGGTAACGAAATAACATAAGTTCCACAGTTCACTGATACATATTTTAGCACAATAACATAAATGATGACCAAATTATCGATGGATTTCCTTGGTAAGTTGTTCACATCATCTCTTTTTGATGGCGTCCATTCGCACAATAGTTCTCGCGCATTCTCTTTCTAGCGTCTGTATGCTTGCGCTTGTGATGACCGAGAGAAATTTTAATAATATCTATACGAAATGTTTTTTACAAGGAATATGTATGTATCAAAAGGTGTTATGAATATTCACCATTAGAATTATATATTTAAAGTATTAAACATAGTAAACATATTCTTCGATTAAACTAGATTTCAAGGGACTATTTTTTTATATAGTCACAACCACGTCTCATTCCTTTGTGCGATGAACAAAAGATACAAGTCACCATTCACAGTACTGGCAACTCATTGAAAGAGATAAAACTAACAAAGTTTGCGTCGACGTATAATCCATGGAGCCTTATTCCACTTCAGCCAAGAGTAACTGGGAAAATTAAAATGAAATAGGAGTGAGGGGGTGCCACACGCTAACATATGGCGTGCGGATGGGACGATGATCTTTGAAGATTATCAAAATCCTGGAATCTTTGAATTTTTTTCTCCTCTTAAATTTATTTTTCCGGTTATTACTCCTCTTCTTTCTTGCACTATTAATATTTGATTTACGATGATTCACTAACACTTTACACAAAGGTAGATGGGTAATTTTATTTTTATGTTCTATTTACTTTAAGTGGGATTTTCTTGTATAAGTATAAGATTATCTTTTGCTCATAGCAAATTGTTTTAAAACAAATGGAATAGCATGTTGATTATCTAATATATTTTCATTTTATATCATATACATGTAGTTTTCATATTCTATTTATTCACATCAAATAACTAATATATTTCTTACACCATTACATAAATCGTAAAATTTCAACCTTCCTTTCTTTTTTTTCTTTGTAAGTATCTGACTCGTGTTATTACATCTTACACTATATATCCTTATTATACTACACTGGATATACCAAATTTTGAAAAGAATAACACATAAAATGCAAAAATAACTTTTTTTATGCGTATATACTTACTTATAACTAACTTTCAAAATAACTTTTAATAATGTATTATTTTCGTTATTCAAACGTTTAAAATACGACATTTAAACAACAGTATATCAACTTATGAATAAACTTCAAACACAATGCAATAATACGATAACACGAATATATAAAATGAATTCTCTCATTAGTAAATAATTTTTCAAAACATATTACATATTAAAAACTTTATTTTCACACAATATTGACTAACATACGTTTTTGTCGAGATTTAATAAAATTTATCGGCGCCTTTAACATCCACAGCTAATTTTTTACAACGTAATAATTCAGTTATGATTCTCTCTGACCACTCGACAGGGTCTGCCTGGCTAAGTTTTGAAGATACCTACCCACAATGAATTATTTGTTTTCCACCCCGAGATGAGGCCGGAATATAGAATACAAGGTTAAAAATTCTAAATAATAAAGAATGGGATTTACCAAAATTGCTTACTCCGAGCGTTAAAGAAATATTACATTACCCAAAATATATAAAGAAGGGAACCTCATCTCAATGACTTGGTATATGTCTTTGCTGGTTTTTCCATTACTTTGGAAAATAAAACATCAACAGCTATCTGGAAGTCGCATAGCTGATCACATATGGCTACTTGTATCGTATGAAACAACTCTTTTTTACATTCCTTGAGCTCTCTCATTCAATAACACATAAGGATTTTGTAAATTTACCAATGCTAATTCCAACACATCGGATGAACACATATTTTTACAGTACAGAAAATTCATATATTTGTCAACTTCCAACAATTTTTTCAAAATTTTGTGTATTCGTTGGTTATTACTTCTTGATTGAACCTTTTGAGATAAACATAGTGGTATTGTGGTTAATGCGTTGCAAAGAACAGTTTCAACGCTACTTTCTAAATCTGAATTTTTAAATTCGCTTGAAATCATGTCATGGTATTTTTGAGAACTATGTTTTACAGCTAAATCTAACCAAATCTTTCGAGTTTGTTTCGTAGGTTTCCATACCTTAAGTCGATCTACAGAATGTGTTCCAATTGATTTACCAGTTAAAGGATCTAACAACTCGAACACCTTTTCTGAATTTGATCGTTTATTAACACAACGATAAGGTCCTTTGAACACATTAAAGAATTTTGAGATTTTCTTCTCTGTTCCGGAACTTAAGTTTGTCTGTTTCAAGAAAACCAGATCATTCACCTGTATTTTGTGTTTAATCTCCTGTTGTGAATTGTACCTCTCATTTCGCTTTCGGATCACTTCTTTTTTTAAAAATCTGCCATTACCAATTTGTTGTCCCAACTTTCATTATCATTTTCACTTGTATCATTCGTAAAGATACCAAAATGTTCGAAGATAGGTTTTTCAGCCTGAATGTTCAAATGTAAACTAGCTGTACTCGCACCAAGACTACTTGATATCGAATAATTCAATAACACAACAACTTGTGGTATAAATTTCTCCCAGGAACCATGATCATCTTTACAAAATAGTCTGAACAACCTGTTCGTCTCCCGATGGATTGACTCGACTGCGTTCGAGGCTGGATGGTACGGCGTGGAATAAAATATTTTAACACCATATTCTTCCATTTTCTGTTTGAAGTTTTTAGAAATAAAACAACTACCATTGTCCGCTAATATAGCTGAAGGTATTCCTAAGTGCACAAAGTACAATGATTCCAAACATTTAACTACGCACTTCTTAGTAGCGTTTCGGATCGGATAAAGAACAAGGTAGCGAGTAAAAACGTCCAAGACTGAGAGTATAAATTTACATTTTGAAGGAGGTGGCACAAGAGGTCCGATGATATCAATTGAAATCAGTCTCCTAGGTCCTTTCACCTGTATGGTTTCTAGAGGTCTAGCTGGGTTTCGAGTATCAACTTTAGTTCGTTTACACTCGAGACAATCGTTAATATAGCTCATCACGTCTCGCCGCATAGATTTCCAATAACAGATTTCGCTGATAAAACTTACAGTTCTTTCACATCCGAAATGTCCACGGTTGTTATGCATTTCTTCAATTACCAGGTTTACTAAAGATGGTGGAATGCAAATTCTCCAACTGTTAGGGAAATAAAAGTTCTTATACAACAAAATTCCGTTTTCCAGTTTGTAGAATTTCTCTACATTTCAATTTTGCATCTCACTGTAAGGATCGTTCGCTTTCTCTAAAAATGTAATAATTTTTCTGTACTCAGGATGCTCTTTTTGTTTTTCGGTTAACTCTCCTGGTGTGAGGTTTCTGAAAGATGATGGGAGGACTTCTAAATTGTTTATGTCTAAAATTTCACTAGGAGGTGCTAAAAGTATCCTGGACAATGCATCACTGGCAACATTTTCAGTCCCTGAAATGTGCTTTATTTCTAAATTAAATCCCTGTAGTTCGAGACTCCACCGAGCCAAACGAGAGTTCCAATGGCGAATTTTATTTAAAAACACTAGTGAGTTATGGTCTGTATAAACTTTCACGTGATGTCCATATAATAAATGTCCCCATTTACGTATTGCTGTAACAATTGCATACGCCTCTAATTCCGTGATAGTGAAATTTCGTTGGGCACTATTCAGAGTTTTACTGTAAAAACCAAGTATGTGTTTTTCACCATTAACTTCTTGGAATAATATATTTCCAACTACTACCAAGGAACTATCTGTCACTAGACAAAAATCGTGATCTAACAGCGGATGATTTAACAACACTTCTTCAGCTAATGATTCTTTCAACTTAACAAAACTTTGCTCACATTCGTCCGTCCAAATCCACCTTTTATTCTTTTTCAGAAGTTCAAACAATGGGTTGGCTAGCGGAGCGAAATGATATACCAATTTAGAACACCACTCGAACAAACCTAAAACTCGCTTAAGTTGCTTTACATTTTTGGGACTAGGCAATGTTCGAATTGTTTCTATATACAACGGATCCTTTTTCACGCCCTTAGGTGTGACTACGAAACCAAGAAATGGAAAACTGGTATTGCAAAATGAGGATTTCTTTAAATTTACGGTCATATTAGCTTCTTCTAATTTTGTAAACAACAAATTCAAAATTTCTAACTGTTCATTAAAAGAAAAAGTTGGTTTAGAAATATCATCAATATACGTAACCAATTTATCAAATAATGCATGACCTAACACAACCAAAAGGCAAGCCATTAATCCTACGCCTCCATTTGCGTATCCAAAAGGGATGGATATAAATCTATACATTTTACCGTTCCACAAGAATGCTGTGTAATCTCTACAATTTTCAAATATTGGTTCTTGTGTATAACTTCCTACTAAATGAATATTTGATACGTACTTTACACCCCGAAACTTTAACAACAGATAATCAATTTTGTTTACCTTTAATTGTTTTATTTTTACATGCTTGTTCAGAACAGTCAAATCCACTACTACACGCATTTTACTAGTATTTTTCTTTGGCACGCAGAAAATTGGGTGTGAATGGATTGATACACAAGATTCTATTACACCACATTGTAACCACTCATCAATTTGTGAATCAATATGTTCTTTGAATTTATATGGTAACCTATATTGCCTTTTAACTAAAGGTTGGTCAGTGTCTACCTCAATATCATACTCGAATTTGGTACAACGTCCGGGAATATTTTTAAAGATTTTCCTATGTTTCAACAACAATTTGAACAATTTTTCTTTCTCAAAATCAGACACTTGAGCTTCCTTAACCTTTTCCCGTATTTCTGAAATTGAAACAAATTCACTTTCAGTTTTACTATCAAATGTATTACAGACTGCAACTGTATCTAACGACTTACAATGCGATTTTTCGATATCACAATCAATCTCTGAAATTTGTTGTGAATAGTAACCAAACAAAAATTTATCTTCATTGGCAATTTCTAAATTTAGCACTTTCATTTCCTTTTTATTACTACAAGAATTTCGAATTTTATCATAGGCTCGGTTACAAAGAACAATATGATTAACCCATTCTTTTTCTAATTTATGCTTTTCAGTTACCAAATGATTTACTATTGGACATTCTACCTTCACTTTTCCAATCTCATATAAAATTTCCGATTTATCATCACTGTCGCTTATAACATTTATATTAGTTTCATTACCAACCTGAGACACAAAATTTATCTTTTTCTGTACATCACCTTTGGTCAGAATTTTTGTAACTTTAGTATTGTCAACTTGACCACGTAGCATAGGTACATTAACGATTTCTCCTTCTTTTTCAACCGTAATAGAATTATCACCAAAATCCATTTTTTCCTTGGATTGAGTAAGAAAGTTTCGACCAATAAGCATTCAGTATTCAAGTCAGAGACAACTAGCACACGTACGTCAAAACTAACTTTCCCTATTTCAATACACAATATTGTTTCACCTTGCACCTGTTTCGTTTTCTTACCTGAAAAGTCCACCAACAAAATATGTGGAGCTGGTCGGAAGTGAGGGTGGGAAATGATAGACGCTACTCGTTTCCATGTCTCTAAAGACAAAAGACTGACTGATGCTCCAGAATCACACAAGGCTACTATTGGTTGATTTAAAATCTGTACCTTTATTTCAGCTGACCTAGATTGACTATTAAATTTTTGTTCTTCATCACTACTTTCAGATGAATCGATGTCCCAGCTTACAATATTAACTACGTTCTTTCCAATTACAACAAGCTCGCATTGCGAATCATTTTTGAGTGCATTTTGACTTTCAGTACAAAATTACCACTTACATTACCAACTCTCCCAACCGCACTCGCGTTGAAGAGTATTCTCAGTTTAAATTTTGATCTTTGTTCTGTGGAAACATAACCCTTGGACTATAATATGGAAATTGTGGTGCAGATTGAGTATATGTGGGCATTGGCTTTGCTCGGTTCATATCATACCTTCATCTTACTATTTACAAAGTTCACTCTTTCGTTTTGATTTGAATTTTCATAGTCGTGATCATCTTCGTAATTACTACGATTATTACCTTGGCCCTCATTGCGATCATTATTTCTTGCATAACTATTCCTACCTTTGTTCCAATGGAACTTTTTCTTATTCGGACTTCCCTTCCTTTTGGGTCCGTCAAACTTACCTTACCTGAATTTTTACGGTTTTCATTACCATAATTTCCCTTTTTATTGAACTTCTCATAATTCCCTTGCACTTCATCTACCTGATTGACACGTACAGTTCTACCATGAAAATTGTTCCTATCGTTAATATTTCGGCTATCATAATACATTGCTTCAAGATTTTGTATAGCAGTTAAAAATGAATTGAAATCTAAATTTGGAAACAATGCTAATTGTCGTCGGTAAGAGATAGGAATCAACTGTTTAATCATGTTCACAATGAAAGTATCCGGTATATCAGATGACAAACCACGTATCTTGTTGAATCTTTTGAGAACAAAGTCGGTGACGGTACCATCAGTTTTTGGGTTGAATTCTTGCGATTGCAACACCGATAGTTTACTTGCAATGACTTGTTCAGAAGCAAATTGGGCTTTAAATTCTTTAGTGAAATCTTCAAAGGAACGGAATGTACCTAATTTTGACTTGTACCACTCACGAGCATTACCGGTAAAACCAAACCATAATACATCTAAATATTGAGATTCAGGTACATCTACAGCGTGCGCTGCATTCTTAAACTGCTTTAGAAACGAAGTTGGTGACTCATCATCTTCTAAACCTGAAAACTGTGGGAACATTTCGATGTCACCATGACGCAATATTCGTCGTTTAGGCTTTTTCACATTAACCCTATCTGATTTTCTCACTTTAATACGCTTCTTTAATTTCATTCTCTCACTTGCTGTCGAAGAACTAGAATCTGTTTGGTTGGAGCTACTAGTTTCTCCCTTACTGCTGTATTTTTACCTGCGGCTACTCCTATCGTCACCCGACATACTTACTCTACGCCAATTACGTTCACTCCCTTCTCTACAAGCACTCTCAGTTAATGAGGTTAACTTAGTTTGGGTTTCGTCTACCTTTATTTCTAAACTGGACAACCTATCACCGATTAAAGCAATATTTTGGTTCATATTGATTACATCAATACCGGGAGGGATAGTGTTCTGTGACAGAGTACCGACCCTACTGTGTAATATTGCGACGTTTCTTTCTAACTTATGAGTCGTATCATTTAATCCCACTAACATTTTCTCTTAGTTTTCTAAATTACCTTCAATTTTATTCACTGACTCCTCGATTGCTTCAATTTTCTCGAATGTTCGGTCCGCCTTTTCTTCACATTTACCCAAATCGACCGTAATGTTCTCAAGTTCTTGATAATTATGTACTGTTTTCCCACATATTTTCTCACATTTATCATTTACCTTCTCACTTTTCTCATCTATTTCTTTAGATATTTGTTCGTATCTACCTACGCATGCTTTTCTGATTATTTCTAATTGCACCTCAAGTTTATCGTCGATCTGTCTCTTTGTTGCCTCTGATATTTCTGACATCTTATTTTCTAAAGATTCACTAATCTCAACTATTTTATTTTCTAAAGACTCACGCACTTTATTGGTTTGTTCATACACTTCAAGTATTTTTCCTTCCAAAGATAAATTACTTGTTTCTATTTTGTTTTTCTACAGATTCGCGTAAATTTTGCATTTTTATGTTAGAAGCAACAATTTTACTTTCTAAGGACTCACGTAAATTATTAGTTTGCTCAATGAGTTCATCTTTATTTGCTTTAAGTGCGTCCAGCACTAACTTAAAATCACTTTCATTAATTTTGCACGACTATATAAAAATTCTAAACACGAGTCACAACTTACCTTGTACTTTTACGTTTCTACGCATGAATCACTACTTTTTGCATACACGGTGCAGGAGTTCTGTGTCTGTTTGGAGCGCCATTTTTATGACCGGTAGGGTTCGTGTCTTGTCTGGTACGCCTATCTGGTGACCCAACTGGGTACGATTCTTTCATTCGGACACTAAAGAGGGGGGCGTGGTGAATCAGTGGTAGAGCGTTCACCTCTGGTGCTTGGGGTCCCTGGTTCGATCCCAGCCCCCGCCAAGTGAACTTTGTGGTGTACAAACACCGTGATCGTGGGTTTTCTCGGGGTTCTCGCGTTTGCTCCCACTTTCTTCATTCCACCACTTCACTCATCTCTCATAATCACCGTCTCCTTTAGCCTAACCGGCATAAGCGTCGGACGTAAAACTCAAAGATTTCATTTCATTTCATTTTCGGACACTAAAGATTTTCATTTACAGTGGGTCTAACGGATGGAACGGAATGAGAAACTCCTTTTTGAATAGTAGTGGTTAGAGGTTGTGGGACGAATTGAACCAGATCACAAGTTAAGGCGGGTTCGATCCAAGGTGATATATGCGCGTACCCACCCTCGGTGACACGCCCACTTCGCATCCATATAATTTTTACAACACCAAGTAAAATATTCTTACCGTTCCAGTAGTGATTTGCGTATGAAACTGGAATGAAACAACTGAAATAAATCACATATATGAAATTGATTTACTTAAAACACGGACATTATACATGTAACACACATACTTACTTCTGTATTTTGATTAATATGTATATTAATCATACCTTTTGAAGTTTTGTATTTTAGATTTTTCCTTTTATCATTATAACATATTAAATTTAAGCCCATGAATTTTTATTGGAGAATAAAAAATATAAAAAAAAAGAATTTCGAAAAATTAATACAGAATTATATGCTATGTCGACGAAGCCGGCTCATTGCGTAACAAGAGACATGATTACTTTGCACATATTGCTCACTGAACACTGATTCACACAACACTACGATTTTGGAGATTTAGGAAGAAGGGGGGGGGGTAGCGGATTTTTTGGAGGGCAATCCTTTTAGATTCTTCTTCCCATTTTTGAAGGGATTTTAGACTTTCTTTATTAGCTCCAATTTCCATTGTCCGACTGGGTAGTCGACCGTTAACTTACTTATGGTGCCACTGATTAACAATCTAGGAAGTAAATTTATCCCTTGTCTTACCTACATTACTTTATCACGAATATAAATAAAATTCAATAATAGATTTGGTATTTGTTCTTGAACAGCAACATTTGCAAGGAACTGAGACAACGTGGTTTTCCTTAATCTCAGATAAGTTAGTTGTTTCAATGCATTTACGTTGAAATTCACCTTAACTTACGTAGGTAACGAAATAACATAAGTTCCACAGTTCACTGATAATATTTTAGCACAATAACATAAATGATGACCAAGTTATCGATGGATTTCCTTGGTAAGTTGTTCACATCATCTCTTTTTGATGGCGTCCATTCGCACAATAGTTCTCGCGCCTTCTCTTTCTCGCGTCTGTATGCTTGCGCTTGTGATGACGAGAGAAATTTTAATAATATCTATACGAAATTTTTTTTACAAGGAATATATATGTATCAAAAGGTGTTATGAATAGTCACCATTAGAATTATATATTTAAAGTATTAAAAATAGTAAACATATTCTTCGATTAAACTAGATTTCAAGGGACTATTTTTTTTATAAAGTCACAACCACGTCTCATTCCTTTGTGCGATGAACAAAAGATACAAGTCACCATTCACAGTACTGGCAACTCATTGAAAGAGATAAAACTAACAAAGTTTGCGTCGACGTATAATCCATGGAGCCTTATTCCACTTCAGCCAAGAGTAACTGGGAAAATTAAAATGAAATAGGATAGAGGGGGGGGGGCAGACGCTCACATCTCTCTCCTTTCCCTTTTCACAAGTTCAAAATAAAATACTTGCAAAAGATGATACGAAAAGGACCAGTTCCCAAAGATCTTTCTCTTTACAGTTGATCTGGTCTCCTCCAGACCGTACGGAGCAACATCATACTTTTTAGTCTAAAACAAACCGTATGGAGTGAGTTCAGATTCCTTAGTCTAATCCATACCGTATAGGTTCTTATGATTTCACCTAGACCGAGTCCAATGTAAACTCGTTATTTTCTTCCACACCATATGTGTATTACTATGTCACCCAGACCAAAAACTTCCAATGTTTTTGACTGATCTTATCCAGATGAGGTGTCGGATTCGAAATCTACTGCCAAACAACCAAATAGATATTTCGCCGAATCATAGCTGTCGTTTCCCGCTTCTCAGACATCCTCTAATCCGCCGGTTTAAATCGATCCGCCTCGGGTCCCACATGTACCGAAGACGTTACGAAATATAAGAAGAAACAATCGAGTACGAATAAGGAGCCAAGTCTCAAGAAGAGGGTTTCGAATCTTCCCCGGGAAATAGGACAGTTCACGGTATGACCCTCGGATGACGCGCAAAGTTGCTTGTGGTTTAATTTGTGAGACCCAGTTACCCGAACTCCAATAATATGAAGAGATTATGGATTGAAGGAGCAATTATTCTACTGAGTTCAGGTTCGACTTCTCCAATTCGCCACTGTTCTTCAAAAACTGGTTTTACAAAGACAAGGAATCTAACACAACGTGGTGGTCTAGGAGGAACACTCAGTTTGACAAGCAAAATATTTAGAGAAATTTTGGGAAATTTAGTGCATAGCTGTAACTGATGTGCATTGCTAGTAAAGACATTTCAACTCACAAGTAAACCTTACGTTTGGGTGAATCGAGTTGCTGACTGAGACACATATGAGAAAGTAGTACTAAATGTGGTCAGTATTTCAGTGAAGTTGTAGGTGCGAAGCTCCAGGGGTTTAGGAGATACAGCTACCAGAACATCACATGGAAGTACAGAATTGTCTTCATACAGTTGGAGGTAAAAGCTCTGTAAGACCTCTTGTAACGACAAAAGGTGAATAACAAATATATGTATATATATTAGAACAAGGGAAAGTCATATAGTAAGGGTATACCTGACGGCGGCCATTTTGAAATCCGCCATTTTGAATTAAGGTGAAGTTTTTAAAATATGAATAGGGTCATGCGATACATGATTTAAGGCGCAAATTTAATCAGAAGAACAATGGTCACGTTAATTTTGAGTTACGCACAATTGGTAAAAAGTTACAGGGAAATTAAATATTGTTGCAGCATATTAGTCCTTTACCCCACCTTGTAAATTTTGTTTTAATGATAATAATTAAATAAAAAGCAGGTGGATAAATATTAGGTCTATGGTAAGAGTTGCCTTGATGGCGGCCATGTTCAAATCCGCCATTTTGAAGGAGACAAAAGTTTTAAACAAAACGCATAACAGTGATACCTTATTAATAGCAAATTTTATCATAAATCCAACGGTATAACCATTTTTGCTTTATCATAACCAGCATTTGTTATCGCATAAACAAGTTGCTAATTTAAGGAAAATGACCAAATAGGAATTGAGTCATAATTGAACTTGGGTCTTTCTTCCAGAAAAGTCCTCAATTAGTACAATCAATATGTAGTTCAGAAAAAGAGTGCATGACTTGCACAAATGCTCTGCTCACAGCGAGCACACCTAACAAAGTCAATCGAGTTACACTTGACACATCTGTCGTTAACAAATCCGTCAAAGCAGTAGTCGTAAGGAGCGATCCATTTAATTTTGTGCTGGTTAATGATAAAGCAAAAATGGTTATGCCGTTGGATTTATGGTAAAATTTGCTATTAATAAGGTATCACTGTTATGCGTTTTGTTTAAAACTTTTGCCTGCTTCAAAATGGCGGATTTGAACATGGCCGCCATCAAGGCAACTCTTACCATAGACCTAATATTTATCCACCTGCTTTTTATTTAGTTACTATCATTAAAACAAAATTTACAAGGTGGGGTAAAGGACTAATACATACGCTGCAACAATATTTAATTTCCCTGTAACTTTTTACCAATTGTGCGTAACTCAAAATTAACGTGACCATTGTTCTTCTCATTAAATTTGCGCCTTAAGTCATGTATCACATGGCCCTATTCATATTTTAAAAACTTAACCTTAATTCAAAATGGCGGATTTCAAGATGGCCGCCGTCAGGTATACCCTTACTATATGACTTCCCCGTAGTCTTAATATATACCCATATATTTGTCATTCACCTTTTGTCGTTACAAGAGGTCTTACAGAGCTTTTACCTCCAACTGTATGAAGACTATTCTGTACTTCCATGTGATGTTCTGGTAGCTGTATCTCCTAAACGCCTGGAGCTTCGCACCTACAACTTCACTGAAATACTGACCACATTTAGTACTACTTTCTTATATGTGTCTCAGTCAGCAACTCGATTCACCCAAACGTAAGGTTTACTTGTCAGAAACTATAAACTATAATATATAGAAAGGTGACATTTAGTGGTTAGATAATCAAGTAAGCCATAGGAATTTAAAAACATTTTAACTTGTATCATTCCTGAGATATAGTGTTTAGTATTTTCTATAGGAAATACGCGAGTTTTTAACCTTTAGCATAATAAACTTAATTTAAATCAATGCAAGCAAATGCTTTTCAGGAATTTTAGATACTTTCGGCTGCTATCTTGAAAAACGAACGTTTCACGGGTATTTCTGGGATTGTTTTTACTAAACAAACACAAAGCTCGACTCATATTGATGTTCGAATTATAATGATAGTTTTCATTTTTTTTTTACTGATAAAAGGGTTACTTTGAAATTGATCACCATCTTGAAAACTGGATACTACGTTATATGTTACGTACCTCTTGGAGTATTTAATACGATGAAGTAGTAGTAGCAGTACAATTTTATACAATTTTATGGAGTTTACAGTGTTTGGACGTGTGTAACTTTCGCTTCGGCAGACTGAAATTTTCGATAGGAAAAGCACGCGCTACAACCTCTATTGTTTCTGTGTTAAACATTTGGAATGTTGTAGTGTAGTGTGAGAAGCGGGAAAATGGTACCCTTCTCCCAAAGGTGCGTTGTCACAGCTCAGAACCAAACAAGATACAGGCCTGGTGAGAACGCTAAAAGGACATGCTGCAGAAGGTATGCAGATTTCATTTCAATCCATGAACAAGCAAGAACGCTATATTTTAAGTTTTACATGATATTTTATTTACTGATACATGTTTTAATAAGTCGTGTTCCGCAGTGACAATTTTATTCTTTTTAACAGCTATAACAGAATGTGTTGTGTGCATTGTCCTTTTAAAGAATGAAACGTAAGCATTTTAGGCGTTCAATGACTAAGATTCTTTAGGTTATCTTAGTACTTACTAAAATATTAATGATCTGTGTATTTCAGACTAGACTATAGGCAACCCTCCATATTTAGTTGTGGTGTGGATTATCGGTAATTTTAAGAGTTAACTTAGCATAGTGGTAAGAATGGATGGAGAAAGTGTAGGACACAGAGACGACAGAATAGTAAGCGGTAGCTTCAGTAGCTACGAAGAAGTGTTGGAGTCCCTGCTCTCGCAAGCAAGAACAAATATGAAAAAAATAGTACAACCGAATTTATATGACGAGAATAAGGAAATTATGGAAGTAGATAAGTGGAAATTCTACGAACAAGTACTTCGATCTGTTGACAACACATTGGAATCCAGTAAAATCGAGTGAAATAAAATAGAGGTACTGAAGAAGAAGTTTGCGGAATGGTTGGCTTATGAAGGTCGAAGGTCTAGGGTACAATCACGAGTCTTAAGATGATCTGGTGCCCCTAGCAACATTGAAAATTAGCCCATTTAAAAAGCATAGCAAAGTTTTTTTTTTTTTATTTTCTTCTTTATTATTAGTTACAAACGTCAAAGTTTGAACAAACCTAGAGCAGACAGATGTCTATGCCTTGCCTGTTTTAGGTTTCGAAAAAACGCAGTAAGAATACTTCTATCTTTAACTTTGAAAACATGGCAATAGTAAGACCAGGACTCCCTGCGACGGTATAGTTTTTCCTTTCCGCCCGAGTCGAGTGGCAAGTTTAGTTCTCTGCCTCGCTCGAGTTGTTCCAATCAGGTGACTCATAAACAGCGGTACAATTAAAACTTTTTATCATCTCTCTTTCTCTTGTTTTTTTTTCTTTCTTTTCATTCTGGGAATTCCTGGAAGGGTAGTTGTCATTTGCCAGCTTACCATTTCCGCAAAATAACATTGCACAAATCTTTGGGAAAAATTACAGGAAAAAATATTGTTGAAATCAATCTAGTCAAAATTACCCTTTGGAAGCGAGTTCAAAAACCTTTCTTCAGAAATAAAGTGAAAGATAGTTACATGAATAATTTTTGAGGGAAATACGATCAAGTGAAATGGCATATGGACAAAATACCTGAGCCCTGCTTTTTTAAAAATCACTTTCGTTCTTTGTTGCCTGTTCACATGGCCACTTCTCATGGGCGGCGATTAGGGGGGGCAAGAGGGGGCAGTTGTCCCCCCACTTTTTGAAGTGACCACTTAACTTTTAAATTATATCATCTATTTTTCGGTGATAGGCTAGAATCTTCATTATTCGATTTAAAAAGGTACCAAAGAAAACTTTTTACTTCTTTTTTTCTCAAGTCTGGAGGCATTGTAGAACACGTTACATATGCTTTCACGCCTTTCTGCGTCTAGACGTAGAGTGTAATGACGTCATAACATTTTTTTTGTTATGACTTTTGGATTACTTTTTGCAGGGCTTACTTTTGTACCTAGAAGATTGAAATTTTGCACACACATTCATTGCACCCCTTAATGTTTTTCAGATTCTTTTCAGATTTCTGAGATAAAACAGATGGGTCCAGAGCAGCAAAAAAGATAAAAAAAAAGATATCTTTTTAACTAAGATCCCTTTTCTCGCAATTTTCCCTCCTCAGATACATGATGGAGACATGCGAATGGTACAGTTTGAAAGGCTGTTCTGTTCTAAAAAGAATGATGTACAAACCATGATTTTAGTATAAATAGGGGTGTCTCAGGGAATTTTTACCTGAGATCCTTTTTCATACGGGAATCTGGAGTATTGTAGAGATATTATTTTTCGCTGGCTTATTTTTGCACCTAGAAGATTGAAATTTTCCACACACATTTAGTACACCCATTACTATTTTTCAGATTTGTTTCAGATCTCTGCGTTAAAAAAGAGGGGTACAGAGGAGCAAAAAGGTACAAAGAAGGAACATTTTTAAAACAAATAATCCATTTTTTCATGATTTTCCCACCTCAGGTACATGATGGAGACATGAGAGTGGTACCGTTTGAAAGTATTTTCTATTCTAAAGGGAATGATGTACAAACGATCATCATAGGATAAATAGGGATGTTTCAGGAAAATTTTATATTACATCCGGGTCACCTGGGGCATTGTGGGAATGTCCTTAGCTCATTGGTAAACATTTTCCTGCACTTAGTTTTCAAGATAGAAGCTTGAAATTTTTTATACACATTTAGTACACCCGTTCAAGGGCGCCCATCAGGGGGGCAAGGTGGGGCCCTCGCCCCCACTTGGAGGAAATTGTACTTCAGAATATCGAAAATCCAATAGAATTTTTACATTAGTTACATTAGTTAGTTATTTTTGAAACGTCGCTTATACTTGCCCCCCTTAGAAACCACGACATAGGCGCCCTTGCAACCCTTCGTATTTTTCAGTTGATTTTGAGATCTGTGGGTTAACAAAGGGGGTCCAGAGGAGATAAAAGTTTGAAAAAAAAATCCAAATTTCCCTCAAAATTTCCCCTTCTTACGGACACGATAAGAACACGTAAATGAAACCGTTTGAAAGTTGTTCTATTCTGAAGAAAATGAGGTACTAACCATGATCCTAGGATAAATAGGGATGATGCTGTAGCTGATTGACTGAAATTCAATAATTTACCTTTAAAAAGCCATAATTTAAAAGGTTAATGTATATAGTTTCATTTCGAAATGTAACGTTTTTGCATATATTACTGGTTCATAGAAAAAAAATGGTACCATATAATATTTGTCGTTGCGTAAGTGTGTATTGGTTATTTGTCTTCCCGTGGAGTTAAGACAGCTACAGGAATTGCGTTTTAATTGCAATTCGAAGGAATTAATATTACAATTGCGTCGTAGCATATGCTTGTAGTATTTACTGTCTTTCATTTTCTAAGAGTAAAAACATGCATTTAATGGCAAGTGTGGAATTAAAAATGCAAGTTGTTCATTAATCCCCAGTTTCAATATAACCTCTACAAAACAAGCCTGATTATTCATTAGTATGATTAATAATATCTTTTCTATTTATTTCTTTACAAATATGTTATTAAATAATTTGATCATACAATTTTCCTGACATAATTTTAAGATGTTCATGAGCAAGGAATCAAGGGTTAGTACCTATGTACGTTGCTCTTGTCAATTTACCTAATTAATTATGAAACACAATATACGGTATTTTAACTGAAAAAATAGTATTCTATTAGTTATACAACCTTTCGTCAAACAAAGTGTTAGATACGACCAGGAACAGTAACATTGATATACACATATTCAAATCATATCTTGCCCCCCCACTTTTAACGTCCAAACTCCGCCACTGCCACTTCTATACTATCTAGATCTAGAACTTTTTTTTAAAAACTTTTCATGCACATATTTCCGGTGACAATTCAATATTCTATAAATTACCGTATACTCATGTCTAATGTCTGCATCTCCCTTTTCCTGGAAGTACACAAGGAAAATATATAGATCCATGTAATATTCACATTAGTATTTACTAATTTTAGATTTTTTTTCTAATAAATGAATTTCTTAAGGCGCCTGAACGCTTTGGGGTTGTATCATGTACATAAGTACACCCTCGATCAAAATTGTGTGAAATATCTTGTACAAACTTTCATTGTGAGTTCGAACAAAAGAGAGCCAAGTTTGATAAAGCTAGGTAACGGCTCACGCAACGTTTTATGTTCTGGTAACTAAATGATGTTGGCCTAATTTAAAATTGAGCATGATTTAGTAGTAAATTTATTTTGCATTATACAAATTTGTTTAAATTATGTAATACCTGTGAAAACGTTGTTGACCAGACCCGCAACCAGCCACTGAAGCTTGGGGGACATAAATATGTTACGGGGGCAATCGTAACAATTCTAGGTCTCTTTGTATCAATATATGGATGCATTGTGGTTTGAGGGGCTAAAAAATTAGGAAGGGACCTGACCCCCTAGCCCCCGCCGCAGTTGCGGGCCTCTTGACGACTATGTAAGTAGATTCCTCAGTACTTTATTTCGCAATATATATATATATATATATATATATATATATATATATATATATATATATATATATATATATTCTTCACTACATTACATAAAAATTCGATAACTGGACGGGTCAGTGTGTGAATTGAATATTTTTCCCAGGGCGGATGAATTTCACCCATATACGCACCCAATCATCACACACGTAAGACAGGGGAAAAGTTATCCCTGTCTGGGATGAAAAGTTTCTCTTGAAGAGGGATAAAGATTTCTTTGGAGAAATCCTTAGCATCCCCTCGTCAATTAACACACTAGGACGGGCCTCCCCAAAGTTATAAGGAAATTGACGCAAAAGGCTGTAAGGTGACATTCGTACCTTTTCTTTCCACGTGACATATTTCCGACTCGACACGACAGTTTAAGGCTTTATCGGGGACGGATCCAGGACGAACTCCTGAGGGATGGGGTAGCGGTGAGTTGTCCCACTGTTACTTAGAGTTATTTTAGTTTTATTATGTACAGACTTGAACTTTTGCAGCAATGGTGCTTGTGTCATTGGAGGTGGCGAGCGACCCTTCCCTCAGGTTCCTTCTACAAGTCTCTATACCATCCCTAAAGGATAAAATTAGATACGCAAGAATGTCTTTCACTTATGTTTGAAGGCATACGCGTAGCCAGAAATATTCGTTGGTCGGGTTTAAGTATAATAATAATAATAATAATAATAATAATAATAATAATAATAATAATAATAATAATAATAATAATATCCCCTTCGTATTTAGTAGGACAAATGTAGATTTCTTCCCCTGACACTGTCCGTGTCCGTATAAACATGTTCCCCACCTCATACACCTTTAGATTCCAAATCAGTCTCGGTGGTCCGTCTCTCTGTTTATTGTTAATTTCACTGCGATACATTTGTTTATAGTCTTCCGTCTATGCATAAAGTTAACAGTCCTCACCTAAAAGATGTGGTGTAGTGTGTGACGCAATACTTACCTCCGGGAAACGCTGGAAATGTACGTATTGCTATCGGGGATTTCACCTGAGTCTCCCGTTTAATCAGTAAGTACACTGGAAATTCTATTTTATAAGGTGTTCAAAACACGAGAGGGTTAGCATTTAGAATAGTGATACATATTTTCACACAAACGCAAAGGAAGCAATATATATTGATACACCCAGGGATGTGTGTAAAGAAATTTTGGTTGCTGTTAGGGGTGTTTTAGGGGGTTGGGAAAGATTTCAAACAAATAAACTCCATTTTCTAACCTTCTCTGGATTACAGGGGTGCCCACAATCAAGTTTTATGACACAAGTTGCGCTTATGATTTTTTTTAAAGGAAGGGACATAATTTACCATTGAAAGTGGAACAATCGAATTTTAATTATACCACAATGAGCTTTTATGAACACTAAGTATAAAGGAGAACTTAGCATGAGTAACATTTTAAAATATTTGTCTGATTGTCATAATAAGGAATGGTTAATTTGGGGGGAGTACAGTAAATGGGAAGAATGGTAACATTGAGCGGAAAATGGGGACCTCTGCCTGGATGTGTATATTCTCTACCCATTTATATTTTCTAAACATTGTGATGTATCGTCATACGTATATGTAAGACCCTTCTCCACACAGAAAGATTGTTATTGAGTGAAGTTGAAAGCTAAAATCTTCTCATTTCAATAGTATATGAAAGACTCACTGGGAGGGATTACAACCTGCATCCACATCTCTTGAAGTGCGCCACTGTTTGACGGTATTTCTTTACTAATGTACACTAATGTCCAAAATGATTGTCGAATATCTATAACTGTCTTCTTGTAAGAATATAATTTGACAATGATTTTGCAGGGTACTTTTAATACTGATACTATGTCTGTAATCGGGAAATGTATATTTGTAGTAAATTTCATAGGGAAAGAATTATAAATACGAAAATTAAAATGAGTAAAACACAATGTTGATAAATGGGCAAGAAAGTTTTATTTTCGTTTTATTGTTCTTTTTTACTGCTCTTTTGACATGAAATTTGACACATATATGTCTTTCCGATTATACACGTACTAACATTGTAAGAAATACCGGGCGAATTCGTTATCACGTTATATTCCTACAACAACATTATTTACAGACATGCGACAATAATTTTGGACATGGACATGTGTGTACATACTCTTCAAGAACTTCAATTTGATGTGTTAGGTTCTATATATATTCTCTAGCTATTTACATTTTTAAATTTGTAATCATTTCTGGATTTTTTTTCTGAATTTATGTGCCTATTTATCTGTCTATATAAGTAGTAAGGGGGTTACCCTATCGCACTCTTGATCATCCAATTTGGGGCCACCATGGACCAATAGTGAACGAATCAGGGATTCTTTGGCCAGGGATTGCGTCACTTATTGAAATTTGGCTGGTGCGAATGAGTCATAGGTACCTTGGCCCGGCTATGATGTAATTGAATTGAGAGTTTTGGATTAGAGGTCATGATGATTCTTTAAATTATTTAAAAAAATATTCTTGACGATTTATTACGTTTTGAATTAGTACAGGTTTACGAATGCTTTTTATTTCTCGTTCCCTTTTATGGCATAAAATTTGGAGATTGTTATCACAACCCCCTTAAATTTTGGAAATTGCCAAATCTAAAAATTTCGTATGGTATCCTAGGACGATAGTATGTACCTCTATCACTGTTGGGGGTCTATGTCGTTCCCTTTCATGGGTAAAAAATTGCCAAAAATTTAAATTTCGGAGGTTTTTGACCTAATTTATACCCTTTGATGAGGTGTTATTATCCTATATAGTTATATGGACGTATACAGGGGTCTATTACCTTTCATAAGACATAGGTACATTTGTGCACCCTGGAGGAGTACCTTGGCCCACCCCCTTAAATTTTGGAAATCGCCCAATTTAAACATTTGGTATAATAGTATAGAACCCTAATATAGATCACTATAAATTTGGGTGGTTTACCTCGTTCCCTTTTAGGGGTACAAAATTGCCAAAATATAAACGTAAGCAATACGTTGTACCACGTGTTTGGTCTTTTGGCCCAATTTATCCTCTTGGATGAGGTCCTATTACCTTACATGGTTATATGGTTATGTATAGGGGTCTATTCCCTATTATAACACATAGGTACATTTGTGCACCCCTTAAATTTTTGGGAATGGTACTTTGGCCACCCCTTAAGTTTTAGAAATTGCCAAATTTAAACATTTAGTATCATAGTACTGGACCCTAATATATATTACTATAAATTTGGGTGGTCCACCTCGTTCCCTTTTAGGGGCCATTTTGTTCCGCTTTAGGGGTGAACATGAATACCGTACATGTGTTGCAATCGTCCCGAGTTCGATTCTTGGTGCTAGTTTCAGGAAATGTTGAATTTAACGTCTCCGCGAAAACGATGGTGATGAGAAATGATAGAACGAAACGGGAGAAAAACATGAACTTACTTGACTGAGCATTGAAGCAGGGACCTCACACATTAGTGACAAACGCTAAGTGACCGTGCCCCATTGAGAAGTTTTAGTTTGTTGATTACTACGTTATAATCATTGCAATTGTCCGAGTTCGATCCTTGGTGCTATTTTCAGGAAATGTTGAGGTGAACGCCCCGTCGAGGCTAGGGAAGACGACGATGATGAGAAATGATAGGACGAAACAGAAGAAAACATGAACTTACTTGCTTGCATATTGACGCAGGGACCTCACACATTAGAGACAAGCGCTGAGCCACCGTGCCCCATTCGGTGTGAGCAATTTTACGTATGTAAAGAAACATAGACATGTTATATTACATTCAACATTTCTGCTCGTTGTTACGCATACGAGTTTGTTGTGAAATTGTAGAATCTGCTTTTACAAAGAGTATAATGTCAGTTCGTTTATTGAATATCTCTAAGATATGTAAAGGAGGAACTATTCCGGACCTGGTTAATAACATTAATTTATATCGTCTTTTTTTCGCAGATTAAATAAAAATGATGCAAAGTTAAAAAAAAGGTTCTTCGTGCATTGGCTTATAATCATATGTTTAGAAGCAAATGTCAGCTATATTGTGTTATATGTGCTTACGTATTCGTTGTTAGTATCATTCCATATTGAACATATAGAGTATTTAAATGTCAATGGTTTACTCTGAAAGGATAAAAGGGATGTGATTTTGAACCTAGTTAGTACCTCTCGTTTCCGTTCGTGGATTAAATAAAATGATGACTCTTTGCTTAAACCTGATTAGTTCATTTTCCGAGCGATTTTTTAAACGCACCGCGTTTGTTGATCAGTAAGCGCTTCATTGATGGAACCAATGTTGCCAGATTTTGAAAATCTAAACTCCTCCGATTCTTTTTGAGACGGTTCCGCTGTGTTGAATAATTTTCAAAACTAAAAATTTTTCGAATAAAAAATTAAACTTTTGTAAACGAAAAATTTTTGAGCTAAAATTTTCAAACAAGATTTGACACGAAAAAAAAATCAAACTAAATATTTAAAAAAAATCAAACAAAAGTTTTAAACTTTCAAACTAGAAAGAAAATTTAAACAAAAAATAATCAAATTTTGGAGAATTAAATTAAACTTTTCGAATTAAACTTATAAACTTTAAAAATGTTCAAATTCAAGATTTCAAGCCGAATTTTTGAAAACAAACTTTTCAAATTGAAAAAAAATTCGAATCAAATTTCAAACTAATTTTAAAATAATTTTTTTGGGGGGAAAAATGAAAATTCTTAAATTAAACTTTTTTCGAATTAAACTTATAAACTTATTTTTCAAACTTTCAAATCGAAAAAAAAATCGAAAGAAGTTTCAGATTTTGATTTAACTTTTCGTTCAACAGCAAGAATCGGACCTATTGATTAACATAGAATCCGTAACACATGAGTTCCGTCGGAATCCAACTCAGGTTTCTCACGCCAAAGACATGGCAAATTTACTTTTTTAATGTTTGATGAATCGTGATCATTTGGCTGGACATAAACTGCAAGTTCTCCAGGAATGAAAAAAAAAACATCAAGACGTGAAACTTGATCATTAGAGCAAGCATAATATATGATTTACCTATTGCGAACCAAACCAGGATCGTGTACGGATTAATTCACAGATTTGTAGATTCTTAGATAAGTTTGAGGAAAAAGTTGAGTTACTTAGGAATTTAACATATGTTTAGCAACCAATGGTTGATTTTAAGACACTAAATCAATTCATTGTATGAAAAAAATAAATCTTATAAAGTAGATCATATTCTCATAGAACATAATAAAATATCATTTTTGATTTCGAATGTTATGTTAGAAGTAAATAAATAAAAATTTTAATTAGGATACTTACTTATTTTCTAATTTCGTTTTCGAACTTTTGAAACATATAGCACTTCCGATTACAAAACGCACAATGTTTCATTGGGTACAGATTTTGAAATGTTTTATAATGATCACTCGTGTAATACTAATAAATGTTATTTCCTATTAAAATTCTTTCAGGACCTCATGTTTTTTTAATACCCTGTCGAAACTGTAATACACAATTGTCTTTCCGTGTTCACACTTTGGTAACAAATTTTGAAAAAAATGGTGTTTCTTAAATATTTTTCACCTTTACGCATTCACTTGCTTTTAGGATTAAAAAAAAACATGTATGATACACAAGGCACGACATATTGTGAATGAAATTACACTAAAAGATAAGTTAAATTAAAATTAATTTTACCTAATATCCGGTGTCGTATGTTAAATTTAGATGAAACAACAAATAGCTGATTATTTGATTATCATGCCAAATTCAGGCATTCTTCAAATTTTATTATTTAAAGGTGAGGAAAATAAGATGACATGTTCGCTGCTTATTATATTTTTGCTTTCTATAATCATGTAATTGGACCCTGTATTTCCTTTGTATTAATTTAATAAACTGTGTATTAAGCAGATCTAAATGCTGATTAACGTTGAGATTGTATATAAAACATCCTTTTGAAGTTTCAAGCTATGTGTTGAATAATGATTATCGTATAAGCTTCTTATATGTTAATGCTGATTTATACTTTCACGAAATTAAAGTTTCGTTTAACAGTAACACCCAAATATTAGATTAAGAAATATTTGCCATTATTTCATTTTAATGCATACATTTCGTGCAAATTTGCATATTTTAGTAAATAGCTCATAATTAAAGAATTCATTATCTGTCCTAACGAAATATGTGCTTACAACTAATTTATGTATAAATCAACATTATTGTAATTATGACAAATTAAAATATGTGAATGCTATGCTTAAAAAATCCTTAATAAACGAAAACGAAATTTTCATTAATTATTACCTATAATCAAGAGTTACTTTGTTAAGAAGTTATCATATTTATTGATTTAATCATATAAAAGGAATTTCTTATTGTACTGACAAACAAATTTTAATATTTTTATCTGTTATAGTGATGACATAAATAATAGTCACTTACATTATCCATATCAAAGTTCAGAATTTATATTACTTCATTGTGAGGAAATAAAATTAATGCGTCAGTAATATATTTATCAATTTTACGATTTATTGTTTAAAAATGATGTCATATATTGTGAAATTAAGTTTATCCAATTAATTAAGTAAATTAATATGCCTATGATTTAATGTAAATACTTACTTCAAACAACTTGAAAGCATTACAAAAGCATCATTATCAACAGCTACCATAATAACCATATATACAAGTATCAAAATGGCTTCATGTTTACAGTTTTTAAACAGCAAGAATACATTAAAATTTACGAAAATTGGTGATCTGGAGACAAACATACCATATATGATTTTGTATGCTGAAATGATAAAAACAAAGTTTGGAGAACGTTTCCTATTACACATGGAAAGAAATGTAAACATCATTTTACCTAAACGATTCTTCCCGGAAGATACGTCAAATCAAGAAGAGTTATTTAAGTTTTTTAACGCTAGTTACGTGTCCTTATATTACGAAGGCCTCGTTAATGGCACTCATAGACTAAATTTTAAACAACATCCGTCTGCTTCAAGAATTTAGTACAAACTGTGAAGAAAAATTCATAATGTACAAGTGAATGAAAATTAAGTGTCTTAAATATAGTGTAATAGTGTAATAGTGCATAGTAATTATAATACAGTGTACTGTGTTAGTGCTTTCTAAATGTTTTTTTAATGAATTTTAAGTGGGTACCTTTATTTGTTTCATTTATAAAATATACAGTTTATTTATAAATAAATCACGATTTACTATAAATGTTAATGTTTATTTCTATTACGAAGTTATAAACTTGATTCTCTAAATCTAATAATATGCTACACAACTATGACCTAATGTTGAAGAGTAATCAGAAATAAATTAAAGGATATACTGTACGTGTGTGTGTGTGTGTGTCTACGTTATGTTAGCATAAATAACGGTCTTTCCTTGAATGAACTTTAATTATCATTGTAGTATCTGATTTCCAAGAACATCTGAGGACCATAATAATAACGTCGAAAATCGAATCTGGAACTTGGCCACTGAAATCTCAAATGAACTTAAGGAAAGATTTTTTATTAGTATTATTTTTTTATCGTAATGCATTTAACTTGGAAGATGCTGATTAGCACTTTGTCCTTCAAGTGAGAGGAGTGAGACGTAAGGAAATACTTCCGTGATTGACATCACATGAATGAAATTCTGTTAATCTTAGCATTTTGTTTTTTCTGTGCTTTGAACAGTAAGCTGTTATCCGTTTCTTACAAGTTCAGTGCTATAATGGCTAATATTTATTAACTCACGCCTTAATGTTCGCTAACCAAATAGTCTTTTCTTCATTCCTGGAGAACTTGCAGTTTATGTCCAGCCAAATGGTTACGATTAATCAAACATTAAAAAAATAAACTTGCCATGTCTTTGGCGTGGAAAAACTGAGTTCGATTCCGACGGAACTCATGTGTTTCGGATTCTATGTTAATCAATAGGTCCGATTCTTGCTTTTGAGCGAGAAGTTAAATCAAAATCTGAAACTTTCTGAGTTCGAATTGTTTGTTTGAAAAATTTCAATTGATTTTTTTTTTCGATTTGAAAAGTTTGAAAAATAAGTTTATAAGTTTAATTAGAAAAATGTTTAATGTAAGAATTTTAATTTTCCAAAAAAAAAATGATTTTAAAATTTGTTTGAAATTTGATTCGATTTTTTTTCAAATTGAAAAGTTTGTTTTCAAAAATTCGGTTTGAAATCTTGAGTTTGAATATTTTTTTAAGTTTATAAGTGTAATTTGAAAAGTTTAATTTAATTTTCCAAAATTTGATTATTTTTTTTTGTTTAAATTTTCTTTCTAGTTTAAAAACTTAAAACTTTTGTTTGATTTTTTTAAAAAAATATTTAGTTTGACATTTTTTTTCGTTTCAAATCTTGTTTGAAAAATTTCGTTCAAAATTTTTTTCGTTTAGAAAAGTTTAATTTTTTATTCGATAATTTTTTAGTTTTGAAAATTCTTGAACTCAGCGAAACCGTTTCAAAAAGAATCGGAGCAGTTTATATTTTCAAAATCTGGCAACATCGGTTCCATCAATGAAGCGCTTACAGATCAACAAACGCGGGGCGTTTAAAAATCGCTCGAACAATGAACTAATCAGATTTAAGCAAAGAGTCATCATTTTATTTAATCCACGAACGGAAACGAGAGGTACTAACTAGGTTCAAAATTACATCCCTTTTATCCTTCTCAAAGAATAAATACATCCTTTCAAAGTAAACCATTGACATTTAAATACTGTATATGTTACAACGAATACGTAAGCACATGTAACACAATATAGCTGACGTTTGCTTCTAAACATATGATTATAAGCCAATGCACGAAAAAGCTTTTTTTTTAAACTTTGCATCATTTTTATTTAACCTGCGAACAAAAAACGATATAAATTAATGTTATTAACCAGGTCTGGAATCGTTCCTCCTTTACATATCTTAGAGATATTCAATAAACAAACTGACATTATGCTCTTCGTAAAAGCAGATTCTGCAATTTCACAACAAACTCGTATGCGTAACAACGAGCAGAAATGTTGAATGTAATATAACATGTCTATGTTTCTTTTCATACGTAAAATTTCTGCACCGTAGGGGCACGGTGGCTCAGCGCTTGTCTCTAATGTGTGAGGTCCCAGCGTCAATCTGCAAGTAAGTAAGTTCATGTTTTCTCCTGTTTCGTCCTATCATTTCTCATCATCGTCGTCTCCCTTAGCCTCGACGGGGCGTTCAGCTCAACATTTTCTGAAAATAGCACCAAGGATCGAACTCGGACAATTGCAATGATTATAACGTAGTAATCAACAAACTAAAACTTCTCAATGGGGCACGGTCGCTTAACGTTTGTCACTAATGTGTGAGGTCCCTGCTTCAATGCTCAGTCAAGTAAGTTCATGTTTTTCTCCCGTTTCGTCCTATCATTTCTCATCACCATCGTTTTCGCGGACACGTTAAATTCAACATTTCCTGAAACTAGCACCAAGAATCGAACTCGGGACGATTGCAACACATGTACGGTATCCATGTTCACCCCTAAAGCGGAACAAAATGGCCCCTAAAAGGGAACGAGGTGGACCACCCAAATTTATATAGTAATATATATTAGGGTCCAGTACTATGATTCTAAATGTTTAAATTTGGCAATTTCTAAAACTTAAGGGGTGGCCAAGGTACCATTCCCAGAAATTTAAGGGGTGCACAAATGTACCTATGTGTTATAATAGGGAATAGACCCCTATACATAACCATATAACCATATAAGGTAATAGGACCTCATCCAAGAGGATAAATTGGGCCAAAAGACCAAACACGTGGTACAACGTATTGCTTACGTTTATATTTTGGCAATTTTGTACCCCTAAAAGGGAACGAGGTAAACCACCCAAATTTATAGTGATCTATATTAGGGTTCTATACTATTATACCAAATGTTTAAATTGGGCGATTTCCAAAATTTAAGGGGGTGGGCCAAGGTACTCCTCCAGGGTGCACAAATGTACCTATGTCTTATGAAAGGTAATGGACCCCTGTATACGCCCATATAACTATATAGGATAATAACACCTCATCAAAGGGTATAAATTAGGTCAAAAACCTCCGAAATTTAAATTTTTGGCAATTTTTTACCCATGAAAGGGAACGACATAGACCCCCAACAGTGATAGAGATACATACTATCGTCCTAGGCTACCATACGAAATTTTTAGATTTGGCAATTTCCAAAATTTAAGGGGATTGTGATAACAATCTTCAAATTTTATGCCATAAAAAGGAACGAGAAATAAAAAGCATTCGTAAACCTGTACTAATTCATAACGTAATAAATCATCAAGAATATTTTTTTAATAATTTAAAGAATCATCATGACCTCTAATACAAAACTTTCAATTCAATTGCATCATAGCCGGGCCAAGGTACCTCTGACTCATTCGCACCAGCGTGCAAGGCCCCTGAATAAGCAGAAGCAAAATTTCAATAAGTGACGCAATCCCTGACCAAAGGTAGGCTACATAGAAACCCAAGAAATAACCACGGAAATATGAAACACAATAGCGTTTCTTTCTTCTCTTTTCTTATGTTTCTGAAGCCGAAAGTCCTTGCGATATTTTCCCTCGGTCGGCAGGAATATCTTGATTTCCATTGCCTTTTCGCAACACAGATATTTGTACTGCTATCCCTCCTGCTGTCACTCACAAAGTGATTATCCATCGACATTCTCATTTCAAGCAACCACGACTCCAAAGACAGACAAAAAGACGACCGTTAAACGCGGACAGAGAGGTTGACACAGGAGTCAATAGACATTTCAACAAAAGCACCTACCAATTCAAAATTGGAGTGGGAGGGTTACAGCTGCGTTGCCAAGTTTTTATAGTCAAACATGGAAGCTGTTTTACAATAATCACCGAAGACAAGAAATGACTTGCCTCTATTATAGTTTTATATAAAAAGATACAAATTTTAAAGATTGGACACTTCTACAGTAAACTGACTAACTGTGTACAAATCAAAAATAGATCAGATAGACTTTACCCTAATACATTCATATTATTAATTTTCATATCCAATTGAAAATTTTATAGAAGAAATTACAATAATATGAAATACATATGAAGGGCTCGGTGCAATAAGGAGCTAACCCTCACTTTTGTCAAAATTGACATAAACCGTGTAGTACGTGGGGCATGAACGTCTGCTTCATCCATCAACAGATGGTGCTTGTGCTGTGTCGGCATTGCTCGCAATCACGTGGTATCCTTCTTCAGAAGGAACGTACAAGCGGAAAGTTGTGTGCAACAAGGTGTTAAACCACAGGAAAATGGCAGCTATCGAGAAAGATATGAAGAGTACCTCCACAAATATTAGTGATTCTGATGAAGAAGATGGCCTCCTACTCGTTGATAACAGCTTTGGTGACCCAGATAGTGTGTTTGGAGTGTCGAGCAACAACAACACCGACTCTGAGGTAAGAAACAAGTTTTATTTTTGGTGTATTGTTAAAATGTTGGTTAACATCTTATTGCTTCTGACATGGGCTTGGAAAAAACGGTCTGTAAGTGTGAGTTTTTACGTGCATGTTAATACGCAAATCAATTCACTATGCATTCGTCAGGACTCAGAAAAATGATGAACTTTTTTGTGATGACAACAGCTGCTAATATAATGAATGTTGGTTAGCACCATATTGCTGAAATAATTAACTACAAAGAAAACGACATTACACATGTACATTTTTCTGTGATGATGACAAATTCTGACAATGTAGCGTCAAGAACGGTGCTGTAAATGCTATGAAATGAGAAAGGTAATAAAGCAATCATGCCAGGATAAATGATCAGAATGGTTTTGTCATTTTTAATAATGAATTTGTTTCGAATATGAGGATTTTCGAGTGGATTGTACAGTCAGTGACAAAAGTTCTTTCCATTTGGTAAAATTATTTTGGGAAGAATGCTGGTGTGGCTGGAATGTACAGAAAATTACACTCTTTTTAATTTACTAAAAAACGTACTCAAATTTCCCTTACATTCTGAAGTTATTTACGAAACAATTTTCATCAAATGGAAATAATTTTTGTAGCTGACTGTACAATTTTTGCTAAATTTAGTAGTAAAAGTCTGGTGGGAAAAACTCCACGCACACAGAGTAGCAATACAGTATAATAAATCAGCTACTTCCAAACGATGATCACACAACAGATAATGAAGAAAACGGAACTGATAGAATGAATTATGAATTCTTTAGTATTTCCGGAAAATATAATATGCAAGAAATCATACCCAACAACAAAGAAGTTGAACTCACCTTTAAAAATCTAAAAGCAGAAGAATGTACGAGGCCCAAACGGTCTTAAATCCTAGATTTTTAAACATAACAGACAAATGTGGGCACCATATCTTGTAAAGTTATATAATAACTGTTCGGAACTTGGAATATTTCCGCACAACTGGAATATTGCAAATCTCATAATATTACAAAAAAGCAAAATAGGAGAAGCCAAATTCCCCCAATCATACAGACCCAGCTGCCTTTTAAATGCATTAGGAAAAGTTCTAAAAAAATAGCAAATAAGATAAATGAAAAGAGAGAGTTTCAAAAAACTGCAATTTGCAGTTTAGGTTTAGAAAACATAAGGGAACAACTAATGCCATAAATAAACTTTTCGAGATGATAGAGAGAATGGAGGAATTTGGTAAAAGATAAACAGTTGTTATTTCAGTGGATATCTCGCCTCTGGTCGCCCGTGATGTTCAGGGAATTAAATAAACTAAATATTGATTCGTGTCTATCACAAATAATTAAAAGTTATTAATCGAATAGACAACTAATCTTTAAGAATAATAACATAAATATCGAGAAAAAAATATTACAAAAGGATGTCCACAAGGTCGGTCCTTGGACCACTGCTTTTGGATGTAATGCTTGAGCCTGGTCTCATAAGGCTGAATTTGATTAGTGGATTTGATTCCCCGTGAGAACTAGTGTATTTTCATCCAACGTAAAGGTATAAGTGACATGTCGGTGCGAACAAAACGTGTTTGAATAAGCCTTTCCAAAAAATAAATAATATAAACAAATAACACACTATCACGAAAATATCGAAGAAACGTTGTTAATATACCGTAGGTGAAACTGAAATGTCCAAACGATGTTTGTCAATTCCAAAGATAAAAAGTGTAAGAAGTACAATATTGCGTTAATCAGTGGACTGTAGGTTGCGCCATTATACTAAGAAGAGATTGATATAACAAAAATGTTATAATCGCTGGCAAACACGTTAGGAGAATACAGTGGATAGCTGGAGACAGTCAACACCTGGATTTTTATTCTGTTGATCTGTAAGGGCGTCGAGTTCTCTCGTTTTAATGCGTTTCCAATGATGTTTTCCTACATCTTCATTCCACTACTCTGCTGACAAACTCAAAAGTGTCTGCGGTGATGAACCGACAGAGCGATACTCTTGACTTATGGAGCTGGTTATTCCCAACGATGCGATCCGCTTCTCTCGTCGATCCTGCACCTATCCTAATCATGTGTCGAATACCGCTTGTTGTTGCGTTCCTCGTGGTTTTGCTTGGCTGCAGAATGATGAGTTAATCGTCCAAATAATCGGGAAATATCAGGCTATGCTTGAAGGTATGCGGAAGGATAAGAAGGAAGCTAGTCAAGTTTATTAACAAAAATGTGTCAGGTGTCTGAAACAAGAAACTGAAGATTTGCAACAGGTGTCTGAAAAAGTACAATCCTGATCAAAGTTTTCTTCCGATGTGTTTTCAAGAGTTCATGATTCTTTCGTTAATAATGTAGTTTAATAAAATAATCGAATTTAGTGAATTAAATTAGAGTTTTTGCAATTATTTCATCTTCACTTCATATCCAATACACAGTTACTTCACACACCCTCCTCGAAACTGAAAAACCCTGCTCCCGCCAAGTGAACTTTGTGGTGGACAAACACCGTGTGCGTGGGTCTTCTCGGGGTTCTCCCGTTTCCTCCCACTTTATTCATTCCACCATTTCATTCATCTCTCATCATCACCGTCTCCTTTAGCCTAACCGGCATAATCGTGGGACGTAAAACTCAAAAATTTCATTTCATTTTTTTCGAAACTATAAATACACGAAAGTTTTAATTTTCAGTAGTACAAAAAATATTGAAGAAATTTAAAAAAAAGTTTGTTGAAGATAAAAGAGTTCTTTGTATAACATGTTGTTTGTTTTGAATTAAGCTTCTACTTCAAAATGCTGAATGTGCGTTTCTAAGACAGTTCATGTAGTTCATTAGGTGACCTTGTAACGACAGCGCCTCTGGGACGATGGAAAGTAAGAAAAAGGAAAATAAACATTAGTGCTTGCATAATATCTTTGTGAGTGGCATGTGTTTTAAAATGTTAGTGTGGGGTCCCGTTAGTGCTCAGGGAAGAGAAATGAAAGGTAGGAATAATAGTAAATTTAATTATCAATAATACAGATTATCAAAACTTAGATACGTATAATAAAATAATATCATAATCAAATAAATAAATATTTCATGAATGTATTATAATCTAATGTAGACCTTTCTCTCTCTCTCTCTCTCTCTCTCTCTCTCTCTCTCTATAAATATATATATATATATATATATATATATATATATATATATATATATATATATATATATTAGGGTGCATTGAATTTCCACTTTTTTTGAAATCAGCTTACCCTTAGTGATATTTTTTTGCGAAATGGCCTCCATATAACGTGTAAAAAATTGCAAGTCGATTGGTCAATATCTTTAGGTGCCACCAACGGCCAAAAGTTTTAAAATGTTGTTAAAAATTAAATGTTATTTTAAAAAATGTAAAATATCTAGTTTTATGAAATATGGTTATCCTATGTGGTTTTGTTTGTGTAAAAGGTCAATATTTTACGTGAAAAAAAAATCAGCTTGATGAGTCAAGACATTCAGGTGCCACCTGTGGCTTAAAATATGGACAAATGTGTCCCTACTTCTTCATTTTTTAAAATTAAGTTGCATTGTTTGTGATTCATCTGGATCGTTAATTAGATAAGAAAGGTTTTGTTTTACATCTGCAGCTATTTGCTTATTTCCAAACGTTAATGATGGAAATAACCCAGAACTCACCATGAGGAGGTGGCTGTAGTTCGAGTTCCGCCCACCCGTATATACTAATGTTGCATATGATAGTGCAAGTCATATTGTTACTCTTTTACCTCAAACTGTTTTTCTTTTCTTTTTTTGTATTACATTCTGGTATGTTTTTTCTTGATTGTAGTGTTGATAGGACAAATCTATGTCGTGCTTCTTGCCCACATACCGTTGATGCCGCTTCTGTCCCCAACTTCACCATTCTTTCTACCGCGCTAGTGTGAAAGGGTAAGGATGTAATATATTCATTAGCCATTGGAGCCGTTTTTACATTTTCTCTTAGCTTCTGCACGCTGAAGTGTTTTGTCAGTTTTGGCTCCGTCAACGTCATGTTGACCAATTAATCATATCACCAATTAATCATCATACACACGAATGAGCTTCCATTTCGACATTTAATTGAATTTATAGACGGCAAATCTATTGGATAAATACATTTAAAGGACCAATAGGATCAGCACTTCCAATCTGCGAAGAGTTGTCACTCCAGATTTTTCAGCCCGTTCCAGTAGACTGGGATCTCAACTTCACTGAGGATTTATTAAACACGGATCAAAAATATGTGCTGAATATCTGCCAAGCGGTTTCTTCAGGAGAATGGCCCATTGAGTTAGCTCACATGAAGTCTGGTAAAATTCATCAAGCTAGATGGGTAATTACTGCAAATAGAGTCTTACGTTTGTGCGTAGGAACAAAAGAACCCACGAATGAACTTAAAACCATCGTCCAGTACATCATGATGATCTACGCGCCACTCTGGTTTGCTGTGATCCGTAATCCATCGTGTGCAGAAGAAGCTCGTCATTTGTGGCAACTCATCACGACTTCTCGCCACATGGAAGCGAAATACAGGAAAATAATTGACACAGTGTCCGTAGAAATGCGTGGTACGGTCATCCTGATAACCTACTTCTATCAATGTTGACTGACCAAGATGCTAACGTACGAGAGCTCGGCTGGGGGCGAGTCCTAAAAGCAAGACAAACGACTCAATCTGGTGATCGCGTACCGGTGCGAGAATTCGTCATCCCTGAAATCAACTTAGAAGCGAAAAACTATGTTGATATGATTAATTGGTCAACATGGCGCTGACGGAGCCACCACTGACAAAACACTTCAGCGTGCAGAAGCTAAGAGAAAATGTAAAGACGGCTCCAATGGCTAATGAATATATTACATCCTTACCCTTTCACACTAGCGCGGTAGAAAGAATGGTGAAGTTGGGGACAGAAGCGGCATCAACGGTATGTGGGCAAGAAGCACGACATAGATTTGTCCTATCAACACTACAATCAAGAAAAAACATACCAGAATGTAATATAAAAAAGAAAAGAAAAACAGTTTGAGGTAAAAGAGTAACAATAGGACTTGCACTATCATATGCAACATTAGTATATACGGGTGGGCGGAACTCGAACTAGAGCCATCTCCTCATGGTGAGTTCTGGGTTATTTCCATCATTAACGTTTGGAAATAAGCAAATAGCTGCAGATGTAAAACAAAACCTTTCTTATCTAATTAACGATCCAGATGAATCACAAACAATGCAACTTAATTTAAAAAAATGAAAAAGTAGGGACACACTTGTCCATATTTTAAGCCACAGGTGGCACCTGAATGACTTGACTCATCAAGCTGAATTTTTTTTCACGTAAAATATTGACCTTTTACACAAACAAAACCACATAGGATAACCATATTTCATAAAACTAGATATTTTACATTTTTTAAAATAACATTTAATTTTTAACATTTTAAAACTTTTGGCCGTTGGTGGCACCTAAAGATATTGACCAATCGACTTGCAATTTTTTACACGTTATATGGAGGCCATTTCGCAAAAAAATATCACTAAGGGTAAGCTGATTTCAAAAAAAGTGGAAATTCGATGCACCCTAATATATATATATATATATATATATATATATATATATATATATATATATATATATATATATATATATATGTGTGTGTGTGTGTGTGTGTGTGTGTGTGTGTGTGTTTGTATGTGTACGTTCCTCTAATGCAACAAATAACTTCAATATCAAACGTGACTAATACGCGAGAAGAAAAAAAAACGTTTTGATACTATCTAGCTAACCAAAGATAGTAAAGTTAGACTTCACAAGAAGGGTACTGATTTCAGTTTGAGAAAAATGAGCTTTAAGTTTTTTAGGTTTAAAGCGTCCGTAGACTGGAAAGAATTCAAAGATGTAGTTATAGCCCCATATACTGGCTGTAATCAAACTATATGAAATCAGCACGACAGAACTATTCACCACATATAACCTACAACCCTGGCTAACATTTAAATTCTTCTTGTTTTCATTTTCTTTCTTTTTAAATCTTGTCCTCTTCGGGCATCGAATGCTGGACATCTGAAAGGATGGAGCATGGTTCTGGCAATCTTGACTTCAACCTTCTTACATCTTCTTAATATATCCATCGAAATATCTATCCATATACGTATCGTTGATTTTCTTCATTCTTCAAATACTCACATTTCAAAAAATAAAATAAAAGTAAGAAACTTCTGTAGTGATACGCTGTCCAATCAAACGAAATGTTACAATTCTTGAAGATACCAACATGTTCCAAAATTCGAAGCATTCCAAGTTTCAAAGTGTTCTAAATTTTCAAAGTGTTCTACCGGTAGATTTGGATGCACAAATAAAAACCAAGATGAACTAACTTCTAGCGTGGCCAGTGCTAAAAGAATGTTCATCATCCATATACAAGATGTTTCTATCCACAATCTAATCTTCAAGAAAAGTAATCCACATACAAGTTACTTGCGGACAGACGGACTAACAGACTCTTCATCAATGGGAAAATATATGGGGAGTAATCGCTGATAAATGTCCCAATTCTCTCTATCATAAACACAAAATACGGCACGGTCTACATCGTCAAGACGTTCCTCTAAAAATATTCTTGTTGTAGCCAAGGCAATTTTGGCAGCTTCTAACTCCGGAAATTTAAATGTTCCAGTCGAAATGTTAGGTAGTACAATTGTAGAAAGATCATTCTCCAACATCACTTTAAACAGTTTTTGTACGTCTCTCGTAAAATCTAATTGCCTGAATTCCGTGGTCCACATGTCATAATTATATAATTAGCTGGTAAACGATAACCATTGGCAATTTTCGCTTCTCCTGGCTTCAATGATGATATGGTCAAACATTCTTCTAAACCTTCAGATCCAGCTGCGTTCTGAATTGCTTTATCTGCACCACCTAAGGGAGTTAAGGTTTCATTCGTCGGATTTACTAAAGCATCTGCTTTTATGTCCAGTATGTTATCTTTATAAATACTAATCTTCTGATTGATGGCAGTATTACTAGAAAATTTCGGTTTTTCTTCTGTGGAATTCTTCCCAATAGTTGCCCACGTTGGTAGATTTTCGGCAATCACAACATCTTTGATATGAAGAGAAGGGATGAAAACTTCTTGCACTAAACATTGTCTCCTAGGGTTGAAAATCTCTTCAGTTGGTGGACCTTGATGGTCTTCGCGTCTCGTCTTCTTCTTTTCCATCGTATGGTCTTCCGTGCAGACGTTGATAGGCATCTCTTCGTCAGAGTCTTCAAGGTGGTCTTCCTCTTCCGGGTTTTCCTTCTCATAGAACTTCTTCAATCTCTGAACTGCTATGCTGTCTATCTTGAAAGATCCTCGGGCGGTCTTATACTTAACAAAATATGAATTTGGATTTTCCACACATTCAATTATACCTGGACCAATAAAATTTCCGCTGAATGCTTTGGTATGACCTTTTATTCTTGTGGTGTCCAATATCCAAACTTTTTCTCCTTGTTTAAAAACAGGTTTCGTATGTCTCTTTTCAAAAAAAAATTTGTCGCCGTTTTATGACGTTTATAAAGATTTTCTTGCGCTTTATCTCTAATCTGTTGTTATTGCTGTAAACTAATGGCACTATCCTCGTATTGACACAGGGTATTTAATATTGCCTGACGAAGTAACCTAGGTTTAAAGCCAAAAAGACATTCAAATGGTGAAATTTGAGACGATAAATTCTTGGTGACGTTAAGCAAAAAAACTGTGGGTTGTAATAAGTCAATCCATTCTCCTAAATCTTTGTCACATAAACCTGATTTTAATCGTTGTTCTATGTTCCTAATACTAACTTTACAATCACCATTACTATAATGCTCATGTACATTTACAAAACGTATGTTAGCAGCAATCATGGCATATAATTCTTTAAATAGTCCACTAGTGAATGCACTGCCTTTGTCTAAGACAATTTCATTAAAAAATCCAAACTTTAAAATTACTTCATGATAAAGAAATGAAGCCAAAGTGTTTGCTGTAACATCAGGAAGGGAATCTGCAATTATGTATCTAGTACAACTGTATGCTACTACTACCACATATTTGTGATTTAACATATTATTGGGGGAGTAATTCCCAGCTACATCTATGTGGATGCGATAGCACTGGTGGAACTGAGGGATAAGTAAGCAATGCACCATACGAAGAACCAATTTTCGATTTCGTTATTTGAAAAATCGTACATTCTCTACACTTCTGATATATATATATATATATATATATATATATATATTTCTTCATGTTGGGAAATACCTTGTTTTTACTAACATATCATAGGTTTTAGAATAACCAGAATGAGATGATCCCAATACAGACGTATGACAAGCATTAAAAATTTTATAACGCAAAGAAGTAGGAACTGCAACTAAAAATTTATACCTTGAGAATTTTTTTGTTTTCTATACAAAATTCCATCCTTAATAGTAAAATATAATGCTCGACGTTCTATTTTAAGATTTATATTTTCTTTCTGTTCCAACTAAGAAAAAATATGTCTTACTTTTTACTCTGTTCTGTTGCCAGATTTGGTTAAGCTAAAATTTTAAATGAATTTGTGTTCTGATTAAACAAAATTTTCGGATCTTCTTGATTCTTTTTCTCATCTTCCAAATCTCCAGGGGAGGGGTAGAAAAACGTGACATGGCGTCTGCCTCTATGCTACTGGAGCCAGTGGTGTGTGAAATAGTAAAATTATACGATTCAATTTCTCTCAACAATCTGGAAATTTTACTTACATTCTTTGTTTGCTTCAAATAAAGTAAACTATGACAATCTGTCTTCAAATAAAAATGACGTCCCAAGAGAAAATTCCTAAATGAACGTAAAGAGTACAATAATGCTAGTAATTCAAGCTGATATAGGTGTAATTTTCTTTCACTAGGAGATGTTGCACGATTACAATAACTAACAGGAACTAGATTTGTGTCGTTAGGTGAACCTTGAGGTTGTTTGATTAGTCCAGAAAGAGCGACTTTGCTGGAGTCAAAATAGAGGTACAGAGGATAATCAGGCTTGTATCTCATTAAACATGGTGTTGAAATGATGGCTTGTTTGATATTATTAAATTCTGTCTCCTTTGCTTTCTTCCAACGAAAAGGAGCGTCTTTTTTGAATAAAGAAAGTAACTCTTCTGCTAATTGACTGAAATTAGGTAAATATAAACGAACAAAAGAAGCCAACCCTAAAAAAAAACTTTTGACCTGTTTCTTTGTTTTGGTACGTTGATAGTTGGAAATTGAGTTAATTATTCCTTTTGAAATAGACAAACCATCTTTACTAACAGTGTGACCTAAAACATCTAATGAAAAATATCCCAATTTTTTTCTGGGGTGAGCTTTAAACAATTTATTTTATTCTTTGAAGCAACATACAAGTTAACTGCACAATTTCATCAAAACTATCACTAGACCAAAAATAATCGTCAACATAGGCAAATATTTTATCTTGTGGAAGACCTTCTAAGGTGAGTTTCACTAATCTATTCATACCACTAGTAGATGTCTTGACCCCCTGAGGCAAAAAATTAAAATGGTACGATTCAACGCCCGGAATCAAAAGACTGTAATAGGTCTTGATTCTTCAGTGAGGGGAATATTAAAGAAAGCTCCAAAAACGTCGCTAGAACACAAATATTTGCGTCCTGCCAAATTAGTCAAAATATCCTGTATAGGAGGAACCGGAAAACTGTCAGGAACCATTTTTTATTTATGTACCTCCCATATTCTATACATCTATCCTGTCCATTATTATTTTTAAAAAGCATTACCGGAGAATTATACGGACTAATACTAGGCTCAATGATCTTACTTTTCAATAAAATATCTACTTGGTTTTTGTTCTCATCCCGTAGATGAAATGGTATCGGAAATTGGGGTCTATTTTCTTGGATATTGTCTACTAATTTTATGCTTATATCCTTTAGCACAACCATCGTCAAATTCATTCCAAGAAAAACTACAATAAAAGTCCTCTATTAAGTCATATAATTGCTGTTGTTGATGTGGCAACAATTCAGGGTTAACCTTTACTCGATATTTATCATAATCTTCAGGAAGAGATTTCGCATCTACTGCATTAACTTGATGAACCTTATTGATAGTGTTATATTTTTCTTGAAGTTGGTGTCACAGATAACATGTTGGGCAGAACCCAAAACAACCTCTGTTTTCAAGTAAAGTTTACTTTTGGTAGGACAAACTACAGAAATTACTGGATGAATTTCGTCTACAACAGATTTACGCACAAAAATTACGGCCTGCGTATATATTACTCATTGGGAACTAGTAAATTGCGATTACCTGCAAGATCATTTACCTTTTTCAACTTAACCTGAACACTTGAATTTGGAGGCAAAACAACACAGCGAGCTACTAAAAATTGAGGTTTATATAATGTCGCTATATGGTTAGAAATTTCATCAAAAGATACGTATGGTGGCAATTCAAGTCTTGGAGGAATACCAAATTTAACAAAACTAAAATAATTCTTATTGTGATCCACCATTGCAAATGTTTTTTTAAGAAATCTTGGCTAATTATGCTATTATACGGAAAGTCTTTATACACTCGAAAAGGATGCGTAAAATACTGTCCTCCTAGTTTAAATTTAACTAAAGCAATTTGATCACTTTCTTGAGAATTTCCAGTGACGCCACGAATAAAAGTCGTTCCTTTGAGTATTTTATGCTTATTACTTAAACTATTACCAGAAATTATGCTAACAGTGCTGCCTGAATCCAATAGAAATAAATGCGGCTTATTATCAATATATGCTTTAACATGAGGCAAATCAGCTTCATATTGAATAGGCACATAATATCGCTTACTATTTCTAACATTATTACATATATATTATTGTCTACTTTATTCCTATTATTCGACTTAACATTCTCATTTACATTGACTGCATTGACAGAAGCAGGAAACAACGAATGAGAGGAGGATTCATGAATGGGATTTCTTCGCTCCAAACGCGAATGCTCATAAGATTGTATACACACAGATTTTCCTTTGTGTGCGTGAGAAACTTTTGCGAGCGCAGTTCGGTGCACGAGATCTTGTAACTGAACTTTGATACCGTCTAACTGAGCTATCAAGGTATTTTTTTCCTTCAGTTTGAGTTACAGTTTCATTTACGTTCTGAATATTAACATCCAAAGTATTTTCTTTTGCTGTATAGCATTATTACCAACATGATGTATATTGTATTCGTTTGTTATTGACAAGGACTTCGATCGCTGACTACGCATGCTGACAAGAAAATTAACTCTTTTCTCTAAACTTAAGGACTTTGCTATCTCAATAACAGTCTTATATGATTTTCTTACGACTACAAAATGGAATGAAGGCAATAACCCATCGATTATCAAGTTAATTTGTTCGGTCACTGGCATCTTCGGATCGTACTTGAGTATTAATTTCCACTTATGAAAAATGTAATCTAAGGCAGATTCAGAATCTGACTGTACCCTATCTCTCATTTCTTGCTCTAAAACTTGCGAAACTATATTATCTTCATAAGCCTCTATTCATTTCTTCTTAATCTCAACATACATAAGATTATCATATTCTGAGGTTGATTGTAAAGCTAACAGATAAGCACGAGCCCTATTTTCCAAACAATACGGCAAAAAATGACGTTTCTGTACATCGTGTAGGTTATGAAGGACAGAAAAAATCCTCAAAATGACTAAAAAATGACTGAACGGACTCGTTCAATTTGCCAGAAAATCTGGGGGGTTCTACTAAACGATCTAAGGCAGAAGATATAGCACTCGTATTCTCCATTATTGTTATTTTCAAAATCACACTTATAATAAATATCTTACACTACTATGTACATAAATATATATATCTAAAACCAATATGTAAATAACACTTCCTATATAATAACGGAAAGAAAAACAAAATATAATAACTTGGCAAAATTTTCTCTTCTCACCCACTTAATCAACTAAGAAACAATAAAACAAAAATTACTCGAACAGAGCAAATGAATAAACGTAGCGAGGGTGGGCGGGTGGTCTAAAAATAACTCTACTCAATTTCTCTCTCTCTCAAAAAAAAATATAAATTACTTATTACTCAAAATGCATCGTTATTGTCTTTTAACTGTTAACTATCGAAAAATATTTAGAAATTTGGAAACGTTACATCGGCGTAAGCCTCACAGCATCTCCATCATGCTGTGATGAGCTATTCGAAATATTTGAAAATTTGGGATCTTAAAGCATCTACCACCATGTGCCGATGTTGTGCCATCAGTTGTAGCTCAGAATAATCTCTAAAAATACTCATAGAACAATGTAACAATTGGGGATGGAACTGATGCACAACACCGTACTTAACAACTAAATTATGATTGAATTTAAATAAAATTCAAATGTTTCTAATTTTTAAGGCGACTAGTAGGGAAAATGTAAGAGAGAGAAATATGTTATGATTTAAAGATATAGGATGAGCACTAGCCTGATAGACCCATCGAGACTGACGTCGTTCTATTCATCTGCAGTGATGAATGTTTTCCCTTGGAGCAGCCTGGATAGCTGGAAACAGTCAACACCTGGATTTCTATTCTGTTGATCTGCAAGGGCGTCGAGTTCTCTCGTCTTCATGCGTTTCCAATGATGTTTTCCTACATCTTCACTCCACTACTCTGCTGACAAACTCAAAGGTGTCTGCGGTAATGAACCGACAGAATGATACTCTTGACTTATGGAGCTGGTTATTCTCCAACGGTGCGATCCGCTTCTCTCGTCGATCCCGCACCTATCCTAATCGAGTGTCGAATACCCCTTGTTGTTGTGTTCCTCATGGTTTTGTTTAGCTACAGAATGATGAGTTAAGCGTTCAAAGGATCGGGTATGCTTGAAGGTATTCGGAAGGGTTAGAAGGAAGATAGTCGAGTTTATTAACAAAAATGTGTTTACAACAGGTGTCTGAAAAAGTACAATCCTGATCAAAGTTTTCTTCCAATGAGTTTTCAAAAGTTCATGATTATTTCGTTAATAATGTAGTTTAATAAAATAATCGAATTTAGTGAATTAAATTAGAGTTTATACAATTATCTCGTCGTCACTTCATATCCAATACACAGTTACTTCACAATACAAATCAGGAACTCCAGTTATATTTGCAACCTAAGGGGAAATGCGTTTAGTACGGATAAGTTCTCTAACTCGTTTGAGTGTTATTGAATTTTGCAATTTTAATACGAATATGTCACTGCATATTTACGAATAAATTACTGCATACCAATATTTAGTATTCTCAAAAGTCATTTAACGAATAATGAAATCGGATAATTTCTTCTTTCGAAGTAGTATTATGTATCAATCAGTGGCGCCGGAACCAAAGAGCTCAACCCCTGTTAGACACCCAAAATTTCATTGGAGGCTGGGCTCTTCCCCCGAATGATCGTTCCATATTTTAATCGATTTGCAGATACCACTGTTGTTAATAGTTTCAAAACTCAGCGCAAGGCTTTGTGTTTACTTAAAAAAATGACCTACTACATATACGGCAGAATCTGTCCGTATATTATTTGATACGCAAATATGTGTAGCCATTTGAAGTAAGTTAACTTGTTTATAATCCCTCATTTGAGTATAATCCCTCTAAGTCCCCTGACTGTTATCGTCTCATCGGTGCCTCTGGTGTCGTGTTGTGTGTTTAGTTTGAGCCAAAGTATCCAAAGACTCGCTTTCGTCATTTCGTCAGCCAGCGTTTCGCTCCAGTTCTGCACAAAATCACTCTTGACGATTTGTGCTTTTAACAGTTGGGGGCAACTTCAGTTTGCTGTTCTAGCTACTCTACCAGGCGTAATTAATCTTGGAGCAGGCGTTAGTTGTGTTGCCTATCTCGCGGACCTTCTACATCAAGTATTTGTGTGTTCCACATTACAGTGGGCCACATAAATTCTTGAGGTACAGTCTGCGGCATAAAATTTGTTACAAAAATTCTAAGTCCAAATGAATAACAAACTCCTGCCTAGTTTTCTTATGCATTCCCGCAATACATGTACCAATCGATTAGTTGCTTCTAGTATTTATTCCAACTCCTCTCCGTCCGCCACCTCTCCTTGTCTAAAGCAGTGTGTGTGACGTAGTACACTCTTTTAATTCAGCTGAAAAAGAAAGAGGAATCAAATGAAATGAAATCTCTAAGTTTTACGTCCCACTCTTATGCCAGTTAGGCTAAAGGAGACGGTGATGATGAGTAATGAATGAAATGGTGGAATGAAGAAAGTGGGAGGAAACGGGAGAACCCCGAGAAAACCCACGCACACGGTGTTTGTCCACCATAAAGTTCACTTGGTGGGGGCTGGGATCGAACCCGGGACTCCAACCACCAGAGGTGAACGCTCTACCACTGAGCAACCGCGGCCCGGGAAACAGAAATCAAGTTTACAACGTTATAGCTTTAAAACAGTCTATCCCATTCGTTTTTTCTGAAATATTTTTAAGAGAGAGAGAGAGAGGGATTTAAGTATGGAGACAAAGAGGGATGATTTGTATACACAGATTTAGAATTGGGGAAAAAATGATCGGACAGCATTCGTATTACGACGAAAATTCTGATTTTGTGAAAGATAAGAAGGGAAGTTTTCGAACTGCGAGGATCACATTAGGCAGTTGTCGAATTAATGTGGAGAACTCTTTTTAGAGCATCAGATGATTACGAAAGGAGAGAAAGATCTTCAGAACTGAGGAATTAAGATTTTAAAAAACCTGGTTTCGGCGACGGGTTTCGAAACACGAACCTTGTGGTCATAGAACCATGACTTTATCCATTCTGCTACGGAGGATTCTATTACTCGTTCACATACGTTTCCCTTAGCTGCGTTGAAAGCTACCTTAAGGGGATATTCCAAAAGTTGACTCGGTAGATGCGCCGTTCAGTTAGGACGTAAACCTCTTCTAACTTAGTTACAATATGCAAAATGAACTTCCTCTTCTTCAGGACACTTTTTAAAGCTTTAGAATTTGTTACTATTGTTTTAATTAAGTGACATTTGATAGAACCATCTGATAAAGTAGTGCCAAGCCCTGTGCGTCATTGTCTCTTATGTGAATGGTTAATGTATGTTACTTTTACGTGGATGGTCCGAGCTTCCAATCAAGACCATTCTAATTGATTATTTGATTTGAGCTACGCTCATACTGTATATTCCACAAGTTCAAGTTTGAAGTAATGTAGTCACAGCTAGTTTAATTCGAAATAATTTTCCAATATTATATTTGTTACTAAATTTGCATGGCACTCCTCACTTGTTTGTAGCCCTGCATAAATGCAAAATTGTTTTAAAAGTATATTTTACTTTCAAGTTTTAATGTTTTTTTAATTGTCCTTCAAATTTATTTTATAATTATTTTATATTTCTTAATTATAACATATTTTCTATTTATATTGTATTCTATGTTACACGTTTATTATTTACATTTTATGTCTCACCTTTGAAGAGGAGGTTTTGACAATTCAGAGCAGCAGGGACATACACAGGATGCAGGCCTTGGCAATCCAGAGCTTTTGCCCCCACGAAATCACTACTTTTTTTGTTTGTATATATATATATATATATATATATATATATATATATATATATATATATATATATGTATATAATTTTATAGATGGTGATAGCAGGGGCAGATCCAGGGGAGTGTGTTTGGGGTGATCGCATCCCCCAGAATAGGGAACTTTTTATACTTTTTATTTTAAAAATAAAACATATCCTAAGTATTTTTCATCTTTGTATTATAAACGTAAATTAAAACCTAAAGTAGATAGGCCTTACTTTCTTAAGAAAGTTAATTCTACAGAAGAGCTCTTTCTCATTTTCTATTTTTTCTTTTCTTTCTTTTCCTTTCTTTCTTTCTTTCTTTTTTCTTTTCTTTTTTTGCAATCCGCTCTTACCTTGATTTGACTTCGAACGACCGCCCCTCCCAAAAAATCATCCTGGATCCGCCCCTGGATGATAGACATTTTAGTAAAATATGCCCTCAATCGCTGAAATAAATTCCTGTCAAGCTTTCGATCGCTGAAATAAATTTCTCTCTACGGCCCTGCAAAACAGTGACGATTTTAGGGAGTGATCAGTTAGTAATGCCTCCCTGGAGCAACGACACTTCAGCAGAAGTCATATCTCCGATAATTCAGAATGTGATTTGTGTATTATCACTTTTCACTCTCAGTGTCTTGAAACGCACCAAAAAGGAACTGTTGTGAAGTATTTACTGGTTCTCCCTATGACCCCATTTCAATATGGCCAACCTTGGACATATACACATCTGAAATATCACCTTTTATGTCAGTGATCCCGAAAACTATCCATTCGACACAAATATAGGATATTTTCGGTTCTTTATTCCTGTCACTCTCCCATTGTCAACTCGAAGCCAACCAAGGCTTACTTTAGACTTACGCAGCATCCACAGTGTAAATTTTCATCTTTGCATATGAATTCGACACTAATTTCGTTCGTATTTGACTACTTTTACATGTCACCTTTACCTCTTGGTAGGGATTTTTTCAGTATCTCGCCCCCACAACTATGGAGAAATTTCAACCAACTAAGTATAATTATAAATTATCACCTGAAACACAACAGTACGGGTGATCTTTTTCGCAGAGGAATTCGTTAACTACTGTTTCAATATCAATGTATTGGCTTTTTTTGCTGTCCATGCTGAAGATTGCCAAAGGGCTTAACTTCATCTGCACTATTGTGCAATGAATATAAGTTTTAGTGGTTTAATTTACTGAATACTCGCTTAGATGTTGCTCTCGTCACAGAAAAAGTGATCTACAGTTATAAAAGAAAAATGAAATGAAATATCTAATTTTTACGTCCCACGATTATGCCGACTATGCTAATCGAGAGATTAATGGTCAGAAATAAATGAAATTGTTTAATGAAAAAAGTGGGAGGAAACGGGAGAAACCCGAGCAAACTCATGCACACGGTGTTTGTCCATAATAAAGTTCATTCCGCGTGAGCCGGGATCGAACCAAGGACCCCATGCATCATAGGTAAAGTTATAAAAGAATAGGCGTCTAAACAAATACGGAACACTACTATCAATGAGAGTTATATAAGATTAGATTTTTAGTTATTTCATCTAAGTTAAAATTTCAATCAATCTTGTTCTTAATTACAGTTCGAAAACTTAAAGTTGTTGCTGCAAGAACGTGATAAATCTTTTCAGTAGACTTCACATTCCCCTCCACAGCTTCTTTTTCATGTAAGGCTAAAGTAGTCTCATTTTAGACATCGAGGAAAAATAGTGGAATTACGAATTTTCAATGGGCCGCGTTTTACTCTGGGCTCCCTCAACGCACTGCCGTTAGTTACGTCACTGTTCACGATGCATGATGCAGCTTCTGCTTTTAGGAATACTTTCTAAGGCTGTACGAGGTTTTTTTTTTTTAACTGCTGTGTGAATTAAGTTGTATTTACTAGAAGTGTCGGTTAAACGAAACTAAAGATCCTACACTCAAAGACAAATAATCTCTTTCGAAACTCTAATGGAAAACGAAACGAATCGTCCTAAACATGTTACGCTCTTGAAGAGAAAAAGAGCAAAGCAGTAGTTGCACATACGCTTAATGGTGTTTTTTGCATACAAATTTATAACTGACAAAAGTCATGTTCACGTCATGGTTTGATGGATGAAGGGTTAGTAAAAGGAATTCTTACGCTGGTGGTCGTGGGTTCGAATTTCTGCTCTTCTTGTTACTTTTTTCTCTTAGCTACACTTAGTTTGTTCATTCCAAACCTCGAAGTTTGGTTTGGATTATTTATGAAAGCAGGTAGAGAATTAATTGTAGTCGAAATTAGTTTCAAATATGAGATTATAATTACATATTTTGTTTTTAACTTATTACGTATCAATTTTTATATCAAATTTTCCAGTCTTTATTTAATTTATCTTCCGGTGTAACACAATGAACATTTGCAGAACGACGGCAGTCGGACGAAAGTACTATATTCCATTGTTACTCTAATATACCTAGGTATTTGTTCATATATTTATAAATTGTTTACTAAGTAAAAACTTATGGCGGTCCGCATTATGTGTCATATAATAGACCGTACGAAGGCGGACATAGCAGAAGGCGTATTGCAAATATCCCTGGTGATAAAAAGTAGGGGTCTTCTTCACTAGATTTGAACTACTGTTACAGGCGGTTTTGGTTTACATAGCAAGCATAACACCACTCGGCCACCAAGTCTCGCACGTTAGCCTCTTTATTAATGCAGAACATACTGATACACTTACATTCACTGGTGTCGCGTAATGTATTTCATAAAATTTTGTTAATAAGTGGGTCGAATTAGGTAGCCCTCGAGAGGGCTGATGGTGTTGTGGGCGAGCATTTATTAATAGTGTGTATAGTCCCCTTGGAACTCGATTACAGCTGCCATACGCCGTGGCATTGAATCCACCAGGCGAGAGATATAGCGCTGGGTGCAACAGATCGACCACGCATCTTCAACACGCTCCCAAAAATCATTAGATGTTCGTGGAGGATTGTTCGACCAGGTTTCCCGCAATGTTCTTGCAACAGAGGCCCACATATTTTCAATAGGGTTCAGATCTGCTCCATGAGGAACCCAGTCAACTATTTCGACATCAGGTTGCCTCTGCAACCATGTCTGAACAACATTTGAATTATGTATCGAGCTATTGTCCTGTTGCAAATATAATATGCCGTTACCTACATGAGCTTTTATTTCCGGAAGCGTTTCATCCAGATGTTCCACATACTTGTGGGCGTTTAGGCGACCAGGAATCCTGTAGATTCCTCCGAAATTTGCAGTCTTGCATATCCATGCCCAACAGTGGACAGTTACATGTCCCATTCGACCAGAACGGGAAACGTATTCAGAGGCATACCTTTTTCCAGGGGGGCGGTAAACGCGCTTCGGCCCGAAGTTTGCACTGGAAAATATTTTTTCGTCTGTGAAAACGACCTCGTCCCACACACGTGCAATATTTAACTGTACAAACGCCAGACGGTCAACCATGTGGTCTTCTGTTAGTCGTTCCTTAACAGCTGCCCTGTATGATCTCAAACCAAAGGATTTGAGTCTACGACGGACAGTCGTAACATCGCCTGGGAAATTGGTTTCCTCTCGTAACTGTCGGGCAGACATGAAAGGGTGCTCACGGCATTGGGCAATTACACTCTGGTCTTCGTCGGCAGAGGAAACTCTTTGTCGCCCACTTCCTCTTTTACGTCTTACATCTCCTGTTTCCTCATATCTCCTCCACCACCTCCGTGCTGTAGCACGGTTAACGCCATATCTCGCGCCTGCCATATCTCTCGCTATAGTGCATGCCCGCATGCTCAATTAAAGCAATCACACTGCTTTTAACAGAAGCTTCGTAGTGAGCCATTTTCACACCAGAAGCAAAATAATAGCTTTGCTTATGTGTTTGAACGGAACGTGCTTCATGTGACGTCACGTAACAAGGCGGAGTTTCCTCTCATTGCTGTAGACGATATCGTACGCCCTCTGCTGGGTGTTTCGTGACGGAAAAAGTGCTTTTAAGCAGTTCATAGCGACCACTTTGAAATCAAATGTAAAGTATGAGAATTAAATTTGTCATATCTGTAGTTTGGTGTAGAGACGAAACAAAATTGGAAACCAAAGGTTTAAGAACAACTCAGTTTATTAATATAAAACAAGTCAAAGTTTATTAACTTGTATTATCATACAAGAAATGCGAGAATTTTGAAACAAAGAAAAATAACTTAGAAATTTGCAACTGAAGACAAAAAAAAAACTAACTTAAACACACTAAAGGGTATGAGTAGGGGGATTAATGGGGACGTCAGCAATGAGGCTATATGTCCCCGTCTCGATTAACGCGAGGGATGGATTTTACCATTTCACTTTGACGGAATAACGTAGAGGATGGAGAGGAGGGGCAAGATACATAACAGCTATAAATATAAAAATAAAAGTGACAATGGTCGGTGGTGAATAACTCTTGAACTACCCGATCGTTCTCAATCACATTTTGAACATAGATGAAATTCGAACCTGGGAAGCTTTTCGTTATTTCATTTTGATATTAGAACTTGCGGAAGAGGAGGGGAGGGTAAATATATGAAAATGAATAAAACTTAATAACTCTTGAACAATCCGACTGATCCCAATCAATCAAACATTCAATATAGATAAGGTTCGGACCTGGGATGTTTTCATTTTTTGCCTTGACGGCCCAATGTAGGGGAGGGGAAGACGGGACTATGTAAAAAAATAAAAATAAAAATGCTGTCTTGGTGACTTCGTCACGCTTAAACCACCGAACTGATCTTAAAAAAATTATCAACATAGATGAGGTTCGGACCTGGGGTTGTTTTTATCACATCCCTTTGATGGTAGAACGTAGGGTAGGAGGAGGGGAGGGGAGATATCTATAAAAATGAATAAAACTTAACAACTCTTGAACCACTTGACCGATCTCGATCTAATTTTCAACATATACGACATTCGGGCCTAGAAACTTTTGTTTTAATATTTTCACTTTGACGGTAGAAGATAGGAGAGGATAAGAGAAGGGGAGATTAATATAAAAAATAAATAGAACAACTCTTGAACCATCCAACAGATTTCGATCAAATTTTCAACGTACATGACATTCGGGCCTGGGATAATTTTTGTCATACCGTGCCCCCAACATGGAGAGGGGAGAAGGATACATAAAATCATCGAAAATGACCAATATCAAAGAGTGCTTTAGTAATAGTAAAACCATAACATATTACTATTTTTCTTTAATTTAGCCCAGCGAAATCGGGGTGCGACTTAGATTCGAGGACGTCTTAAGTTCGAGTAGTTATCGAGAAATAATTAAAGATGTTAACGTGTTATTGAATTACTTTACTACTACTACTAATAATAATAATAATAACAATAACTATTATTATTATTATTGTTATTATTATTATTATTATTATTATTATTATTATTATTATTATTATTATTATTATTATTATTATTATTATTATTATTATTATTATTATTATTATTATTATTGAATATTTGATCATTCAAATATTGAAAGATCAAAATATTCAAATACCTTAAGACAATTAAACGTGTGTCATCGCCGACTAATGATCACCAAAAATTCTAAATTTAAACAAAATATTCACACATGGTTCCGACTTGAGAACCTCAAGATTATTAGCTAGCGCCTTGAGCACAGCACTCTCTATATGCGTTAAATGGTATTTTCTAGTACGTTTAAATTAGATTTTCTTGCCTCCAGTTACAAAATTCCAAGTTAGTATTATTCGTTCTTTCAAAATTTCTTTCGATTTTTTTTTTAATCATATAAGTCAATAATCTTTGGCATAGTTTATATTAATAACGTGGTTGTTCTTAAACCTTTCGTTCGCTATTTGGTTTCTTCTCCACACCAAACTACAGATATGATACGTTTAATTCTCATACTTGTCATTTGGTTTCAAAGCAGTCACCATTATCTGGTAAAACAAATTTTGTTCGCCACGATTCATGAGTTTTGTAACAAAACACGTCAAGAAATGAGTTAAATGAAGGCTGCAAGAGTTTATATCAAAGTTGAGTACTGTGAGCTAGTGACAAGCATGTAATAACGTCTCGTATTTGAAAATGTTGTTAGCTACTTTTAATTCACTAACTGGTATTAGATTTAATTCAAACTTAAAGAACTGGAATGAACAAACTCAGTGTAGCTTAAAGAAACAAAACGTGAAAAGAACGGAGGAGATTCGAACCCTGGACCACCAGTACAAAAATCCTGTTCACTAACCGCTCACCTAACAAGCCATCAACTTCTGTAAGTTTTAAATTTGTAAGCAAATGATACCATTATACGTTTGTGCAATCAATGTTTTGCTGTTTTCCTCTTCAGGAACGTAACATGTTTACGACGATTCGTTTCGTTTTCCATTAGAGCTTCTAGAGAGATGATTTGTGTTTGAGTATAGGATCTTTTGTTTCCTTTAACCGACAGTTCAAGCAAATACAACTCAATTGAAACAGCTGTAAAAAAACTAGTACTGTCTTAGAAAGTATTCCTAAAAGGGAGAAACTCCATCGTGCACCCTGAACAGTGACGGGAGTGCGTTGAGCGAGGCCAACAGCAAAATGGGGTCCATTGAAGATTCGTAACTCCACTTTGAAGGGTTTTAATTAATTTCACACTTTTTCCTTAATGTCTAAAATGTAACTACTTAGCCTTAGATGAAAAGGAAGTTGTGAAGGAGCTATAGACTGTGAAGTCTACCGAAAAGATTTATCACGTCCTTGCAGCAACTATTTCCAGCAAAAGGGAATAAGTACATCAGACCTAAGTTTTCAGAAACGCTAAAAAACCTTCCCGAGGCGTATTTGTATTTGTTTCAACACGTGTATAACTGATTAATTGTAGCAAAAGAACTGACAAACTCTAAGACAAGAAGAATAATCGTGTATTGTAGCACTGCAATTGGTGAGAAAAGCTTAAAAGTGAAAAAAAAATATGTACTTATTCCCTTTTTCCAATCAGTGGTTCAATTATGAGCCTATTTTTTGAGGTGTTAATAATAATAATAATAATAATAATAAAACTTATTAACTGGTAGGCTACGCTGGACTCTTAATTGTGTATATGGAATAATGGAACGTAGGGTTATACAGAGGATTTTGGATTTCTGTTGGCGATCAATTAATCTTTACCCTAGTAGGGAATACTGGTTGTTTCGGATTTCGAACAGTAATGAACATCAAGATTGATTGAAATTTCAACTTAGAATGAAATAAATAAAAATCTAATCTTATACAACTCTCATTGATAGTAGTGTTCCGTATTTGTTTAGACGCCTATTCTTTTATAACTTTACCTATGGTGCATGGAGTTGTTGGTTAGATCCCAGCTCGCGCTGAATGAAATTTATTATGGACAAACACCGTGTGCATGAGTTTGCTCGGGTTTCTCCAGTTTCCTCCCATTTTCTTCATTAAACGATTTCATTCGTTTCTCACCATCACTGTCTCCATTAGCATAGTCGGCATAATCATGGGACGTACAAAATAGATATTTCATTTCATTTTTCTTTTATAACTGTAGATCACTTTTTCTGTGACGAGAGCAACATCTAAGCGAGTATTCAGTAAATTAAACCACTAAAACTTATATTCATTGCACAATAGTGCAGATGAAGTTTAGCCCTTTGGCAATCTTCAGCATGGACAGCAAAAAAAGCCAATACATTGATATTGAAACAGTAGTTAACGAATTCTTCTGCGAAAAAGATCACCCGTACTGTTGTGTTTCAGGTGATAATTTATAATTATACTTAGTTGGTTGAAATTTCTCCATAGTTGTGGGGGCGAGATACTGAAAAAATCCCTACCAAGAGGTAAAGGTGACATGTAAAAGTAGTCAAATACGAACGAAATTAGTGTCGAATTCATATGCAAAGATGAAAATTTACACTGTGGATGCTGCGTAAGTCTAAAGTAAGCCTTGGTTGGCTTCGAGTTGACAATGGGAGGGTGACAGGAATAAAGAACCGAAAATATCCTATATTTGTGTCGAATGGATAGTTTTCGGGATCACTGACATAAAAGGTGATATTTCAGATGTGTATATGTCCAAGGTTGGCCATATTTAAATGGGGTCATAGGGAGAACCAGTAAATACTTCACAACAGTTCCTTTTTGGTGCGTTTCAAGACACTGAGAGTGAAAAGTGATAATACACAAATCACATTCTGAATTATCGGAGATAAGACTTCTGCGGAAGTGTCGTTGCTCCAGGGAGGCATTACTAACTGATCACTCCCTAAAATCGTCACTGTTTTGCAGGGCCGTAGAGAGAAATTTATTTCAGCGATCGAAAGCTTGACAGGAATTTATTTCAGCGATTGAGGGCATATTTTACTAAAATGTCTATCATCCAGGGGCGGATCCAGGATGATTTTTTGGGAGGGGCAGTCGTTCGAAGTCAAATCAAGGTAAGAGCGGATTGCAAAAAAAGAAAAGAAAAAAGAAAGAAAGAAAGAAATAAAAGAAAAGAAAGAAAAGAAAAAAATAGAAAATGAGAAAGAGCTCTTCTGTAGAATTAACTTTCTTAAGAATGTAAGGCCTATCTACTTTAGGTTTTAATTTACGTTTATAATACAAAGATGAAAAATACTTAGGATATGTTTTATTTTTAAAATAAAACGTATAAAAAGTTCCCTATTCTGGGGGATGCGATCACCCCAAACACACTCCCCTGGATCCGCCCCTGCTATCACCATCTATAAAATTAGATATATATACAAACAAAAAAAGTAGTGATTTCGTGGGGGCAAAAGCTCTGGATTGCCAAGGCCTGCATCCCGTGTATGTCCCTGCTGCTCTGAATTGTCAAAAGCTCCTCTTCAAAGGTCAGAAAAAATGTAAATAATAAACGTGTAACATAGAATACAATATAAATAGAAAATATGTTATAATTAAGAAATATAAAATAATTATAAAATAAATTTGAGGGACAATTAAAAAAAAATCAATAATACTTGAAAGTAAAATATACTTTTAAAACATTTTTTCATTTATGCAGGGCTACAAACAAGTGAGGAGTGCCATGTAAAGTTAGTAACAAATATAATATTGGAAAATTATTTCGAATTAAACTAGCTGTGACTACACTACTTCAAACTTGAACTTGTGGAATATACAGTATGAGCGTAGCTCAAATCAAATAATCAATAAGAATGGTCTTGATTGGAAGCTCGGACCATCCACGTAAAAGTAACTTACATTAACCAATCACCTAGCAGACAATTACGCACAGGGCTTGACACTACTTTATCAGATGTTTCTATCAAATGTCACATAATTAAAACAATAGTAACAAATTTTAAAGTGTCCTGAAGAAGAGGAAGTTCATTTTGCACATTGTAACTAAGTTACAAGAGGTTTATGTCCTAACTGAACGGCGCATCTACCGAGTCAACTTTTGGAATATCCCCTTAAGGTAGCTTTCAACGCAGTTAAGGGAAACGTATGTTAACGAGTAATAGAATCCTCCGTAGCAGATTGGATAAATTTTCGTCATAATACGAATGCTGTCCGATCATTGTTTCCCCAATTCTAAATCTGTGTATACAAATCATCCCTCTCTGTCTCCATACTTGAATCCGTCTCTCTCTCTCTCTCTCTATGTCACCCAGGAAGTCATATGGCTTGAGATCAAACCTTCGACTCTTGAAACCAAATGTAAGCTCTTTAGCAATGTGCTATCGTAACTCTATAGGTTTGTTGTTAAAACCAGTGTCTTATAGACTTTATTCGGGGGGGGGGGGAGGAGGAAGAGATTCTCCGGCGACATAAGATTTTCATTTTTTATTAGTGTATTACTATACATTTGATCAAAAAATACGTATTTATGAAGCTCAAGAGAGGGGGAATTACACCCTCCTGTCCTGCCCAAATGACTCCCCTGAAACATTTGCTTGCACTTACTGAAAAGAAATTCAATGAATCATTGAATAAAAATCGTTTCTGTCCGTAGATATCTTAGAGCTCTTGGCCATTCCCATACATTCTTAGGGAGCATCTTACTAGCTTGCACTCTTAAAGAAAGAAAAGAATGAAACTAAAGATATTTATGAAGCTCTGGGAAGATTGTGTGACTTTCCTTTAATTTAGGCTCTTAAAAATATTTCAGAACAAACGAATGGAAAAGACTGTTTTAAAGCTATAACGTTGTAAACTTGATTCCTGTTTCTTTTTCAGCTGAATGGAAAGAGTGTACTACGTCACATATACTGCTTTAGACAAGGAGAGGTGGAGGACGGGGAGGAGTTGGAATAAATACTAGAAGGAAGTAATCGATTGATACATGTATTGCGGGAATGCATAAGAAAACTGGGCAAGAGTTTGTTATTCATTTGGACTTAGAATTTTTGTAACAAATTTTATGCCGCGGACTGTACAAAGTCCTTGAGTGAGACAACCCAGCTAACGCCCGCTCCAAGATTAATTACGATTGGTAGAGTAGCAGGAACAGTACCATGAAGTTGCCCACACCTGTTAAAGAACAAATCGTAAGAAGTGCCTTTGTACAGGTGTGAGGCGAAATGTTGGCTGACGAAATGACAAAAGGGAGTATTTGGGTAATTTTACTCACAATACTCAGCACAGTACCATATACGAACTCCAGAGACTCCGATGAGAATATAACAGTCAGGGGACTTAAATAATCTTATAATTAACTCAAATGAGGGATTATAAACAAGTTAACTTACTTCAAATGGCTACACATATATGCGTATCAAATAATACACGGACAGATTATGCCGTATATGTAGTAGGTCATTTTTTTAAGTAAACACAAAGCCTTGCGCTGAGTTTTGAAACTATTAACAATAGTCCTACCAGCTAGTCAATTAAACTATGGATGGATCATTCGGGAGAAAAACCCAACCCCCAAAGGAAATTGTGGGAGTCTAACTGTGCCTATGCTCCTAGGTTCGGTCGCCACAGTTAAAAACACAAATGCTCTCCTAAATGGAATCGAACACGAGACCTCGTGCACCAAAGGCGCACGTGCTAGCCACTAGACCAGCGGAGAGGGCATTTGTGATTTTAACTGCCCTCGATGTTTCTGTAATCGTGTCCCTGTCGTTCTAGGAGATTTGAAGAGGCATTTAAACGAGTAAAGCAAGTAAAATTAGTAATAATAAGCAGTTCAAGTAAGTTACTGAGACACGTTCAGTGAGTCAGTTAACTTTAACAGAAAAAGAAAAGGTCGAACGCTCTCAGTCAATAATATACTAATCAGATGTTTACGTGTTCAAACCCTGTAGAAACTCTCTGTTTTTTTTTCTTTTTCAAAGTGTGTTTCTCTGTTCATCAGAAGACTAAGAACATTTATTTGATTAACTCTCTGTGAACTACTTTTCTTTCAAATTCGATTAGAACAGAACATTATAAGAATTGCTAGTCTAAAATTCACAGCTGGAAACAAACCATTAAGTATGTTCAACATTCCATTTTTATCCTTTGATTTATAATGAAAAACTACTTATAAGCAGTAATGATCTCAGAAGATTCTCCCCAAGGGCGAAATTTCTTAGGTCGACAGGGTCTCAAATTCTCCCTCAGACCACCCCTGGAAATTATCAGTGTTTGTAAGGTTTTCTTAACAAATAAAGCATTACATTTGTTTATCGTTCTATGGTTTCAAATGGTAAAATCATAACTTAAAAAGAATTATAATACGATCAAAGCATAAAAAAATATAGTACTAATCAAGGAAATATTATCGTGTAAATCATCGATTTCTAGTCAGAATAAAACTCGAATATTCGTTTGGATTGCACTTTAAAATAAGCTTTTTATATAATTCTTACTGGAAAGACATGCTTATTTCCAATTACTTAATCAAAATTTTTACGAATATACATTTATAGTAGTATCTTTACTATTGAATGTTGTATACACTTCATTTCCCAAAGCAAAATCTCGCAAATGTATATTGGACTAGTGAATATTTGCGAAAGAGTATCATTTGGTTTACGTAAATGCAGCATCGTCTTATTTTAAACTTCATACTTTAAGTATTATTATTATTATTATTATTATTATTATTATTATTATTATTATTATTATTATTATTATTATTATTATTATTATTACTAATAATAATAAAAATTGTGATTGTATCTTTATCAGAAAGTTTTAGGCTTCGTCAATGAGTTCAAATAAATAATTTATGCTACTTATGATTTTTTTTTAAATATACCAATTTTGGTCTCTATTCGAAATTGGATTTAATCGAATCTGATAGGAATACAAATAGAAACTTCGAGAACAGGTAAAAAGACATCGTGGGACTCGAAGTAACCTTTAAGAGTGCTCTACGATCTCCAAGGCAAACGCTTTAGACCACTTGTTTTCTTTTCTTTAACGTAACTGATTCACCGAAGGTATCTCACAAGTATCACTTCCCAAGCGCAACATTATAGGTTATATATATATATATTAATTTGGCAGGTAGATACTACATATAAAATAAACGAATACGTCCGTTTTATTTTATGCGGAAAAAATGTTTTAGAGGGCAAAAGCCCTGGACCAAAATTTTAGAATTTGACGCCCGAAAGGCAAAAACAAGTGAGGGGAAGCGAACGAAGTGCAAAGATATTGTAGACGCAAAATGAGGGAATGCGTGTTTTGTATTTTCCAGGAAAAAGCAGTTGAGTGGGGCACGGACTCCTCCAAAGTCCAAACCTTTGATAACAAAATGTCAAATTGCTAATAACAGTATTTCAGATTTGTGTAAACAACACGAAAAATTGCAACGAAACTTCGTGTAGGGACAGTACGCCAAAATAAATAAATAAATAAATAAATAAATGGAAGAAGGTGCTTAATGGTTCACGTCTCAGCCAAGAAGTGGAAGACAAATAATAATAATAACAACAGTAATCTCAGGGATTTATATTTATTTGCAGCAAAACATTTGCATGCCTTCCTAGTGCAGTATTATTTTTTGTAAATGGTCATTATAAAATCGTCAAATTAATTTTAAAGGATCATTATAAGTCGTGCTATATTCATTTCGCAGTTCATTTCGCCAGTAGCTTTCATTTCTCCTACTCGATCTTCACGCCTCCCTAGCAGCAAGCTATGCGCCTGAGGTTGGGAACCACTATTTTCCACTGAGGCATTCTGACAGTGTGCTACAAATTTGCATTCTGATTCGTACTTATAACTGGATCTTTGTTTGTACTGCGCCTGCATCACTGAATTTCCATGATAGATCATAAATAATTCAGATAATACATATAATATAAACGAAAATATAATAGAAACAATAACAATAATATATATATCATTGGTCAAAGTAACGAATATGGTAAAGACAAAAAATCGATAGACATATTATATCAGGGCAAATAGCCTTAACTTCAGACACTACAAAATACAGTTCAGGTGGTCTTCTCGCCGGTCTAGCGGCTAGAACATGAGCCTTTGGGGCGTTTGGTGCTGGGTTCGATTGCCGGTGGAAGAGCTTTTGCAATTTTAATGGTCCTATTAGTTTTTGTTTTCGTGTCCCTGACGTTAAAGGTTACTGCAAATAACTGTAAAACGTATAACCGAGTAAAAAATACTGAGATACTTTCGGTGAACCAGTTACGTTAAAGGAAAGAAAAGAAATGGTCTAAGGCGTTTGAATTGTAGATCTTAAAGCACTCTTAAAGGTTAGTTTGAGTCCCACCATGTTTTTTTATCTGTTCTCGAAGTTTCTCTTTGTATTCCTATCAGATTCCATTAAATAGAATTTCAAATAGAGACGAAAGTAAGTATATTTATAAAAAGAATAAGTAGAATATGATTTCGTTGAACTCATTAACGCCTGAAATTTTCTGATAAAGGTACGACGATTATTATTATTATTATTATTATTATTATTATTATTATTATTATTATTATTATTAGTAGTAGTAGTAGTAGTAGTAGTAGTAGTAGTAGTAGTAGTAGTAGTAGTAGTAATAGTAGTAATAGTAGTAGTTAATGTACGAAGTTTAAAATGAGACGGTGCAGAATTTACGTAAACTAAATTATATTATTTTGTGAATATTCACTAGTCCAATATATATTTGCGAGATTTTGCTTTGGGAAATGAAGTGTATACAACATTCAATAGTAAAGAGACTACTATAAATGTATATTCGTAAAAATGTTGATTAAGTAATTGGAATTAAGTATGTCTTTCCAGAAAGAATTATATAAAAGACTTATTTCAAAATGCATTCAAAATGAATATTCGAGTTTTAATCCGACAAGAAATCGATAATTTACACGATAATATTTACTTCATTAGTACTGTAATTCTTTATGCTTTAACATATAATAATTCTTTTTAAATTATGATTTTGCCATTTCAAACCTTACAAGGGACATCACCCAATTGTCCGGCTTCGATTTCAATGAAATTTTTATTGCTGATAGAGGACATGTATTCATTACTTGTGATGACAGAAATTTTTGCCATCGTGAATGTTTTCTATTTTTTAATAATTTTTAAAGGTTGTGATGTGGTTAATAGATATTACTGCAGAAGTCTCTTACTACCCTTTGTAAAAGGAGTGTTAATGAAAGTACAACCATGTAGATACGTATAGGGCCTAGGGGAAAGTCGTATGGTACGTATGACCTTGACGGCAGCTATCTTAAAATCCGCCATTTTGAATTAAGGTCAAGTTTTTTAAATGGGGATAGGGTAACATAATACATAATTTCGGGCTAGAATTTAATTAGGAAGACAATGGTGCAGTTAGTTTTAAGATGCGCTTATTTGGTGAAAAGTTACAGGCATATTAATTGTTTATACTCACTATGTGCATAAGTCCCATACCTCCGCTTCTAACCCGCGTATTAATGATAATAAGTGGATAAAGGTTTCGGTAATACATATTATGCCTAGAGGGAAGTTATACGATAAGGGTATCATTGACGGCAGCCATCTTGAAATCCGCCACTCTGAATTATAGTGAAGTTTTGAAAACTGAAAACCATAGCATGTGGCACCAAATTTTAACCCTTTGGGGATCCTGGCTTTTTGGGCTATTTTTTAGACTTTCAGTCAAGCAGCTACTGTATCGTCACTATTTATCCTAGGATCATGGTTCATACCTCATTCTCTTCAGAATAGAGCTGGCGTTCAAATGATACCACTTGCGTGCTCATACCGTATACCAGAAGCGGGAAAAAAATGTCAAAGTGAAAATTTCGGAGGGAAAAATTTTTTTCTCGAACTTTGCCCCCCCCTGGACCCCCCCTGTGTGATCGTAGCCATCTAAAAAAAATCTGAGAAATAGTACTTAGTATACTAAATGTGTGGGCCAAATTTCAAGTTTCTATCTTGAATAGTAAGGGCGGGAGAATTTTTATCAAAAATTCCCACAGTGCCCCAAAATACCATAAAACACTATGATCTCAGGGAAAAAAATTTCTGAGACATCCCTAATTACCCTAGGACTATAATCCGCCAATCATTCTCTTCAGAATAGAACTGTCTTTCAGGCGGTACCATTCATATGTCTCCATCATGTATCTAAGGCAGGAAATTCCTGACAAAAGGGATTTTTGGGGGCAAAATCTCCCTTTTTTCAACTTTTGTCCCTCTGGACCCCCCTGTTTTTACGCAGAAATCGGAAAAAAAACTTCTGGTAAATACTACTCGGTGGACTGAATGTTTGTGCAAAATTTCAATCTTCTACGTGAAAAAATAGGCCTGCCAGAGAAAATGTCCCTACTTTGCCCCACTTTTACCCTATACAGAAGTATATTTCGATAAAAATTCACTGAGACGGCCCTAATTACCCTAGAATAATAATTCGACCGTCGTTCTCTTCAGAATGGAACGGCCTTTCAGACGGTATGACTCACGTGGTCCTATCATGTTTTTTTTTGGCGGGAAAATGACGAAAAACGGGATTTTTGGGGTAAAAATCCCTATTTTTACCCCTTTGCCCCTCTGGTTCCCCCCCTGTTTTAGCACTGACATCGGAACAAAAAATCTGGTAAATAGTACTCAGTAGACTGAATGTTTGTGCAAAATTTCAATCTTCTACGTTCAAAAATAAGCCCGCCAAAAAATATATATACCGACAATGTCCCATATTTCCCTATATAGATGTAAATTTTTCAAAAAATCCCTGAGACGTCCCTAATTACCCTAGAATAATAATTCGACCGTCATTCTCTTCAGAATAGAACGGCCTTTCAGACGGTATGACTCACGTGGTCCTATCTTGTATGTGAGGCGGGAAAATGACGAGAAACGGGATTTTGGGGGTAAAAAAATCCCTATTTTTACCCCTTTTCCCCTCTGGTTCCCCCCTGTTTTGGCACTGACATCAGAACAAAAAAATCTGGTAAATACTACTCGGTGAACTGAATGTTTGTGCAAAATTTCAATCTTCTACGTAGAAAAATAAGCCCGCCAAAAAATATTAAACATAGGCTTAGAAAATGAGAAAATAAATTTTTGACTTATGACGTCATCACCTCCTATGTCTGGACGCAGGACGGTCTGAAACCATACGTAATGTCTTTTACAAGGCCTCTGGACTTGGAAAACAAAAAAAAAACCCGGACGAAAAAGCTCAAATAGAAGAGAAATAACGCAATGTACCATGAAAAGTGCATATGGTACAAATTGTACCATAGGATCCCCAAAGGGTTAATAGTAAATTTTTCCCCTAAAGCCAATGGTATGCTTATGTTTGTTCTATAGTTAACCAGTATGAATTTATGACCTTTTCTAATGTGCACGAAACGTCCATTATTCGATCTTTCAAATTGGCAACACTCCTAATTTTCACCGCATATTTTAAAATTTCAACTGGCACTTTGCAATTGTTTCCATGGCTCATGTTTTCTAAATTTATTACATTTTTTTAAGAGTTGCGATTTGTCAGTTCATGAATAGTGTTGGGATAAGCATGCAGCAATCTTTCTTAATTTTGAAGACTTGCCATGTAATTATTATTTTCATAGGCAGTGTAATTATTTATTTTAACCCAGAGTACATGAGAAACCTATTGATCTATGTGATGTAAAGAAATACAAATGAAATTATAAGAAATTGGTGTAACACGAACTCAAAATTATCATGAAATGTAGCCTACATGTTGCGCAAACGATAAACAGTATTTATTTTAAATACTGTAAATACAACTTCACAACTTTAAAGGAACACCAGCAATGATAAAAAATATCAAAGAGATATAATATGACTGTTCTCAACACACTGTTTGTACCATGAACAAAATATGAAAACAGGTAACTTGTTTATAAAGATGTGTAACTTAATCGAGTTCCCGATCAATACTGATTATAAATCTTACAAACATGAACCATCGACAACAATCGCTAGAAAACGAATGACTTTTTTGTCTGACTAGCTAAAATATTGCCATAGAATATAAATAAAAAATAAATAAATAAATATACAATAAACAAATAAATATAAAACAAAACATAGGACCATTGATTTACACAACAATCATATTTCGTGTTGTTTTTTGAAGTGGATTTTCATTTGATTTCTCGTCTCATCTACTATCCATTACGAGTTACGTCTTCGGTATTACCTGAATGCAAACTTGGAGTTATTTCGTTCTGCGATGATTCATGTCAGTAAACGAGTTTTTGAAGGGCAGGTATAGGAAATAAATAATTGCATTGCCTATTAAATCAATACTTACATGGTAAGTCTTCAAAATTCAGAAAGATTGCTGGATGCTTATCCCAACACTATTCATGAACTGACAAATCACAACTCTTAAAAAATGTAATAAATTTAGAAAACATGAGCCATGAAAACAATTGCAAAGTACCAGTTGGAATCTTAAAACATGCGGTGAAATTTAGGAGTGTAGCCAGTTTGAAAGATCGAATAATAGACGTTTCGTGCACATTGGAAGAGTCATAAATTCATACTGGTTTTCTATAGAACAAACATAAGCATACCATTGGCTTTAGGGGAAAATTTACTATTAAAATTTGGTGCCACATGCTATGGTTTTCAGTTTTCAAAACTTCACTATAATTCAAAATGGCGGATTTCAAGATGGCTGCCGTCAAGGTCATACGTACCATACGACTTTCCCCTAGGCCCTATACGTATCTACATGGTTGTTCTTTCATTAACTCTCCGTTTACAAAATGTAGTAAGGAACTTCTGCAGTAATATCTATTAACCACATCACAACCTTTAAAAAATATTAAAAAATAGAAAACATTCTTGATGGCAAAAATTTCTATCATCACAAGTAATGAATACATGTCCTCTATCAGCAATAAAAATTTCATTGAAATCGGAGCCGGACAATTGGGTGATGTCCCTTGTTAGAACGAGAAATAAATGTAATGTTCTATTGATTAAGAAAACCTTCCAAACAGTGATAATTTACGGGGTAACGTGAGGTAGAATTTAAGTCTCTGTAGACCGGAGAAATTTCACCCTTGGTGCCATATCTTCCATCATGCTCAAAGTTGCCTATCAGTGTTTCTTTTTTTTAAACATCTTTCTTTAACAGCTTTAAGCTTACGGTTATTGCTAAATATTTACATAGTAGGTGACTTGTGTTATATTATTCCGTAACTCATTGGATCTGTGCAAAATTCCCATACCCGTCAACCGTGTTCGAATCTTCGTCCTAATTCGTTCCTATTTTTATTTTTTCATTGACCAGGTAGGACTCCAATAAAAAAGAAAACAAAATATGGTTACAGTTTAAAGTGTTATTCGATATTCTGCAAGTGTTCCTGTAGTCGTTAACGCTCTCGGGTTTGATGCTTGAGGTACTGGGATCGATTCCCGGTGGGGATACTCGGTCAACAATGTGTAACATTTTTCAGTCCGGTCATCTTGAGTGAGGTTTTTCCTAGGTCTTCCTAATTTACACAAGGCAAACGTCGGGATGCTCTCAGGCTGCTTCCTTCCTCCCCAAATCTTTCTTCCTTCCCTCTCATTGGAAAGTTTGCTCGACAAGGGAGGTCATTCCTCATATACGTAACGGACTAAATATTAGATGCCTGCAGTCTTAAAATCCTAATCCTAATCGATATTCTGCAAGTATTTATTTATTTATTTATTTATTGTCAAGCGAACAAGATGAAGTAGAACTTTACAAGCATAAAATTGTTGTAGATATTATTATTAATAAAACTATTTATAAGTTTACAGCTCAAAAATAAATTGAATGTTCTTCAATTGTAGTCCATAGTGTTCAGTACATTGGATTCCGTCATATTTATTTCTGGAAATAAATATAACTAAATATTGTTTTCGTTTACGTATAAAATACTCATCTTTAGTTCTTAACAAAATAGAAATCATAGCTCAAAATATGTCTATGCCATTACATTTCCTTACATAAAGAAATGAAAAAAAACTATATATATATATATATATATATATATATATATATATATATATATATACTTGAAAATGTCGAAGATAATATGACAAATATTACGAACAATTCTATAATATAATTAAGCAATGGTTTATAATAAAATACACTGCAACGAAATGCAGGGTATTTGAAGTTAGCAACAATATTTGCCCTTATATGCTGAAATACAAGTTTCTTGAATAGATAGGGACTCTTCACCTTGAAATATGCAAATTGAATTTGATTATCGATAGAGTCGGAAATATTTTAAGAACTCTACACCTTGAATAACGCAACACAAGTTTGAGGTCCCATGGTTATAATCAGTGGCATATTTACGATATTGTTTCGAGGAAGCTAGAAAATCAAACAGAAACATTTTTGTACGTATAATACGAAAACATAATAATGGAATGATTTCAGGGGGGCTTGAGTTCGATAACCATCCCCTAAATACACCACTGGTTATAATATTGTAGTTACAAACTGACTAAACTAGCTATAAATCCAGGGAATGCCTCACTGAAAAAGCTCCTGTTTTCCGATTTTTAAATGCATAAATCAACGTATCTAACTCCGGATTTTTGTTTAAAGATATGTTTTCCTTTGCATATACACGGAGAACAAGTAACGTCAACATTTCATTAGCAAATGTAGCAACTGATCGAATTGAATAATACCAAAAATAGCCTACTTTGCTTGCTAGAACGTGTGTTTGATGGAAGTTCCTACACCAAATCTTTTCTGTTAGGTTTTTGAATACTTCGGCGGATTTTACAGAGTGCTTGTTGTTATACATTTATGTTTGTCTTGTTTGATACCAGAAAAGTTTATTGGGAAGCAAATGATCTGCGAACCTCTTTCTAAAATGTCTGCTGTTAGTTGTAGTAGTTGATTTGATTTTAGCGTCCCTTTCAGCAGTGAGACATAAACCTACAGTTTAAAGTGGCATCCGGACCACATGAGCTCCTGCCGGGAATTGAAATTCGCTTTTAGAACAAAGTTTTTAACCATAGTCAGTTCTTACCCGTTGGGGTTGGAACAATCTTTGTATTATATTTAGTATTGGGAACCAGTGATGAAACTGGTTAAGAGTTTTATGACCTGTAAGCAGTCAGAACCGTGACCTGGTTTGACCTGAACAAACCTGGAGACGACGGAAAGGAAAATTTGTATGACACAGTTAAAGTACTTCTAAACATTCCTGCTGGTCTGTGACTAGCGTGGGCGCCTGTGGTTCGTGTAGTCTCAGATTCGATTTCCGTTAGGAGATCTTTAAAACTTTACTTTAAATAGCATTCATTTTCATTGATGATGCGTTTCCTTTAGATTAAAGGACTTAATCGTGGAAAATTAACCTAATTTTTTCATTAATGTTTATTTCATTTTAAATGTAATTGTAACAACACCATTCTCTCCTCTCTTCTCACTAAATTTATAATTGTCTTTATCTCTCAATGTATGTGTATTTGTGTGTCGAAACATTGCACTGAAAGATAACTACAACGTATATAAGAGTATAAACGCTTGAGAATTACCTCGAAAGAGAAAGATAAGTTATATGATTTTAAGGGATTGTCAAAATTTAATCAAGCGAGAAAATAAAATTTGTCGTGTAGAACGTTGGGGGTAGGGAAAGGGGGTAATTCCTACAAAATCCTAATATCACATTTTCTAGTTATAAAATTGTCAAAGCAAGAAAGCAATTTAACTGTTAAAAATGAATTTTGAACATAGTTAGCACTTAGATTGACTTGGATAGCTTTTATCATTCACATTTTTTGGGGGGGTGGAGAAGGGGCTTAAATATTTCACAAATAACATTTTCATGAACTTATTCTTGTCGTGTGAAGAAGCAAAATTTTAACTAGTTGTTTGATAATTTTTAAAATGACCTGAGCAGTGAAAATGTGTTTTGAAACTTGACACTAAGGTAACCATGTGTCTAATTATTTTTAGATGCTTGTTTTTAAACCCTTAATTTAAAATATTACCCAGTCAATATTTTAAAAGGTATTGTTGATTCTATTTCATTGGTTTTGGAATATATGTAAATACTTTTCCAAACTTGCATTAGGAACCTATGAGCACGATTTTTGGAAGCTAGAAATCTGAAATTTAATTATAAGTCACGATGCTTCAGCAAGAGATCAATTTTTATACCCAACGTGGTGATTCTACTTTTGGGCTTTTAGATTAATTGCAACCCATCGTCGATCACAAATCAATCACTTTCTCATAATCTTATCAGCTCTAAGACTGATGAGTTGGATGGTTAGCGGTTTAACGTAACCTAACCGAGACTTTCTAAGAGGTAGGCCTACAATCTAATGTTTGAATGCGAACCAGATAAATTCACACTGGGAATCGAGCTCTGGTCTTCCGCACCGAACACTAATATAGAGTGTACTTCCATTTTTGCCATTTAATCGTTGCAACAATTATTTGTAAGTTCATGATCAATTTGTCATTGTCTCCCTCAGCCTATATGTCATAATCATAAAATGTTACATTAAAAGTTACATTTCTTCTGGATCTGACACGAACTCTTCCAGATATAATATAAAATTCCAGGACACATACCGTCTTTGCACTCGATAATAACGCTATCTTATTGATTATATTTTGATGAAATACTGGTCATGGTTTATTTTTCAAACGCGATTAAAGATCTAACATAGTGTCGCAGGCAGCTCATATTTTTCCTTTCCTATCCTCTTTGTTTTCGCAGACAGACGAATATTCCATTGATATTTTGTGCATCAGAATTTCGTTTTAGAAGTAAGTTGCCTTCACTTTACAGGTAAAACAGAGACAAGATACACGTTTCAAACAACGTTTCAGGCAATATTGCTTTCCCTTCTTTACCTATAGCGTTTAGTGATGATTCACTGAATAAGAAGTTGCTTACTACTGAAGAAAAATTCATTGGGTCAACAGTCTCACACCAAAAAAGAAACAAAAGATTCACATTCGTCATATTATTTTTTTCGAAAATGGAGAAAGAATATAGTTACAATTATATTTGTGTTTGCGGGTAGTAATTTGCTTCTTTACAAAAATAAAATTAATAATACCCACAATGAACATGACTCAATAATTAAATCAACACACACACACACACAAAAAAACTTTGGTGTTCGCCTTCACATTCATTCATTCTGTGGAGTATTTCGTTTGTGATTTACTTAGTGTCAGCAAAATGCATAGAACAACTTTCGTTGGTTTCAACTACAAAAATTGGGAATGAGTGTGATACCCTAAAGAAAGAATGTGCTACGTTTTATCGAATTCAAATCATGTTTACGTAGTTTCTACTATAAAATGATATTCTGCACGTGGAAACCTGGAGCACGGAGAAGATTATGTTCCTTTTTACTATTTTATTTTGATAGATTCTTGCAACATCAAACAATAAAGTCATTTTCAAAGATTAGAAAAAATGCGTATAACAAGCTTAATTAAAATTAAGTTAGTTTTACGAGAGTTATGACGAAACAGACAGACCGTTAGACGGACAGCAACACACATTCTGGTGGATCCAGCTGGCAGACACTTGCTATTTCTTTTCAATTGCTTGTAATTTAGTTTCGGATGAAAGTTTCTTTTTATATTTAATTAATGAAAAAAGATCTAGAACATCCTTACTTTTGAACTGCCAAGGTAGAATCATACCTGCAGCCTTACATTATTATCTTAGAAAAGAATAAGAAAAATTTAACAGAATGACACCATATATAAAACTGTAATACCACAAGTAATGGCTTTTCCTTCGACGAAACGAAAAAAAAAAAAAGTAAATATTACAAGTAGTGGTTATTCCTTCAACGTAAAGAAAAAAGTGTACTTGACGAAGATTCGAAAATCGATCAGCTGATGTTTGTAGCAGGGGCGGATCCAGAACCGACTTCTGGGGGGGCGGTGGGTTGTCATACTGCTACTTTTAAGTGCTCCAAACTTTGTGATGGGTTTTATTTTTATATATAAAATAAGAAAGTTTCCTCTCCTGTGGGGGCGATCGCCCCGAACGCCCCCTCCTTGGGTTAGAACGTTACACACTACGCCACATACTCACAAGGGAGAGTCACGAATTGCCTCCGCTGAGATCCAAACGAGACAATTGTGTTTGGATTTGATATGTTATAACTAGACGAATCCAAACCGGGCGGAATATTGCGAGTTACAACATAGTTTGTAACGTAAAAGCTACAAAGCTGGTAAAATAGTTTGAACCGGGCCGTTTGTTCGGAAATGGTTGGCTAACTGGAAAGCTCGCCGAACACATATCCCATCTTTTTCAGGGGCACACCTTTTTGGGATAAAAATGTTTGCTCCAGGGTTCCAGACGGGGTCCAACTCAAAAGTTTGGATTGGCAAGGGGGTAAAGTAACTCATCGTTTGAAAGCCATTGTTAAAGGAAATAAGATGGAGCAAGTTCGACTCTAAGATAATCCTGTGCAAAATGGCGATGGATCAAAGTGTGAACATACACTTAAGTGAAAAGTCTATTGCCACCTTGAATCCAAGATGGCAGCTTAAAACCCATGCCATTCACAACAGTACAGATTTAAATATCTATTTTTGTCTATTACGTGTTTAGAAGCAATAGGAAGACTAAAGAACATTTGAATTTTGATTCATTTCAACTATTATTTCATTACGTAACAGCCCACACACGTTTTGTTCCTAATGCACGTTCGTCACAGTTCTCTCAATATTTTTATTATTTATTTATTTATTTATTTATTGAACGATCACCAGATACAGCAAAGAGGCCATTTTACACTGGATATCTAGCAACAACAATAACAATAGAAAGGATTTGCGAAGGTATCGACCAGGGTCTTTTTACTAGGTACCATTGGGGCATTTGCCTGGAGGGACTGAGGAAAAACCTGGAAAACCGAAGTCAGGGTTGTCCGCAGCAGAAATCGAACCCACGACTTTCGAATGAGAAGCAAACGCTCTACCACTTGAGCTTACGAAAATATAACGAATATGTGATCAACAAACAACACTAACTTCCTATTCATGCTGCTAAACAAAAGTTGAATACCTTCGGGTATTTTTCTAATTTTATCATACAAAGTTCATACACAAAGACTTGCTTCACCAGTCAGGTTGGTGGCTGTATTGTAACGTATTTGTTATAGTTACATTTGTATGACATTCTTGAGTTTCTTCACAACATTTCAAGCAATGCCAAATTGCATATAAAAAACGTTCATTTACAAGATTTGCGAGCAGTACCAAACCACGTGTAAATCATTTCAGTACATCGAGCTGCGTCAAACAGTTTTTTGATCACAATTTCCCAAGAAATAGTATTTATATACAAATTCATTTTTTCACGCTGGCAGCCATATTGGGTTACAGATGACATTTTGTGGATATCTACTATTGACCATAAATGTAAATACCACATTTCGCTTATCCAACACCAGTGGTTTGAGCTGTACATGTGTTCGATACATGTGCGGCATTTTGAGCTCTAGATGTCGCGTTTTTGAACATTTCGCATCTTTTCGTCACCTACTGATCAACATTCACGCCAAATTTAGTTTTCCTGGCTTCAGCAGTTTGGTATGTCTATTCTTTCGACATAGGTTTTAAACGGCCATCTTGGATTCAATGTGGCTATACACTTTTCAATTAAGCTCTTGTTAACATTTTAACAAGCGTCATGTTGCACACGGTTCTCGTAGAGAGTCGCGACTTGCTCCGTCTTCTTTCATTTCACAACAGCTTCCAAACGATGTGCTACTTAAACCCTCTTGCCATTTGAAACTTTTGAGTTTGACCCCACTTGTGGCACTGGGACGTTTTAACTTAAATGGTTGTATTTTGAAAATAATGCCACACGTCCTTGCCTGTTTTCACATTCGTCTCACCGTTTTCGATTTATATGATGGTCATGGACTTTTCAATTAAATTTTTGCTTACATTTCAACCACCGCCACTTTGCACAGGGTTGTCAAAGAGAGTAGAAACTTGCTCCATTTTCTTTCATTTCTCAATAGCTTTCAAATGCTGTGCTACTTAACCCCCTTGCCAAATGAAACTTTTGAGTTGAACCCCATCTGGAACCCTGTGGGGGACCCTGGTGAAAACTTTTGTATCCCAAAATATGCCCTGAAAATGATGGGATATATATTCACCATGTTTATTTTATTTACCCATCCGTTTCCGGACAAATGACTCGGTTCAAACTATTCTACCAGGTATTTTTTTGTAGCTTTTAAATTACAATATATGTTGCGACTAACGATATCCCGCCCGGTGGCACGTATAACTTTGGGATTCGCCTAGTTATAACATATCAAATCCAAACAGAATAGTTTCGTTGAGATCACAGCGAAGCCATTTTGTGACTCTTCCTTGACAGGTGGTCATTTTTTTGCTATACACTTTAAACATTTAGCTTGAAATCTTACCATATAACAGTTTCCCTGCTTTCCTAGCTTTTCACACTGTTGGTGTTATTTATTGTGTAAATTTCATTTAGAAACGTAATATATTTTGTTGCTTTACCACACTCTACAGCTATAAAAGGGTTAAAGCTCAATTACATGGTTAACCGAACTAATTTTATCATATCTGAAATTGCTTCACGGGGCAAGAGAATCTATCCTACGAAACAATAGAGCGTCTTTTTATGTGACAGCAGGGGCAGAATTTAGGAGGGCATGAGGGGGAAATTGCCCCCGAACAGTTTGAGGTTTACGTATACTTTAATCAATTGTCTACTAATATATTGGTACAAAATGTGAAAGTCTTACTTTCGTGGTGCTCTTGCCTCCCTCAAGCGAAGTCTGAAATGACGCCCCTGGTTGACAGATAATGGGACTATGAGTTTGCAGTTAATATTTGGGCGTTATAGGTCTTCCAATGTATAAAACTATTTTGCGAATAAATCACATTCGATTTTACGTCCTACGTCTCCTTTAGCCTAACCGGCATAACCGTTGGACGTAAAACTTAAAGATTTCATTTCATTTCATTTTACGTCCTAATAGCTTATATAAAATACTTTGAATATTTGAAATGATTGTAGTTGGAGTAGTCGTATATGTTTTCATAGTTATGAGTGTGGATACGCAAACCCACTTAACCTGGGTATTTATTTCTACTTATGTGATATATGGTACTATATAGATCCTTTAACTTATAGGCCCTGGTGCCTTCAAAAGGTTAAATAAATACGTAGTTTGAAGTAGAGATGGCCAGAACCGGTTCTTGGCGGAACCGGTTTTCGGGTCTGAACGGATCCGGTTCTAGAAGATCCGGTTCCGGAACCGGTTTTTCGGATCCAGGTCTGGAACCGGTTCTTCGGATCCAGATCTAGAACCGGTTCTTCGGATCCAGGTCTGGAACCGGTTCTTCGGATCCAGGTCTGGAACCGGTTCTGAAAACAGAACCGGTTCCTCGCGGAACCGGTTTCGCTGGAACCGAAACTTAGTTACCATCCCGACCTAAACGCGAGCTGCTGGCAAGCTGTGAACAGTATGCTAGATGAAATGGTGGAAGCGACAGGCAGGCCCCCAGGTGGCGGCAGCTTGTCTCATTTGGCTAAATAAACTGGGTAACTGGCAAACTCATTGGCTAAACAGGCAAACTGGCCAACTCATTTTGCTAAACACCCACTGGTGGACCAAAATTTTTTTTGGGGGGGCACAAGCGGGTCTGGGCGGGAAAGGCACAAGCGCATGGTCCTCTTTGCATTATTTTTGAAGGTGAACTTTGTGCCTCCTTTACGGGTCTTTGGAGGCTTGCGGATCCAGGTCTGGAACCGGTCCCTAAGATCCGGTTCTGGAACCGGGCTTTCAGATCCAGATCAGGAACCGGTTCTTAAGATCCGGTTCTGGAACCGGGTTTTCGGATCCAGGTCTGGAACCAGTTCCTAAGATCCGGTTCTGGAACCGTGTTTTCGGATCCAGGTCCGGAACCGGTTCCTAAGATCCGGTTCTGGAACCGGGTTTTCGGATCCATGTCCGGAACCGGTTCTGAAAACCGGATCTCCGGTTCCGCCGGAACCGGAACTTTGTGGCCATCCCTAGTTTGAAGTGCTTCCTGTAAAACATATCCCATCGGAAAGAGTAAACCTGCCACAAAGTTAGCCAAGTAACAAAGAATAGCCTATAAAGGTAAAATTACATTATTTGGAAAGTACAGTTTTCTATTACCCCATCTGCGATTTGCCAAGTATTTATGACTTCACAAAAGAACAAAAGCACCTGCCCGACTTATTTGATTTCAGTACTTTTCGAGGCGGCCGCTAGGCTACTGCTTTGACAGGTCTACTGTTTTTAATGAGATATCACTCGTTCTTTGTAAGCTTGCATCGGCATTTTGTTGATTTCCATGTTTATTTAAACCCCTTTTCAAAACCGAAAGGCAATGAACTTTTAGATCGTTTCTAGAGAAGCAAGATGATCTACCATGTGTGTCGTTTTTGAATGCACAGTATTTCAATTGAAAATTAGGTCATATTAGAGTGGTCGGTTGTCGTACCAGGAGTTTCTGGTTCGATTCCCGGTCACGTACCTTACTTTTTCTGTACAAGTATAAAAAACGCGCCGTATTAGAAATAAACGAGTTTTGTATTTTGTTTGAAAAAATCTGTAATCTTAATAATTTAGTGAATATCTTCCGAGTTCTCAATTACATATTTCTGTACATTGCCAATCAATTTGACTACTAACAAGGAACTGTTTCGAACGAACTGAAAAGGCTCTTTATTGAGGCCAGCCACAATGGGTGATATCAATAAAACGGAGAAGTTACTCATTACGCCCAATTTTGAAGTAGTTACTCGCATTGGTATCAATAAAAAGAGAACTGAGCACTAGTCGTCTCGGCTGACCTCGGAGAAGCCCCGCCCTTTTGAAGTAACCACACCTCTATTCTCGAGCCGAGTAACTACTACGCGTTTGATATCAATAAAAATCAAAGACTCCTCTGTGATGCTAGTAACTTCTCCAAATTTGTGGAGCAAGCTAAATAGGTGACTCCGTGCGAAATATGGCAGATTATATGATTGTTTTACTACGTAGAAAAACTTATAAACTGCATAGAAATGTTGAAAATGGAGATTACAAAAATCATTATAAGTTTATGAAAGAAAATGTAGTGATTAGCACAACATTTTTAAAGGAGAATCAACCGAAATTCGGGGTGGTGGACTACGTAATGATGAAAAGATGCGGGTTATTTTCAAGGGCGCCGATCCTGTGGGGGCCCGGGCCCCCCAAAGCTCATGTGGGCCCCCTATTGTATTTATGAATATACAATATTTGGCATAATTAGAGTGCAATTTGTCTTAAAATCCTGATATATATACCTTCTGCATCTGAATGCCCCCCCCCACAAATTTACAGAGAAATCGGTGCCCTTGGTTTTCTTGCGTTACGCGAGTGATCCGGGATTCCAGGTCGGAATGTCAGGGGATTCTGGTGTGGCTCAAAGTACTGTCTATGACTACCTGAAAATGCATTGTTTCCGGAAGTGTGCGTAATATACAAACAGCAAAGGCAGAGTGGCAAGAACAATATACATTTCCGGGTGCTATCGGAGCACTTGACTATACATAGTGGCATTAAAGAAACCTAGTATTTTGGAGAGTAATACGTTAATAGGAAGAGCTATTTCGTGGTTAAGCGGTTAGCATACATGCCTTTGGCATAGGAGACCCGCGTTCGATTCCCGGCAGGAGCTCATGTGGTTTGGGTTCCACGTTAATCAGTGGGTTCTGTCTCATATAGGCACGCTACTGAAAAGGACGTTAAACTAATAATCAACTCAACTCAACGTTGATAGAAAGGGTGTATACATGAGAATGTATTTTGTTTATGTCAAGGCGAAAGGGAACACGTATGGTGTGGAAAACGCAATCAGATGGACGTGATTTATGACGTGGGTGGCTGGACTTTTTTAAAAAGAAAACAAAGGAGCCAAGTGTCTGATTTCGTTCTTAAAGCCAAACAATCTACAAAGACCTTGGACAACACGTGATATGCGCTTGTCGTGTTAATCTTGATATTGCTGGATTCCAATCAACATCCATCAGTTCAAATAGGTTCATTCCCATGGTTTCAGTATTACTTTCTTCTTTCCCGTTTTTTTCTTCTTTTTTTATTTTTGTTTTATTCTCGCTCGAATATTAATGATTCTCTTTTAAATTTGCATCTCAGCGTACATGTATTTGATATTTCGTTGCATTTCACTGTAATTACCTTCAAAGCTTCGGCTTTCCTTCGTTTACTTTCTGGTAGCTGTTACTTTGAAAGTACCACTGGAAATTCTTTTATAATATCCACAAATGCACTTTGATTGAAACTGTAGTAGCTACTTGTCCCTTCCATGGCTTTTAAGATACTACGCCATAGGTTAAAAACAACGAAATGACTGCGCGATGAATGGGAGAAATGAGTAATCACTTCTTTTATTGATAGGACTCAGTGCTACGTGCAGAGGAAGCGCGAGTAAACGTTCATAAATCTGGAGCAGACTAGACCTGAGGAGTGGCTTGTTTTATTGATACGAAATTGAGGGAGGAGATTACTCCAGGTGTAGTTACTCCGATTCTCGAGCAGGACTTCTCAGGAGTAGTTACTTATTTTTATTGATATCACCCAATAAGTAATCTTTTGGATTATGGACTAACGTTGTGGTTTTCTAATCTAATTGCCTCGGGTTCGATTCTCACTCTCATCCTTTACACTTTAAAAATGTTTCATTTACAAGGCCGAGGTTCAGTTGGATGCTTTCGAATGAAAGATAATCTCCAGTGGAGAAATTCAGTGATCTTGAAAATAAAGCAAGAAAAATGAATGAAAAAAAAACGAGTTGCAGAGATCGTTCTATCAATGGTTCTGTGTTTGATAGTATCCGTTAATTTCATGCATTTTTAGTTGTTGTTTATTGACACTATATTCTCCCTTTTTCACTTTTTGCCTCAATGTGTAAATGTTCACAAATATTATACAAATCATGAAACCTCAGTTATATTGGTACCCTAACGGAAATACGTTAATACGGGTAAGCTCTCCTACTCGTTTGAGTGTTATCGAAATTTGCATTTTTAACATTTTTTAAATATATTACCAATAGTTAGAATATGAAGAAGAAGGCTCAAGTAAATGGATAAATATAACAGATACGGACCTTCCTGAAATCAGCAAAAGAGGTTTTCAGGCATCTTGGTACACACCAATAGCAGCACATTTTCATGAACTTCTTTTACAATCCGTTACTGTTCCTGAGGATAAAGCTAGGCTTCTTGCTGCGTCATCCCCCCATGCTGGGGCATGATTAAATGCGTTACCTTTCCCCCAATTAGGTCTTCACATGTCTAATGAAATCTTCCAAATCGCAGTAGCCTTAAGACTAGGTTGAGATGTTTGTGAGCCACATCGCTGTCCAGCTTGCGAGGATCAAGTTACCCAACGCGGCCTGCATGGCCTCTCTTGCATGAAGAGCATAGGCAGGAACACCAGGCATTCATCTGTTAATGACATCATTTTGCGAGCCCTCACAACGTCAGGAATTCCTTCCCTTCGTGAACCGTCAGGCTGTTGTCGTTCTGATGGTAAACGACCTGACGGCATGACATTAATACCTTGGATGAGAGGCAAATCATTAGTTTGGGATTTTACATGTTCGGACACATTTGCCCATTCAAGCCTCCCATTGACTGTTATGAATGCTGGAGAAGTTGCTAGACGTAGGGAGGCAGAAAAGGAAAGGAAATACAACAATCTCCTCGACAAATTTATTTTTGCTCCAATATCCATCGAGACCAGTGGGACATGGGGTTCTAGAAGCCTTGATTTTATCAGAGAGGTAGGTAGATGCAAATCTATCGTTTCTGGAGATGCTCAATCAGCGTCCTTCTTAGTACAACGTATATCCATTGCGGTCCAACGTGGCAACGTTTCGTCAGTTCTTGGTACGTTGCCGCCTGGAAGGGAACTCGAGGAGATATTTGTTCTCTAGTAGAGTAAAGCGGGGCAAAAGGTCGCACTTAATGTTCAGCATGCTATTGCTGCTATACCAAAAACAATATTGGGATGATCCATAATTGTTATTTTTTCTCGAAAGCAATGTGAAATGAATCTTTTTATAAAGCATATATAAATATGATAAATTAATATATTGTTATGTTTTCTTCGTTAATTATTTTGAATTTCTGTTCATAAAAATTCTGTAGTTACATTTTACTGATTATTACACTGTATTTCATATAAACATAAGTGAATAGAAGGAAACATGTAAAATAAATTAAGAATAATGTAATGATTTAATAAAATGTAAAATATAATTAAAATACACTATTCATAAAAAGAATTTTCAAGAATTATTTAACGAATAATTAATTCAACAATTTCTTCTTTCGAAGTAGTATTACTTATCAATCTTTAGCGCCGGAACCTAGAAGCTCAGGCCCTGTAAGAGTCCCAAAATTGTCATTGGGGTTTGGGTTATTCCTCCCGAATGAACCACCCATACTTTTAATTGATTTGTAGGAAGGACTACCGTTAATAGTCTTAAAACTGAGCACAAAGCTTTGAGTTAGTTAAAAAAATAATCTACCATATATACAACATAATCTATCCGTATATTATTTGATACGCGTATATGTATAGTTAATTTGAGCTAAGTAAACTTGTTTACGTAATCCCATTTGAGTTAATTATAAGATTAACTAAGTCCCCAGACTGTTATCTTCTCATCAGCGCCTCTGGTATCTATATACTTTTTTCAAGTGACTGTGTACAGTTTTGCATGTGTATCATACAAACAAGAAGAACTGTGAGTACAAGTATCCAAAGACTCCCATTTGTTATTTCGTCAGCCAGCATTTCGCTCCACTCCTACACAAAAACACTCTTTACGATTTCTGCTTTCAACAGTTGAAGGCAACTTCATGCTGCTGTTCTAGCTACTACCAGTGGTAATTACTCTTGGATCGGGCGTTAGTTTTTGCCTCTCTCACGCATTTTATACATCAAGAATTTATTTGGCCCACTTTACAGATAGTTGATCCGCGGAAGTATCGTTGATAATAATAATACTTAAAACAAATTTCATAAATATTTTTGTAAATAGTAGAAAAAATTACGTCACATTGTTCAATTTTCTTTAACACCAGTTGTCGCCCACTGGAAAATTTAGAGTACGATTTTCTCATTTCCCGAACTATTTCAACAGCGTCAATTGAAATAGATCTAAAGTAATAAGAAAACTAATTTAGTATTCTTTCCCTTCGATTTAGAAATAAGGTTTGAGATAAGTTTTTTTAACAATAATGATGCTCTGAATTTTATAGAATAGTTTGTTTTATTCAAAATTTCAAACTTCTTGCAGTTGTTTGTGGTTGAAGTTATTTGTAGGAGGGGGAACTACTTTATGAAAACTTGAAAAAGAGCACGTTCATTAAAAGATACCATATTTTTGTGAAATATTGCTTATACTTTCCTTCAAACTTTTCAATGATATTTGGCTTGTAGGCTACTTGCAATCGCTTAAGGAAAAATGGGGAACTCATTTCTAGTTTAAGTTCATAAGAAATTAGATAATAATATTAATATTAATAATAATAATAATAATAATAATAATAATAATAATAATAATAATAATAATCTCAAATAAAATAAAAACACTCTGGGCTTTGTGCATTGTCACAACTTCATGAATTAAAAGAATTAGTTTCCTTCTCGTATAAGTGTAGAAGGACTTTAACCATGCTGCTTTCAATGTACGGAAAAGGTATCAAACTCTCAATTATTTACCTACATAAAACACCCTAAGCAACATCGTGTAGTACAGTGCCTTTATTTCTAGGTTCTCTAAGAAACACTTATATTTTACAACATAAAGGAAGAAAACAGAAAATGCTGAGTTTTAAGCTATGCAGTTTGCTTTTGTGTGAGTATTTGTTATACTCTTCACAGAGCACGCACACAGAAAAAAAAGAGAAGGATCTGCTGCACTGCATCTTTGTGAGAGTAGAAGTCACGTAACATGTAACTACCAAACCTAAACACGAAAATCTACCTTCTAACATGGTACATCCGAAAATTGTTGCAAGTCGATTTCAACGACATTTTGTAGGTATATAATAGACACAAAATAAAGTGACCCGTATTTTCTCGTTTCTGCGGAAAAACGGTTTGAAGGGGCGTAAGCCCCTCCCGAAGTATTTTCAAAAAAGCACGAAATCACCAAAAGAACATGAGCATTTTGCAGAAGAGTTGAGTTGAATTTCAGTTTAACGTCCCTTTCAGCAGCGATTCTATGTGCGACGTGGACCTACTGATTAACGTGGAATCCGAACCACATGACCTCCCACCGGGAATCGAAAATTTGCAGAAGAAGGCGTTTACACCTACCAAATAGAAAATTAGGGAAAGCGGTTTTTCTTTCTTTTGTGTGAGAAAACGGTTGCAGAAGGAACAACAGCCCCCATTTATTTATCTTCAAAAATAATTATAAAGGTGAAAATCGACAAAAGGGCACTAGCGATTCCGAGGAAACTATGCATAGAGATACTAGACTTAAAAGTAAGAAATACGTTTTTTTTTTTCTGCGGGAAAACGGTTTGAAAGGGCCATAGCCCCTCCCGAAATATTTTCAAAAAATTCGAAATTTCCAAAAGAACACGGACCCTTTTGCAGAAAAAAAGCGTATACACATACTAGATAGAAAATTAAGGAATACTGGTTTTTCTTTTGTATGAGAAATTGGTTGCAGGGGGAGCAACGGCCTCCATTCAAATATCTCAATCTACAAAAATAATGACAAAGGCCAGAATCGACAAAAGGCACGAGCGATTCCGAAGAAACTACGCATGCAGACTAGACTTAAAAGTAAGGAATACGTATTTTTCTTTCCTTCCTTACAGTGCATGATATTGATCTACGAGGATGGACTCTGCAGATCAGCAATATATTTCACCCTCCATCATTTAAGGCATCAAATACATGGCCGTGGGAGTTTGAAACAACACACAAAATCGTATCGCGAAAGGTGACAAATTTATATCTACATCACGTAACGTTTGAAGATAAAGAGGACATATTGAGAATCTTAAATGCCTTTATTGACAATGTAAAGCACCGTATTATCCAATTCGGTTCAGGTAATGTGTACATCTCCGATTAGAGTGATTTCCAACTACTAATGCATGGTGGTCGAACCTTGGCTGCTCAGAGAATGAAGAAAGTGGAAACAGTTGTCCAGTCCGTGAGTGCGCCAACACACAGTTATACAATACCACCGGCTATCTCTGCCGATGGTGCTTTGCTGGCGTCCACGATTCATTAATTTTAAAACATAAACTTCATGAAAAAGATCTATTTAAATCATTTATCTAAAGTACATACACACTTAAATGTTTGTCTTTGTTAAACGTGAAATCACATAACCGTAAACGAAAGACTTGAAAGCCGAAGTTATAGGTTGGACCTCAGGCGTTTTCTAATTGATATTATAGCATTTTAATAGATATATACTATTGTTTGTGTGAATGTTCTAATGACTTACTCGAGATTTCCTTGTGTAAATCTAAAACAAGTTATATAGGCGTTCTTCAATGAGGAAAATATCACGAAATATTCTTCAAGTTGAGGCCACGTCATGTATTGCAGGGATGGTCCCGATTTACGTTACATTTCGTCTTTACCCCAACTTCTAATTTCTAAAGAAGAAGGGACGAAATAAACTATTTTTACATTTTTTTTTGAATTGTGTCAACACGTGTAGAAATAGACAGTTCTATGTTTATATTCCATAAATACTAGTATATTTTCTTATATTCATGTGAGGAATTTGTGGCAAATTGAGCAAGTGGCACTAGCCGACTGATCTCGGGCGTTCGGTTTCTGATCATGAGGCGCAATCCACTACGGGTTCGAATTCCTCTGAAGAGCAAGGTCAGAATTTCAACTGTCCTCAGTATTTTTGTGTTAGTTTTCCTGTAGTGTTTGGAATACGTCAAAAGGACAGGAAGTGCCAGTGGCGAACAATACTCCGATTGGGGCGATTTGTTTAAAAAAATGTGAGTTTTACGCCCCACGGTTATGCCGGTTAGGCTAAAGGAGACGGTGGTGATGAGTAATGAATGAAATGGTGGAATGAAGAAAGTGGGAGGAAACGGGAGAACCCCGAGAAAACCCACGCACACGGTGTTTGTCCACCCCAAAGTTCACTTGGCGGGGGCTGGGATCGAACCCGAGACCCCAAGCACCAGAGGTGAACGCTCTACCATTGAGCCACCGCGGCCCTCATTAAAAAAAAATGTGAAAGCAGGATACACCCATTGCAGCTATCTGGGTTCAAATCCCGTCGTGGCAGTTATTAATTTTTCTGAATGGGAAGATAATGTTTATGTAATTGGTGTTGTAATTATGTCATGCCTTTATTATTATTATTATTATTATTATTATTATTATTATTATTATTATTATTATTATTATTATTATTATTATTATTATTATTATCACAAAAGGAAAGAAAAAGTTACACAGTCGAAGGTATTCATAGGAAGAGAAAAGATATACCCGGTATAGTATGTCAGATGATTCTTGTGTTTACACATGAACGCAATATTATTATTACGTTTATGAATTTACAGATATTATTATCATTTTATGACAAAGAGAAATGTAATATAAATATTTGTTAGCTGATAACTAGAATGCATTTTGTTTCGCCCTTCTTCTAGATAGAAAGATGAGGTGATATCTTAAATAGGATCATTCCCGTGACTAGCGTTGCAAATTAGATCATTATTGGCAATTTGAGCATAGCTAGAAGCAATTCCTTGGAACTCTTTTTTTGGCCAATACCACAGCAGTAAGGACGTGTTTAGCACTTATATATTCATTTAGTATGAACATTTTAAAAATAAAATATTAAAATAATAAAATCTTAGCCCGGATTTGAACCCACAGCAAAGGCAATTATAATTACTAGCCAATTGCGCTAGTACGTTTGGCCACGAAGACTACCAGCAATATATATTTTTGCTGTATTTATGGTGCGTGGCGAGAAGAGGATAATTCAACTTCCCGAAGCTGCGTATTTACCTCCTCTGAGCAGGTTAAAGCGTGATTTAAACATATGCTTCTGAACACTGGTCAATATGTCTACGTTTTACTTTCAAGTCCTCCATTCCTCTTTTTCATCTCATTCTGTTTGCTTACCTGAGATAAGTATCTCTAAGTGAAAAAAGAACTTGAGTCATTTTTGGATACTGATATTTGTAATTGTAATAATGGCAATAGGACGTATACTAGTACTTGGCTTTCGAGACACACAGCCTCTGAGTTTTAGAGGAGCTAACTACTGAAGAAAAAAACATTTTTAAATCACTGTAATATATAAATTATTATATTAAGAAATTGAATGTAACTATGTGTGCCTAATCATCAGGGCTAAATTGAAGTCAAATAAAATGGCTTTTGGTATATAGTTAGAAATTAATAAAAAAACTGTGATGTTATCATATTGCGTTCATTATAATAATATCCTAAGGGGTAGTGGGGATCCGAATATTTGCGAAAAAAAATGAGTATCTCACAAGCCGTTAAACTTACGGAGCTGAAATTCAGTATTTTAACTCTGTATTGAAAGTGAACACCACGTGTCCTAGCATTTTTTAACATTCTCCTTTATGGGAAGGGGTACACTTTCTACATATGGTAAACAGTTAGTGGGTTGGTTTGTAAAAATAATTCAAAACTATCGACATTAGTTGAGAAACAAATTGTGAAAGAAGAAATACAGCTGGGTTCGATTCCCGGAGAGAGCTCATGTGGTTCGGATTCACGTTAATCCGTAGGTACACGTCTCATATAACCTCGCTGCTGAAAGAGACGTTAAACTCAAAATCAACTCAACACAAATTACAGTGTTTCACATTATATATCCATATATGCTTACCATGCGCTTTATAATAATTACTAAAGCTTGTTTATTATATGGAGCGCTTAGAGCACAGGGCAGTCAACCCATAAAGTTGTGAGAAAAATATACATAAAATTTCTAATGTAAGCTTCTGTATGTTGGTCTACTTACTTTGATTTCTGACTTTCAAATTTATATGTTTTTTGCACTGAAAAGTATCAATAATTCAACAAGAACATAATTAGACCATGAAAACTTAATTAAAATTCATCATAATTTTTCTCGTGACAAACACTGTACCATTTTATATCACAAAGGTCAGACCTATCGTTATTGTAACAGAGCAGTGCTTGAGCGATTGACAGTAGAAATTCAAACTGCGACTAGTTAGAATTTGGCAACTTGGTTTTATTACAAGTAAAACTCTTTAGTCGGTAGAGAAGAGGCCATGGATCATGCGTCAGATTTGATGATGATGTGTTTTGGTGGGTCAGTAGTTCATGGGGGGTCCTGGTCGGAGTTGGTCATGGTGAGTGGTAGGTCAGAGTGTGTCCCGGTGCATGGTGAGTCACGGTGGATGGTGGGTTAATGGGTCTTAAAGCCATCTCTGGTCAAATCTGTAAAACCAAACCACACAAATGCAATATTACTACACAAAACGCTCCACATCTTAGCTATTCATAACATAACTATTACATGATCCCAATAACTCTAGTATATCCACAAATCATCATTCGTCACATTTTACCGGAATACGTCATGACTTTTCAGTCAACCTGATACTTTAAATGTTGTTAATACGCAAATTTCATTGAACACATCACTTATTCACTTATTCCCTTATGATCATCAAAACCTTTAGGGTACTCCCCTTAGATATAGAAAGGTGAAATGTAGTATCCAGGCTTTGTGTAACGTGCAAGTAAACAAATAAAAAAAACAACAGGATATTTCTCTCCCCCAAACAATCTACAAAGGAGTGTCTTGATTATTCATCAAAAAAAAAACTTGAAATCCAATCACAAAATTCATAAAATATAAAATATGTAGCCATGTCTCGACTTAGCAATAATAATAATAATAATAATAATAATAATAATAATAATAATAATAATAATAATAATAATAATAATAATAATAATAATAATAATAATAAATGAAAAACAGAATTACAAAACCAATTACGTAAACGAACATTCCAATTAAGATAAAAAGATACCCACTAAGGGATGCAAGCCCGTGTTTCTGCCATACGAGTTTCATAATTTGCCAAGCTACCACAAATTCCTCGTACAAAGATAATAAACTAGAAGTTACGGAAGATAAAAATAGAACTTCCTTTTTGTACACCTGTTGGTGCAATTGAAGGAATGCGAAAATAATGTCTGCCGGCTTCCATTTTCGCGGATTCAAAAAATGTTTGATATCCTTTCATCTTAATGGCTGATGCATATAGGACATCAAGAGTCAAGGCCAACATATAACGGAACGTAAATGGGCCCTCTTAGCCGAACGCGTTAGCGCAACATGCTAATAACAAAAATCTTTTTTGGCGTTTGTTCAAAGCCTGACCCAGATACCTTTATTTTACTTTTTAAATTTTAATAACACTTTTTTCATTGAAATAAGCTTGCAGGTTTACTATACAGATCCATAGTTAAAGTAGTAGTAGTATTAGTAGTAGTAGTAATAGTAGTGTTAATAGTAGTAGAAATAATAATAATAATAATAATAATAATAATAATAATAATAATAATAATAATAATAATAGCAGCAGTAGTAGTAGTAGTGGCAGTGGCAGTAACAGGAGGACGAGGATGAGGAGGAACGGTTTGGAAGCCCAGTAGTGGTTGGTTAGGTTCTGATCTCTTGCCTATTTTTGTCTGTACATTTTACAAGACCAACTTCGGGAGCAGCTTAAAACGATGAGGTATCCTCAACTTCAAGAACGTTTCGTAATATTTTCCTCATTTTCGAAGGTCTATATAACTTGTTTTTAAGTTAAACAATGAAATTCCGAGTAAGGCATTGTGACAATCATAAGGAACGTCCTTTTATACGAGCATTATTATTTTGTAGGACTTATATGCAACGATTATAACTAGCTAATAGCTTAGATTAAAGGTAAAGTGACGCTCTAGGGAAGTGGTTACCTCATTTCACTTCTGTTCGGAGGACCCGGGTTCCAATCCCGGGCAGATTGAAACTTTTTCAAATGTTTCAATTTGAATATATTCTCAGTGTGACAAGATGTTGGAATGAGGAGAATAGGAGAAGGTTTCTCAATGGAGGCAATCATTAACAAACTCATTTCCAACAGTTGTTATAAATTTGATATTTTCAGCTAGTATCAAGCATTTTCTGATGCATGCGTAGTCAGTATTTTATTTCTCTAAACATACAGTATATAAAGAAATAATATATAAAGAAATAATAGAATAACATACACAGCAATATTGAGATTAATATAAGATGTTCATTGGAAAACACAATTCTAACCATAGAGATTAACCTTAGAATGGAGAACTATTTCGGTACTCACTTACTTTACAATCTCACCTGCAAAAAATCTGGATCAGGGCTACCAACTACTGTCAGAGCAGAGAAAAGTTACGTGTAAGTTGGGTTGCATCTGTCTAAGCGTTCTCACAACTGCTTATGTAAGTGGCCGTACGTACTTTTGTACTTATGTCCAGGTACTTATGTAAGTGGCCGTACGTACAACTTTTTGTGCAAATTATTTCTGTCCTTTTGTATATTTCAAGTTTTTTTTTGAAAATATATCGGGGTGGGGGTGGGATTAGGCCCTTTCAAACCATTTTTCCACATAAACGAAAAATACATATTTCTTACTTTCACGTCTAGTATCTGTATGCACAGTTTCCTCGGAATCGCATGGGCCCTATGGTCCATTTTGGCCTTTGTCGTTATTTTCGGTGACATTTGAATAGGGGCCGCTGCTCCCCTTTCAACTGTTTTTTCACACAAAAGTAAACACCCGTATTAATTATTTTTTCAATCTAGTATGCGTATAAGCCTTTTTCTACAGAATGGTAGTAGTAGGGGCTCCTCTATAATGCGCTGAGTAAGCAAAAATCTTTGTGACGTCATAGGTCAAAGGTCAAAGACCTTGGCTCGTGTCAATGACCTAGGGGTACATAGGACCACTCCACTAAATTTTGGCAGGGGTACTTTGGTCCACCCTAAATTTTGGCAGGGGTATATAGGACTACCCCCTGAAATTTTGGAAATTCCCAAATCTAAAAATTGGGTATGGTATCCTAGTACCAGAGTATGTACCTCTATTAGTATTGAGGGTCTATTTCGTTACCTTTCATGGGTAAAAAATTGCCAAAAATTCAAATCTCGGGGTTTTTTGACCTAACTTATCCCCTTTGATAAGGTGTTTCTACCTTATATAGTTATATGGACGTATACAGGGGTCCATTCCCTTTCATAAGACATGGGTATATTCATGTACCCCTTTAAAAAATTGGGAGGGGTACCTTCGCCCACCACTTCAATTTTGGAAATTGTCAAATTTTAACATTTGGTATCACAGTACTGGACCCTAATATGTATTAGGTTAAATTAGGGTGGTCCACCTCGTTCCCTTTTAATGGTACAAAATTGCCAAAATATAAACGTAAGCAACAAGTTGTACAGTCAGCGACAGTAATAAATGGAGGTTGGATACATAAGAAATTATAGCTTTTTCCAGTAGCAGAATAGTGTCACTCTATGTCTGATAGTCGGGCAACCAACATGACAGCAAATACATGCCCGAAAAAATAACATGCCAGGATAATCCTCCACTTGGAGGAAAAAGTATTATTATCTCAGAGCATCACTTAGAGAAACAACTACGAAATAAATCTCCAGAAATTCCATTCACATTAAGTTCAAAGATATAGGAATTAATGCAAAGAAAACGAAAAGAATAATACGCTTCATGCAGAAACCGAAAAAGTACGGAAAGCTAAACAAAATGAGAAAAGAAGGAAAGAGGGGAAGGAAAGAGCAAAAGACATGGGAATAACTTAAATTTTAACAGTTAAGGATAAACAGTGTCCGTCTTTCCCCCTGCCCCCATCTTTTGTTTTCTCGCTTCATAGGATAAATCTCTTTCAGTATCAAACGCGAACATCATTTATAGTGTTTAATTCCTTGAAAAAAATAACTCAGTCTACGCCGAGACTCGAACTTCAGACCCTTAGAATGACAGTCTCACGCGGTATCCACTTATCTACACAGGCTCTGCTACTTGGCCATGGTAGCAACTAGTGATTTAGCAAAGGCTTCGAGTAGCAGTTCTTCTTACAGAATAACATTGCTTTCTATTGGCTAAAATTTAAGCCTAATTTTCTTTGATGTAATATGTCTATTAATTTGTTTTATGAACACGTTATTGATTACTTTGACGAATGATGTATGTTGTTGATATAGATTCTATTACACGTTCTTTCATAAATACTATACAAACAATCAAGGTTATTTATTATCTTTCATGAAAATTGACTGGTGTATGCGCAGTACACAGAGAAGGCGAAGAAGGTAATGCTAACAGACTGTTAGAATGTTCCGCTCGCAAGCAGTAGTTCTGAACCGGGAGGCGCGCTTCCTCCTTCTGGGGAGGCGTAAAGGGCTTACGAAGTCCCTTCGTTTTCTTATATCTCTTGAATGATTATACACAATATGCAGCGACATCTTCTACACATTTGGAAGTGATAAATCGTATTATAAATTAACCGTCCTCCACGCACGGTGCTTGTTGATTTTCCAAGATTAAAAACTGAAATAATTTTTATTTCAATAGAATATACAAGTTTCAATGGGAGGGCTTACAAACCCTCAACCTCATGACTCTTCGATACGTCACTGCCTGAACTGTAACTTTCAAGTTAGAATCGAATAATATAAACGTGTGACCTACTAAATATATTTTGGATCATTATACTTTTTCAGAAACATCCACTATTACAATGTTAGTAAATTTTAAGTAATTTATTGTAAATCCTTGTACTTTCATTTTCCCTCTTTTTTCTCAACTAAGCCTGAAAGGTGTAACCAGAGGAGGTTAATAACTCGAAATATTAATAAATTTTAGTAATGTGTTTCCTCATTTTACTTTAGGCTTATGTTTTGAATGGAAGGATAGGTCTTCTTAGGAAACTTATGGTTGCTTTATTTTTTAACCAATACAAAACATTGGTTTCATTGCTGTGAAGTATAAGGAACAGCTTAAATGTATTTTACTGTTTTTATTACGTAAAGAATCATTAGTTTAAAGTTTGTCCAAGTTCTCACTAATCAACTGGACTCATGAAAAATGATACTTAATATTGGCAGTACTATACTATACGAAGAATAAAGAATGTAAATTACACTACATTGTTCTTGAATTCGAACTCAGCTATTAAAGAAGAGACAATAAACAAAATGAGCTTTATTCATTCGAATTAAGATAAAACTTGTATCTAGAAATTAAACAACCAAAAGGGAAAACATCATTAAAAAGACAAGGATACTTTTATCCAAGATGTGAAATGAAGTAATTAATGAACTGAAATGAAGGTAATATTGGGCATGATATACGAGTAAGAAAAAGACATAAATGTGTTCTTAGAAACGTTCAAAGTAAATTTGCAAATACTTATTGAAGATATACTATTCCTTTTCGTTTTAACGAAATAATAAGTAAACAAACAAAATAAATGAATGAAGAACGAATGTCTTGCTCTCGAAAAAAATGTAACAAATAAATGAAAAATAAATGTTTACACAAAAATAACACACTAGTACCTCATGTAGTCACCTCCAGCGCCAATAACTTCTTGAAGTCTGGAGGGAATACTAGTTACAAGTCTCGAGCAATAGGACGGTGTGTCAGGTAAGTGTTGCCACAGTTCATAACTTGATTTTGAAGAAACGTTTTGCCTCTGTCGTCACTTCTCTCTTTCCATTCTTGCACCATCTAGGCCTACAAATGTTCAATTGGGTTTACGTCTGCGGATAGAGGGGTCATCTCTATACAAATTAACTCCGGATGTTCACTTACCCACTCTCGTGTTTGCCGGGAAGTGCAAACAATACTGTTGTCATGCATAAATATATATTCTTCCTGTTCGGGGAAGTTTCTTTCTAAGGACGGTAACAATGTATTTTCGAAGATATTAACGTAAACAGTGCTGTTCATTCTCTCGGGCACTGCAACCAAATCTACAGGACCAGCAGCCATCATGTATCCACAAAATGTGCTAATACTCGTTCTGAACAAGAAGTACTGATATTTTGTTCAGCATCCCGGGTCCCACGTGGTCTATACAATATAACTCTGCCTTGCTGGTTAGACTTGAAAACTTTCTCGTCGGTCCAGATGACTAAGTCCCAATATGACAGAGGTTGGGTTGTGTTCTCCTGTGCACATTCCATTCGTCTGTTTTTTTGCGTTTCAGTCAGAAGAGTCTTCCTAGCGGGTCTTGAACTGTGGCGATCAGCCCTCAATAACATCTTATTGTTTCGTGAGAACAATTATATTTCATGGCTTTGTCCAAAAGGATCGAGGCGTTGCGTAGAGGTTTGTTGATTGCTTCTGTAACTAACGTTTGCTCTTGAGCTGCAGTTGTCGCTTTAGGCCTTTCACTTCTTGACCGAGACATGAACCATTCACCACCTTCTTTATGTCTCTGAATCCATTTCTTGGCTGTTATCTTGTCACAGCCCAGATTCCTAGGGATGTGAGGCAGAGATTGTCCCACTGTTGCTCGGTCTATGATTTCTCCTCTCAGAGCAACAGACAGTTCTCCACAGCCCTTAGAGCGAGGCATTTTGATAACCTGTTAGAAATTTGAATTCTGACTTGTATGAATAATGTCGGTAAATGTATCTTTCTGTTTCTACTGCACATGCACCAGTGAATTTTTATGAAAGCTCATAAATAATCCTGATAATTGCTTAATATTTATGAACTAATGCGTAATACAGCCTATATAAACAATACATATCATTCGTCAAAGTAAAGAATACAGTTAACACAAAACAATTTCAATAGACATATTGCACCAGGTCAAAATAGGCTTAAACTTCAGGTAATACAAAGTAAATTTCATACTGTAATGAAAGGTGTAACACGAAACACGCTTACTACAATCGTAACTGCTTACAATAGTCGAGTGGACGCCCTCAACGCTGATCTAGTGGCTTGCACTTGCCAGTTTGGTGTACGGGCTCCCGGGTTTGATTCCCAGTGGGAGAGCGTTTGAAATTTTAACTTTCCTCGATGTTTCTGTGCTCATGTCCCTGTCGTTTTAGGTTACTGGTAAAGCAAATCAAACAAGTAAAAAGTGAATAAAATTAAGTAGTAACTAGTAATAAATGCATAAAAAGATGTGGATTAAGACATTCGACTGTAGATTTTCGAGGCACCACTCAAGGATAGTTCGAATCTCACCAGACTACGATTTTCGTTTTACCTCTTCTTGACGTTTCTATTTGTGTTCCTGTCGGAATCGATTAAATATAATTTCGTAATACGCTAAAATATGCGTAAGATTTCGAATTCTTAACCTCTGATTACTACATTTTTTAGCCTTAGTTGGGAAGAAGGAGGCAAAATGAAAGTACAAAGATTTACAATAAATCACTTAACATTTACTGACATTGTAATAGTGGATATTTATGAAAACGTATAGTGAACCAAAAATATATTTAGTAGGTCACATGTCTATATTATTCTATTCTAACTTGAAAGTTACAGTTCAGGCAGTGACGTATCGAAGAGTCATGGGATTAAGGTGTTGCAAGCCCTCTCAATGAAACTTTTGTATTTTATTGAGATAAAAAATATTTCAGTTTTTAATCTGGGAAAATCAATTTGCCGTCTGTGGAGGACGGCTAATTTATACTACGATTTATCACTTCTAAATGTGTAGAAGATGTGGCTGGATATAGTATATAATCATTCAAGAGATATAACTAAACGAAGGGACTTCGTAAACCCTTCACACCTCCCCAGAAGCAGGAAGCGCGCCTCCAAGTTGAGAACTACTGCTTGCGAGCGAAACATTCTACCAATCTGTTAGCATTTCCTTCTTCGCCTTCTGTGTGTACTGCGCATGCACAAGTCAACTTTCATGATAGATAATACATAGCCTTGATACTTTCTATAGTATTTATGAAAGAACGTGTAATAGAATCTATATCAACAACATATATCATTCGTCAAAGTAATGAATAACGTGTTCAGAAACAAATTAATGGACATATTACCTCAAAGTAAATTGGGCTTAAATTTTAACCAATAGAAAATGCATGCTATTCTGTGAGAAGAACTACTACTCGAAGCCTTTGCTACAATCACTAGTTGCTACTATAGCCAAGTGGTGTAAGGCGATCCTTTTTGCAAAACACCCTGCGAGCTTAGTTCGAATCCCCGGAGAGTCCAACACATTTTTTCTCTCTCTTTTTACGAGTTCTCGATGTTTCTGTCTGTATTCCTGTCGGATTCGATTAAATAGAATTTCGAATAGAGACCAATATGTATGATAAATGATAATTTATTTGTGAGTCTCCACTCGTCTAATATACGCTTTCGAGAGTTTTATTTTCCAAGTGTATATAATATGGAATATTGAAAATAGTAAAGTAAAATCATATTTTTATAAATATTGGTTAATTAATTGGAGTTGAGTATGGCTTACAGGTCAGGATTATATAGAGATTAGTTACTTTCAAGTGCAATACGAAAAAAATGTGTTTTAATCAAACACACAATTGTAACTTACAGGATAACTTTTACGTGATTAGAATTATATTTTTTTATGCTTTTATTATAATTCTGTATAAGTTATGATACTACTATTTCAAACGAGAAAGAAGTGTAATATTATAGTTTGTTACGAAAAGGTTTTAAGCAGTGATAACTTCAGGGAGTGATCTGAGGAGGAATTTGAGACCCTTCTCAAGCTAAGAAATTTCTGCCTTCGGGACCATACCATGGATCATGCTTAATGTGGATTACCAGTGAGTAAACCCACCACCCCTATTAAAAATTCTCACGATGATAATTTTCTCAAATCAGCACTGCTTATAATTAGTTTTTTGTTACAAATCAGAGGATAATAGTGTGGTAGTAAACATACTTTCTATTTTGTTTTCTGCTATGGATTTTAGTTTTGCAATTGATATATTGTTCCGTCTTAACCGAATTTGAAACAAAAGAAGTTTCCAATGAGTTACTCAAATAAATGTTTTCCGCCTCCAAATGAAAATAGAAAGACACTTAGAAAAACTTATTAACGGGTTTTAACACACAAATATGATTGATAGAGTATCGACCTAAATCACTCGACCATTTTGTATGCTTTTCCAGGCTTTCTTTTAACTTTTGTGAAAGCAGTTTACTGTTACATACTCGCTTTTGTTTATTGCGATACGACTAAGAGTTCTCAGTGAATATTTGGACGTCACAGCTCTTGCAATGTATAAAAGTGTCTGTAGAATAAATCACATTCAATTTTACGTCCTAATAACATACGTAAATCAGGTTGAATTCATGAAATGATTGAGGTTGGAGTGAGCGTAAATGTTTTCATACTTAGGAGTCTGGATATGCAAACCCGCTTAACGTAGGGATTTATTTCTGTGAAATTTGGGACATGGCGAATAAATAAGAGTGAGCTTGGAAATGTGATAGTTCACCTGAATTTGTTTTACAATCACTTCAAAATACAACTTTAAATATATTTTTAAAAAAAGCCATCCCTATTTTGAAAAGAAAATACCATACTCAGGCTCGAACCTCCACCCTCCGGTTCTAGAACTTTAACAGCACTATTAAGCACGCTTGAACACAGAGGCAACTCACGAAAATGCGTTGTGATATAGCTAATAGAATCGCTCCAAGCGCAGGTTTACACTTGGAGTTTTAAATAGCCAGTTTCTGCCTTTTTCGGTAATTTCAACTGAAGATATTGACTGATTTCCCATATTGGAACTTTGCGTGACGTGTGAATTGTATGCTCATTTCAAAAATGCACTATTTTCTGTTCTTTCAATTTTACGGATTTGCGAGTGTTCCTAAGACCTGTTGTGTGCAGCGATTTCCACACAATTAAGCGTTTTACTAACCCCAGGAGGCATAATATGTTAAACGTAGGCAGCATTCTGTTGTTATCATACTAGAGTCACTTGTAAAGGCACACCTAGTATTGGTTGTTTTGTTCTTGTGTTGACCTTGAAGGACCAACAAATGCCTTTCGTGAAGCTACAAGTTTCCTTTAATCCGCGAAGTTGATATACAGTAGACGTGACCTATGCCTATGCATTATTATCCCGAGAAAATAGAAAGATTTATAATGGTTTTACTTGAACAACCACAGCGTCTGATTAATGGATTCAATATTTTCCGTTAAAGCTCTAGTTAAAGCGGAAGTGGTTAAAACTTGTCAGTTTAGATTTCAACGTTTATCGACATTGAAAGGAAATGATAGCAGAAAAAAGAAGCATATTTATTCACAAACAACTCAGTGTCTTCAGATAACATAAAATGACAATCCACAACACACTACTAAACCGAAAGTGATTCAAACTTACTATTGCTTCCGGTTGTAATACTTATTTCTATAGAGCAAACATAGTAGGAGATACGAGATGCATTTTTTCAATTGATTTAGCTTTCCAAGAATAGGTTCATTCAAGTCCATTAAGTCTATATTTAATCCAAAACAATTCAAATTAAACATTTCTGGTTTCAAAGGTTATCACTAATGGTAAACAGAAATGGTAATAGATAGTGGCAAACGGTATTTGCAATGGATACAACCTCTCAATTGTATATATATCATCACAGCTTGCAGCACCATATCAAAAGTAGGAGTGGTTGAATTGACTAATACGTCTGGTTTCAGATTTTCACAGAGCATCAACTGTAAAAAAATGTCGAAGAGTTTTCTTTCGATCGATTTAATGTCCCAAGGATAGGTTCTACTCCTTGCCCTAACCTTCTCTTTATACTGTAAGTGCTTCAAATTAACGATTTCTGGTTTCAGCACTTCTCTCCATATAAGAAAAGTGTAAGGGTAATGGTTTTGAATGGAAATTTTTAAGGTTTACGTTCCACAATTATGCCGGTTAGGCTAAAGGAGAAAGGTGGTGATAAGAAATGAATGCAATGGTGGAATGAAGAAAGTGAGAGGAAACAGGAGAACAACGAGAAAAAAACCCTACACGGCGTTTGTCCACCACAAAGTCCAAACGACGCGAGCTGGGATTGAACCAGGGACCCCAAGCACCGGAGGTGAACGCTCTACCACTGAGCCACCGCGCCCCCCAAAATGAAAATTATTCATGCTTCTGATACCTATATATATGGAGAGAGAGAGAGAGAGAGAATAAATATGGTTGTTTTTTTTCATAGGGCCGCGGTGGCGTAGTGGTAGAGCGTTCACCTTTGGTGAATGGGATCCTTGGTTCGATCCCAGCTTACACAAAGTCAGATTCGTTTCTCCAGGATTCTCCTGTTTCCTCCTACCTACATCGTTGCACAATTTTCATTCATTTCTCATCATCACTGTCTCCTTTACCTAGCCGACACAAGCATGGGACGTCAAACTTAATTTCATTTCATTTCATTGAAAAAAATTACTATAATTCATAATCTGGATCTTTATAAAGCAAATTCAACAATCCATATGGATGTATAATGCTTAAAATTGATTTAAATCGCAATTGCAGTAATCTGCAATATTTTAGGTTTCTCATTTATTTACATCAAATGTTTAGTTATTTGATACTTTATAGCAAGAATATTAACTGCTATATAAGACACAATAATATACCTGTGTCGTGGGAGACCCTGGTTTGATTCCAACGGGAGCTCATGTGTTTCGGATTCCATGTTAATCAGTAGGTCCCCTCTCATATAGCCTCGCTGCTAAAAAAGGACGCTAAGCGCAAAATCAACTCAACTTAATAATTATCTATACATTGAATTTAATAATAAGGAAAGAGACCTTGAAGGAGGGAGGACAAATAAAGAGGGAGACCTTAAAATTTAAAACGTAGGGTCAACGTGAGTCAGAGAGGTCACGGTGGGTTGCGTGTCACAGTGAGTCACGTCCTGTTGACCCACGATACACTGACCTACTCACAAATCTTGACCCAATTGACCTACTCACAAATCTTGACCCAATTGACCTACTCACAAATCTTGACCCAATTGACCTACTCCATATCTGGACTGTACACGCAGATAAAGCAGACATATATGTAATCTGACCTTACTTGGCCTTCACTAATTTAAGATAATCTACAAAAAATGGAAGAAAGCAATTTAAAACGCAAAAATATAGAAATGTATTTTCAACGGAAAAGAAAAAAACGTACCAGCCCAGATTTGAACCCGGATTTCTCCACTCAGCAAGCAGATGTCTTACCGGCTTACCGACGGTATATCTTCCGACTTCTGGTTTTGAAACTCTATTTACACTGCATGTGTTACGTAACAACGCTACGAGATGTCCTTGCTGTTGTGTTAACACGCGTTCCGTAAATTTACGAAGTCGCTTACGAACAATTTACGAACTCTTTTAATCCTCAATCAATTCGATGGCTGAGGTAAATAAAATTTAAACTTCAAATGGAACTGGGGTGGCTACCGACAATGGCTGATTTAACACGTTTGATAACAGCACGGGTAATAGCTGATTTATAAATAAAGTAGATAGAGCCTGTGTAGGTAAGTGGATATCACATGAAACTGTCATTCTAAGGGTCTGGGGTTCGAGTCTCGGCCTAGGCTGAATTAAAAACTTTTCAAGGAATTAAACACTATAAATGGTCGCGTTTGATACTGAAGGAGATTTATCCTATGAAGGGAGAAAAACCAAGACGGGGGCAGGGGGAAAGACGGACAATGTTTATCCGTAAGTGTTAACATTTAATTTATTCCCATGTCTTTTGCTCTTTCCTTTCCCTCTTTCCTTCTTTTCTCATTTTGTTTAGCTTTCCGTAGTTTTTCGGTTTCTGCATGAAACGTATTATTCTTTTCGTTTTCTTTGTATTAATTCCTATATCTTTGAACTTAATGTGAATGGAATTTCTGCAGATTTATCTGGTGTTTGTTTCTCTAAGTGATGCTCTCGGGTTATGTTTTCGGGTATGTATTTGCTGTCATGTTGGTTGTCCAACTATCAGACATAGAGTGAAACTATTCTGCTACTGGAAAAAGCTATAATTTCTTATGTATCCAACCTCCACTAATTACTGTCGCTGACTGTACCACGTGTTTGGTTTTTGACCTAATTTATCCCCTTGTATGAGGTCCTATTAACTTATACGGTTATATGGTCATGTATAGTGGTCCATCCCCTATCATACGACATAAATAAATGTGTACACCAATTTATTTTTTTGGAGGGGTACCTTTGTCCACCACTTCAATTTTGGAAATTGTCAAATTTAAACATTTGGTATCATAGTAGTGGACCCTAATATGTATTAGGTTAAATTAGGGTGGTCCACCTCGTTCCCTTTTATTGGTACAAAATTGCCAAAATATAAACGTAAGCAACACGTTGTACCACGTGTTTGGGTTTGACCTAATTTATCTCCTTGGATGAGGTTCTATTACCTTATATGGTTATAGGCGTCCATTACCTATTATAAGACATGGGTATACTGATGCACCGCTGCAAATTTATGGGAGGGGTACCTTGGCCCACCCCTTTAATTTTGGAAATTCTGCAATTTAAGCATTCGGTATTATAGTACAGGACCTCAATATTTATTATGATAAATTGGATGGACCACCTCGTTCCCTTTCATGGGTAAAATATTGTCGAAAATTAGTACGACCACATGTTTGGTTTGACGTAAATTATCACCTTTGATGAGATCCTATTATCTTAAATTATTATATGGATATGTATTGGGGTCAATTATTTTATATAAGACATAGGTATATTAGTGAACCCTTTTAAAATTTGGGAGGGGCGCCATGGCTCACCCTTAAATTTTGGAAATTGTTTAATATAAGCATTTCTTATGATAGTATAGGACATCAATATCTATCACTATAAATTCGGGTAATCCATCACGTTCCATTTCATGAGTAAAGAGCTAACAGAAATTATATTTCGGAGGTTATTAACCCATTTGATGAGGTCTTATTACCTTATATGATGATATGGGCATGTATAGGAGTATATTCTATTGTTGCATCCATGGAAAAATTTAATGGAGTACATTGTACCGCAACTTAAATTTTGGAAATTGCCAAACGTAAACATTTAATATAGTACTATAGGAACCTAATATGTATTAGTATAAATTTGGATGGTCCATTTTTGTATGATTTTATGGATAAAAAATGTTAAAAATTGAAATTTCGTATGTTACTGACCTCCTTTGATGCGGTTTTACTACCTTATATGAACATGTGAATGTGTTCAGGGGTTTATTTTCTTTTATAAGGCATGATAACATCGATGCTTTCATCTTAAAATTTGGTAGAGGTACATTGGCTCACCCTTAAAGTTAGGAAATTGATCCTTTTGGTATAATAATATAGGTTCTTAATGTATATCATAGTAAATCTCCTTCTCTTTCATGGGTAAAAATTTGTCAAAATGTAAATTTCGGAAGTGATTATTCCCTTTGATAAGGATGAATGAGTACAGAGGTTTATTACCTTTATATTTTTATATTCCCTTTTAAATTTTGTTGGGGTACATAGAATCATTCCTTAAATTTGGGAATTATAAAATAACAAGTTTGTGTTTCTCTTATGGCCAAATATTAAAATTTTAAGGGTTATTGACCTATTTTCTCTTCTTTGATACGGCTTTATTATTGAATGAGTAAAGGATTTATTACTTTTTTTCATAAGACACAGGTGTATTTGTGTACCAATCTTAAATTTTGGGAGGGGTAAATTTCTTATTGTCATATCAATAATTGGTAATTGCTCTTAAAATTGGATGGTATCTCACTCATTGGGTAAATCATTGTCGAATATGGGTGTGATTACGTGATCAGTTATTGACCTATGATGGGATTAGGAGTCCAGGACATTAGTACATTAAAACTTTGTAGGACAATTTGAGAATTGTCAAAATGAAATTACTTCATTGGTTTCTATTATTCCCTAGTATTGACCAAATATAAACGTAAGCAATACCATGTACCACGTGATTGACGTTTGTGAGGTAGTGTGCAGGGATTCATCTCTTTTGTTGTGGTGCTTCTTATGTTTCAGTACACACTTCTAGAAAACAGTTCGTTTTACTAAGGTAAACAATCACAGACATTGTTGACCTTATTAAACATACAATGATATGATTAATTCTAAGAGTTAGTTATATCGAGATAAATATTCTTTAAATTTTGGAATTGTGATAAACATAATTTTAACATAAGGCGCGAAATTCGAAACAATACTTTGAACTTTAGTCACAGCTCATAGTCTAAGATCATTGGTGGTGGTTGATTTAATCTTGAGCTTTAGAAATCTTAAAGCTAACCCTATTGAAACTTATGACTCATAGACGAAAGGCAATACATGCTACAACACTGAAATCTAGTCACAAGGTGATGTAATCTGATACTGGCAAAGTTATTATTGATGCAATTTGATTGGTTGATCTCTATCTTTCGTGCAATCTGATTGGTCGATCACTATCTTTCATGCAATCTGATTGGTTGATGATTTTCAAATCTTTGCTGTATTCAGTTTTAAGTCTTTTTAACATTTAAAAATCTTGGTTTGAACATTTTCGTTCAACATTTTGCACTCACTGATAATTATGATCAATACCGTGAAACGTAATTTATTTGTTCCATTTTTTTATATTTTTATGATTTTTTTATTTTTATGATTTTTTTTCTTTTCGAAATTTTGTTTGAAATTTTTGTTTGAATTTTTTTTGTATCCGAATTATGTTTGAATTTTTTTGTTTCAAAATTGTTTGAAATTTTGTTTCAAAATTTTGTTAGATTTTTTTCGTTTCAAATTTTTTTGTTTTCTTATTTTTTTGAATTTTTGTGTTTCAAAGTTTCGTTTGATATTTTTTGTTTGAAATTAGTGTTTGCATTTTTTTCGTTTCAAAATATTTGTTTGTAACATTTATTTCATTTTTATTTTTTTTTCGTTTGAAATTTGTTGGTAATTATTTTTTTGTTTGTAATTTTTTTGTTTGAAATTTTAGTTTGGAAAATTTTGGTTTGATTTTTTTAAGATTGTGCACTCATTAGTAAAAAACCGTAACTGTTTAGAACAAAAACAACCCGCAACACTTTTTTCATGACGCAATCGTACACGTCAGAACATGGGGTTGTAATTGAAATGAAAAAAAAAACAAATAATTAGATTGGATCATTTTATTACACAGCACTGGTTAATCACATACATCCATACCAGATATACGATCTGGATATTGTCGATACAATGTATTTTGAACTTCTTGCACTAGTTCGTCTTTAGCATATATTTTTAATTCCAATTAAATTCTTTAACGTCTACTGCAATGTCAATTGGTGGAAACTGAAATTCCATTTTATCACAAATAAACTGTTTATCAATACAGGTATGCACCCAAGAACAATGTTGACAGCCATCACAACATCTAGATACATTTTGTACAATATGCATGACACATTTTTCAAAATAATAATTTTTCAAGAATATACCTGTTTTGTTGCACACTTCCACTGACTGTTTTACACATTGGAATACATTGATGGATTTGTTCCATCCCGTTTGCGTTAAATACACCATGTTGCGAGTGACATACAATGCACTCTTTTTACGTAACAACACCATCTTCTCTTCGAGGGCTGTACGCAGCACCACTTCATGATTTGAGCCTAATGATTTGACTGTGGTCACATTTAGCTCATCATGAAAATAATCATTCATTTGCTCGATTCGTGAACATCATATTTTCCATTCTTCACAGGTCAGATGTATACCAAAATCTTCTGCTTTGCCCAATCGAATCATAGGTTCAAATGTTGTAGTACTGATACCAATCATTACATGTTTTGTTTTAAATATATTTATTGGATAATAGGTTGCTTAGAGGATTTCTTTATTGTTAGAAGTACACATCTTTCCTCCGGACACGCACTTGCTCGGATGATTTTGGGGCTCACACGGAATTTGCTGACGTTTGCATTGATGATTTCATAGAGCTATTTCCGACGTCATTGGAAAGGAATAGGCTGACGTTTCGATTCATGATTTCATCACAATCGCTGATGAAATAAAATTCACAGATGAGGACGCTGTGTTCTAAATTCAAATTGATGATTTGAATCAAAATATCCTTTGTAACACGAAGATACAGATCCAGTATTTAAGAAACGTAACAGTTCTTGTTTTGATGCTTCCATGGGTAAATATCTTGCTGGTGAAATTATACTCTTATCACTACGATTCTTAATCCAAACTCTGTAGAGATCATTTGGCTAGCTAAAATTCTATGAGGAACCTTTTGTTGTAAATCAATAATCTTGATAAATGATTTCACCACGTAACGTGTGTTTAGAAACTGTAGACAAGTAGCCATGATGACGTTATCATGAATACTAACTCGAACGATGATGCAAAACTGATGACGTTGCATTACCATGTTCTGACGTGTACTATTGCATCATGAAAAACAGTGTTGGCAGATGTTTTTGTTCTAAACAGCTCCGGTTCTGTGTTAATGAGTGCAAAATCTTAAAGAAATTAAAACCAAAATTTTGAAAATTAAAATTCCAAACAAAAAACTTTCAAAAAATTACCAACAAATTTCAAAGGGAAATACTTAAAAAAAAAACAAATTTTGAAACAAATTATACAAACAAATATTTTGAAACGAAAACATCAAACAAAAGCTTAAATAATGCAACAAAAAATTTCAAACAAAAATATAAAAAAAATTGAAACAAAAAATACAAAAGAAATTTTTAAAAAATCAAAAAAAAATATTGGAACGAAAAAAAATAAAATTTTGAATGAAAAAATTTCAAACAAAAAATTTTGAAAACAAAAGTTTTCATGAAAATATTCAAACAATATCAAACAAACACATTTACGTTTCAGTTTTAACCGTCAAACTTTATCCGGTTTTCATATATTTGATTAAAAAATACACGGTTTTGATCATATTTATCAGTGAGTGCAAAATGTTGAACGAAAATGTTCAAACCAAGATTTTTAAATGTTAAAAAGACTTAAAACTGAATGCAGCAAAGATTTGAAAATCATAAACCAATCAGATTGCACGAAAGATAGTGATCGACCAATCAGATTGCACGAAAGATAGAGATCAACCAGTCAAATTGCATCAATAATAACTTTGCCAGTATCAGATTACATCACCTTGTGAGTAGATTTCAGTGTTGTAGCATGTATTGCCTTTCGTCTATGAGTCATAAGATTCAATAGGGTTAGCTATCAGATTTCTAAAGCTCATGGTTAAATCAACCACCACCAATGATCTTAGACTATGAGATGTGACTAAAGTTCAAAGTATTGTTTCAAATTTCGCGCCTTATGTTAAAATTATGTTTATCACAATTCCAAAATTTAAAGAATATTTCTCTCGATATACCTAACTCTTAGAATTAATCATATCATTATATGTTCAATAAGGTCAACAATATCTGTGATTGTTTACCTTAGTAAAACGAACTGTTTTCTAGAAGTGTGTACTGAAACATAAGAAGCACCACAACAAAAGAGATGAATCCCTGCACACTACCTCACGAACGTCAATCACGTGGTACATGGTATTGCTTACGTTTATATTTGGTCAATACTAGGGAATAATCAAAACCAATGAGGTAATTTCATTTTGACAATTCTCAAATTACCCTACAAAGTTTCAATGTACCAATGTCCTGGACTCCTAATCCCATCATAGGTCAATAACTGATCACGTGATCATACTCATATTCGACAATGATTTACCCAATGAATGAGATACCATCCAATTTTAAGAGCAATTACCAATTATTTATATGACAATAAGAAATGTACCCCTCCCAAAATTTAAAATTGGTACACAAATACAAGTGTGTCTTATGAAAAAAAAGTAATAAATCCTTTACTCATTCAATAATAAAGCCGTATCAAAGAAGAGAAAATAGGTCAATAACCTTTAAAATTTTAATATTTGGCCATAAGAGAAACACAAACTTGTTATTTTATAGTTCCCAAATTTAAGGAATGATTCTATGTACCCCAACAAAATTTAAAAGGGAATATAAAAATATAAAGGTAATAAACCTCTGTACTCATTCATCCTTATCAAAGGGAATAATCACTTCCGAAATTTACATGTTTGACAAATTTTTACCCATGAAAGGGAAGGAGATTTACAATGACATACATTAAGAGCCTATATTATTATACCAAAAGGATCAATTTCCTAACTTTAAGGGTGAACCAATGTACCTCTACCAAATTTTAAGATAAAAGCATCGATGTTAGCATGCCTTATAAAAGAAAATAAACCCCTGAACACATTCATATGTTCATATAGTGTAATAGAACCGCATCAAAGGCGTTCAATAACCTTCGAAATTTGTTTTTTGTATACATTTTTATTTATAAAAGGGTACAAAAATGGACCATCCAAATTAATACTAATACATATTAGGGTCCTATAGTACTATATTAAATGTTTACGTTTTGCAATTTCCAAAATTTAAGTTGGGGGTACAATGTACTCCTTTAAATTTTTCAATGGATGCAACAATGCATATATACACAGCATCTTCAGAAATAAAATAGACCCTTATGCATGTGCATATAATCATATAAGGTAATAAGACCTCATCAAATGGGTCAATAACCTCCGAAATTTAATTTTTGGTTGCTCTCTACCCATGAAATGTAAGGAAATGGATCAACCAAATTTATAGTGATATATATTGATGTCTTATACTATCATAACAAATGCTTATATTAAACACTTTCCAAAATTTAAGGGTGGTCCAAGGTACCCTTCCCAAATTTTAAAAGAGTGCACTATGTCTTATGTAAGATAATTGACCCCTATACATACCCATATAATAATTTAAGATAATAGGATCTCATCAAAGGGGATAACTTAGGGCAAAACCAAACACGTGGTGGTACTAATTTTCGACAATATTTTACCCATGATAGGGAACGAGGTGGACCATCCAAATGTATCATGATACATATTGAGGTCCTGTACTATAGTACCGAATGCTTAAATTGGAGAATTTCCAAAATTAAAGGGGTAAGCCAAGGTAACCCTAAAAAAATTCAAGCGGTGCACAAATACATTAATGTCTTATGATAGGGAATGGACCCCTACAAATGACCATATAACCATATCATGTAATAGGACCTCATACAATTGGATAAATTAGGTCAAAACCAAACACGTGGTACAAAGTATTGCTTACGTTTATAGTTTGGCAATTTTGTACCCGTAAAAGGGAACAAGGTGGACCACCCAAATTTATCTTAATACATATTAGGGTCCAGTACTATGATGCAAATGTTTAAATTTGACAATTTGCAAAATTGAAGTGGTGGGCCAATGCACCCCTCCCAAATTTTTAAAGGGTGCAAGAATATGCCCATGTCTTATGAAAGGGAATGGACTCCTGTATAACTCCACATAACTTTATAAGGTAATAACACCACATCAAAGGGGATAAATTAGGTCAAAAGGCCCCGAATTTTTCGCAACTTTTTACTCATTAAAGGGAACGAAATGGACCCCCAATACTAACAGAGGTACATACCCTGGTCCTAGGCTACCATACCCTATTTTTAGATTTGGCAATTTCCAAAATTTAACGGGGTGGTCCTATGTGCCCATGCCGAAATTTAGGGGGTGGACCAAGGTACCCCTGACGTAGTTTAGAGGGGTGGTCCTAAGTACATCTAGGTCATTGACCTTAGGCCTATAACGTCACAAAATTTTTGCTGACGGCGCAATATAGAGGGGCCGATACTACTATGGTTCGTGTCCTTTTGGAAATTTCGAGTATTTTTAAAAATACTTCGGGAGGAACTTATGCCCTTTCGAACATTTTTTCCGCAGAAGCGAAAAATATACGTGTTTTTCCTTTTAAGTCTAGTATCTGCATGCATAGTTTCCTCGGAATTGCTTGTGCCCTTTTGTCGATTTTGGCTTTTATCATTATTTTCGGAGATACTTAAATAATGGCCGTTCTTCCTTCTGCAACCGTTCTTCACCCAAAACACAGAACCCGTAATCCTTAATTTTCTATCTAGTATGTGTATACGTCTGGTTTTGCAAATTGCTCATGTTCTTTTAGAGATTTCGAACTTTTTTGAAAATATTTCGAGATCGCCTTATTTCAAACCGTTTTTCCACAGAAACGAAAAAAAAACTTTATTTTGTGTCTAGTATCTACCTGCAAAATTTCGTTAAGACCGGCGTGCAACACTGTACAGTTGTTCCATGTAAGCTTTACGACTAGAATATAAGGTAATCCATTCGAACAGTCATTATATCGGTGGAGTGCCAAAGAAGAAGAGTTCGAAAAGTAAAGTCCTTATTTTGGTTCAAGAAGCTTATAGTGCAAAGCAAGTCGCTGGAATATGTGGGATTTAACCAAAACTGCTCAATTTTGGGTACAGTTGTATTGAAAAACAAGGAAAACTACACACTGTCCTGGAAGTAGTAGAAAACGACTTAGCTCTCATAAAGATCAGATGCTTGTGAGTACTGCATTAAAATTCGTCACTTACAAACAATTAAGGTAAGCAGCAAGTTTTCTTCCGTCTCACGATAGCGCTTGGGGGCGGCAGAGATGATAAATACCAAATCACAACACATTCATCCTACCAGATAATACTCTTTGATAAACGTATCGTTAGCCATATCTCATTTTGCTTGGGCGGTACACGATAAGAAGACCAGAATTAAAAAAAAAATGCACACTCGTCACTGAAGATGGCATGCTTCCAGTCACGATTCACGTTTTTCTTTTTAAGCAAATGCAATACACCTTTGAATGTGCCCTTCTGACAGAAACTCTTAGACTGCCAACTTCCTCGCAAAGTGGATAGCAGCCCTCTGCCGCCTCCTCGAGGTATCGCGAGACGAGGAAAAAATGCTGCTTGGCTTAATTGTTTCAAAGTGGCGAATTTTCTTTCTACTGCAGTACTCACAGGCATCTGATGTTTATGAGAGCTAATACGATTTCTTCCACTTCCAGGACGGCGTGTAGTTTTCCTTTTCTCTCAATACCACTGTACTCAAAATTGGGTAGTTCTGGGTTAAATCTCACATATTCCAGCGGCTTGCTTGGCACTGTGCCCTTCTTGAACCAAAAAGAGCTTTGCTTTTCGAACTCCTGTTCTCTGTCACTCCACCGTTATAATGACTGTTTGAATTGATTGCCTTATATACTTAGTCCTAAGGCTTAGAAGCTTGTCTTTCGTGTTTTCAGCTAGGAAAACAATTTTTGTAGTTACATGTTAGGTGAGTTGTAGTCTCACAAGTGCTGCTGATGCTTCTCTCTCTTTTCTTTCTGCTTGTATGTGTCTGTTACTGGCGCGCTTGTGTGAAGAGTATAACACATAAAAACACAAAAACAAACAATGTATACACGACTAAAGTCCATTACCAACTGCTATTTTCCCTTTCCTGCAATAGCAGGCAACCCATAAAGCTCGGCGGTTAGGTTGGTTTCGAATTCGGAAAGCAATGGATCAAACCTCAATTTGGTAACAAATGTGTCAGTGTGGCAAACTGCAAATAAGAGAATAAAACAAATTCTTAATCATGATAATTTTATTATTGTGACGGAGATGAATGACATCAAAAGTTACAAAATGATTATAAGCAGTTAAAACAAGATGACTGGCAAGAAACATATATCAGAAGAAAACATTTCTCTCCTTCAACCTCCCCAAAAAAACGCATAAAAAAGAAAAAAAAAACTTACATTATGTAAAGGTTTAATGTAAATTTCCCACTCAATTTTTGACAGTTGAGACTCAAAAGGCAAGAACACCTGAACCGAGTGAATGAAATTGTGCACTGGAATTGCAGGCGTAAAATGAAGGAATGCATGTTTCGTATTATCGTGGAAAAAACGGTTGGGTGAGGCACGGATCCCTCCAAACCTTTGATCACGAAATATCAAAGTGCTAGTAATAGTACTACAGGTGTATGTAAAGGACATGGAAATTGTAACATAAACTTGTGTGTGGCTTAATACGCAAATAATAAACGAATACCGGTTATTTACGTTCTGCCGGAAAACGGTTTTAGGCGGCAAAAGCCCCACCCAAAATTTTAAAAGTTAACGCCCGAAAGGTAAGAAGACGTGAACCGAAGTAAATGAAATTTTGCAGAGATGTTGCTGACGTAAAACGAGAATAAGGGCATTGTATTTTCCTGGAGAAAACTGTTGAGTGGGGCAGGGTCCCCTCCAAAATTTTGATCACGAAATATCAAAAATGCTAGTAACAGTATGTCAGATGTGTATAAAGAACAGGTAGAATTGCAACGAAAAATTGTCTATGGACAATACCCAAGAAATAAAGGACACGGGTTTTTATGTCTGTGGAAAAAAGATTCTAGGAGGCAAAACCTCCCACCCAAAATTTCGAAATTTGACGTCCGAAAGGCAAAAAAGATCTGAACCGAAGTGAATGAAATTGTGCACAGACATTGAAGACATAATGTGAGGGAATCGGCTTCCGTATTTTCCTGAAAAAGTGGGTTTGGAGGGGCAATGACCCCTCCAAACCTTTGATCACGATCTATCAAAAGTGCTATGTCATATATGTGTAAAGGACACGAAGAATTGCAACGAAATATTTGTATGAACAGTACGGGATCAATTAAAGAATATGTTTTTTTTTTTTTAATTTTCTGCTTAAAAGCGGTGTTAAAGGGCAAAAGAACCCAACCCAAAATTTTGAGATTTGGCGTCCGAAAGGCAAGAAGAAATGAACCGAAGTGAATGAAATTGTGCACAGATATTGGAGGCGTAAAATGAGGACCCGGGTTTCCTGGAGAAAACAGTTGGGTGGGGCATAGACACCTCCAAACCTTTGTTGACTATATAGCAAAAGTGCTAGTAACATTATGTCATATGTGTAAAGGTCGTGGAGAATTGCAACAAAACGTTGTGTATGAACAATAGGAAAAAAATAAAAGAATACGATTTTTAATTTTCGGGGAAAACACTTTTTGAGGGCAAAAGCCCCAGTCCAAAATTTTGGAATTTGACCCACGAAAGCAAGAGGTAGTGGTTCGTAGTGATTGAAATGTGCACAAATATTGTAGAGGTAAGATGAGGGAATACGTGTTACGTATTTTCCTGAAAGAAAAAATCTGTTCAGTGGAACCAGGCCTTGAGGGCGTGAGAAGTTGACCGAAGCGAATGAAATTTTATTTAGATATTGGATATGTAAAATATGGCTTTCGTGTTTCACAAGTGTCGTGTATTCATCCGATTTCTTTAAATTAGTCAGATCAATTACAAACATAAACACTATAGAGTATTTTAAAGTATTTCAATAGGTACCTTTAACCCTTACAATGTTTTTGCGCATAAACAAAAACACGTGTCAATTTATTTTCAGTTTGGTGTTGATCTGCCAAATTTGAAGCAAAACGGACACTTGAGAAACACGAAAGGCCTTATTTTACATAGGTTTTATATCAGAGATGGAAATAGCCACTCGTCCATTCGCCCGGGACGAGTGGTTCACCGGTGCGGGCGAGTATTTAATATCATACCGAAGGTACGTAAATGATTGCTATTGTGAGATGTGCAAGGACGCCGATACTCGGGGTGTCGTGGGGCGGGCCACCCATAGCTCATGTGGGCCCTATATTGTATTTATGAATATACAATATTTGGCATAATTTGAATGCAATTTGTCTTAAAATCCTCATATATATACTTCTTGCATCTGAATGGGTCCCCAGATTTAGAGAGAAACGGCGCCCTTGCAGAAGTGGGCTAGTAGCTTTTTTCTTGGGCGAGTAAAATTTCGTTGCTTATTTGCATCCCAAGTCTATATAATATCAACATGCAATTTCATTTGCTTCGGTCCATTCCTTCCTGCGCTATTACGGTAATATTTACTTTATTTTCGGATGGGACCTAGGCCCCAACAGTCTTTCCGCAAAAATTAAAACACGTTTAATTTATTGTTTTGCAAATTGTGCCTATACGAAGTTTGGTTGCAATTCTCTATATTCTTTAGAAACTTCTGACGTATGCTTATTTGCACTTTTGATATTTCGTAATCAGCGGTTTAGAAGGTCCGTGCCTCACTCAACCGTTTTTTCCCAGGTAAATACTAAACCCAATTATCTCATTTCTAAAATATCTGTAGACAATCTAATTCAATTCGGTGCACTTCTTCTTACCTTTTGGGCCTCAAATTTCAAAATTCTGGGTGGGCGCTTTTGCCCTCTAAAACCGTTTTTCCACAGAAAATAAAAAAAATCCGTAACACCGGCAACACCGGGGACGGAACAATCGGTGTTGGAGCCCCCCTTCTTTCCGAAATTTCGATCTGGATGATCCGTTATTGATGTTTTCATCATCAACGATAATTGTATGTAAAAAAAATAACGTCGAAGAACAGAATAATACTGCACAGTGCAGATTAAGGTAAACAATGCGATTGAGTGTCAAACAAAAAGTGAATCAGAGGAAACCGACAGAGGTATCAGATTTGGCAGACGGATAGTATCTGGTGTAGTTAGCGTGGGGGCCACCCGCTGAAATGAGTGCTAGTGTTACTGCCACTGCTTTAGCAGTCGCTTTTATGTAGAGATTGCAAAAACAATATTGTTAGCGCTGCATGGAATATACTATCATCATAATCGGCTGGATTATCAACTCAAAACAATCAGTGAAAAACTGTAAATTAAAGACGACCTGCTAACTATTTTTTTTCATAAGTCAAACTAAAAGATAAATTTGTTATATTGATTCTATACACAAAACTGCGTGTGTAAAACAATAAGTTATTACTTTCTAAAAAATGTCTCGGTAAAATATTAATTAACCTGTGGATCAATCGTGGTAGCATGCGCCCCGACGAGTGACAGATAAGTCAGAAATCGGTACAGTCAAGACAGAAACAGGACTGTTGACAACCTTGATAGAACCTGAAATTTAAAAATGTCATTTCCTCTCTTATAAACAGATATTCTTACATTAAAAATAACACGAAGAAAAATAATTATATGCACTGATAATAGTAAATCCACACCTCTCGCCCCAAGCGTCTCAACTCACACGAATGCCCTGGTTTCTATTTACTATTTGAGATAATTTTTCCTAAGTCTTTTCCTTGGTACGTGCACCTGATCCGATGGAAATAAGACGACTGCAAAATATTTTTTTTTTTTGTTTTACTCGTCGCTAAATTTACGGTGAAGCATCACACATCCAATATTAATCAACATTGAAGTATTGTGAGTTTATTAAGGGTGGAAGAAGTGTTATGGTGGACTTATTAAAACAATCCTAAATTGATCAAAGCCTGACATGAAGTAGTAACTACAGTTGCCACGTAATTTGAACAGGTCCCTGTCTCAGCCTACTCTTTGGAAGCAAAATTATAATTATGGGAACTTAACCATCATAGTGAATTTGGTGCTTCCTAAATCCTAAAATGCCGTAAATTTTGCTCCCTGTGAGGTTGCAAGCCTCGTCCTGCCCTTTCGACGGCCTTGAGGATAGGCCATTGATAACAGAGGAAATCGACTTTTGAATTGTTACTTGACTATTTTCATAAAAACGGAGTTGTCAAGAGTACTGACGACCATTGAGGAGGGAGTATCAGAAGTTTTGAAATGAAATCGTTGAGTTTTACGTCTTGCGGTTACGTCGGATAGGCTAGAGGAGGATGAATGAAACCGTGGAAAGAAGAAAGTAAGAGGACACGGGAAAACTCCAAAAAAACTACAAAAATTACGTTTGTCCACCAAAAAGTCAACTTGGCGCGATCTCGGATGAAACCGGGGATCTCGTACACCAGAGTTGAACGCTCTATCACGAAGCCAGCATGACCCTAACCTGGACGTCAATGCAATCAATGTGTGGTTACCTGCATTGACTTCAAATCGTCTATTAAATCAACATATATAAATACACACGAAAAAACAAATCATACTAATTCTCAACTGAAACAATAATGAAAATTAACTGTATAACGAATTAGTTCTTATTTCTAGAAATGCAATTTAATAAATATGAATAAAGCCAAAATCTTATTACATAGATAATAAGCAACACTTTCTTAAAAACATACATTAAAAGCAGTACTTTTTTTGTTAATCGGGATTCATAGCTAAAAGGAGCAGGAGTGATTCAGTTTAATAGAAAAACTTCCCTTCCTGTGAACGTCAACGACTTGCATTCCCCCTTTTTAGTTGGAAATGGTGGAAGGGAAGTTTCCTATCAGGTTGCCTGGAATAGATAATAGTAATGAAGAAAGCACATTGTGGGAATTTCTGTGCAGACAACTAAATACGATGACTGTTAAGCGAATACTTTTCATCTCGAATATATTGTGATAATGGTCAATCTTATTTGATAACTAGTTGAATATACCCATGCTTCGCACAGGGGCTGTATTTGGAAGTCAACACCTGTGAGAGTATTACCATTGATCTCAGCGACTGCGAAAACTATGGATTTGACAGTAATATCGGTGATTTTGGATTACTTTCACATGTCTCCGTATCCGCGCCCCGGGGTGACCTCCGTCCCGAATAGGGTGAATTTGGAAGTTAATTCAATCAGAGTTTCCCCATTGATTTCAGCGACCGCGAAAACTGTTAATTCGGCATTAATATCGGTCCACGTTCCCACCACTTTTACATGTCTAGGTAAACGCCCCCTGAGACGCACCTGTTTCGAATATAAAAAAATGCTTCGTCTTTATCTGGGGCGTGGGCCAAGGTACCCCTGACCGAAATTTGGTAACTCTTGGTCCACTCGTCTGGTCCCTAGGCTGCACAGAGACAGACAGACAGACAAACACACAAATGAACTCCTTATTTTAATTATACTAGAAGATTAGATTAGATTGGATGCATTTAAAAATACTATTATCTTTTCTGTAACGAACTACAGTATATAAATTAAATTTCACGCATTTTGCGAAAGAGAGAAGAGATTACACTTACGATGAACTTTGCTCCCTACCCGATAAACAAATCCTTTCTTGTAAAATTCAGCCCGGGAAAAGGATGCTATATTTCCCGCCACTGTCTACAACAACGTGGTTTCATTAACCTGTTGCATAGAACCTATGTGATTGACTGCTAGCTACGCATTGTATTGACAGCATGAAAATCTTAATTTTAGTACTGAAGCTGCACTCAGGCAAAAAAAGCAAGTTGCCCTCAGGCGTAGCTTCTGTGAATGGTAACACTGTGTTAAAAAAAGAGTTGCAAGATCGTTTGTTAGTTGCTTAGTTCTTTGCAAAACAACTGATAAGGCTTTTTTGTGTCATACAAATCTTATTTCCCAAATTGTTGTTTGAACTTCCTTTATTTCTTATATAAAATAATATACCGATATCCTCGGAAGCCCACATGAACAATTTCAATAGAATATTGAAAAATATCTTTATCACTCAGATGTTTTATTATTATTATTATTATTATTATTATTATTATTATTATCACATAATATTTCCCTTTAGTCCTCACAGCAATTAATACTTAGCAATAGGGGTGATAGTGCGTGGGAATGCGGGGGACCCCGTCCCCACCTTCAAAATATGTGTACGGCGTCACACAAGTTCCTAAGAAATTACAATGGGCATGGGAGACGAAGTGGTGTCATGCCACTACCTACCGTCCCCCTACCATTTCAGGTGATTGCATTCCATATTGCCCAATCCCAACGATTAATCAGCCACTTATATCTCCAAGGTAAAAATGTCCGCCAATTTAGGCGAGATGGGAATTCCCATCTTGCAAAATCTCATCTCGCCTAATATGGCGGTAGAATGCTCCGATTCGCGACGGGAGCGCAAGCAGTTCGGATCTCACGTTAATCCGTAGCTTCATATAATTTTGCTTAACTAAAGGGATGCTTGACTAAAATCAGGTCCAATAATAGAGAGAGAGAGATAATAGATGGAAACTAATTTTGGGGAAATAATTCATGAAATGAGAATGTGCGAGAAAACAGAATAATCCCGAGAAATCTCACGGGTACGATGGTATCCACTACAAACTTTTATAGTCTGGGATCGAACGATGTCCATCCCGCACCAGAAGTAAGCGCTCTATCATTAAGTCACACTGCCCCTACTTTGGAGGAAGCACGGTGATTCTGACAGATGTATCGATATACTAAATATTGTGTGTGATAAACCAACATACAAGAAGTACAAACGGTCAGAATGTGGGATTCGTGGAGTTTCCTTCGTGCGAAAACAGTAAGTACGTTTTTCTGTGTCAGTTATTCTTAACTGGATGCCCGCGTCTCTTAGGGATTGCGGGAGGACACGGTGATTTAGTGGTAAACAGCTTGCATCTGGCACGTAGGGTGTGTGATTCGATCCTCAGCCAAGAAACTTTGTGGTGGACACCATCGTATCGTGTGTGGGTTTCCTCGGGATACTCCAATTTCCTTCCACATTCTCATTCCATCATATATTAAATCAACATTCACTTGCTTTATCATTGTCTCCCTGAGGATAAAGGGCATAACCGTGGTTCGTTAAAATGAAATACTTCATTTCATTTTACAAAGGTTGCTTACAGTTTGTCGGTGGGTCACCGTTAAGGTGGTTTTTAATAGGCTGAGTTACTGATTCTATTATTTGTAAGGTAGAAGGAGTGTATGGGCCTCATAATTTTAGAAAGGCTGAGAACTACAATTGTACGTTGATTGCAAGAAATGCTAAAGGAACGAACTAAATTCGATTTGTGACTCTTTTAGCATTGTTAGTCGTATTATGAACAAGAAACAGCTCACATATCTACAAACAAAGAAAACTACAATAACAGTGAAAATTGATATTCGACAGTGAAATGTAATAATATAAAACTTGGATATCAAATTTCACGGTTATTTTTCTTGGCTTTGGATATGTTCAACTTACATGTGTTTTCGTGACAGTCCAAACTTTCAACATACGTGTATCAGTCTCCTAGATTTTTGTAAATAACTATGAAGAGTATCCTAAATCTTCCAAGTAAGTACAGATAAGGATCACTAAAGTTCATGATTGACTTTTTAGAACATGCTGGCCCTAACTAATATATCACATCACTATCTATCCATTTCCAAAATTATCACAGATTTCAAATTGGCTGATTTAAAGATGGCGCCGCAGGTTCGTGATCAACTCTGCTCATTCTTCCTTCGTGAAACTAGCACCGGTTGCATTGTCTATCTTTCACTATTTTCGCGATTCAATATTTTATTTGATGTATTTCAATAATATAGCATAGCCCTTCTCCCTTCAATTTTGACCCGCTCCGTTTCTTTTCACGTTCAGCCCTTATAACTTTGCACATATTCATATTTACACATCTTCTATCAGTTGCCCTACGTCTCACCCCGCAACACGATTCATCCATTTGGACCCCTTTCTTGTCAGACATTTTTTTTATTGATGGAGGAAAAGAGAAAATAACTCTACAATGACTGACAAGCAACACTTCCCGAGTGTAACACACCAATTTTGATAAAATTTGGCAGGTAGATTCTCCACATAAAATAAACGAATATGTCTACGTTTTCTTTTTCTGCGGGAAAACTGTTTAAGGGGGCAAAAACTCCCATCCAAAAGTTTGAAAGTTTACTCCCCAAAAGCAACAACAAGCGGACCGAAGGGAACGAAATTGTGGAGATTTATTGAAAACGTAAAGTGAGGGAATATGGGTTTCGTATTTTTCTAAAAAAAAAAAAAAAAGAGTTTGGTTGGGCAGGGGCCCCTCCAAAACATTCATCACGAAATATTAAAAGTGCTAATAACAGTATGTCAGGTGTGTATAAAGACACGAAGAATTCGAACTACACATTGTGTAGGGACAATAAGCAAAAGATAAACGAATATATTTTTTTTATTTTCTGCGGAAAAAACGGTTTTAGGGGCAAAAGCACCCACCCAAAATTTTGAAATTTGAGGCCCAAAAGGCACGAAGAAGTGCACCGAATTGAATGATATTGTGCACAGATATTGTTGACGTAAAATGACATATTTGGGTTTCGTATTTTTTTCTGAAGAGAGCGGTCGATTGAGGCACGAACCTTTCAAACCGTTGATTACGAAATATCAAAAGTGCAAATAAGCGTACGTCAGAAGTTCGTGAAGAATATAGAGAATTGCAAGGAAACTTCGTATAGGGACAATTTACAAAATAATAAATGAAGCGTGATTTAATATTTGTGGAAAAACAGTGTTGGGGCCTAGATCCCATCCGAAAAAAAGTAAATATTACAGTATTAGTGCAGAAAGAAGTGAACCGAAGCAAATGAAGTTGTGTGTAGATACTATATAGACTCTATGTAAAATAAGGTCTCAAGTGTGGAAGATCAACAGCAAACTGGAAATAAGTCGACACGTGTTTTTGTTTATGTGCAAAAACTTTGTAAGGTCTAAAGGTGCCTCCTGAAATACTATAAAATACGCTATACTGTTTGCGCTTGTAGTTGATTTGCCAAATGTGAAGAAATCAAATGGAGACACGACACTTGCGAAACACGAAAGGCCATTTTTACATATCCAATATCTACATACAATTTCATTCGCTTCGGTCCACTGCTCCCGCCACCCAACGCCTCGGTCCATTCAGATTTCTTTTTTCTTTCAGAAAAATACGAAACACGTACTCCCTCGTCTTACTTCTACAATATTTGTGCATATTTAGTTCACTTCATTTCACTTCGTTTTGCCTTTCGGTCGTCAACGTTCAAAATTTTTGATGGGAGCTATTGCCTCATAAAACCGTTTTTCCGCAGAAAATTAAAAAAAAAAAAACATTCGTTTTTTTAAGTATTGTCCACATACAAAGTTTTGTTTGCAATTCTTGCTGTCCTTTAAACACTTCTGATATACTGTTACTAGCACTTTTGATATTTCGTGATCAAAGGTTTGGAGGGGTCCGTGCCCGACCTAAACGTCTTTTCCAGGAAAATACGAAAATTATATTCATTCGTTTTGTGTACAATATCTGTACAAAATTTATTCACTTTGGTTCATTTCTTTTTACTTTCCGGGCGTCAACTTAATAAATTATGGGGTACGTTGTTTTGACCCTAAAACCGATTTTCCGCAGAAAATAGGACAAACCGTATTATTTTTTGTGTGTATTGTCCATACACAAAGTTATCTTCCAATTCTTCATGTCTTTTACACACATTTGACATACTGTTACTAGCACTTTTGGTATTTCGTGATCAAAGGTTTGGAGGTGTCCGTGCCCCACCCAACCTTTTCTTCCAGGAAAATACGAAACCCGTATTCCCTTATTTTACGTTTCCAATATCTGTGCACTATTTCATTCACTTCGGCTGAGTTGTTCTTGCATTTCGGGTGTCAACTTTATAAACTTTGGGTGAGGCTTTTATATTAAACCTTTACATTATGCAACTTTTTTATGAGATTTTTTTCTCTGGGGGGGAGAAATGCTTTCCTCTGATATTTGTTTCTTACCATTCATCTTGTTTGAACTGCTTAAGTAAGATCATTTTGTAACTTTTGATGTCATCCGACTTCGTCACGATAATAAAATTGTCATTCTTAACAATTTGTTTTATTCTCTTACTTGAAGTTTGCCACGCTGATATATTTGTTACAAAATTGAGGTTTGGTCCAACGCCTTTCGCAATCGCAACCAACCCAACCGCCGAGCTTTTTGGGTTGCCTGGTATTGCGGAAAAGGGAGAATAGCAGGTGGCAATGCACTTTTGGAGTCGTTTATACATAGGTTAAACCTGAGAATTTCCTGTTGTCTTTCTCTATGTGCTAAAACAAAAGTGTTTCTTAGGTAAACGTAGATATTAAGACACTTTACTACATGATGTGCGCTTAGCGTGTTTTAATTGTAGCTAAATATTTGACAGTTTGATACTTTCACCGTATATTGAAAGAAACAGTGTTAAAATTATCTTACAGTTACATGAGAAGGAAACAAGTTCTTTCAATTTGTGAAATTGTGGAAATGCACTCTACCCATAGATTTTCTTTAAAATTTGTTTGAGATTAATAATAATAATAATAATAATAATAATAATAATAATAATAATAATAATAATAATAATAATAATAATAATAATAATAATAATAATAATAATATTGGTTATAATATTCCTGAAATATGAACTAAAACTAGAAGCGAATGTACCCGCTTGCACTTGAGCGATTGCAACTAGCGTACAAGCCAAATATCATTGAAAAGCTTGAAAGAAAATGTAAGCAAAATTTCATTAAAATCTGGTATTTTTAATGAACATGTGCTTTAGCAAGTTTTCGTAAAGTAGTTTCACTCTAACATAGGTATTTTCTACCACAAACAATTGCAGGATATATGTAGTTTCGAATAAAATAAACTACTCTATAAAATTATGAATATTGTTATTGATATTGACAAAATAGCCGCAACCTTATTTCTAAATCAAAATGTAAGAAAACTAAATTAATTCTCTTATTACTATAGATCCATTTCAATTGAAGCTGTTGAAATAGTTGGGAAAATGAGTAAACCATATCCTATATTCCAGTGTGCCACAACTGCTGTGCTCAGTAAAGTGAAAAATGTGACACAAACTTTTACCTATTATGCTTTTTGACCGCATATGCGTATCCCCTATGTTATTACCATGCATTAAGCTAGTTGAAATTGCCCCCACCTTGTCTGATCACTCAGATTATATCGTACGTTTAACCTTTCCTGATCTAATTATTGAACGAGGTCGGGGTTATTAGCAATTCAATAGATATTTTTTAGGAAAACGATCAATTTTGTGCAGAGTTTTAGTCCAATCTGCGTTACTGGCTGATTCAACGTCAGTACTTTCCTACCGTTACTGACTGGTAGAATACATATTTCAAACCATGGTTTTCAAGTTTCTTTCGGTGGTACTCATCTGAAAAATTTGGAGACCTTCGTAATCTGCACTACTTCTATACCAAGTGTTTGCTAGAAGCTAGCTGCTGTTTCTAACATATCTATGTTCTCTCAGGTTAAGCGCTTTGAAATTTGTTCCTCAATTTGCCTCGCCGCCTTGTATCTGGTTTCAAGCTCCGAAGCAAGATTCCAAAAATATATACTGATGAAGAGCTATCATTACATCATATCCTGAAAAAAATGAAACGCGGCCAAGAAAAATGGATTGAAGAAATCACTGACGACGAAGGACACCCTCATAAGGATCTCGTTTCCATTCAACACGTGGCTTGGTTGCACTACTCAGAACTCTATAGTATTTCAAACATTACTGCAACGTCTGAGGAATGCTTTACATCACTTAAAGGTATTCTTGATGATGCAGCATAATAATCTCTTGTACAACCTTTTAGTGTTGATGATGTACGGCATGCTGTCCTCGAAGTTTCAAAGATAAATATCCAGTTATAGATGAAATATCTGCAGAAGGGTCTTTAAGTTTTTCTCTCTAATTGGTGAAATACTGACCTTTCTAGTTAATATGTAGTTCAGTAATAACCCACAGACAGTTTATCGTAGTCCTAATGTTAAAGTATTTATACCTGAGCAAACACACCGTACAAGTGTGACTCATTATCGACTAGTCACGCTCCTTAATTGTGATTACAAGTTAGTTGTCCATTGTTTGAACAATAGACTCTCTCACTTCACTGATATTCTCGCTGGACCGTTTCAATATGCAAGAATGGGATTAAGAAAAATATATATAATGTACTTCAAAGTATTCGTGATGTTACTGCAAATTTACAGACTAACACTACTAGTCATGCCTATCTTGTCTCAGATTTAAATCAATTCTTTGATCGTATAGATCACAATTATTCTGGTCACTATTAAAACATATGAGAGTTGGAGACTTCTTTGTCCCTTGGTTTTGCGTCATGTATGATGATGCTTAATCGAAATTGAAAATCAACGGTTTCCTGACCACACCTCTTAAACTCAAACGCAGCGTCAGGCAAGGATGCCCATTAAGCATGACTCTTTTTATAATTTTAATATTTCCCTTACCGGATAATATTGCCCAACGTACCCAAGTCCTTAATATCTGCAATACTCCTGTCAAGGTATGTAGTTTTGCTGATGACTTGCATGTTTCCATCGTGATTCGCATGATTTAACAGTAGTTGAAGATTGTGTTCACAAGTACTCTGAACAGACAGGAGCACTTCTTAATCGAGCGAAAACTAAACTCATATCATTAGGAAATGTGTCTACGAATACATACAACAGTTTTCCAGAAGTAGTGAAGGTTGTGAAAGTACATAGCCTTTATTTCTCTGCAATTTCATGAGAGTATCGTAAAAAAAAATGAATATGCTTTTTTTCTTAAAGGTCCTTCTGTTTTACAACAACATTCATCTCGTCATCTGTCGTTGATATCTCGCGTCTATTTTATGATTGCATATGCCTTTTCCAAGTTGTGGTACGTCTGTCAAATTTTGCCTATGGCTACATTTAACATTGAGAAGTTTATCAGCATCGGTAACTAGTTTCAGTGGGGAGGTATGATTATTCGAGCATGCTATCCAATTTTATATTAACCATATGGTGCCGAAGGACTTAACTTAATCCACATTGCAAGTAAAACAAAAGACTTATTCTCCCACAGAGTATTTCAAAACATTCAAGTTATTATAGATTAACTAAGCACGACCGTTCTTTCGTCTCTTGTAGCTACCAATGATGGAGTACTACCAGTGAACTTATCTCTTATTTCTCCCTTCTTTTGGTATTTTAAAGATGTTAGATAACTATCTTTAGCTGTGTGCCCGTGGCCTTCATACCTTACTTCAAAACATGAAAATTCTCTATAATTTGTTTCTATAAAAACAACCAGGCCTCTAATTATGTCCTCACATAATTACCAAATTCCCACCTGCGCATTGGCAGTACATTTGGAGGAACGTTTCAACTAATTTTGTGTCTAACTTTGTAACTGCAAATTGCACCAATGTGTGGCTTTACTTTTTGTACCTTGCATTAATATGTAACGATTTCAGTTTATAATAATCAACAAGTTTTAAAAAAAGGTAGAGCGTTCGCTTAGGATGCCAGAGATCCTGACAAGTAAACCTTACGTTTGGGTGAATCGAGTTGCTGACTGAGACACATATGAGAAAGTAGTACTAAATGTGGTTAGTATTTCAGTGAAGTTGTAGGTGCGAAGCTCCAGGGGTTTAGGAGATACAGCTACCAGAATATCACATGGAAGTACAGAATAGTCTTCATACAGTTCGAGGTAAAAGCCCTGTAAGACTTCTTGTAACGACAAAAGGTGAATAACAAATATATGGGTACATATTAGGACTAGGGGGAAGTCATATAGTAAGGGTATACCTGACGGCGGCCATCTTGAAATCCGCCATTTTGAATTAAGGTTAAGATTTCAAATAGGAATAGGGTCATGTGATAAATTATTTAAGGCGCATATTTAATCAGAAGAACAATGGTGACGTTAATTTTGATTTACGCGCAATTGGTAAAAAGTTACAGAGAAATTAAATATTGTTGCAACATATGTATTAGTCCTGATACCTAGTGGTTGTACTGGCATGATTCAGCCTTTAGATGTTCACTTCTTTCGCCCGTACAGAGCATTTGTTCGTTTCATTACTCATACAGCAGTAACAGAAAGTGACGTGAACATATGGCATCGTGATAGGTTCATACAACTTCAGTCGTTTACAATTTACCAGTTCAGTGCTCCTCGTTTTCGCAATATGATTCGATTCGCTTTCAATCAGGCTGGATATCTGAATGAAGAACCTGGACGCTGGATCACTCCTTACGACTACTGCTTTGATGGAATTGTTAACGACAAATGTGTCAAGTGTAACTCAATTGCCTTTGTCAGGTGCGCTCACTGTGAGCAGAGCATTTGTGCAAGTCATGCACTCTTTTCTAAACTACATATTGATTGTACTTATTCAGGACTTTTCTGGGAGAAAGACCCAAGTTCAATTCTGACTCAATTCCACTTTGGTCATTTTTCCTTAAATTAGCAAATTGTTTATGTGATAACAAATGCTGGTTAATGATAAAGCAAAAATGGTTATACCGTTGGATTTATGGTAAAATTTGTTATTAATAAGGTGTCAATGTTATGCGTTTTGTTTAAAACTTTTGTCTGATTCAAAATGGCGGATTTGAACATGGCCGCCATCAAGGCAACTCTTACGATAGACCTAATATTTATCCACCTGCTTTTTATTTAATTATTATCATTAACACAAAATTTACAAGGTAGTGTAAAGGACTAATACATATGCTGCAACAATATTTAATTTCCCTGTAACTTTTTACCAATTGCGCGTAAATCAAAATTAACGTCACCATTGTTCTTCTGATTAAATTTGCGCCTTAAATCATGTATCACATGACCCTATTCTTATTTTAAAAACTTAACCTTAATTCAAAATGGCGGATTTCAAGATGGCCGCCGTCAGGTATATCCTTACTATATGACTTCCCCCTAGTCCTAATATGTACCCATATATTTGTTATTCACCTTTTGTCGTTACAAGAGGTCTTACAGGGCTTTTACCTCGAACTGTATGAAGACTATTCTGTACTTCTATGTGATGTTCTGGTAGCTGTATCTCCTAAACCCCTGGAGCTTCGCACCTACAACTTCACTGAAATACTGACCACATTTAGTACTACTTTCTCATATGTGTCTCAGTCAGCAACTCGATTCACCCAAACGTAAGGTTTACTTGTGAGATCTATACCCCTGGCATCTCCAAATTACGTTATTTACATTAACAAAAGTTTCTTTCTTTAGAAAACTAGAGCTGTACAGACTAAAATGAAGTTGTAAAGGAATGTAGCTCAGATGGTTTGAGCACTCGAAAAGAAAGTGGTTAGCGCCTTGAACTTGGGATCAAATCATCGCCAAGTCCAATCTTTTTTCAAATGTTCCCATTTCAATTTCAATGCACACCCAGGGCCAGAAGCCAATTATTCTTCCCCTGTCGAGATGGAAAAATATGTTGGAATGAAGAGAATTGAAGAAAGTCTACAAATGGAGGCAGTGATTTACAAACTTATTTCCTTGAGTTGTTCTAGATTTTTTCGTTTAATATCATCAATTTCTTCTCTATGCATGGCCATTTTTTATTTTATTACATACAGTATATAATGAAATAATACATATAATAATATCGTATATAATAAATAACACAATAACACAATATGTATATAATAAATAACACACAACAATGTTGTGATTAATATATGATTTTCATTGGACCCACGCTCCAGACCATAGAGATTCATCTTAGAATGGGGAAATGTTTCGTGTGTCATTCCTTTAAAATTTAGGCTGCATTAAAAGGCGGATTCAGTAATACCAACTGGCATCTATGGTAAAAATGCCTGGTGAGCGTTAGGTTTCATCTGTTAAGGTTTTTATAAATTACAAATATTCTGGATACCAAATAATGCAATTGTAGTGCTCAGAGGCTAGATACTTTAATGGCTGACGGTACAGAAAGTGCATTGTAATATTGTGAAAATAGATCTAGTTTAGGCCGCCAAATCACTGCCTCCAAAAACAGTAAGTAGTAAAATTGTAAATGAGAAAGAAAATGAATTTGTTTTAGTTTCTGGAATTAGAGAAAAAGTTAACGATGATGAGTTTCCTTACCTGCTTTTTTTTTTAAATATTCAAACTACTTTTGGAACACAAAACGTATTTTAAAAATGTACGTGGCCGTTGTAATAAATTTGAGTACACTATGAAGATAGATACTAATCTACCATTAGTAAAGAGACAGTATCCATACCTTATGAATTCGAATCACATATTGATGTTCAAATAGATAAACGGTTATCATGTGGAAGAGTAGGACCTACTGTATCTATCCAAGGTGAAAAATTCGTAATTGTATTGACTTGGTCTGTTCATGTACACGGTACTAATCTCTGAGAGTTGTCGAGACAATAGAGCATTCTATTGGAATGGGAAAATTTATAAGTTTAAGTTCACCCCATATAGAAGTTCAAATGGATGTGTAGGACTTATGTCATATCCTCTAACTGTGTTAGGACACGCCTTATACGTAAAATTACACACACATACCGACGACGTTTCTATTCCAAGCTTTTCGTTTGAATAACAATTTGAAAGTTGAGACTTTTTATTCACAAAATTAGAAGAAACTAGTATGGCTGAATATACAGGAATATCTTCACTCTGTAACACAAGTTTTAAATTACTTGGTTTCATTGTTACTGCATAAAATGTAAAAAGATTCTTCATACATTGAATCAATTTGTAATTTACCGCCTCCAAAAACTATTAAAGAATTGAAACGAATGTTATGTTTGTCTGATTGTTTTTTAAAATATGTCCACCATTTGGCCAACTTAGCTCACCAGTTATTAGAACTCCTAATAAAAGAACAAAAATGTGTTTAGACAGAACAATGTGAAGAAAGTTTTAAGTTTAAAAACATCTGTAGCGAAAGACATGTCATTGAATCATCCCATTTTAGGCCAATATTTTTGTTTAGTCACGGATGGCCCCAGAGTCGGGGTTAGGTTGTGTGGGGCACTAAGCTATTGAAAGTAATAGGGTCCTTTATGTATCCAGATGAACGTAGGCACCCTATATACAGAAATGAAGAAAGTAGTGATATGTTAGAAAACATGCTACCAGAAGGGGCTCCATTACTTACATCACAGGAGTCTGCACAACACGAAGCATCCAATTTTTGAGGCCCCAAAGAGAGAGGGTCCCTAAGCTATAGCTTGTTTAGCTCATACGTATATCTGGCACTGGATGGCTCACTAGTAGCAGTGGGAAATATATTTTTCCGTAAGTAAGTTGTGCGAAGCACGTATTCGATTTTTACAGTAAAACCTTGGATTGCGCTCAACGAAGTTTTACAATAACAGAGTTAGAATCTTACGCACTTACCATAGCCGTACGGAAATGAAGACATTTGTTATATGGTCATCACGCAAAAGTGTTCACTAATCATAACTCTTGCGTATTTCTGACTAAAATTCGTCATTGGAATTTTCATCTTGGTTGTTGGAGAGCAGAATTACAGGCCCTAGATATAGAAATTATGCATATTGCAGGTGTACAAAGTGCAGCTAGCGACGCACTTTCGAGAATAGTTTTAACCTCTCATAGTGCACTTCTTGTGGTAAATACCTTGGAAGTATTCCCAGCGTTTTACGAAAATCTGACACTAACGAGGAAGGTCCATAAACCGTGAGAGTTGAATTTTGATTAAAATCAGTGACAATATTCAGCTACTACACCGACGCCATCCTGAAATCCAGTAGACAATGTCCAAGGATACCCTTTTGGCACAGAAATGGAAAAGCTTTTGATAGATATGACTTCACCATTGGAAACCGAGATAGAACATCTATATGCAGACTACTTCAAGACCATGATCGCCATCTTGAAAGGCTAGGTATTGAATTGCGGTCAAATATGATAAATTTCAAGGGGGTCATATGGGGTATCAAATAGCACTAGAATTTACTCCTGAATCTGTTTCCGTAACTAAAGTTTACATATTTGTTTCCACTTTAGAGTTAAGAGCTCTCTCAGCAACAGAAACATGAAAACTGTGTGTTATGAAACGCGGTCGTGCGAGCAGTTGCAGCGTTTTAATTAATGCGGTAGTAGTCACTTGATATACACTAGCCACTATACCAATCAGGTATTGAGTCTAGTGAGAGAAAACGTTAATTAAATTGAAATGCATGTAGTGAAAAATGGAATAGCAGCATGCTACAAATTATACATATTTCGAAGCGATATAGAATAGACTGGTGGTCGATGAAACACATGTTTAATAGTACCGACGAGCAGAGAATACCAAAGGGATTGTTCAGATATATATTAGAAAAATGATATAAACTGGTGCATATCTGTTGAATGACCAAAGTGGTTCGGATTCCACTATAATCAGCAAGTCCACGTCTCCTTTAGCGCAGCAGACATCATTGTGGGACGTTAACCTGAATCAAACCAATAATCTATTTTAGGTGATTTTACATGGTTAAGGTTAGTTCCACAAGGTTTCAAACATGCCACATTTCATCTTACTAGTAATGCCAAAAGTGCTTAATAATTATAAGATGTAGTAGGTGTCCAATTGAGGTAACATGAATAAGAAATTTCAGTTTCCCATTAAACACCACTTAAGTCGAAACTTTTATTTCTGATGATTTATTAAGATAACACTATTTAAAACCTAAAAACATATCAAATTTTCAACTTTTATTCCAATTTCAATTTCCAAAATCTTGAGATTACATGTCCACAGAAAAGCCCATTTAAATAACATGTAACAATTTCTTCTCCTTTTTTATCTCCTGGAAACGTTAAAAAATACTTCCAACATAGTATTTCCCTATTATTTTTTTACAATCTGTAACCACTCCAAACTTCAACTTTCCACGCCAACCATAAGTACCTGTGGTCAGTGAATTATATATATCTTTAAATATTAGAGATAGTGCACAATGTCGATATCAATTAGATTTCGACATTTATGGCTGTAAAGACACTAATTACCGGTGTTCAATCATAGACAAGCTCAACTGTCAATTTAATACCATTTGAATATAATATTACCTGAAATCTCACAAGTCGACATTACACGTTCCAGAGATACTAATTTTAGAATTATCCCAAAGGAGTTGGATTTAACTTAGCGGCAGAGTATTAGATTTACAATGAAAAGGTAATGGGATCGAATTATGCTCTGAACAGAAAATTTTTGTGACAACAATCTACGAGAGGAGATGTGTCAATATTATATTTATCTCGTAATTCTGCATGGAGACGTTAGTGTGCTCCATAAATATAATGAAATATATTAAAAAAGAGAAAGTTAAATTGTTATATTTGCAATTTTAATTATGTTTGCGCCTCTCTAGGACGTTTTCGAAAGTTTAGATTTTATATTTATTTTTCTGTTTTACTTGTTTTTATCCGAGTATTGTAATTTCGATAGTTGTTGAGTGAATCAAAAAAAAATATATAAGGAAACCTCGTGAGATGCCAATGAGGTACCCAAGAATTAATACACATGTTAGATAGCCCTCATCATACTTATATCAATCCCAAAACGATATACTCGAGACCCAAAAGGAACTCACCAAAATCGACGATAATTTTCTGAAGGATGAAAGCAAAGTGAACATCCTTGATATTTAAATGAACGGTCATTGCGTAATTTTGAGGAAACCACTTCCGACAAAATTTCCTCCAAACTTTACCAACTCAAACATCCACATAAAAGGTACGAGTTGTACAATGTGAACCAAAATTAGATTAAATGCTTAACACAGGAAGGCTGTTATGTCGAAGACTATAAGAGCCATATTTGGTATTTGGAGGATCTGGCAACTGCAGAAACAAGTGACTATTGCGCCCGCTATGTTGTGGCCCGCCATCTCTAATGTAACTTTATTTTTATGCGAAAAACAACCAGAGACACATGTTTAATATGCAATATTTTCGCAGGAATGCAATGTCGCTTACTGTTTTGTCTTATCACTAAGCGTTCATTGTATTTCCTATGTTGATCCCCTATAACATACGCATGAAATAATACCCCTCTGCAACAATGGTGATTGCCACACACCTCCTTCATTTTCCCGTACACATCAAATAACAATATCACCGGACTTACACAGCAAAGGAATCCTCCATTCACTGCACCTGCAAATCCCGGATCTTGTACAGCATAATTTTAAGGTGGAAGGCTCACAGGTAAAAATCCAGTTGCATGAGATCCTAGGCTGTACTGACCAGTTCATTGGTGCCGGACGCCCGATCTACCTAGGAAACTACTGATGCTGGTAGATACGCACAGCACTTTGGCAATGGCAGGGGTATTAATCATGCTGGAAGAACGTTGCGTATGAGCCATCGTCCGGCAAAACTGACTGCAGGACGTCTAGTCCTCCAACAGCACGTGTTGGTTGGATTTCTATGTGTCGTAGATAAAAAATAACTAATGATTACCGAGGCAAAAATACCATGCCAGTCCATAACATTTTCACCACAAACTATCCCCGACATAAAAATACGCCTCGTCGGAGATTATGTTCAACAGAATATCCGAATTGTTGCTAATTATTGTTTCGTCCATTCGGTAAAGCACATTTGATGATCTGGATTACCCTCTGTGAGATGCTGATTCATCTTGATTATATACAGGTGACACTTGTTACCGGGAAGTATCCTCCGTTTGGACGCTACGCTCAAGTCATATTCCTAATATAAACGCAATGTGCTACGTAGGGAACTTCTGCTGAAGAATGCGAGGAGAGTTAATCAGTGGTTGTAATATCTGTAGACAATTTTGTACTACCACTGCGAGGTTAATCGGACACAGATCCAGTCTCTCCGAATCTGCTGATGAGTTTGTTAGCACCACTATGGGAACTGGGCTCCAATCGGGATATATAATATAGAACTCAGCAGCCACCATAAGCAAGTTGTGATTTTTACACAACAGGGCTTTCTCTACACGTTCCTCAGACGTCAGCATCATAATTGTCAATAATGCCGGCAAAATGTATCTCTGTAAGTTTGGGTGATTCACCTCATTTCCTTTCAAGGGTAAAAAAAATGTCAAAATTTAATTCTCTGAGGTTTTTGGCCTTTATTATCCTCTTTAATAAGGGTTTTTCTACCTTATATATTTAAATGGGCAAGCCTAGGGGTTCTTTCTCTTTCATAATTCATGAGTGTATTCATGCTACCATCCTAAAATTTGGCGAGAGTGCATGAGATTACCACTAAATTTGCGAATTGTATATATTTGGTATACTTTCTCTTGACCTCAAATATATACCACTGTAAATTTGTTTGGTCCATATTTTTAGCTCCCTGATCAGAGAGAGTGCCTGATGAAGCAAAGTGTTAGTTGGCGAAACTGTAACATGTATGTAGTTTTTTATGTGAATATATTGTTTTGCTCAACAAATAGTTTGTTTGTGTTTAAGTATATACAAAGCAAAGCTTCCTTTTTTAGTATAAACTGACAACAAATCAAACTTTGGTCGTTTTGATTTAATATATCAGCTTTGATGATAATGTATCAAGTTACATATTACACAGTTGAGTATGGGAGTCCATTCACTTTTATAACGCATGAATACATTTACGTACACGTCTAAATTTTTATGTTTGTTTGATTAATTGATTTCTAGTTCAGCGTCCCTTTCAGCATCGCGAGTAGATGTGTGGCACCTGGCACTTGGTAGCATAAAACTCGCCTTCTTTTCCAGGGCCTCCTCAGAGCAAGGACTAAATTTTCCAGTGTCGCACGATACGCCATGAGCCCCGTGCCATCCAACCATGGAAAATCGAACACTCTAAAAGATCGTTCTCTTTTTCTAGGGTGCCCTCGTTCCCTTTTATGAGTACTTCTTTCAACCGCTATTTTAACATAGCAGAAATTACATAAGACTATGAACAAAAACACATTTTCCAAGCTCCTATTTAACATAGAACTACAAACACGTAGCATAGTTAATAAAAGATTGTGTCCCCCATTTTAACATAGCAGAAATTACATAAGACTATGAGCACGTAGTAGAGCTAATAAAAGAGTTCAACTTGTTTCTCCACCCCTATTTTAACATACCAAGTGTTACGTAAGATTATGAGCACATTCCCCAACCCTTATGTAACATAGCAGAAATTACATAAGACTACGAACACACTTCTATGTAACATAGCAGAAAGGCTCTCTTACGCAACCCCTACATAAGACTTCGAAAATACTTCTATGTAGCATAGCAAAGACTACAATCACAAAAGTAATAATTAGGGTGTATTCGTTCCATTTTTCAACCCCTATTTTAACATAGCAGAAATTACATAAGACTACGAGCACGTAGCAGAGCTAATAAAAGAGTTCGGCTTATTTCTCCACCCTATTTTAGCACAGCAAGAGTTACATAAGACTATGAGTACATTCTCTAACCCTTATGTAACATTGCAGAAATTATATAAGACTACGAACATGCCAAAGATGCAAACCCTATCTCAATATGTTACTTCGTTTACGTTTTATTCGAGTTTAAATATTTGACCTTTGACCACGACGGTCAGCACTTTTGGGACATACGGTAGTTTATGACCTTTTACTAAATGTAGAAAAAATAACCTCAATATGTTGCCTCGTTTACGAGTTATTCGGATCGAGGTCACCATGTTTGGACAAAATCTACTGTTTGTCTCATTGCAAACCCTATCTTAATATGATGATTCGTTCTCGAGTAATCGAAAAAAAAATAAGTCCGTAAAAAGTTACTAAATCTATTACACAAAAATATGCTAGATCTAATAACTTTCTGGGGGGGGGGCAACATGGACCACTGCTGTCGTACAAGGTTGAAACATGGTTCCATATGTTCCTCATGTGTAAAAACGACAAGAGGTGAGGTACGAGGAGATTTTTTTTATTATTTATTTTGATAGTTTTGACCGTTTTCGAGATATGGTTCATTTTATGTATTTTGGACAGTAGAAATGAATTTGGAAAATATTTAGGAATTTCCCGAATAATGAAGTCCTCATATCTTAATTGTTTTGTTTTCAATTCCTCATATCTTAGTCGTTTTGTTTTGGATGAATATTGAAGAAGGTTTTTTTATTTTATGGGGCAATAGTAAATACTTTTATTTTAGCCAATGAGAACCTTGATTTTCAGATTTGTGTCTAATGAAAATTAGTTTTATTTTAGTCAATCATATTGAACATTTTTTTATTTTATGAGCCAATAGTAAATAGTTTTCTTTTAGCCAATGAGAAACTTGATTCTAAGATTTTTGTCCAATGAAAATGAGTTTTATTTCAGCTAATCAGAGGAAAGCAAAAAAGCTATATAAGACCCGATGCTTGATGTTATTTTCAATCAGTTATTCGTTGGTTTGTAAAAAGTGAATATCGTGTTATAGACGTTGTTGCCATCGAGTGTGAATTAAGGGTAAGTATTTTCGAATCCTTCAAAAATTTGCAAAGCTGGTTTTTTAATGTTCCTCATAACCGCACCTATGTTTGATTATTTCTTGAAATATACGACGTGCTAATTACGCTCATGAAAACCAGAGTTCGCTGTGGCAAAAATAATCGAAATATTGATTTCTAAATATTTTAAAAACTATTTTCGAGCTTGTCAAAATTTGCGATGGCGGGTTTTAAGTGTTCTTCATAAACGTACCTATGTTTGATTGTTTCTCGAAGTTACAATGTGCTAGTTACATTTATGAAAACCAGATTTCGCTACGACAAACATGTTGGAAATATTGATTTTTAAAAATTTAACTATTTTTGAGCTTTGTCAAAATTTGTTATGGCTGGTTGATTATTTCATTAAATATGTTATGTGATAATTATGTTCATGAAAACCAGAGCTCGCTACGGCAAATAATAATCGAAATATTCATTTTTAGAATTTTTTTAAAATTGTTTTCGAACTTTGCCATATTAGCGATGGCGGATTTTAAGTGTTCATCATAACCTAACCCGAGCGCACAGCGGCAAAAATAACCGATGATCAAATATTAAACTCAAATAAATTTTAAACGGTGAGACACCAATTAGTGACAATCGAGGCCGAAGTCAAATATTTAAACCCTGATAAATTGTGAACGACGAGACGTATTGAGCTGATGATTCCAGGGTTTTCGACCATGCTGATTTCGAATATTATATCTATTTTGTCCTAGATTTTATAGTTAATGTGGGATAGGCCTTATATATCATTTTGGATGATTTTGCATGAAACTTGGTATACATGGGTTTTTGACCATGTTGAAATCTAGTTTGATATAGATTTTATAGTTTATAAATATATTTATATATGAAGTGTAATAATTAGCTTTTTTTTCTATTTACAGGCTTGGAAAATATCCACAGAAAGTATCACTAAAACATTAGGAAGAATACGTTATTAGAGAAAAAATAACTTCTTGGTGTTATATAGTTGGAACAGACCCAATTATAATAAATAACAGCAAACAACAAAAATGATAATATTTGCTAGTTATTAAAATAATATAGTTACTTCATACTAAAATTAGGAGTTTTATATACTGTAGCACTATAAGTCATAGTAGTGTTATTTAGAAAAAATGGAGGGTTCTAGTATAATTACAATTATTAACAAGATAACTAGAAAGTACAAAAAATTACGAGTGAATGTTACAATGATAACTGCACAACTTGCGAGAACCCCTGAAGGGGAAAATGCAATTACTTGGTTGAGAAGTGGAATTGCCCAGCTATTAAATATGTTAACGTTAAATATAAATTCTCACCATCAGGTAGGGTTGACGTTATGGAATCAGACTAATCCACATAGAACTTTGTGGTTTTCGCTTCGAGAAGCAGCGAATATCGGTGAAGACTTCGTCTAGGAGGCTTTGAATCGAGTTATACAGTCTAACGCAAAATTTGATCGTTTTGTTATTGATTTCCATCATGTGGCCTTATCTGTAGGAGATGGGAGGAAAAGGCAAAATTTTACCTCTGATGAAAAGTAGATGAACAAATGCAACGGTATAGTCATTATTAATAATAAATATAGCACTTGCCTTGCCCATGCCCTTTTAGTTGCTAAATGCCTGATTGATAATAAAGCTGATAAAAATGCGTCCGAACCATATTATAATCAAAGAAAGAACTTTAAGTCTTTAGAAGCATAATTATTGAGTAAGAGTTCTGGCGTTAATCTGATAAATGGTGGTGGCATACAGAATTAAAAAAATCAAAAATATTTATCTGATTATACAATGACAGTGTGCGATGATTTTTCGAGGGAGAAAACATTTTTCGAGGGCGTGGGTTGTGAAAAGAAAATAAATCTACTATTTATAAATAATCAATATAATGCATCACTAGTCTATGTGCCGCATTTAGCTGTTCGTGCTTTTGCGACAGGTGTTATAAAAAATATGATCACAAAGACATACATAAAGGTCACTGTAAGGCATTATGACCTAAATGCGGGAAAAATCCTTCTTGTAGAAAAACAGATGAAGTGCTGAATTGCGATAAATGTAACAGGTGTTTTTTTTTTTTTTTTTTACGGAAATGAAGGTATATCGTATCATTTAAAAACTGATTTGTTTTCACAATTGAAAGTGTGTACAATTTGTCTTAGAGCATATGCTATTAAGAAGGATAGGAACCCACATAAGTGTGGGGAAAGGCATTGCATAAACTGTAAAAATATGATGACGCCCCGTCATCTATGTTATATGCACCCTCTTAAGTATTCAGGCACAGAAAAATGGATGTTGGTCTTTTATGACAGAATGTAGGCAGGACGAAATATTACGCGAACATGTGCCTAACTTACTTATTACGCACCAATTATGTTACGAATGTTTCAAGAATAGTGAGGATATTACGTGTAACATTTGCAACAGACATAAAAATATTTTTATGGTGATTATTGTGTTACTGCCTTTTTTGAATACTTACAGTATGTTACAAAATAACTGCACCACATGCTAAAATTTCAATGTTTAGTCTCACTTCGAAAATTATTAATTAATTTTATCTGTATAGGAGCTTAACGTATCATACAATTGTTAGCCATTGCATTTTGATATGATTTTATTTGTTATTGTTCATGGATTTTGTGTGCTCTTTGCTCAACAGGTGGCAGTACATTCAATATACAAATGGCTGTCTCATGTATGTACAAGTGAATGGTGATCCGCTGATCGTTATTGCTGAAAATTTGTTCCATACGTGAGCTTTTGTACTTGTGAGTTGTTGTTTATGGTCTGTATATAATATTTAGTGCTTTGTGATTGTTCCTCAATTGTTAGTGTGATTACGTACTAAAAATGGGTAAAAATACTGATGACACATCCCCGCGTAAACAAGGAAAGATATTGGCGTTTTAGCATATTGGCATTTCGCAACATCAAATTGCAAAACAACTTGAACTACATCACACAACAGTCGGTAGGGTTATTAAATAGCAAACAATGTATAGTAAGTCCCCTGAGTTACAAATGTGGCCCAAGGCGAAAATGAAGTAGCCAGATAGACAGAAAAATAAAGACCCTAGCTCTGATAAGCAGAACTTATATTTACTGCAAATTGCTCAAACTGTGTCCGATGATACTGGTGTTAGTCTAACCTACGTGACTGTTGTTAGATAGCTAAAGCAACAAGGAATTCGGAAGAAATCACCTAGAAAGAAGCCGATACTTAACGCAAATCACATAAGAGCCAGGAAACTTTCTTAGCATGCACGACGCTTGGCGTGTTAAAGATTGGAGACATGTGAGTTTCTTCGATGAAAAAAATGTTGGAGTGCGTGGGAGTGACAGCATGGATGAGAAGTGAGGAAGCATATCACCGACAGAGATGTTTGGTGACAGTGTAATGCTGTGAGTCTCTTTTACGTCGAAGCGTGTCGGAAGACTATAAACTTTCAACAAGTCAGTTAATGCATAGTTACATGGACAGTTTAAACAATAAACTTCTATCAACTGCAAGGTATCATTCGTCAGGCTAAAACTTCAAGATGATAATGCGTCGTGTCACATAGTTGCTGTGGTAAATAAGTGGTTTTCAGACAAGAATATCAAAAGGTTGTTGTGGCCACCTAGCTCTCCAGACATGAATCCTATTGAAAATTTATGGCATATCATATCCCGTAAGCTTTTAGAAGGAGCTTATTGAAGCTGTGGTGCAAGTTTGGTTTCATGAGTTAGATGTATCCTTGTGCCAGTCTCTCGTCACAAGGACACAGCACGTCAAGTAGGTTAGCAGCACTGAAAGCGGCACATGGGAGACGTACAATGTACTGAATAGGGTATATACGCAGATATGGCTTTTATACACTTAACTGTACTATTCTAAAAGAAAAACTAGCATCCATTTCTTGTTCATTAATGATATGTTAACATGTGTTCATATAAAATGCATGAAAACGAATATCTTCGTATTTTTTGTAACAATGGCTATATGTAGTGCATTATTACGTAATATACTGTATTTCAATCATTTGTCTCTATATGTGTAGTAGGTAAAACACCAAGTGATGTATGAAAAATAATTTGAAACCACTGCAATTAATATCATTCATACTATATATAACAATTCGCAAAATGTGTCGACTTTTCTTAGGTGGTGCAGTTATTTTCTAACAAACTGTAAACAGTAAACCTGCCAATATCAATAGAGTAATATGCATTTCACATAATGCGAAAGGATATGATGCACATTATATTCTGCGTGTAATGATAACAGTAAAACGATGGACTCCAAGTTTCATTATGAAGGGTGTAAAATAATGTGTATTGATTGCAAATATTTGAAATTTATCGATAGTCTGAATTTCTTCCCTATGCTGCTTGCAAAACTACCTGACGCATTTGATATAGACGACCTAAAATGTTATTTTCCCAATTATTTTAACACCAAAGACAATCAGAGCTATGAGGGGCCTCTACTATGAAGAGCTATGAATGTCCTAAATTTTATGATTATCAATAAGTGAAGAAAAAGGAGCAGAAACAGTTTATGCGCTGGTACAAAAATTTCCTCAAAACAAACGTTTAATTTTAAAGAATTGATTCCTTACTGTAGGAGGGACGTTGAACTTCTACGTAAGGCATGCAATAAATTCTTGATAGAATTTCAACAAATATCCTATGTGAATCCACTAGTCGAGGCAATTATTATAGCCTCAGCATGTAATCAGGTATTTCGACGATTTTTTTTAATTGGAGACTACAGGAATTATTCCTCATAATGGATATCGGTGGTCAGATCAACAGTCCGTCGAAGCGATACAATGGCTAATTCACGAACAAGATAAACTTGGTATTACAATCAAGCACACGGCAAATGATAAGGAAATGATTCTAATGGGTGCTTTTAAAGTAGATGGTTACACACGTATTGATGATAAGATACATGTATCGGAATATGCAGGGTGTTCTTATCATGGATGAGTTAAATGCTATAAAACTGGTCGTAATAACCCTTTATATAACGATCAACATACCACTCTTGAAGTGAGTTATGAAAATGCCATTAGAAAAAACGATCATTTAAAAAATGGGGTTTGTAGTACACGATATGTGGTCATGTGAGTGGAAAAATAAACTACATAAAATCCTCATATTGCATAATTCGTTGCACATCATACCTGTGTACAAAAGATCCGTTTAAACAGAGAGATGCTCTATACGGGGGCGTTGTTCCGCTGTGAAATATTATTATAAAATTGCCCCCGGGGAGGAGGTGCAATATGTAGACGTCATTTCGTTATACCCTTCAAGGTGAAAAAATACACTATAGGGCACCTAAAAATTTATGTGGGTACTGGTTATCCACCAATCGATAAATTCGAGGGGAACGTAAAATTCACAGTACTCCCTCCCCGGTATTTGTATAATCCTGTTTTATCGTTTCATAGTAAGGACAAACTTTTATTCCCTCTGTGCCACAGATGTGCCCAAACTTTAAATACAGAAGAATATGAACATAGTGAAGAGGAGAGGGCCCTCACTGGGACAGGGGTGGTGGGCGAAGTATGTAAAGCTCAAGAGAAAGATTAGAAAATATTAGAACAGCATGAGGTAAGGGAGTATAAAGTAGCGCAGTATGATCCTGTTAAAAAAGAAGAGGTATTTTCACAGATTATGTACACATGTTAATGCAATTGAAAAAAGGCTCATGGTTGGCCTAACTGGTGCAAAAATGAAGAGCAGAAAAATAAATATATTAAGGAGTATTACAAGAGAGAGGGAGTACAGCTAGACAATACAAAAATGGGTAAGAAAAACAAAGCACGTAAAAGAATATTTAAATTGCCATTAAATTGTTTATGAGGAAAGTTTGCCCAAAATGAAAACATGAGTCATACCTAAATTATTCGAGAAGCTGAAAAATTAAATGACAGATTAACTGACAGCAATATAGAGGCAACACAGGTAATTCCAATTGACGAGGATGCGTTATTATTAAATTATCAGATATTGGATGACGCAAATGTTCCTCTGAAAAATACAAATGTAATCATAGCAGCATATACTACCACGCATGCACGCTTAGAGTTATACAACCATTTAGAACAGGTAGATAAAGATGCCATATACATGGATACCGATAGTCTTATTTATGTTGTCAGACCTGGAGGAGTAAAATTACCTCTTGGCGATTATTTTGGTGAATTAAAGAACGAATTACATAATGTATGTCCCAATGCATATATTAGAGAATTTTGTAGTGGAGGGATAAAAAATTATGCTTATGAGGCCTTTAGTAGATGTACTACAAAGACATGTTGTAAGGTACGTGGGATTACTCTCAAAAGCGAAAAAATGAAATTGTTAAATTTGATCAAATTAAAAATATAGTTCTTAACGATTCCCCTCCTGTAACTGTAATAAACCCATGTAAAATTGCTCGTACAAAAGACAGCAGAATTTTTAGTAAGGAGGAAACGGAAACCTACTAATTGGTACATACAAAACACAAAAGAGTCGATGGAAGTTATGATACAGTGCCTTACGGTTTTCAGAGAAATTGACTATCGTAAAAAAAGAATTAGTTGTCTAAATAGATAAATATACATTATGAATAAAAAGCACCTTTTAAGTTCCTTCCACTACATCGACAATAATAGAGATCTTTGTGTATATTTGAAATATGTGAGTGATTATAAGTTTATGTATTTATAAAATTACGCATTTCTAATGAATGTTTTGTGTTATCAATTAATGAGAGGTCAAGGTTTTTATCATATTCTATCTATATAAATGATTATTTTATAGAAGGTGCGAATTCAACTGAATACGCACTAAGTGAGAAAACGAAAGTAATACTTGACGCTAATAATGGCGATGTTAATTTAATGTATATTTGTTCAAATGATAATAGTAGTAGAGTTGAAATAGATATTTCTAAATGGGAAAAAAATGTTACTATTTCCAATGTATTGATGAGGCAATTTCTACATGTTCTACACTTGCTCCTCTAATAACTAAATATCTATATGAATGTGTTTTGAAGGGTAAGTTTTCTAAAGTTACTTTTTTTTCAAGATACAGCCACAGCAAATCGTATTTAACTATAATTAGTTTATTTGTTATTGGGTGATTGATAAATATTTTGTTTTTTGGACAAATATAAAATAGAGAGAGTGAAAATGGAGTTTCACTATCCTTTTACATGCATTATAGCAGAGCCTACTGGGTGTGGGAAATCATATTTTGTGAAAGAATTTTTAAAATATTATGCTGAAAAATGAAATATATTGTATGTTGTTATGGTGAGTGGCAACCTCTGTATGACTCTCTCTCTTCAATTTGTACAATTGAAGAAGGGCTCCTGAAACTAGATGATTTTTCAGCACAAGAAGGACCACACCTTGTAATTATTGACGATTTAATGCGGGAGAGTGATGCAAGAATTGTTGACTTTTTTACTGGAGGTAGACACCACCGAAATTTAAGTGTTATTTTTATAACGCAAAATATCTTCCATCAGGCTAGATGTATGCGAGACATCTCATTAAATTGCTCTTTTAAAAATCCTAGAGACCAAGCTCAAATTAATTATCTAGCACGCCAATAATATCCAGATAACACAAAATTTGTTCAAGAATCTTATCAAGACGCAACTCGCGCTGCTCATAGTTATTTGGTTTTGATTTAAAACAGGACACCCCGGATGAACATCGTGTTCGAAAAATATTTCCCCTCAGATTCTTACAATTATGTTTATATACAAGTAAACATAATCTAAAAAATTATATTTTAATAATCAATTTTAGTATAATAGCTCTAAAATGATTAGTAAAGAAAGTGCTCATTTACTAAAACTTTTAGCCAGGACAAAACCTAAGGCACGTAAGGCAATATTACATAGTGCAGATCCCGCTTTAATTCGATCGATCTGCTAATGTTCATCTAACGTATTGCAAGAAAATTTTCCATTAAATAAAATAGAGAAACATAAATTTAAAAGATATAAAAAGGAACTTAGGTATTTGGTGAAAAAGGGCCGTCATTGAAACAAAAGAAAAAACGAATAATTGTGCAAAAGGATGGTTTTCTCACTGCATTGCTAGCACCTATTATAGGAGGTATTTTTTGTAGTTTAATTAAATAATAATTATGCAGCATGCACAAATAAATGTTTTAATTTCGTCAGTAAAATTACATCAATATCAGACTATATCTAATTAGATGATAAATGAAAAATATTTTAAACAATAAAATTATGAGTGTTGAAGAAAATTGGGTACGATATAAGGAGGTGTTACAAAAATATGTACACATTGTGCAAAAGCCTAGCGCAACTACATCAACTAGTGTTGTTACTAAGGGGTTAGAGAACGAGGAGGAGGATGAAATACTATCTACACTCCTAGAAATTCTTCTGCGTAAGGCAAGGCCTTTATTACGTAAATTAAAGCAAAATTCCAACATTCAATGGGATGACAATGGTAGTGTTAATATTTATAATACATTAATTCCTGGTTCAAATATAGAGGTTTAATAGCGGAATTTGTTAGATGCCGTAAGAAAAATATTCCCCTCACTGGTTGGGAACCCTTTGCTGTAGTGTTAGCAAAATCCAATATAAATTTAGAGTATATAGGAAACCCTCAACGTATAGAATAGACTCGTAAACTGATAACGTCTGCTGCTTGTGCTGATCGAAAAGAAGAAGGAGAAGAAGAAGAAGAGGAGGAGGAGCCACCGTGTAAACGTAAAGTTGTCAACAGATTGTGTGATTACAAAATATGAAGAAGCTGACCGATTTTTATTATAATCCCTCACACGCTGCCTCATTTTCAACTGCTACAGCATTATGGAAATCTGTGAAGAAATCAATACCTTTCCACAGGGTGCAACAGTGGATAAAAGAACAGCCGACTTATACACTGCGTAAACCAGAAAGTAAAAAAGTTTCCACGTAATCCTTATTTAGTGTTCAATATTGACGATCAGCGGCAAGCTGATTTAAATGATGTGCAGGGTCTTCAGAAGGATAATGATGGCTACAGGTATATTTAAACTGCGATTGATTCATTTAGTCGCTTTACGTGGACCGTGCCTGTATGTACAAACACTGGTGAAAACATTATAAAAGCATTTAAGCAAATATGTGCACCTACTCGTCGTAGACCTTTACGCCTACAAACAGATAAGGGTACAGAGTTTGTTAATAAGCCCTTTTAGCTATATTTAAAAAAGCAATTTAATAAATTCTTCACAACACAAAACCTCGATATTAAGACAAGTGTGGTGGAACGTCTTAATGGAACTCTTAAGGAACGAATGTGGAAATATTTTACAGCAAAGAAGACTTACCGTTACATAGATGTGCTAGCTAAACTTGTTCACTCATATAATTCTAGACCCCATAGAGCTCATGAGCTACCACCTGCCAGTGTGAATCAAGATACGTTTCAACAAGTTTGGAATAAATTTAAAACAAACATCGCCTCATATTAACGCTGCAAAATATAAAGAGGGCGATACTGTACGCATCACTAAAGCCAGACTTAATTTTGAAAAAGGGTACAGAAAAAATTGGACTGTGGAAATATTTAAAATAAAACTAGTGCTATATAAGGAAAAGAAAGTGGTTTATGAGTTGGAGGATGGTAATGTAACTGAAGGTACATTTTACGAAGAGGAATTACAAGGAGTATCCTTGCCTAAAGTTTATGATATAGACGAAATTTTAGAAGTTAAAGGTAAACGTGTACTTGTTCGTTGGCGGGGGTACCCTCCTTCCTTTAATTATTGGATTCCTGTGTCACATTTAAAGAATATTTAGCCGCAATACAATATTCTAAATTAGTTATAATTGTGTATATAGGAATAAAAAATGAATGACTCGTACTTTAAATACTATACTCATCAAGCTGGAAGTAGATATAACGTGTATAGGGGCGCACCATACCAAGAAGGATATGGTATTGGAAGCTTTTTATGTGGTTTGTTTCTTAGTGTACTTCCATTATTAAAACAAGGTGTTAAACAGTAGGTAAAAAAATTCTTACATACAGGAATTAATGTAACTGGAAATCTATTGGATGATAATAGATCTATTGACGAGGCTTTAAAATCACGTTGGCAAAAAGGAAAAAAAATAATTTAAAAAATAAAGCTCAAAATAAAATAAATCAGGTATTGGTAGGATCAGGCAAGATAAGAAAAATAAGAAAAGTTCATTTTGCACAGACTGGTGGTAATAAGAAGAAAAATAATAGGGTGAGTGATATTTTTGATTAACTGATAAATATGGAGCAGAGTACTAGCCTTTACCTCACATTATCCACTAACAGTTCTATGGAATATTTTCCACAAAATACTTTGTCATGTTATACTACCAAACTATATCATCCACTTGTGCTGGAGAAAGGTGAGTGGGAGACAGGTATTGTTGAAGTGCATTATACAAGTTCATTTCAAATTGTTTCCAAATATACTAATTATATTTATTACCGTATCATGAATACAGAAAGCTAAAACATAATTAAAATCTTACCAGGACACTGTTATCATGTTGACGATATTCTATCTAAAATTAATCATACAAGTGATATATTACATTTACAATTGAAAGTTAAAGCATCAGAAAAACAAACTGAGGTTAGTAGAGTAAGCAAAGATCAAAATCAGAAGCATATAGAAGTACGTCTATCTCCCGAACTAGCCAGAATACTAGGTTTTGATCATATACAACAAGAAGATATTGCAGTTGTGCCACATGCTCGTTATCCACCTGTTTTTCAATAATCGCTACCCACACTCATGTATATTTATAGTGATATTGTAGAACCACAACTGCTAGGTGATCCCATATATCCATTGTTACGTATTATAAATACAAATATTAAGAGTATGTTACTAGTAATGTACACTCATGTCCAAAATGATTGTCGCATATCTATAACTGTCTTCTTGTAAGAATATAATTTGATAATGATTTTGCAGGATAATTTTTATACTGATAGTGTGTATATAATCGGGAAATGTATATTTGTGGTAAATTTCATAGGAAAAGAATTATAAATACAAAAATTAGAATGAGCAAAACAAAATGTTGCTAAATGAACAAGAAAGTTTTATTTTCGTTTTATTGTTCTTATTTACTGCTCTTTTGACATGAAATTTGCTACATACATGTCTTTGCTGATTATACACATACTAACATTATAAGAGATACCGGGTGAAATCGTTATCAAATTATATTCCTACAGAAAACATATTTAAAGGCATGCGACAATAATTTTGGACATGAGTGTACATATTTTCAAAAATCCACACTATGTCACTGTGCAACGTAAACAATTTGATCAGATTATTATTGTCTTAAGAGGTAGTACAGGTAATCCACTTCCTTTCCAATATGGTAGTGTATGTTTAAAATTACATTTTCGCAGACGTAATACAGTATTATAAAAGTAAATAGTGAGAATATTAATAGTAAGAAAACAAAATGCAGTGTGTGTGTATGAAATCAGAATTAGATTTATTTGCGGGTTTACCCACTCACACTAGTATTATTGGTAATAAAATAGTTCCATATAAGCCTGTGGCTTCAATATCTGTTAATGCACCAATAGTTTGTAGTCCCCGGACGTGGTGATGACTATATGGATTTACATGTAACTTTACAATGTTATGTATTAAAGGTAAAATTATTAAAACAGATTGTTCTAATTTAATTTCTGACGATAGGAAAATTGGTCCTGTAAATGATTTTCTCAATGCAATGTTTAGCGAAGTGCAAATCTATTTGAATAATCACTTATTTCCTACTCCTCACATACATATCCATCTCGATCGTATATTGAAAAACTACTAAATTATAATGCTAATGTTAAATCAACGCATCTTCAAACATCAAAGCGGATTAAAGATACTGCAGGTCACACGGATAGTGTGGCCGATAGTAATGTAGGATTTAAAAAAATAACGTTTTCTTCTCACTACTTTAAGTCAGTCATTTGAATTTTTGGGTTATATTCATGCTGATATTTTCAATCAGGAGAAAATTCTAGTGAATGGTGTACAACTCCGTATTAAACAAATTCCAGCTGAGCCTGTATTTTATCTAATGGGTGACGCAAATGCTGAGGGAAAAGTTGTAATTACAGATACAGCATTGCTTGTGAAAAAGATTGATGTATCATTTGCGGTTAAAATAGCACAAAATAGAGAATTACAAAATCCTAAATTTAGAAAAAAAGTATCATATAAGAAAAGTGCAAGTGAAGACAGAAACTTTGCAACAATGAATTATGGATAGTACCCTTCCAGATCTGTTTTCGGGCATAGTACCTAAACGTATTATTATTGGGTTTGTTACTAATACAGCTTTCAATGGAACTTATCAGAAAAAATGCGTTTAATTTTAAGGATTTTAGTGTGTCATCTTTTACATTGTATGCTGATGGAACGCTTGTACCATCCAAGCCACTAGAACCTGATTTTGATAATAAGCTATATATACAAGTTCTACGCTACTTATAGGTTCAGGTATTTATTATTCTAATCAAGGTAATGATATTCTGCTGGTCGAAAATCCTAATGGTTATACTCTACTGGTGTTTGATTTAACTCCCGATTATAGTGCTAGTGCTGCATTTCATACTTGTCCACAACGTCAAGAAAGTGTACAATTAGAAGTTCATTTTAAAGAAGCACTGCCATCTCCTGTATCAGCAACTATTTACGGTGAATTCTCAGAACTAGAAATTGCTTTCCTGAGAAAGATATATATTAATTAAAAATGTTAAATACCCTTGAACTTTATGAGACACTTCAACACAATTTGATAGGAGTATATACTGCAGATGAGCTACCTCTGTTTATTCACACATTTCCGGCAGCCATAATTATAAATACGCATTCCAGTAATAAGTCTGATGAACAATGGGTAGCAATTTATATGTCTAATATGAGTGTGGGAGAGTATTTCGATAGCTATGATATACCACCCTACATACAACATTATATAAGATTTTTAAAACGGAACTGTTCATATTATACATGTAATAATAAACGTATTCAAGGTGACTTATCTGAATTTTGTGGACATTATTGTTCTCTATATATAGCATGTCGTGCATCTGGTTATTCACTGCGTGATTTCTTAAACAACTTCTCACTCACCACTACTGATGTTAATGATATTATGCTTTATTCGTTTATGAGAATATGATGGTCACTGGCGTGAGATTAAGTTCTCCGTAAACCATCGTTGTATGTGTGTGTTGGTCACTGGCGTGAGATTAAGTTCTCCGTAAACCATGTGTGTGTGTGTTGTTGTTGTTGTTTTTTAATCTCTGCGATAGTCTATGTTTTTTAACTCCGCCATTGCCGGTCACAAGCCCTGGATGCGAAAGAAGGAGGATTGGGGTAGCTACTCCCGTAAAAGAAAAAATAGCTCTGCTATGTTCATAGTTTTATGCAATTTCCGCTATGTTAAAATAGGGGACATATTCTTTTATTAGCTATGGTATGTGTTTGCAGTGCTATGTTAAATAGGCGGTTGGAAAATGTGTTCATGCTCGTAGTCTTATGTAATTTCTGCTATGTTAAAATAGGGGTTGAAAAAAGTACTCATAAAAGGGAACGAGGACACCCTCGTAAAAGAGAACGAGTTTTTGGAATGTTCGACTTTCCATTTTTGGATGTCACGGGTGTCTCGGCGTATCGTGCGACACTGGAAAATTGAGTCCCTGCTCTCAGGAGGCCCTGGAAAAAGGCGACTTTTTTATTACCGAGTGTCAGGTGCCGCACTTCTACTAGCGCGCCTATATGAGATGTGGACCTACAGCTTAACGTGGCATCTCAATTACATGAGCTCCAGCCTAGAATGGAACCCTGCTTTCCGACGACAAAGGCACGTACGCTAAACGCTTAAATACGAGGGAGCTGGTCTAAACCTTTGGGAGAGTCATATTATCCTACTCATTAATTTGGGAATTATTATTTAAAAATAAAATACTTTGATAAATGTTCTCTAAGACTCAAATGAGAGTAATGTTTAATTTTATAACCGGTATTTTTTTTTCGGTTGGTGCTGTGCGCAGCTTGAAGTCTGTGTCCCATCGTGTGATACGGTAATCCTGACACTTTTCTGTGACAACAAACGGTTGAAAAGATAGATTTTGAGAGAGAGACGATGGACGATAGCAACAAGCTTGGCAGTTTGGAGCTGGCGAGAACAGTGGAGCAACGTTGCATAATCAAGTTCTTCATAACCCTTGTGAAATCTTCAGGGGATTAGATGCGCAATATGGCAGTCTGATATAATCTTATTTGTTATATTTAATCAAGTTCCAACGCGTTATATGACTATATGGTTGAGCACAAAATTCTATTATCTTTCGTAGGACATGCGTACATTGATGCACTTATTTTAAATTTGATTGGTTCTCCTTTAAATTTAGAAATTGTTAAAACGTAGCGAATGCTCTCTAGGACTCGAATATATGTCCCTTAAATTTTGATGGTTCAGCTTATTCAATTCTATTGGTAAAAAATTGTTAATATGCACATCTGGAGGATAGTAAGCGATTATGTCATCTTTGTTGATGCTTTAGTGTATTACATGCTTAAATAAATGAGTAGAGGTCGATTCTCTTTCCTAAGACATCGGTACAAAGATGCTCCTTTCCAAAATGTGGAAGGGAGTACATATAGTCACATCTTAAATTTGGAAATTGTTAGAAACAAAATTTACTAATTGTTTTGTAGGACTATAAATAAGTTCATAAATTTGGGTTACCCTGATTATTCTCTTATATGAGTAGAAAGCAGCCAAAATGTTCATATTATCATGTGCTCGGTTTTTGGCCTGATTTCTCTTCTTCTTAGGTGAGGCTTTTTAGGTGAAGTTTCATGGTTATTGTTGAGTTCACTGGTGAATCATCTTCCATACGACATGGATATATCCATGTATTCTTGTTCAATATGATAGGGGTAACCTGAACCATACTTAAGTTTAAGAATTCACAAAAAATGTAATTGTTATATTGGGTCCAAGTATATGTATTTCTGCCAATTTTATTGGAACTGTCTGTTTCCATTTATGGGTTAAAATTGTCAAAAGTTCAAAATATTGAGGTTCTTCACTTTTATATCTTCTTTCACGAAGCTTTACTGTATTATGTGCTTATAAAGATAAGTATAGGTCGAATTGTCTTTCATAGGATGTGTTACATAGATGCTCCTTTTAAAATTCTGAAGGGAACTTCGGCTCACCTCTTAAATAAGAGGATTGTCAATATATATATATATATATATATATATATATATATATATATATATATTGCTAAATGTTCTCGAGAACATGGGAATATACTAATCAAAACATGATTGGTATTACTTATCTTCTTTTAAGGCTAAAAAAGTGTCAGTGATATATTTTCATAAGTAGCACTTGATACTTGACGGGAATTTTAAATTTTGGTAGGGAAATTGAATTGTCCTGATTCGCGAATTTTGAATGTTTTGCTTGATGATCACTAGGTAAATTGCAATATATAATCATATGCATGTATGCCCATTGTCTTTCGTTGACATGAGTAAAATTTAAAGTTCGTAAATTTTTTCTCAGACTCGGGTAAATTTTAATGGTTCAACTCGTGTCTTTTTATCTATCAAAGATTTCAAAAATTTAAATTTGAGGATGTAAACCTACTATATCACCTTAAAACTTACGGACAACTCAGTCTAACGCCTTGGGTAAAATTGTAATTCGAACCTGGCATGTAATTACTAAAGACGATTGATGTGAAATAATAATCAATACCAATTTCACAGTTGTGTTTCTTTTTTTTTCTTGTTTCACATTTCTTTTAAATCGTTGATTGATTATTTTAAATCTCTAGTTGGAAAAAATCGAACCCGAGTCTTACAGTTACGACATGTATTCCAAGGTTATTGATAAAAATTTATTCCTAACACAATGCTATTGGATGATCGCGTTCAAATATTTGTTGAAAGTCTGTGAAACATTTTGTGAAGGTGTTTTAGTTATGAAATTTCTGAACCTCAATATTGCAGTAATAGCTCAAAGTCTAAGTCTATTTATGAAAAGATATTCTTGATGCAACCTAATTGCTGATAGTTTTCAAATATTTATTTTAAATGTTTTAAAACGTTTCAAAATTTTGTTTAAAATTGCCCGGCAATTGTCTCAAGAATTTTTAACATTAGGATTCTAACTACGACTTATGGTATGAGGTCGTTGGTGGACAATTAAGACTTGAAACTAATGTGTAATTATTGAAACTGATTGATATGTAACAATTACAATTTCACACTTTGAACTTTAACCATAACTCATTGTCTTAATTAATTAATAGAAAACTATCCCTGGGGAAATCTGATAATCTGATGACTCTGGAATTTTACTTTCATGATTTTTAAATACTTTTGTTTGAAATGCTTTGGATCAGTCTAAAATATTTGTTTGAAAATTTGTTGATTCATTGATTGTAGTTACTACTCGTAGTCTAAGGTCGCTGATGGAACAAAATAGCAGTTGAAAGCTGTTAGCTAAATACCTTTGGTATGTAAGTAGCAATTTCATATTTTGAACTTTATTCACAAGTCATAGTCTAAGACCATTAGTGGAAAGCTTTTCTTGGTGTAATCTGATTGATTAAGCATTAAAAAGATCTTTGTATTCATTTTTACCACTGTTTCGAAGCTTTCGGTTTGAGCATTGTTTAAAATTTTCAGTCCTGAAGTTTTGAACACTAAAAATTATTGAAAAATTGATTAAATGGTGTATTTAAAAGACTGCGGCAACGGTTTAAAAGATATTTTAATTGTGTTTATCACTTTCAATCTTGGATATAACGTTTTTCGAAGTTTTTTAACGTTGTTTAACATGTTTGAGCAATGTTTCTAAATGGTTTAAAATTATTTGTTTAAAGTTTTTTCGAGTTTTAGTTCTTTCATTCATGGAAAGGTTGTTTCTGTTTATTAAATATCTATTTTAAAATCGATTACAATCGTTGAAATTTGAAAAAGCATTTCAGTTTGAAAAAATCTTTGTTTCCATTACCTGAAAATGTGTAGCTCAGGTTAAAATAAATCCATTATTTCTAAAGAAACGGAACAATTTGGAATAAAATTGTCAGGAGACGCTACTTCAGTCTTACCAGACAAATGCCGGGATGGTACCTACTAAATAGGCCCTGGCCAATACATTCTCAAATCCTTTCCATTATTCTTGTTTTCAGATTTCCAGTATAAAATTTCCTCTGAGCTGTATCTGGTGATTGTTAAATAAGTAAATTAATGAATTGTTCAAGATAGCAAAGCTGATATGAATCAGTTAGTTATGATATAATATTTCCAAAAACTGCAAATTTTGAAATTTTATCAACTTTTACCCATACAAGGGAATAAGCTGAACCACCGAAATTTACAGAAATATATGTTCGAGTCCTAGAAAATACTCAATATTTTTTTTTTCATAATTTCTAAATTTGAAGTTGGACCAATATAACCCCGAAAAAAAATTAACAGGAGTGCATCAGTGTACTTATGTCCCTTGAAAGAGAATACTCTTGTACTCACGTGCTAAACCCTGATCGAAAATGATAAATTAGGTCAATAAAACACCACATGACCGACACGTGACAATTCTAATATTTGTGAACTTTTTTTTTTTGTGGAGAATAGTTTGAGTACAACCACCCAAAATTATACTAATATATATATTTGCATTTTTGTTAAAAAAATACAATTTTCCTTCAATTCTAAAATTTAAGTGTATGATAATGTACTTATCCCCCAACAAATAACTAGTACATTAATGTATTCATGTCTTACATATTAAAAAAAAAGAATTGACTTCTATACTCAGTTATATAAACATATATGGTGATAAATCCTAATCAAACTTGATACATTACGTCCTACACCTTCAATTTTTATTATTATTATTATTATTTGGCAATCTTTAGTCTATAAAAGTACACAAGATGGACCACCCAAAATTTACAGTGGAATACATTTAAGTCTAGGAGAACATTTACCAAATGTATTTTGAAAACTCCCAAATTTAAGGGTGATTATATGTACCCCCTTTATCATATAAGATGGTAGGATCAATATAACTATGCCTTGGGAAAGAAAATGGACCATATATGGTAATACACCCTCAATTAAACAGGAGAATGTAGGTTAAAAGTTTGAAAATTACAATTTTTGTAACTTTTACTTTGAAAGGGAACGACATGAACCTCCCAAAACTTAAAGAGGTATATACCCCGGTCCTGCGTTACAGTAC